>NW_027151050.1:0-600000 GCF_018691715.1 Phytophthora cinnamomi
CAAAGGCGCTCAGAGCCCGCACATCGGCCAGCCGAGTCGGACACAGAGCCCACCACAAAGGCTCGAGCCTTCTTCATCTTGTCCTCACGCTTTCGCGTTCCAGGTTCCGCGCCACCTCGGCCGCCCACTTGTCGGCACTGGCTGGCGCCTGAGTCCCCAACGTCTTGTACGGCTCCCAGGCAAGCGCCAGAACCAGACTTTGGCCTCGTCAGCTAGGCACGGGCCTCCGTGAGACTTGGCGTAGGCCTCATGGTACTCCTGGCATGTTGGCGGCCTCCACGACCATGTTATCGTGATGCCTTCATCACTCCGGCGTCACCGTGCGCAGCCCGGCGCCAGGAGCATGAAGAAAGAGGCCCAGCCCACAGCACGAGCCCCACGCGCACTCTTGGGCGACTACGCAACGCTTTGCTGGCTACAGCCTTCACTGGACGACGCCCGGATCGCCCCTCGTTGGCGTAGTGGGGCGCTGCATGGCGTCGGGTCTGGAGGATTGACACATTGGCGGAAATGGTGGAATATTAGCCTGGGAGAGGGGATTCTAGAGGCGGAAAGACACCGGCGTGTAGGAAGAGCGCGGTGGAAAGGTGAGAGGAAGGAGAAGGCGGCGTACACGGCTGCATTGGCGCTCGGGTGGCCGGGACGGCGCGCATCTGACCTGGATCGGGTAAATTCTGGAATGACAGAAGTTTTGCTTTTGGAATTAGAGAATATTTTGATTTTTTACATTTGGATTTCTTTTTTAATTTTTGAAGACACGTGGCGGTGAAGTTTGTGCAGCCATTTAATTCTGGAACGACGTTGAAGTTTGTTGGGAGTATTCCAGTCTCGCACCCTTGTCGAGAACGATACATGGTCGTCACCTGCTGCTGTTGCTCAAGCGCCAGGTCAACCGTTGTTGCCCCCTGGATCCGCTGTCACAATGTACGTGCTTGAATGGCGCATCAGGGCGAAAAGCGGATTCGAAGAA
Source organism: Phytophthora cinnamomi (assembly GCF_018691715.1). Taxonomy (NCBI): domain Eukaryota; phylum Oomycota; class Peronosporomycetes; order Peronosporales; family Peronosporaceae; genus Phytophthora; species Phytophthora cinnamomi. Next base: position 971 of record NW_027151050.1, read on the forward strand.
GAAGATTTGACGTCCGAACGACTTTAGCGATGCATTGAACCGCGAAAACTCCTCCCCAAGTCACGAAGGATGCAAGCACCCAACCTCGCGGCAGCAAAGTTACACCGAATCACCCTTACCGGGCTCACGACAAAACACAAAAAACTCTCTGACGCTGGTGCACTCCAGACCACACACCTGCAAAGCGAAGTAGCATCGCCGGAGGAAAGAGTCCGAATCAACTCGTTCCCCGTCAAAGAGAAGTAGCGCTCCAGTAGTCAAGACCAGCCCGAAGAGATAACCGCTGCTGCGTCAAGGCAGACAACGTTCAGTGATCAGGAATCGGCGTCGGCTGCCGCTCAAAACGCAGCGGTAGTGCTGGGAAGAAACGCAAATCGGAGGTGCAAACTGCAGCAGCTACGAATCCTGAACAGAGGCAAAGATAACAAAGCAGGCGATCCGGAGAAGACGCCAAAGGTCTGTACGGCATCTTTGTTCGGACACGACGGTGAGGAACTGTGTTCGGGCCTCGGCCTTACAACAAGCGATATCCGAAAAATGAAGCGGAAGTACGACGATAACGACATGTATCATTCGTAAGTCTTGCAATTTCTCTATGCTACCAGATTGGCTAGGGAAGATCAGCTGGATGACTGTGTTTCTAATCTGCGGCAGCGGCAGAGATCACCCAGGCCGAGTTCTTTTCATGATCAATGAGGAACGACGACCCTAACGCTAGGTATTTTCAAGTTTGCTGACGTGCCTGGTCGCAAAAGTTCCATGTCCTTCGACCAGTATTTATTGTGCGTCGTGAACTTTGCAGCGCTCACAAAGCCAGAACTGTATCAGTTCCAAGTCGACCTCGCGATGCTGATCAATCCGGTGCGCTTGATGAACGTGAGGTTACCAAGATGGCGTTTGGAGCTTCGAAAGCAAACGAGTTCCACTTCCTCAGCCAATGTTACTGCAGCCATTAACATGTTTCAAGGCAAAGATGGTCGCTCTTAATATGCCTGACGACGGGCTAGTAGACCTCGGTGAATTCATGAAATTCGCGAAAAGCTTTCCTGTGGCCTTCTACCCGATCCTTGAACATGCAGAAAAATGTGCGTGAATCTACACTCGGTGAGTCGTATTAGCCCGTATCACAGCCAATAAGCTCCGCGTCCAGGAACCAGTAAGTTAAGCATGGCACCATCACGGTGCCGTACCAGCCTCGTTCCAGAACTGTATTGCATTTTCTCTCGTGAGATATTCAATATCCGCAAACGTGCTGGCGAACTTTACGCGCTGAACTTGCCCAACGACGTCTGGACACTGGAGAAGTCGAGGGAGGGTTAAACTTTAACGCGAGACTCATCTAGATACTGGCGTTTCGCTAAAATTCGCGCCCGGCCATGGCATGGCGTTGTATCCACCAGCATCAAGCCCATGAGCCAACTCTTCCAACTCATTCGTGGTAGCTGTCCGATGCTCGCGGTGGAGGTACGCGAGAAGCGGCAGAAGTTGTTGCTCTTGCATCTTCCTCTCCCAGTATTTTCACCAAGCGTTCGGTAGCGCGGATGGTGCGTTGCATTTGAATGAGCGGAAGAAAACCACAATATTGTGGCGTACGAGCTCCTGGAAGTCCTCGAAGCTCAGAGTTGAAGGCAACCCTGTTAACGGAGATATTGCGTTATTAAAGTGGCGAGCTGCCACTTCAATGTTGTGTGCATACGATCCCCCCGCTGCCTGCAATATCTCATTGAGACGACGAGCATTCACGGTGTCAATTCCTCCAGCGAAAATGCGTCGTAGAAAAACCGCCAAAGCTGAACCTCGAGAACGCCGCAAACGTACATACAACTCGGAGAAATTGATCAAAAGTAATTCGGGTCACTGAAGTCGTGATGCCTGCTAGGCAGTAGCTCCTTAGTCACCAGATGAGACCTCTCGAAAGCCTTGTCGTCATTAATCAAATGGAAAAGCCACGCACTGTCACGGTACTATGCGAACCGTCCTCATCGTCAAACTTGCGCCGTAGCGTACGTACGTCTTCACGGGTCATCCCAACCTTTTGCACATATCCTCGGTTTCTTTGCCCTCAAGTAGCCGACCATAGACTGCTGATACGTAAGACGCTCTCCTCGATTCTGCTGCTGGTGCTTGGGCCGCCACAGAGCCAACCACTATCTTCGTCGGCTTGAGTGATCGACGCTGGACTTTGACCCACGATATCACTCATGGTTGCGAGAATACTTGAACGTTCGATAAACGCAAAGCCCGAATGAAGGTAAACCTCCTTGCTGGGTGGGGGTGCGAGGTGCGTTGGGATGAATTCGTTCCGTTAAAGCACCCCTTGCATAAATTTAGGAGATCTGTTCGATATTTGCAGCTCGATAACGCGTCAGTGCCTAGATGCTGCCCTCACTTCCCAGTAATCGTGGATGTAAAGCGTATTTTGCCACTACCCATCGAAATCAACCGATCCCATTAATCGTTATGGCTGGTGCGAAGTTGGCTAATATTCATGAAGAAGTCAAGCCTGACAGCGCAAGCAGCAAAACCGCGTCCGTGTCGATTAACTCGAAAAAACCCAGAGGAAGCGAAGAAGCTACAACAGACATCCCGGAAACTCGAAAGAAGAAAAAGAAGAAGGCACGCAAGGATGGCATATCCCTCAACTGCCGGCAATACAAAGACAACCAAGAAGAAAACTCCCAAGAACGGCGAAGAACGCCGTGTCAGCGATGCATCTGTCGAAGTTCATCCCGTTTTCGAAAAGAACCCTCGCAACGAAAAGTTCAGGTTAAGCAGCGATCGTTTACCACTCTAATTGACACTGGTAGCTCTACGATAGCTGTTGGTGATGTAGCGGATGATACTGAGGCCACTGCTCCGGTAGTCGATGAAACAGGAGGATTTGCAAGTGGGCAATACGGAGCGCTATTGGAAACAAAGCGGGCTGAGAGCTGTGTCTATCGTTGGCGCTCGAAAAGCGACACGTGGGAGAATGCTACGTGCATTTAGGCGTGAAGAGACCGTTAGGGATGGAGAAATAACTACCGGCGAGTTTTTTCTCGATGATTCACGAGCAACCACGGCAACTCACGACAGGGTTGTTCGAAGAAGTGGGTCTTGCTCGAAATATCAAGAGGTTGCGCTTCGACGATTTTGTGCTTTGCGTAGCACCAATGCGACGTGGTCCAAAACTGAATTGCTGCATTACGCGTTCAAACGATTCGATGTGGACGAATCTGGGGTGATGGATGGCCGAGAACTCGCGCGTTTTGCGAAGGATTGAAAAACGATAGTAATATCAGCCTTTAAGAACGTCAACACGGCTCGTGAAAATTGCAGCACGTGAACAAAATCATTTGACCAGGGGTTCCAGGACAACTCGACCTTGATGCCAACACCGTTGTAGATCTTCAAGACTTGGCCAAGGGGACGACAGAATTCCAGATTGTTTTACCTGTTGCTGCAACTGCAGCAAAACGCATGCGCTCCCTTGAGAAGGCTTTTGGGCTGGGGTTGCTCAGCGCCGTCAGGAAGTAGAAGTGATTGTACACTATATGCGCGTTCACAGCGGTAAACTGCCTTCCTTTTCCATCTTGAAGCGCATTATAAAGCGTATTTGATGCCGTTTTCGCGTGCGAACGCGCAGTTGGTGGTTTACAAGTTAGCAGTGCTCAAGTTTGCAGAAGAACACAAGATCATAAGAGCAATCGAAGGCTCGCGCAGAAGCAGAGGCTCAGGCTCAGACATTAAGGGCATTCAAGAAGAAAATCGTGATTCCGCCAAGTCATAGATATATGGGCGGGTGAAATTGTGAGTACGGTTCAGAGTTTTTTCGTCAAACTTTTGCTCGAACTTCATCAAGATACTGCCGTCGCGCTAATGCTCGGGCTTGTGCCACTACGGTATTTCCTCTGAGCAGCACGCTTATAATCCAGTTTTGAAACCCATGGGAGGAAGGCGTCCGTGGTGAAGATGAAGATGTGCTACGGCTGCACGAGATTTTGCTCGCGAACTTTCCTCCCAGTACTTTTTGCCGAGTGTTCGCTTGCGGACGTTGTGCTGGATTTGCACCAACGGAAAGAATATAACGGGTTGCGATGCACAAGCTCCAGGAATTCGTCGAATGCGAAGCACGACGGCATACTCAGTGATGCCGCATTAGCGGTAAAGTTTCGGGCAGCCACCTCGACGTTGTGCATATAAGAGCCGCCTGCAGCCTGTAAAATCTCATTAAGGCGGCGAGCGCTCACAGAGTCAATCCCTTCAGAAAAGAATGCATCGAAGTAGAAACGCCAAAGCTGAACTTCTGAAAACGCTGCAAAAGTGCAAACTATGCACAGGAATTGATCGAACGTAATCCGCGCCACCGAAGTTGTGATGTTCCCGAGGCGAAGCAACTCTTTGGTTAACAGACGAGTTCTCTCATATGCTTTATCATCGTTGATAAGGTGAAAAAAGCCCCGTATCGTCACAGTGTCACTGTTTGTCCCGTCCTCTTCGTCAAACTTCCGCCGTAAATCACGGACATTGTCACGTGTCATTCCCAGACGCTTACATATTTTCTCTGCCTCTGTGGTTTCAAGCAATCGGCCGTACAGCACTGAAACGTGTGAGTCCTTTCGTGCAGGTGCATTTTCTGCTGGGGATGCTGATATGGCCAAGGTTTTCGAGGATCTGACCACTATCTTCGTGGTGCTAAGAGATTGTCGCTGCTGACCATTGATCTTTTGTAAGAACTTCGTACTCATGTTTCTGAACGTGGATGCAGATGGTAGTCACTTCACAACATCCCGAGAAAGCAAACTGCGAACTGCGCTGCAGCAAATATAGTTAGATATTTTGGCTCCAACTATTCCAGCGTTAGCCTCTGGCTGGCTGCAGGGTTCATTCACTTTCATCTCTCTGTCGGCAATGTGCATTTTGGATTCGCAGGTCGAAATCGCCTGATCGCATTGAGATGAATGGTGGCCCAACACCCGCAAGCAATGACAAAGTCAAGAGAACGTGTAGTAACCTCAGAGCGCGGGTCCGGAGCTCCGAAGAAAACACCCAAAGAGACACCTCTACGAGCAGCAATAGTAAAACACCCAAGGAAAGAAAGACTCACCAAACGTCACCAAGGAGACTGCAAGTGTTAGCGATGCCGACTACGGGGTAGAGGTCCAAATTGAAATTCAGCCAAAGACACCACCACGAAAAATTGAGGTGAAGCCGCGGTTAATCACTAGTAGCTCCACCATCGCCATAGGCGATGCAACGTCTCTGGGGGCTACAGCTTCAGTGGTTACCGATGCGGGTGGGTTTGCGAGTGGACATTACGGAATGCTCCTGGAAACAAAACGAGCTGAGATGCTCTGTATTTCACTAGCACTTCAAAAGCGCCATGTGATAGCTCTGCATCGTGCATTTAAGCACGAAGAACAGCTTGGAACCGGAGAAATTACAATCGGGGAATTCTTCACAATGCTACATGAGCAGCCACGGCAACTCACGAAGGGCTTTTGAGGAGGTGGGCCTTGCTCGCGATATCAAGAGGTTGCGCTTCGATGATTTCGTTCTTAGTGTGGCGACCATCGCAACGTGGTCCAAGAGCGAGTTGCTGCATTACGCGTTCAAACAGTTTGACGTCGATGATTCTGGAGTGATGGACAGTCGTGAACTCCGTGCTTTCTGCGAGGGTCTCAAGAACGATAGCAGCTTCTACTTCGCCAAAACGTCAACATTGCTCGTGAAAAGCTTGCAGCCCGGGACCGTAAACAACAAAACCAGGAATCCTCGCGACAGTTAAACCGGAACTCTTCAAGACAGCTGAACAAAGCCCCTTCAGGACAACTTCAGATTGACGAGGCAAACACGCTCGTCGATGTTGAGGACTTGGTGAAAGGATCCACCGAATTTCAGGTGGCATTTTACCCGTTAATGCAACTGCAGCAAAACGTACGTGCTTGCGCACTCGGCGAACACTTCTGGGCAAAGTCACAGTACGTCGACAGCAAGTCGAGTAATCGTGAAGTCCATGGGCCTTCACAGGTGGAAAGCTGCCGCCCATCTCGTTTTGGACGCGCATCGTGGCCTACCTAATACCGTTTTCACAAGCACACGCAAAGTGTTGGTCCACAAGTTGGCAGTTATCAAGTACGCGGAAGAGCAGCGAAAACGACAAGAAGAAGCCAAGGCTCGAGCAGAAGCAAAGGCCCAAAGGTTGGCACAGATCGAAGAAGTCTAGAAGACATATCCGGAACCCTTGCAGGCATAATTGTCCGAGGCAATGATATGGTTGATTTTTTTTTCCACAACTGGAAAAAGGTCACGTACAATTTAGCTTACCAGACAAAGAGGTAGAGCCCCAGCAGCAATGTAAGCGCGAAGGTAACAAACACTTTCAAGAAGAAGGTGCGAGAGGCTGCAGTACAGTTAGGTGATAGTTTCACCCTGCCAGCAACACGCCACTATCAATGCGCAGCGGCGTTCTGGCACTGACACCATCCTTTAGCTCTTGAAGCTGTTGCTTCCTGGCAGACAATAGCGTCTTCTGCAACATTTCCAAAGCTGGCAGAGCCATGTTGCGTCCCGATGCCAACTCAAAAATGTCACGGAACTCGGTTTCAAAGTTTGTCTGTAGTGGTGGCGTAGCCTGTAAGTCGGACTACATACCGAGTGTTGGTTAGTTTGACTCGGTCTAACAAGCAACAACAAGAAGCGGCGGCGTACCGTGACGACAGCTGTATCTTTGCTAGAGGGAGCGCCCAAACCGAGGTCGAATACTCGGAGAACAAACGCGCTAAAGATCCAGTCAGGAAGGGGGAGTAGCACCATAAGAGACCGCACAGGAAACAGTGTGGCAGCGCTAGTGTCCGGTTTGGAGTCACCACCCGCGCGCCCAGACTTATTACTCGCCGCAGCAACACTTTGCACGACAACGCTGAACAGTTCATCCATCTCCACCAGCGCCTGTAGAAACAAGAAACGCGTTTTTCGATCACGTAGCCCATCCAGGACGCTCCGCCCCGTCAGCGCGTTGATGTAGTAGAAACTGCGCAGCATCGTACAGCCCCATTTCAGCGCTGCAACACCACAAAACAACAACAACAAAACGTAAATTCAGCCTCGCCAGCTAAGCCAATTGTCCTCGCCACAGACAACACCTTCCCTACCTTGAATATTGCGTCGACTGAGAACCTGAATGCCCGTTCCTTCCAGCACATCCAACGCGTAAAGAGCCGAGGCCTTCTCCTTCCTACACCACACCAAAACAATAAAACTCAAACGGCTCAGCATCTCTTCGCTCCATCAACTCCCCAACCAACACCAACCATCTACCCACGAGAGTCTCTCCACGAAGAAACACCCACTGGACAGCGGGCGCAGCACCCCCTTCTCGTCCTTCACGACCTGGAACGCCGCTCCTCCGTGCAGCACAATGGCGTCCGGCAGTCTGCCGCACACAACGCAACATCCTCTTCATCACCGCTCCATCCACCGCCAAACGCCTTCACAGCCAATGCAAACGTACGCCGAGTTGAGCTGTGCGAGCCTCCGCATCGTCGTCTGCAGACTCAGCACCACGCGCTTGGGCTGTGCGTCCTCCTGCGGCTGCTTGCCCAGTTTCTTGCGTAGCAGCTCGGCCACCCGCAGCGTCGCGTCCGCCTCCACCACGAGCAGCCACAGGTCGCACGCGTCCAGCTTCTTCACGTCGCGGGTCTCCTCGAACAGCGCCGTCCCCAGCTTCGCGCCGTCCAGCAGCGCGCCGTCGCAGCGCAGCGCCAGCACATCCGTCTCCTCCTTCGTCTCTTGGATCTTGTCGCTGCTAGGGACCCCCACGAGCCACGTCTTGGCGCTGCGGCCGCTCGCAGCCACGCACAGTGCCACGTAGCGCGCCAGCTGCGCCTCCTCTCTCGACAGCGCGCTGCCCGCCGAGTACACGACGCCCACCGTTGGGCGCATCTTGCTTCCTCGAGTGCGCACTCGGTTGCCGACTGACCATCACTCCTGCATGTGCTGCCTCGGGATTGGACGATATCCTGCCACTTCAATCCTGGCATTTCAGCCAACCGCAGGCCGCCACTTTGCCGCCGCGTCGTTCCCCCCTCATAATACCGACTGAGCGCCGCCGCGTAGGAAGGATCCCGGAGCGGAAGAGTCTCACCATGGCGGGCGTGACCAACGAGCGCTACTGCACGGTGCTGCTGCAGCAGGTGACGGGGGAGAAGGCGCTCCCCCCGTCGCAGGACGAGATCCTCAAGGGCCTTGAGTCGCCCAAGGTGGAGCTCAAGATCCGCGCCGTGAAGAGCGCCATCCTGGCGCTGCTGCAGGGCGAAGCTGCCCAAGGTGCTGATGCACATCATCCGCTTCTGCTCCACGCAGAGCGACCACACGCTCAAGAAGCTGCTCATGGTCTACTGGGAGATCGCGCCCAAGTACGAGCAGCCGCCCGCGGGCGAGCCCGGCGCGCCAAGGCGCCGCCAAGCTGCTACCCGAGATGATCCTGGTGTGCAACGCGCTGCTGAACGACCTGAACCACCCGAACGAGTACATCCGCGGCTGCATGCTGCGCTTCCTGTGCAAGATCAAGGACAAGGACATCCTGGAGCCGCTCAAGGACGCCGTCAAGAGCAACCTGGAGCACCGCCACTCGTACGTGCGCAAGAACGCCGTCATGACCGTCTACACCATGTACAAGACCTTCGGGGACGTGCTCATCCCGGACGCGCCCGAGCTCATCGAGCGCTTCATCCTCAACGAGAGCGACGCCGGCGCCAGACGCAACGCCTTCCTCATGCTCAACGACTGCGCGCAGGACCGGGCCGTCACCTTCCTCATGAACGCCATGGACCAGGTGCCCAAGTTCGGCGACGGCTTCTCGCTCGTGATCCTCGAGATGACGCGCAAGGTCTGTCGCCAGGACCCGGCGCAGAAGGCGCGCTTCGTGCGCTGCGTCTTCCAGCTGCTCAACTCGTCGTCCCCGCCGTGAGCTACGAGGCCGCGTGGACGCTCGTGACGCTCTCGGCGGCCCCACGGCCGTGCGCGCCGCGACAAGACGTACTGCGGCCTGCTCAACTCGCAGAGCGACAACAACGTCAAGCTCATCGTACTGGACCGCCTCGCAGATCTCAAGAAGCACCACACTAAGGTGCTGCAGGAGATCTTGATGGACATCATGCGCGCGCTCAGTTCGCCCAACCTCGACATCTGCAAGAAGGTGCTGGAGATCGCCATGGACCTCGTCTCAGTCCGCAACATCGACGAGGTGGTGACCCACTTGAAGCGCGAAGTGGTCAAGACGCAGGACAAGACCCGCGAGAAGGCTGGAGAGTATCGTCACCTGCTCATTAAGGCTATCCACGCGTGCGCCGTCAAGTTCCCGGAAGTTGCCAACGCTGTGGTGCACCTGCTGATGGAGTTCCTCAACCAACCGGATGGAGCTATGGATGTCGTGCTCTTCGTGCGCGCAATGTGCGAGAGCTACCCGGAGCTGCGCGAGCATCCTGCAGAAGCTGATGATCTCATTCACCGACATTTCGCTGGCGAAGGTGTACCGTGTTGGTCTCTGGATCCTGGGTGAATACGCCACTCTTCCGCCTGAGGACGGCACGGAGAGTGACACATCCATCTTCGAAGCGGCTAGTACCATCTTCACTGCAATTGGTAGCCTTCCGCTAGCCACTGAGGCGATGCTCAAGGCGCCCACGGAGAACCCAGAAGGTGCAGAAGACCCCGCTACTGCAGGTGCTGCCTATTCTAAGCCTGTCACTAAGAGTGTTGTGCTGGCGGACGGCACGTACGCTACCGAGACGTCGTATGCTGCTCCTGCTGCAAAGCTGGTGCGGCAGAAGAGGAGAAACGTGCCGGGTTTGCGCCGCCTGCTGCTGAACGGTGACTTCTTCCTCGGTGCCGCCGTGGCGTCGACGCTGACTAAATTGTGCCTCCGTGTGTCGAATGGTGACGTCGCCAGCGCTACGGCGCGTAACGCTGCTGTCAAGAAGCTGGTTGTGGATTCTACACGGTGCATGTGCGCTATTGTTGCTTACGGACAATCTAAGGCGAGCAAGCACGAGATTGACCAGGACTCGGCCCGCCGCATTCTTATGGGCGTGCGTGTCTTGCTTGACCCAGCGAGCGCGCAGGCCACGCACACGATCATCACAGAAGAGTGCCGTTCTGCATACCGCCACCTCTTGGATACCCAAAAAGACGCAAGAGGCTGAAGCTGCCCGTGCTGCTGCTGGCGGTGCTGGAGGTGAGCCAGTGACACAGGCGGACGATCTTATTAATTTCAGGCAGCTTCGTGGCAAGAAGGCTCTGGGATCGACGGATATCGACATCGACGATGGCGCCGATATCAACCGCGCTCTTGGTCAACAGGGCGATGGCTCCGACAACGAGTATGCTGGTGCGATGCGCCACGTGCACCAACTGACCGGTTTCGCTGACCCTGTGTACGCTGAGGCGTATGTCACGGTTCACGACTATGATATTGTGCTGGAGATTTTGGTGGTTAACCGTATTCCTCAGACACTCACCAACTTGACGGTGGACCTCTCGACGATTGGTGATCTCAAGCTCGTGGAGCGCCCTCAACCGCAAACTATTGGACCACTTGACCAGCGCACGATTCGTGCTAATATCAAGGTTAGCTCCACTGAAACGGGCCACATCTTTGGTACTATTGTGTACGATTCGGCATCAGGAGCCGAGAAGACATACGTGAACTTGAACGATATCCACCTGGACATCATGGACTATATCAAGCCAGCCACGTGCACAGACGCAGCTTTCCGTGCTATGTGGGCCGAGTTCGAGTGGGAGAACAAGGTGGCTGTGCACACAGAGCTCTCAAACGTGTTCGAGTTCTTGCAGCACGTGGTAGACAAGACGAACATGCGTTGTATGACCCCTACAGCTTCGCTGGGTGGAGACACGAACTTTTTGGCTGCTAACCTGTACGCCAAGAGTGTATTTGGTGAAGATGCGCTAGTGAACCTCAGCGTCGAGAAGCAGGACAGCGGGCGTATTGCCGGCTACATCCGCATCCGCAGTAAGACTCAGGGTATCGCGCTCAGCTTAGGTGACCGCATTACTGCTGTGCAGCGCGGCAAGGACGACCAAGGCAAGCGGAAGAAACTCCTTGCGTAGACGTCGCACTCGAAGTAAGAAGTGCACCACGTCGGGGAATGATGAAGAGAGAGGCGTCACAGCGTTGGAGTGTGAGGCAGGTAAGAGAGTAGTGGTTGTTGTTTCGGTTGCAATGGACGAGAGAGATCTAGCACAGGTAACAACGCAAAAACAGTTTTTCGTGAATTAGTTCCTGCTCTTTTTTCGGCAGTGCTTGAACGCGGAGATTCTCTTGAATTCGTTGGCGTTTGACTTCCTTTCTGTATGAAAACTTTTGCGTTTTGTCTGCGTCTGTGCGCATACGATTTCGTATTACCTTCCAATGCAACCACTGTTAGTCTGGGCGAAATCGAAGAATGCTCACGAACAGGAATTGGTAGTAAAATCATTGTACTATACACTACTACTAATATAGTAATAATATGAATAGTATTATTACAAAGTATAGTTGTTAGTACTAACATCGACTTAGTAGGACAAAATAACGCGATTTTAGTACTAAAAATCTACTAGAAATTCTACTAAATTCTAAGATGAAGTTCATGGTCAATATCTTCAAAGGACGCGCGCAATGGGTGGCAAACGAGTGGTTGCCGAGCTGCTCTGTCGTATTCTCCCGCTCATTTTGGGTTTTCTTCCCTGAAGATCGCTACCGGGTCCGATGAGGTGCTCCAAGGCCGATGGCAGTGACAATATCGGGCCGTGTTGCATCTGCAGTCATCCTATTATCATGTCTGCAGCAATGAACTCTGCGGTGAGGCTGACCTTTCCAAACGGTACGACTAGATCTACTAGGGTCCATAGTTTGCTAGCATCTAGCGCGGTCACCTCTATGCGTAAATTTTGCAGTCTTGGGTGCGTTCTAACCTTCAGGAATAACGATCAACCGGACGGTGAGCCCTCCCCAGCGAGCAGTCAAGGGATATCTGTGTCGAATCACGTTACGGAGGTGTATGAAGCTACTCTCACGGAATCTGACAACCTTACCCAAGCACCAGCAAGTCATAATCCGATGTTGGGATTCCAGTCGATATTGGCCATTACAAATCCTCCCGAGCTCGAGACGCCCGTTGCTCCTACCACTCCGTTTCAGAATACTTGTCACCCCTCAACTTGTCGCCAAATATACTTGGTTTAACTATGGCCAGTTGTGTTACTGTTCGTATAACCGAGACTGTATGGTCAGAGCAGGGGATGCATAAAGGAAGTCTTCCCTCCCGGCGAAGCCTCGCTTTTGCCATGTGAGCGACCTTGTATGTGTTCTCCCCTCCTTCGCGAATGCATGACTCCATTGCGCACTGCAAACTCAGGAAAATACTGTTAAGCATCTCATCCGGCAACTCCCAGTATGCATCCGTTCCTGCCACATCGGTGCTTCAAAGACGGCGCCTCGTACACCCCAAAAAGCTCTGCATTCGCCTTGGCGCGCTTCCACAGCCTCGCAATCATCCTCTTGTGAACGCCAAAGATGCTGGCTACATCATGCACCACTTTTCGACGCGGTTTGCCTCCGTTTGAACGCACGAGGACAGAGCTGATTGCCTGTCGACGCTCCATCACTGTAAGCTCTCTCCTGATTCGTTTGACATTCATAGCTGACATTTGGGGTACGAGGGGAAGGCTGGGCGACATCTGTGGACGATTCAGGTGCAAAAGCTCCTTTGAGGCCATCACGCTGTCAATTTTGAGAGCTCTGTGAAGGTCTACCCACCATTCAAACCGTCAGAGCTCCTGCGTTCTATTAAGACCAATCGTAGTCGTTTTAGGCAAATATTGACGAATCCCGAAGCACTTAAGCAAAAGAGGACAAGTATTCTGAAACGGAGTGGTAACAGCTTTTCAAGAGTATTTTCGACAGGTTCGTTTATATTGAGCCCTCCCCGCACACGCACAAGCAATGCGCGAGCCCAGCGCCAGCTAATGCTTCATCACAACGACGTAGCGATTGAGAGGATGAGGAAGTGCGAGCGGAATGTGTGGTTAGGGCGTTTTAGTAGTTTGATTTGACTGTTAGTAACTGCAATGTTACATTTTCCACGCACCACAATTAGTAATATTAATACAGTTATTAAATTAAATCGTCACCCGCATTATTAACGATACTTTAGGGGCGAAATCGATATTACTACCAACCCCTGATTGTGCGATGTAGCCACAAGACGTTTGCAGGTACACTTGATAATCTTAATCTACTACAACTAACAGAGTATCCTGTAAGTTTGTCTGTAAGTTCGTCGAATTCCGCCCTTGGGGCCGTAGCGCATCGTCCTACCGCCCTGCATTAGCGCATTAGTAACCTGCCCTATGGCATCTCACCATCTTCCCGACTGGCTTATCTTTGCCCGAAATTACAACGCATAGCCATGCGTGATAATTATAACGCGCTGTGATTGGCCGATTTTGCCTCAGCGCTCACATTTCCTTTTTTGAATTTCGCGGGCCGCGGAGCGAGGAAGCGCTCGGACGTCGGGCGCTGCAGCGAGCCCCACAGGACGCGAGCGCCGGACAGGGACTAAGGTACGCTTAGCTACATAGTTTCCTAACTGTAATAGAAGTGTCGGTTTCGGGAGTTCCGCCTGTTGGGATAACTGGTACCTTCAGGGCAGTCGAGGTATTATAGTGTGGGATTAAGGGCGGCCTGGTGCCTACTCCGGTGGGGCCACGGGGGAGTTGCAGTGGGTTCCACGACACGGCCATGTAGTCGAGACTCCCCCGTTGGCGCACAGATGCCAGGCAGGCCGTCCCGAATCTGCAACATTGCTCTCTTGCTTGCATCCCGGGTTTAATTACCTTGGAGAATGGCATTTGGGTACTGCAGCTCTCCACTATACTGACCGTTACTTTCTCTAAAGTGGGTAGCAATACCCATTTTAAGATGATAAGAACGACTGCAGCTGGCACCCGCCACCGACGTAGGATTTCGCGTGCCCTTGCCGCAGCGACCGCTCTTGGGAGCCGCGACCCTGAGGTGCCCACGTCCGCCCGCCAGCGGCGTGGGAAATCTCATACCAATCCGGGGTAAATGGGGCAGATCTCGGCGAAGCCGGTTGACCTGCCTCATCTCCGGGCCCGTGGTCGTGTATGGGACCGGCGCTTTAGGTGGACGCACCTATTTGCGCTTCTGTGTCCGCGGCGGGGCGCGTGTATAGGACCCTGGAAATGGCGACGGTGTTCTTAGACTTTATGTCTAACGCGTCATGTGACTCTGTTGCGTGTACGCAGGCCAAAATGGGTCGAACGAAAAGGAAAAGGACGCGCGAGGAGATCGAGCAGGCCATGCGGGACAACGAGCGTATCAACGCAACCCCGGCTGCTCCAGAGGAGCCTGCCGCTAAAAAGCGCCGCCAAGCGCGTCGGAGGGCTAAACGATACAACTTAAACAAGGAATTTCAATCGCTTATCGTGACAGACACGACCGCTACTGTCACGGCTGTCGAGAGTCACGTTGCGGCCGGAAACACGTCTGTTGAGCCTCCACCAATCCGCAGAGAAGAACCTCCGGTCCAGGCAGCGGCGCCTGTTGATTCTAGAGTTGTAGCAACTGATGTCAGCACAACGGAGCAAATTCCTGGCTCGACCCCGGCGGAGGCAGCGCGTAGGAGGCGCGCTGCAATGACGGCGTCTCAGACAGAACGACGCCGCGCGCGAGACAGAGAGAGAGCCCGAATTAGAAGGGCGAACATGACGGGATCCCAACGCGAGCGTCAAAGACGTAGAGATGCAGAACGCCAACGGACACGTAGGGCTCTACTAACAGAGGCCGAACGAAGCACAGCGCGCGAGCAAAGCCGTTTACTACAGGCCGGTAGAAGAGCTAACCAAACCGAGCAACAACGGGAGATCATGCAGGAGACCGATCGTCTACAACATGCCCAACAACGCCAGCAAGAAACGCCAGATGAACGTGAAGAACGCCAGGAACGCGAACGCGTTCGCCAGGAAGAACGTCGGGCTAATCTGACGCAAGAAGAAGCGGAAGCAGAGCGAGTGGCTCTTCGGGAGTATCAAGCCACGGTTCGAGACGCTCAAGAGGACGAGGAGAGAGAGAAGCGGCGACAACAGGAGCGTATACGACGCAGCACCCTTCGCAGAGGTCATGCACTCGCAAACCAAGAGGATTTCAGAGTCTCTATGCTCAGCGGTTCCAATATCGTCAATGGGCGCCACAGTCTGCCTCCGACTACGGTTTGCCCTCATTGCAACGCGTGGAAATGGCCTGCAGAGTCCAAGAAAGGCTGCTGTTTGGAGGGAGCGATGCAACTACCTCCACTACGAGCTGCGCCTTCGCGACTGCACCAGTTGTACACGGACGCCGAGTTTCGGCGCCGCATCCGTGCCTACAACCAAGTGTTTGCCTTCACGTCGATTGGGGCTTCCTGTAGCAACCGCTCCAACTTCAGGGACGTGAACCAAGATGAGAGCGTTGCTGGACAATTAGGCGTATACACGTATCGTATTCAAGGAGCCATGGGGCACTACTTGGGCTCTCTACTTCCGCGTATCGATACGTTCACAAACGAGCCCATGCCCCCAAGTTTGCCGAGATCTACATCGTCGATCCAGACATGCAACAACGTGCGGAGCGACGCCGAGGTATTTTCGCTGACCTCCACGCCGGGACGCTGCTGGAGATCGAGCAGATGATGGAGGAGTCCAATCCGTTCGCGCAACAATTCCTCAACTTCGCGGAGAAGCTGCGCGCCGACCAGGCTGCGGGAAAGGAGGTGGTTGATATGGTGTTTCGGCTACACGAAAAGAGGTCGAACCCACGAACCCACAACCTACTCACGGTCTCAGAAGTTGGGGCGACTCTTATCGAGGATGGCAACTTGGACAGTCCGCGCGACATCCTTCTGCGTACTAAAGATCACTCGCTGCTGCGCCTATTCGAGACCCACTCCGTGTATGACCCGCTGCAGTACCCCCTACTTCTCCCGCATGGGGAACTGGGTTGGACCTACACAGACGTGTATGCGAACAACGTGGTGCGCAGAAAGAAGCGTGAAATGTCCCTCCGCGAGCACGTAGCCTACCGGTTATTCCAGAAAGTCGGTGACGAGTCGGTACTGCACCAAGGTGGACGATTATTCCAGCAGTACTGCGTAGATCAACAAGCCAAGTGCGAGCAAGAGCAACTGCGTTGGGTGGCATCCCATCAAGCTGAACTACGGGCCGATCAGTACTGCGGGGTTCAAGACGCGCTTCTAAGTGAAAACACGGCGGTTCTGCGCGAGGGCGAAGCTCTGCTGACGGAGTACAACCGCGAAGCTGGGGCGCTACAACACCCCGATGAACCGCAGCGTCGCTCGGAACACTTCCTGGACCAAATCGGCAAGCGCATTGTTCTACCAGCTACGCATTCGGGGAGTCCGCGGGCCATGTACAAGTCTTACCAAGATTCCATGGCTATCGTGCGGGAGTACGGTAAACCGGACGTCTTCGTTACTATGACGTGCAACCCTACGTGGGAGGAGATCCAGGAGAAGATACCGGAGCCAAACCAAAGCGCGCAAGACCGCCCGGACATCGTAGCACGCGTTTGGCAGCAGAAACTCGCGGCGATGCTGAAAGACTTGGATGAAGGCGTACTGGGACGTGTTCTGGCGAGAATCTACGTGGTGGAGTTCCAGAAGCGGGGCCTCCCACACGCACACATTCTGATTATTCTCGCAGACGAAGACAAGCCGCGTACAAGACAAATCATCGACAAGTTGTGCTCTTCGGAGCTCCCGGACGCCGAGATCAACCCCCAGCTGTACGAGACCATCCTCACGTGCATGATGCATGGTCCATGTGGCGCGGCCAACCCCTCCAGCCCCTGCATGAAGGACGGAAAGTGTACGAAGGGATACCCGAAGCCGTTGGTAGAGGTTACCCAAGGAAACGTGAACGGCTTTCCTGTTTGCAGACGTCGCCGCCGGTCTCCAGGAGTACTCAAGTTCAAGGGAAGGGAGTACGACAACGCCACCATTAACCAGTGGGTGGTCCCGTACAATCCCTACCTTTCGCAGAAGTACAACTGCCATATCAACGTGGAGGTTTGTACGGCCCTCACGGCGGTCAAATACCTGTACAAGTACGTCTACAAGGGGTCCGACAAGGCTGTAATCACTGTGGAAACGGTGGGCGGGGAGTCGAACGGTGCAAGGATGGATCCCAACGAGATTCTTCGGTACCTGAACGCAAGGTATATATCTCCGATAGAGGCATGTATGCGGCTTCTTGACTTCTCCGTTCAAGGCAAGACGCACTCCATCGTACAGCTGACTATCCACCTGGAGAACGAGCAATTCGTGACCTTCCGTTCCAGCGACAACCCGGATCGAGTTCTCACTCGCGGTCGGCACACGATGTTGACCCGTTTCGTCGAACTGTGTGCAAGCGAGGCCCCGGAGAACCAAGTAGCAAAGACCATTGTGTACCAAGACATTCCGAAGCTGTTCCGATGGGATGACAAGGCAAAGAAATGGGTTCGTCGCAAACAATACCAGGCGGCGCTTGGGCGGATGGTTCATGTGACCCCTCGGGACATGGAGCGGTTCTACATGCGTGTACTGCTATGTCACCGCAAGGGACCACAGTCTTTTGCCAAGCTTCGGACAGTGGATGGTGTTACGTATGCGTCGTACCGCCAAGCCGCACTCAAACTGGGCTACCTTGAAGACGACGCAGAATGGATTGCGTGTATGGAAGAAGCCTCTGCCTTCAAAATGCCGTACCAACTCCGCCAGCTCTTCGCGACTATCATTGTTTATTCTCAAGTTTCGGAGGTTCGCGTTCTGTGGAATCGATTCTACGAGGTTCTTTCTGAAGACTTCGCGTACACATACCGGGGCTTGGAAGGACAGGAGAAGGAAGACATGATCAGGTTCCACACACTCAAGGACCTTAACGACCTGCTCCAGATCAATGGCTACGTAGTGGCGGACTTTGACCTCCCTCAGCTGGATGAATACCCGCGGCTGGTGCTGGATTCGCTGCTGCGGAACAACCTCATTCGACGCGAACTGGAGGGTACCAACACTCTACCCTTCAAGCCTTTGTGGACCAAGAAAGCCAGCTGAACGACGGCCAACGAGCTATTTACGACGAAATCATCCAGGCGGCCGAAGTACCAGTTCAAGGCAACAAGCTGTTCTTTATTGATGGCCCGGGAGGCACAGGAAAGTCAACTCTGCTGCGGCATATCCTGGCGAAGGTGCGACTGTCCGGGAAGATCGCGATTGCTGTGGCTTCGAGTGGAATTCCTTCACTGTTGCTCATGGGTGGGCGCACAGCGCATTCAACGTTCAAGATACCTCTCAAGCTGAACAACAAGTCGACGTGTGCGATTTATAAACAATCGCGCCTCAAGATGTTGATCGAGCGGGCCAGTTTGGTTATCTGGGACGAAGCTCCGATGACTCACAGGCACGCCTTCGAAGCGGTCGACAGGTCTTTGCGTGACATCATGGGTAACGACCAGGAGCCTTTTGGAGGAAAAGTATTTGTACTTTCGGGTGACTTCCGCCAGATTTTACCGGTGGTAGTGCGCGGCACACCTGCAGAGACCATCGATGCGTGTCTGAAGTCATCTACGCTATGGCGACACTTCCGGCAGCTGCATCTCACGGAAAACATGCGTGTACAATCGGCAAGTAACGAAAGCACCGCCGCAGAGCTCGCAGCTTTCTCGGAGTTTCTCCTACAAGTGGGAGAGGGTAGACACGAGGTCAACAGGTCCCTGGGCAGGGACTTTGTGAAGATTCCGCGCGATATGCTGATCGACAACATCTACGAAGAAGGAGACGACATTGAAGACGAAGAAATCGCACCTGGAGCTGTTCCACGGGGTTTGAAGAACATTATTGATAAGATGTACGCCGACATCAACGATCCCGAGGTTGCTACGGACGAGTACTTCGCCAACAGGACCATCTTGACGACTACCAACGCCGTGGTGCACCGCATCAACCAAGCTGTCTCTGAACGACTCTCCGGGGAGGCCCGCGAGTATCTATCGGTGGATTCAGTGGATGACGACAACGAAGGAAACTTCTTCGAGCCGGAGGTGTTGCATTCGGTGACTATCAACGGTATTCCTCCACACAAGCTTACATTGAAGGAAGGCGCCCCAATTATGATGATGAGAAACCTGAACCCCGACTTGGGCCTCTGCAACGGAACACGACTACGGGTTGTCCAGCTCAAGCCTCACGTTATTCATGCTACCATCATGACTGGCGAGCGCCTAGGCCAAAACGTTCTAATTCCAAGGATCGTCTTCGTCAGCGATGGGGACGCGCGCGAGTTCCCCTTCCGCTTGCGACGCAAGCAGTTTCCAGTTGTACCAGCGTTCGCCATGACCATCAACAAAGCCCAAGGCCAAACCGTCCAGAACCTAGGTTTGTATCTGGCGACACCCTGCTTCTCCCACGGACAGCTCTACGTGGCGCTGTCGAGAGTTACATCCAGGTCCAAGTTCAAGGCTTTGATCGAGTAGCCGGAGCTGGAGGAAGACGACGGTGCATACACTGACAACATTGTGTACAGGCAGATATTCGAAGATGCTTAGGCGGAGTAGGCGATCAGCAGTACACACTTCATAAGTACATAATTTCATGTCTGTTTTGGAAGTGCGTTTCACTTTAGCAATGCATTCCTTTGACGAAACCATCGCCCGCCGGAGCGAAGCGGAGGCGGGCATACCCATACCCCAACGTCAAGCGTTGTATAAGCCAACCAACCAGCCCGCCGGAGCGAAGCGGAGGCGGGCGGTCCACACTACTGTGGCCAAACCCACACCCACCGCCGCGAAGCGGCGGCGATCGGCTAGTCCCCTACAACTAACAGAGTCTCCAGTCTGTTTGTCTGGTGTCCGTCAGTCCGTCCGTTCTCTGTCTTCGGGCCTTAGCCTGCCGTAGAGCATCATCCTACCGCCCTGCATTAGCGCATTAGTAGCCTGCCCTATGGCATCTCACCATCTTCCGGACTGCCTTATCTTTGCTCGAAATTACAACGCATAGCCATGCGTTATTTTTATTCGTCCTGTGATTGGCCGATTGATTTGCCTCAGCTTTCACATTTCCTTTTTTGAATTCCGCGCGCGGCGGAGCGAGGAAGCGCTCGGACGTCGGGCGCCGCTGCGAGCCCCACAGGACGCGAGCGCCGCACAGCGACGACGGTGCGCTGCGTGCGCGATATAGCAACCCGTATATGCGCCCTAAAGTCAATAAAGTGAATAGACGTCGACCTTCTGAGCCTGAGCGTTGACTGGATAAATACATAATATATTATTACTGCTCTGTGATTGGCCGAAACCCTCTCTGTTAGAATATATTGCTATTCGGGGTGCCACACACATTTCGCGATACAGCGCGCGAAATACAAGACGTGCGCTGGACAGGGGTGAGTCAGGACCTTCAAACGCGACTTGCAGGACCTTCAAGTACGCCGAACCTTCAAGTACACCGGACCTTCAAGCACCGAGCGCGATCGCGTAGTAGTGGAGCGAGCTGGAACAGCGAGCGTAACGGGTTGCGACCAACAGGAAGTAGCGAGCGTAACGGGTTGTACCGAACGGTATGGCAAGTAGTGGAGCGAGCTGGAACAGCGAGCGTAACGGGTTGCGATGTACGGTAGGCCAAGTAGTGGAGCGAGCTGGCACAGCGATCGTAACGGGTTGGGACGAACAGTAGGCCAAGTAGTGAAGCGACCTGGAACAGCGAGCGGAACGGGTTGAGACGGACGCTATGTTCAGTAGTGGAGCGAGGTGGAACGGCGAGCGTAACGGGTTAGGACGAGCGGTAGGTCAAGTAGTGGAGCGAGCTGGTATAGCGAACGTAACGGGTTGGGACGAACGGTACACTAACCGGAGCAAAGCAGAGGGGGGCTATGGCAAATAGTGTAACTGGCTGCGACTAATCACACACACCGCCGCGAAGCGGCGGCGATCAACAGTCCCCTACAACTAACAGAGTCTCCGGTGTGTTTGTCCGTCAGTCCGTCCGTTCTCTGTCTTCGGGCCTTAGCCTACCGTAGAGCATCGTCCTACCGCCCTGCATTAACGCATTAGTAACCTGCCCTATGGCATCCCACCATCTTCCGGTCTGGCTTATTTTTTTGCGTTATATTTATAACGCCCTATGATTGGCTGAAATTGCCTCCGCGCTAAATTTTACGTTTTTGAATTCGAATTCGGGCGCGGCGAAGCGACGCAGCGCGCGGACGTCGGGCGCCGCTGCGAGCCCCACAGGACGCGAGCGCCGCACAGCGACGGTGTGCGACACAGCAACCTATTCATACACCCTAAAGTTAATAGACGACGAATTTCTGGACCTAAGCGTTGACTGGATAAATGTATAATATATTATTACTGCTATGTGATTGGGCAAAACTCTCTCCGTTAGAATATATTGCTATTCGGGGTGCTACATACATTTCGCGATACAGCGCGCGAAATACAAGACGTGCGCTGGACAGGGGTAAACCCGGACCTTCAAGCACCTCCCACAGGACCTTCAACCACGTCGGACCTTTAAGTACGCCGGACCTTTAAGCACCGAACGCGATCGCGTAGTAGTGCAGCGAGCTGGCACAGCGAGCGTAACGGGTTAGGACGAACGGTATGGCAAGTAGTGAAGCGAGCTGGAACAGCGAGCGTAATGGGCTGCGACGAACGGTATGGCAAATAGTGGAGCGATCTGGAAGAGCGAGCGTAACGGGTTGGGACGAAAGGTATGTATAGTAGTGGAGCGAGCTGGCACAGCGAGCGGAACGGGTTGCAACGAACGGTATGTTCAGTAGTGGAGCGAGCCGGAACAGCGAGCGTAACGGGTTGCAACGAACGGTATGGCAAGTAGTGAAGCGAGCTGGAACAGCGAGCGTAATGGGTTGCGACGAACGGTATGGCAAATAGTGGTGCGAGCTGGAAGAGCGAGCGTAACGGGTTGCGCCGAACTCTACACCCACCGGAGCGAAGCGGAGGGGGCTATGACAAATAGTGGAGCGAGCTGGAACAGCGAGCATAACCGCCTATGACTAACCACACACACACCGCCGCGAAGCGGCGGCGATCGGCTAGTCCCCTACCACTGACAGAGTCTCCAGTCTGTTTGTTTGGTGTCCGTCGTATTCCGCCCTTGGGGCATCAGCCTGCCGTATAGCATCATCCTACCACCCTGCATTAGCGCATTAGTAGCCTGCCCTATGGCATCTCACCATCTTCCGGACTGCCTTATCTTTGCTCGAAATTACAACGCATAGCCATGCGTTATTTTTACTCGTCCTGTGATTGGCCGATTGATTTGCCTCAGCTTTCACATTTCCTTTTTTGAATTCCGCGCGCGGCGGAGCGAGGAAGCGCGCGGACGTCGGGCGCCGCTGCGAGCCCCACAGGACGCCAGCGCCGCACAGCGACGACAGTGCGCTGCATGCGCGATATAGCAACCCGTATATGCGCCCTAAAGTCAATAAAGTTAATAGACGACGACCTTCTGGGCCTGAGCGTTGACTGGATAAATACATAATATATTATTACTGCTATGTGATTGGCCGAAACCCTCCCTGTTAGAATATATTGCTATTCGGGGTGCCACACACATTTCGCGATACAGCGTGCGAAATACAAGACGTGCGCTGGACAGGGGTGAACCCGGACCTTCAAACGCGACTTGCAGGAACTTTAAGCACGCAGGACCTTCAAGCACGCTGGACCTTCAAGCACGCCGAACCTTCAAGCACGCCGAACCTTCAAGCATGCTGGACATTCAAGCACCGAGCGCGATCGCGTAGTCGTAACGGGTTGCGACAAACAGGAAGTAGCGAGCGTAACGGGTTGTGCCGAACGGTATGGCAAGTAGTGGAGCGAGCTGGAACAGCGAGCGTAACGGGTTGCGATGTACGGTAGGCCAAGTAGTGGAGCGAGCTGGCACAGCGATCGTAACGGGTTGGGACGAACAGTAGGCCAAGTAGTGAAGCGACCTGGAACAGCGAGCGGAACGGGTTGAGACGGACGCTATGTTCAGTAGTGGAGCGAGGTGGAACGGCGAGCGTAACGGGTTAGGACGAGCGGTAGGTCAAGTAGTGGAGCGAGCTGGTATAGCGAACGTAACGGGTTGGGACGAACGGTACACTAACCGGAGCAAAGCAGAGGGGGGCTATGGCAAATAGTGTAACTGGCTGCGACTAATCACACACACACCGCCGCGAAGCGGCGGCGATCGGCTAGTCCCCTACAACTAACAGAGTCTCCGGTGTGTTTGTCCGTCAGTCCGTCCGTTCTCTGTCTTCGGGCCTTAGCCTACCGTAGAGCATCGTCCTACCGCCCTGCATTAACGCATTAGTAACCTGCCCTATGGCATCCCACCATCTTCCGGTCTGGCTTATTTTTTTGCGTTATATTTATAACGCCCTATGATTGGCTGAAATTGCCTCCGCGCTAAATTTTACGTTTTTGAATTCGAATTCGGGCGCGGCGAAGCGACGCAGCGCGCGGACGTCGGGCGCCGCTGCGAGCCCCACAGGACGCGAGCGCCGCACAGCGACGGTGTGCGACACAGCAACCTATTCATACACCCTAAAGTTAATAGACGACGAATTTCTGGACCTAAGCGTTGACTGGATAAATACATAATATATTATTACTGCTATGTGATTGGGCAAAACTCTCTCCGTTAGAATATATTGCTATTCGGGGTGCTACATACATTTCGCGATACAGCGCGCGAAATACAAGACGTGCGCTGGACAGGGGTAAACCCGGACCTTCAGGCACCTTCCACAGAACCTTCAACCACGTCGGACCTTTAAGTACGCCGGACCTTTAAGCACCGAACGCGATCGCGTAGTAGTGCAGTGAGCTGGCACCGCGAGCGTAACGGGTTAGGACGAACGGTATGGCAAGTAGTGAAGCGAGCTGGAACAGCGAGCGTAATGGGCGAGCGGTATGGCAAATAGTGGAGCGATCTGGAACAGCGAGCGTAACGGGTTGGGACGAAAGGTATGTATAGTAGTGGAGCGAGCTGGCACAGCGAGCGGAACGGGTTGCAACGAACGGTATGTTCAGTAGTGGAGCGAGCCGGAACAGCGAGCGTAACGGGTTGCAACGAACGGTATGGCAAGTAGTGAAGCGAGCTGGAACAGCGAGCGTAATGGGTTGCGACGAACGGTATGGCAAATAGTGGTGCGAGCTGGAAGAGCGAGCGTAACGGGTTGCGCCGAACTCTACACCCACCGGAGCGAAGCGGAGGGGGCTATGACAAATAGTGGAGCGAGCTGGAACAGCGAGCATAACCGCCTATGACTAACCACACACACACCGCCGCGAAGCGGCGGCGATCGGCTAGTCCCCTACCACTGACAGAGTCTCCAGTCTGTTTGTCTGGTGTCCGTCAGTCCGTCCGTTCTCTGTCTTCGGGCCTTAGCCTGCCGTAGAGCATCATCCTACCGCCCTGCATTAGCGCATTAGTAGCCTGCCCTATGGCATCTCACCATCTTCCGGACTGCCTTATCTTTGCTCGAAATTACAACGCATAGCCATGCGTTATTTTTATTCGTCCTGTGATTGGCCGATTGATTTGCCTCAGCTTTCACATTTCCTTTTTTGAATTCCGCGCGCGGCGGAGCGAGGAAGCGCGCGGACGTCGGGCGCCGCTGCGAGCCCCACAGGACGCCAGCGCCGCACAGCGACGACAGTGCGCTGCATGCGCGATATAGCAACCCGTATATGCGCCCTAAAGTCAATAAAGTGAATAGACGACGACCTTCTGGGCCTGAGCGTTGACTGGATAAATACATAATATATTATTACTGCTCTGTGATTGGCCGAAACCCTCTCTGTTAGAATATATTGCTATTCGGGGTGCCACACACATTTCGCGATACAGCGTGCGAAATACAAGACGTGCGCTGGACAGGGGTGAACCCGGACCTTCAAACGCGACTTGCAGGAACTTTAAGCACGCAGGACCTTCAAGCACGCTGGACCTTCAAGCACGCCGAACCTTCAAGCACGCCGAACCTTCAAGCATGCTGGACATTCAAGCACCGAGCGCGATCGCGTAGTAGTGGAGCGAGCTGGAACAGCGAGCGTAACGGGTTGCGACAAACAGGAAGTAGCGAGCGTAACGGGTTGTGCCGAACGGTATGGCAAGTAGTGGAGCGAGCTGGAACAGCGAGCGTAACGGGTTGCGATGTACGGTAGGCCAAGTAGTGGAGCGAGCTGGCACAGCGATCGTAACGGGTTGGGACGAACAGTAGGCCAAGTAGTGAAGCGACCTGGAACAGCGAGCGGAACGGGTTGAGACGGACGCTATGTTCAGTAGTGGAGCGAGGTGGAACGGCGAGCGTAACGGGTTAGGACGAGCGGTAGGTCAAGTAGTGGAGCGAGCTGGTATAGCGAACGTAACGGGTTGGGACGAACGGTACACTAACCGGAGCAAAGCAGAGGGGGGGCTATGGCAAATAGTGTAACTGGCTGCGACTAATCACACACACCGCCGCGAAGCGGCGGCGATCGGCTAGTCCCCTACAACTAACAGAGTCTCCGGTGTGTTTGTCCGTCAGTCCGTCCGTTCTCTGTCTTCGGGCCTTAGCCTACCGTAGAGCATCGTCCTACCGCCCTGCATTAACGCATTAGTAACCTGCCCTATGGCATCCCACCATCTTCCGGTCTGGCTTATTTTTTTGCGTTATATTTATAACGCCCTATGATTGGCTGAAATTGCCTCCGCGCTAAATTTTACGTTTTTGAATTCGAATTCGGGCGCGGCGAAGCGACGCAGCGCGCGGACGTCGGGCGCCGCTGCGAGCCCCACAGGACGCGAGCGCCGCACAGGGACTAAGGTACGCTTAGCTACATAGTTTCCTAACTATAATAGAAGTGTCGGTTTCGGGAGTTCCGCCTGTTGGGATAACTGGTACCTTCAGGGCAGTCGAGGTATTATAGTGTGGGATTAAGGGCGGCCTGGTGCCTACTCCGGTGGGGCCACGGGGGAGTTGCAGTGGGTTCCACGACACGGCCATGTAGTCGAGACTCCCCCGTTGGCGCACAGATGCCAGGCAGGCCGTCCCGAATCTGCAACATTGCTCTCTTGCTTGCATCCCGGGTTTAATTACCTTGGAGAATGGCATTTGGGTACTGCAGCTCTCCACTATACTGACCGTTACTTTCTCTAAAGTGGGTAGCAATACCCATTTTAAGATGATAAGAAAGACTGCAGCTGGCACCCGCCGCCGACGTAGGATTTCGCGTGCCTTTGCCGCAGCGACCGCTCTTGGGAGCCGCGACCCTGAGGTGCCCACGTCCGCCCGCCAGCGGCGTGGGAAATCTCATACCAATCCGGGGTAAATGGGGCAGATCTCGGCGAAGCCGGGTGACCTGCCTCATCTCCGGGCCAGTGGTCGTGTATGGGACCGGCGCATTAGGTGGACGCACCTATTTGCGCTTCTGTGTCCGCGGCGGGGCGCGTGTATAGGACCCTGGAAATGGCGACGGTGTTCTTAGACTTTATGTCTAACGCGTCATGTGACTCTGTTGCGTGTACGCAGGCCAAAATGGGTCGAACGAAAAGGAAAAAGACGCGCGAAGAGATCGAGCAGGCCATGCGGGACGACGAGCGCGTCAACGCAACTCCCGCTTCCCCAGAGGAGCCTGCCGCTAAAACGCTCCGCCAAGCGCGTCGGAGGGCAAAACGGCACAACTTAAACAAGGAATTTCAAGCGTTTAACGCGACAGACACAGCCGCAGCGGTCACGGCAGTCGGGAATTACGTCGCGGTCGGAAACACGTCTGCGGGGCTTCCACTAGTCTGCAGAGAACAGCCCGTGGTCCCGGTAGTGTCGCCTGTTGTTCCTGCAGTTGCAGCGGCGATTGCCACTACAATTGAGCAAGCGCCTGCCATTACATCGGCGGAGGCAGCACGTAGGCGGCGGGCAGCAATGACGGCGTCTCAAACAGAACGACGCCGCGCGCGAGACAGAGAGAGAGCCCGAATTAGAAGGGCGAACATGACGGGATCCCAACGCGAGCGTCAAAGACGTAGAGATGCAGAACGCCAAAGGACACGTAGGGCTCTACTAACAGAGGCCGAACGAAGCACAGCGCGCGAGCAAAGCCGTTTACTACAGGCCGGCAGAAGAGCTAACCAAACCGAGCAACAACGGGAGATCATGCAGGAGACCGATCGTCTACAACACGCCCAACAACGCCAGCAAGAAACGCCAGATGAACGTGAAGAACGCCAGGAACGCGAACGCGTTCGCCAGGAAGAACGTCGGGCTAATCTGACGCAAGAAGAAGCGGAAGAAGAGCGAGTGGCTCTTCGGGAGTATCAAGCCACGGTTCGAGACGCTCAAGAGGAGGAGGTGAGAGAGGAGCGGCGACAACAGGAGCGTATACGACGCAGCACCCTTCGCAGAGGTCATGCACTCGCAAACCAAGAGGATTTCAGAGTCTCTATGCTCAGCGGCGACAACATCGTCAATGGGCGCCACAGACTGCCTCCGACTACAGTCTGCCCTCATTGCAACGCGTGGAAATGGCCTGCGGAGTCCAAGAAAGGCTGCTGTTTAGAGGGAGCGGTGCAGCTACCTCCACTACGAGCCGCGCCTCCGCGACTGCACCAGTTGTATACGGATGCCGATTTTCGTCGCCGCATTCGTGCCTACAACCAAGTGTTTGCCTTCACGTCGATTGGGGCTTCCTGTAGCAACCGCTCCAACTTCAGGGACGTGAACCAAGACGAGAGCGTTGCTGGACAACGTGGTGTATACACGTATCGTATTCAAGGAGCCATGGGGCACTACCTGGGATCTCTACTTCCGCGTATCGATACGTTCACAAACGAGCCCATGCCTCCCAAGTTTGCCCAGATCTACATCGTCGATCCAGACATGCAACAGCGAGCGGAGCGACGCCGAGGTATCTTCGCTGATCTCCATCCCGGAACGCTGCTGGAGATCGAGCAAATGATGGAGGAGTCCAATCCGTTCGCGCAACAATTTCTCAACTTCGCGGAGAAGCTGCGCGCCGACCAGGCGGCGAGAAAGGAGGTGGTTGATATGGTGTTCCGGCTACACGAAAAGAGGTCGAACCCGCGAACTCACAACCTCCCCACGGTCTCGGAAGTTGGGGCGACTCTTACCGAGGACGGCAACTTGGACAGCCCGCGCGACATCCTTCTGTGTGCAAAAGATCACTCGCTGCTGCGCCTTTTCGAGACACACTCCGTGTATGACCCGTTGCAGTACCCACTACTTCTTCCGCATGGAGAACTGGGTTGGACCTACACAGACGTGTATGCAAACAACGTGGTGCGCAGAAAGAAGCGCGAAATGTCCCTCCGCGAGCACGTAGCCTACCGGTTATTCCAGAAAGTCGGTGACGAGTCGGTACTGCACCAAGGTGGACGATTATTCCAGCAGTACTGCGTAGATCAACGAGCCAAGTGCGAGCAAGAGCAACTGCGTTGGGTGGCATCCCATCAAGCTGAACTACGGGCCGATCAGTACTGCGGGGTTCAAGACGCGCTTCTAAGTGAAAACACGGCGGTTCTGCGCGAGGGCGAAGCTCTGCTGACGGAGTACAACCGCGAAACTGGGGCGCTACAACACCCCGATGAACCGCAGCGTCGCTCGGAACACTTCCTGGACCAAATCGGCAAGCGCATTGTTCTACCAGCTACGCATTCGGGGAGTCCGCGGGCCATGTACAAGTCTTACCAAGATTCCATGGCTATCGTGCGGGAGTACGGGAAAACGGACGTCTTCGTTACTATGACGTGCAACCCTACGTGGGAGGAGATCCAGGAGAAGATACCGGAGCCAAACCAAAGCGCGCAAGACCGCCCGGACATCGTAGCGCGTGTTTGGCAGCAGAAATTGGCGGCGATGCTGAAAGACTTGGATGAAGGCGTACTGGGACGTGTTCTGGCGAGGATCTACGTAGTGGAGTTCCAGAAGCGGGGCCTCCCACACGCACACATTCTTATCATTCTCGCAGACGAAGACAAGCCGCGTACAAGACAAATCATCGACAAGTTGTGCTCTTCGGAGCTCCCGGACGCCGAGATCAACCCCCAGCTGTACGAGACCATCCTCACGTGCATGATGCATGGTCCATGTGGCGCGGCCAACCCCTCCAGCCCCTGCATGAAGGACGGAAAGTGCACGAAGGGATACTCGAAGCCGTTGGTAGAGGTTACACAAGGAAACGTGAACGGGTTTCCTGTCTGCAGACGTCGCCGCCGGTCTCCAGGAGTACTCAAGTTCAAGGGAAGGGAGTACGACAACGCCACCATTAACCAGTGGGTGGTCCCGTACAATCCCTACCTTTCGCAGAAGTACAACTGCCATATCAACGTGGAGGTTTGTAAGGCCCTCACGGCGGTCAAATATCTGTACAAGTACGTCTACAAGGGGTCCGACAAGGCTGTAATCACTGTGGAAACGGTGGGCGGGGAGTCGAACGGTGCAAGGATGGATCCCAACGAGATTCTTCGGTACCTGAACGCAAGGTATATATCTCCGATAGAGGCATGTATGCGGCTTCTTGACTTCTCCGTTCAAGGCAAGACGCACTCCATCGTACAGCTGACTATCCACCTGGAGAACGAGCAATTCGTGACCTTCCGTTCCAGCGACAACCCGGATCGAGTTCTCACTCGCGGTCGGCACACGATGTTGACCCGTTTCGTCGAACTGTGTGCAAGCGAGGCCCCGGAGAACCAAGTAGCAAAGACCATTGTGTACCAAGACATTCCGAAGCTGTTCCGATGGGATGACAAGGCAAAGAAATGGGTTCGTCGCAAACAATACCAGGCGGCGCTTGGGCGGATGGTTCATGTGACCCCTCGGGACATGGAGCGGTTCTACATGCGTGTACTGCTATGTCACCGCAAGGGACCACAGTCTTTTGCCAAGCTTCGGACAGTGGATGGTGTTACGTATGCGTCGTACCGCCAGGCCGCACTCACACTGGGCTACCTTGAAGACGACGCAGAATGGATAGCGTGTATGGAAGAAGCCGCTGCCTTCAAGATGCCGTACCAACTCCGCCAGCTCTTCGCGACTATCATTGTTTATTCTCAAGTTTCGGAGGTTCGCGTTCTGTGGAATCGATTCTACGAGGTTCTTTCTGAAGACTTCGCGTACACATACCGGGGCTTGGAAGGACAGGAGAAGGAAGACATGATCAGGTTCCACACACTCAAGGACCTTAACGACCTGCTCCAGATCAATGGCTACGTAGTGGCGGACTTTGACCTCCCTCAGCTGGATGAATACCCGCGGCTGGTGCTGGATTCGCTGCTGCGGAACAACCTCATTCGACGCGAACTGGAGGGGTACCAACACTCTACCCTTCAAGCCTTTGTGGACCAAGAAAGCCAGCTGAACGACGGCCAACGAGCTATTTACGACGAAATCATCCAGGCGGCCGAAGTACCAGTTCAAGGCAACAAGCTGTTCTTTATTGATGGCCCGGGAGGCACAGGAAAGTCAACTCTGCTGCGGCATATCCTGGCGAAGGTGCGACTGTCCGGGAAGATCGCGATTGCTGTGGCTTCGAGTGGAATTGCTTCACTGTTGCTCATGGGTGGGCGCACAGCGCATTCAACGTTCAAGATACCTCTCAAGCTGAACAACAAGTCGACGTGTGCGATTTATAAACAATCGCGCCTCAAGATGTTGATCGAGCGGGCCAGTTTGGTTATCTGGGACGAAGCTCCGATGACTCACAGGCACGCCTTCGAAGCGGTCGACAGGTCTTTGCGTGACATCATGGGTAACGACCAGGAGCCTTTTGGAGGAAAAGTATTTGTACTTTCGGGTGACTTCCGCCAGATTTTACCGGTGGTAGTGCGCGGCACACCTGCAGAGACCATCGATGCGTGTCTGAAGTCATCTACGCTATGGCGACACTTCCGGCAGCTGCATCTCACGGAAAACATGCGTGTACAATCGGCAAGTAACGAAAGCACCGCCGCAGAGCTCGCAGCTTTCTCGGAGTTTCTCCTACAAGTGGGAGAGGGTAGACACGAGGTCAACAGGTCCCTGGGCAGGGACTTTGTGAAGATTCCGCGCGATATGCTGATCGACAACATCTACGAAGAAGGAGACGACATTGAAGACGAAGAAATCGCACCTGGAGCTGTTCCACGGGGTTTGAAGAACATTATTGATAAGATGTACGCCGACATCAACGATCCCGAGGTTGCTACGGACGAGTACTTCGCCAACAGGACCATCTTGACGACTACCAACGCCGTGGTGCACCGCATCAACCAAGCTGTCTCTGAACGACTCTCCGGGGAGGCCCGCGAGTATCTATCGGTGGACTCAGTGGATGACGACAACGAAGGCAACTTTTTTGAGCCGGAGGTGTTGCATTCGGTGACTATCAACGGTATTCCTCCCTACTGTGACCAAACCCAAAACCACCGCCGCGAAGCGGCGGCGCTCGGCTAGTCCCCAACTAACCGAGTCTCCAGTCTGTCTGTCTCCTGTCCGTCGTATTCCTCCCTTGGGGCATCAGCCTACCGTAGAGCATCGTCTAGCGCATTGGTAACCTGCCCTATGGCATCTCACCATCTTCTGGACTGCCTTATCTTTGCTCGATATTGCAACGCATAGCCATGCGTGATTTTTATTCGTCCTGTGATTGGCCGATTGATTTGCCTCAGCTTTCACATTTCCTTTTTTGAATTCCGCGCGCGGCGGAGCGAGGAAGCGCGCGGACGTCGGGCGCCGCTGCGAGCCCCACAGGACGCGAGCGCCGCACAGCGACGACGGTGCGCTGCGTGCGCGACAAAGCAACCTGTACATGCGCCCTAAAGTCAATAGGGGACGACCTTCTGGGCGTAAGCATTGACTGGATAAATACATAATATATTCTTACCGCACTGTGATTGGCCGAAATGCTCTTTGTTAGAATATATTGCTATTCGGGGTGCCACACACATTGCGCGACACAGCGCGCGAAATACAAGACGTGCGCTGGATAGGGGTGACCCCGGACCTTCAAGCGTCTCCCACAGGACCTTCACGCACGGTGGACCTTCACACACGCCCGACCTCCAAGCATCGAGCGCGATCGCGTAGTAGTGAAGCGAGCTGGTACAGCGAGCGTAACGGGCTAGGACGAACGGTATCGCAAGTAGTGAAGCGAGCTGGAATAGCGAGCGTAACGGGTTGCAACGAACGGTATGGCAAGTAGTGGATCGAGCTGGAACAGCGAGCGTAACGGGTTGCAACGAACTGTACACCCGCCGGAGCGAAGCAGAGGGGGCTATGGCAAATAGTGGAGCGAGCTGGAACAGCGAGCGTAACCATCTGTGACTAACCACACACTCACCGCCGCGAAGCGGTGGTGATCGACTAATCCTAAACCATTAAAACGAGCAACCTGATGTCCGTCCGTAACGCATTCCTGTAATGCAAACCCGTACGGTTGATTGGCCAACACAACTTTTGGCGGCCAAGCGCAGCGAAGGCGGCTCTGAATGGACGGAATGTGGTTGGCTAATATTAATTATTTGTTTTCGTTAGTTCTCTCTCCATTTCTGATGCAGCCCTTCCACTGCAACACATGCAGTGCCCATGTTGTGCCGCCACCCATTACGGTGGACGGCTTGGGACTGCAGCTGCGGCAGTGTGCCTGCTGCGAGGCGCTCCTCGCACGGGACGCCTTCGTAGCAGGGCACGTCGGGGCGGGTGCTCGCCGCTGCATTGCGTGCGCCAGCGGCCCTGACGCCGTGGCCTACTGGCACCGATCGGGTCTAGCGCCACCAGAGCCAGCAGTAGACCCGCGCGAACACAGCGCGGCTGTGGTGGCCGTCACGATGGGCCCTCCGCTGCCGCCGCCGCCTCTTCCTCCGCGCGCGGACCGGTAGCGACGCAAGCGCTGCCGCAATCGCAAGGTGCCGCGGCGGCGCCCGAAGAAACGGGCAGGCTCAGCTAAAAATAAATAGAGCCGTCATTTTGGTTATAGTGGTTATTTTGGGGTTACATAACCTCTGTTGTGTACTTAAATTAGAGTGACGCACCAAACTATTATCCCAACCTTTGTGGTAGACACCAACTATATTTTGGTGCTATTTCCAAAGCTGGCATGAAGACGTCACATTTAGTTTTAAGTTTTTCTTAATAGTTTAGTTGTGTTATTTGGCCTGAACTCTTAACGATACAGTAAAGTGCCTCAATAAAGAACACACAGCAATTTATAATCCGATTATACCCACTACCGCTCGGATGCACTGTTTTAGTAAGATGTATTTCACCTAGCTTCCATCACAATAAGTCAGTACATTCGTTGTCGAGATAAACCTTTAATGCTAAATATACCTTATCGAGGCACTTTACTGTACTCCTAGACACCTACTATATATCATAGACACGGGATTGTAGCTGATTAGATAAATGAATAGTTAGTCCGTCTACGTGTTTTGCTTTTCAGAAATTGCTAACAAATTATATAGGACGGGAACTATTTACGAGCGTTGCAATGAACCCGTGGGTTGCGGTACAGGTTTTGCTTGGCTTTGGCCCAGCCCGCCGGAGCGCAGCGGAGGCGGGCGGGTCCACCCAATTGCGACTCAACCTAAACCTACCGCCGCGTAGCGGCGGCGAATGGCTCGTCTGAATCACTAACTATGATAGCATTATGTCATTGCTTAAAGTTGGGTTAACTCATATTGATGACGGATAGGTCACAACACAAATCCTCAGGCATGAAGCTACAGTACCGGTACCTATCCAGCCTCTTTGAAAGTCTCCCAGAATCAAAACATGAACACTCACTAACGCAACATCAAAGATATGATTACAGGATCTAACGAGCTGGCTTGATTGCAGAAGATTTCTACAGCACTCTGTCCGTGACGTTGCAGTAAAGTATTCTGTTAGGTGACGCTACTACATGTATTGACGCGATACTTTGACGATTTGTCTTATTTTTCGCTTTGATTTTGCGGCTACTTTCCGCGTCGTGCGATGTCGGGATAGCTACGTAGACACACTTGTAGCTATTCTTCCTTTTGGTGTAGTCAAAGTTAAAGGAACGGGCGAGCCGCCTCGAGGCTTGCGTTGAAGTTCGCATCGATGAAAGGGACCTTGGCCTTTTCCCCGAAATCTGTTCTGCTCAGAGCATTGCGTGCCTCGTCGGTCATTTGTTCCCACATAATGAGATCCTGAAGCTCTCCTGTGCTCCTCACTGTGGTCGTAGTTACCGAGCTGCCATCGTAGTAGTAGTCCAATCCGTTTGCGAGCATGACACTACTGCTGTTGATGTAGTCAGTGAAGGGTGGATCGCACGACCAGCGACCGCACGCTGGCGTTCTTCAGAATACGATATCCCCCATCCGGGTCTGAAGTCGACACGGCGTCTCGAGAGCAGGGTTGTCAAGCCACACAATGGCACTTGCCCACTGGTGTCGGTGACCCTTCGTGGAAGCGACGAATCCTGTGGAAATCGGCGGCGTGATACTGGTACAAGCGGCACGCAAGCCTGCCCCACTGTCCTGGACGCGGTGACAGTGGAGGCGTGGCCAGCGAGCGTTGGCCAGTGGACCTTGAAGAACGACGTCGTATGCGTATACATGAACCAGAAAGGAGGCAAACAGAATATCTAAACCAATACACTTTTTGATTTATCCGCCTCACAGAGAAGCATCGCGTAACAGGTTAACAGCCGCACTCGCTCATGGTAATGAGCACTCGTGGAAGAGCGGCAGCGGCCGCGAACGATGCCTTGCAAGCCAACCCAACCCCGCCCGCAGCGCAAGCTAACCCTGCGCAGCCCGCTGTGCATGATGAAGCCCCAGCGATCGCCGCAGCGCTCGACCCCGCAATCATGGCCCAGATTGCCAGCGTAGGCCCTGCGCTCACCGCTTTGACTGCTGCATTTGGAGCGAACCGCAGTGACGGCGGAAATCAATGCTCGCATCCACAGCCCGAACAAGAACCGAATGGTGACGCCGAATCAGACGGCGAGCCGGTGCAAACCCCGCCGCCGAACCCGGAATGCGTTCTGACAAGGTTGACCTACGTAACATCAAGGTCGAACGATTTGATGGCACTGTAGCTTCTGGAAGCTTCGACGCCAAGGCTCGTGAGTTCTGTGAGGAGCTCGACGAGCAGATGGACGATGCCCAAGCTCTCGCCGGCCAAGTGTAGAGCGAAGACGTGAACAAAGCTGTGTTCAAGATGCACCTCACGGGTATGACGCGTCGTTGGTATCGCGACTGGCGTGCCGCCAACCCTGCGGCGTCTTACTCGGACGGAGCGAATGCGCTGACCTACGAATTCAGGCCTGTATTGCTCGGAGTGGGCATCGCTGAGCGCATCAAGAAGGAGCGGAAGGGCTGGAACGAGACGTACCGCGAGTATGCAGACCGGCTCCTCCAGATGGCAGATGCGTTGGAGGGTGGAAAGGCTGTTCCCGCGAATGCGCGCCACGCCCTAATCGCGTTCGTGCGCAACGCATATCCCAAATTCACTGACTTCCTAGATACGAAGGTCAGCTTGGAAGAAGAAAAGCCTGAAGAACAGTTGAACGTCGCAGTAACCGTGTTGGCGCGCAAGGCGGAGACGGACGGACGCCTCCCGGAACGCAAGAAGGCGAAGGCTGCGCCCCATGCAGCACCCACGGCAAAGAGCGAGTTTACGAAAACCGCAAGCAAGAAGTTGCACCAGACGCCGGCAAAGGACAAAAAGAACCCGAAGAAACGCGCCGCTGATGCCAAAACAGCTGTTGTCGAGCGCAAGAAGAAGAAGAAGAAGACAGCAACCAACGTTGGAAGCAACAAGTCCTCGTTCACCTGCTACGTGTGCGGCCAAGCCGGACACACAGCTGCCTACCATCGCCGATACCTATCCGGCGATGCTGAAGCCACGAAAGCGAAGGGCGAAGCAAAACAAGCAGCAGCCCAGTCCTTTGACGACGAATCCAGTGGGAGCGAGTGAAGTGTTGGCGTCAGGTGGAGCTCTATACTATTAGATTCGGGCACATCCCACCACCTGACGGGCCGACTGGACGCCTTGACCATCACCAACAGCCACCAAACGATGGCGGTCAAGGTCGCGGATGGAAGAACGGTAGTGGCCAAGGCCAAAGGAAGACTGAACGTTCACGCCGTAGTGGACCATGGTCGTGGTAACCCCATTCGACGAGACTTTGTTGTGGATAACGTTTACTATGTGCCTGGATTCGAGAGCACACTGCCGTCGGTGTCCACGCTTGTAAAAGCTGGTCTCGGCGTTGAATTTTCCGAGTCCAGCTGCACTGTGTACGACGGTAATCGCCGTCGAGTTGGTTGCGTGGCCCGCCTACTAAATGGGGTGTACTCGGTGATCACCGAGGAAGACGCTGGGTACGCTCCGCCAAGCGCCACCTCCGCTGCAGTGCTCGGAGAGGACTTGGAGAGCTGGCATAGACGACTCGGACACATGAACTACGGTACTTTGCAGCAGATGGTGTCCAGTGGAGCAGTGAAGGGACTGAAGGTCGCTCGAGGAACCAAACCTCACATCTGCACAATTTGCGCTCTGATGAAGTCGACCAAAATGCCTGCTCCCTCTCGCAGGTCCAGTAGCGATGAAGTTGCTTACGGAGTGTGTCACGCCGATCTTAGTGGCCCTGTGTCGAAATCTCGAAATGGAAAGCGATACATTATGGTGGTCGTTTGGAGAGACTATGTGAGCGCTTACGGTCTGAAGCGCAAGTCTGAAGCTGCCCAAGCTATCAAGCAGTTCCTCGCTCTAATCGAGCGCCACGCCGAGGTGTAGGCCTCCTCCATAAAAGTGCTGCGGACTGATGGAGGGACAGAGTTCCTGAATAAGGACGTCCGCAAGCTGATCCAACAAACGGGAATACTTCATGAGCACACGACGAGATATTCATCGTTCCAGAACGGAGTTGCGGAGAGAGCTATTCGTACGCTCACTGAGATGGCGTCCGTCATGTTTAGCGGACTCGGGTCTTCACCACTGGTTGTGGGAAGATGCCTTGAAGCATGCAGCCTTCATTCGCAATCGCATACCAAAGGCTGGAAGCAGTGTCACTCCACACGAACGGATATTTGGCCGGAAACCTGACCAGTAGTAATTCCGGACCACAAATGACCGCCCGTTTTTTTTTCAACGAATATATTAC
Organism: Phytophthora cinnamomi; assembly: GCF_018691715.1. NCBI lineage: Eukaryota > Oomycota > Peronosporomycetes > Peronosporales > Peronosporaceae > Phytophthora > Phytophthora cinnamomi. The sequence goes on from NW_027151050.1 coordinate 38,190, forward strand.
CACCTACAGGTAATATAACCGTCGAATACCAAAAGTAGTCAAAAAATGGGCAATACCTCTCGATACCTTCTGATGCAAAGGAGCATTCTCTAATTTTTCAGACGCTACAATACTTCTAAATATTGTTTCAGCTAATGCACAAATGACTGCCAGTTTTTCAAATATAAAGAACGATCCATCCTGATAGATAAAATATAAAGATATAAATAATCATATATACGATCCAACGATCCAACCATAATTATGTGTGAATATATTATTCCAAGTTCAGGCAGGAAATGTAAAAAGGCACCTAATAAGCCATTTTGTCATATTGAGAGTCATCATCCGGATTATAAATCATTTACAACTGAATATCATATCCCGAAGCATGGTATTGACCCCTTTAGGGAAAGAAGACACCTATCAGCAATGGATAGAGCGTGGCTATTGAAGCACACATAAATTGTAAATATTTTTTTTCATCGAACCTGATATAAAGTATTCAATAATATATAGATAATCATAGATAGAATGACTTATACTCCGGAATTCTACCAAGCTAACAAGGATCGCCTCAAAGAGAATATGAGGCGCTCATATCTAAAGAATAAGGAAGCTCGCGTAGCCAAGCAGAAGGAATATGATACTGCTAACAAAGACAAAATCAATGCTCGACGTCGTGAAAGGCGTAGAGCACTCAAGGAAGCGCAAACAGCAAACGAAACCAAGGAATCGAATTAATTAGTTTCATTTTTTGTCATCAATCAGATATAAAGGTCTATCTTAAGCGAAGATCAAACTAATATAAAGACATTTTTACGCGACGAAATATAGCCACCCATATATAGCTATGTTTGGATACGAACTCGAAGGACTACGCCGACTCGATATTAAGCCCATCAAATGGGGAACCTCTTACCGTTTGAAGGTGCGTGGACGCACTGGTAGAATGGTTTTCATTGGAAAACCAAGCCTACCCAAGAATATGAAGCTCATTGCCAAGCAATACAATGTCTCAATCAATGAGCTCACGAAACAACTTTCACCCGACTACAAACTCGACACGCAATACATTTTCAAGAAGGAGAAATATGGCGAGAGACACTTCTATGAATACATCCCAACGAGTGAATTCTATGATAAACTCGAAAACGTGCTTCTAAATCTATAAGATCAACATCGCACTGGGTTATACGCTTTATGACCCAGTCAATGATGAAGAATTTTACTTCTATCCAAACATTGCTAACACGGCGGTGTATGACAGGCCATTCACCGTCAATAGCCGTGCTGATGCTCGAAAAATTGTTTCGGATATTAGAACCCGTGAGCTGGCCGACGGACTTAAATATCTGAAGTCAGGTGTCAAGCTCAAATCTATCTCGGGCTTTCTGATTCAAATCGATTACCGCGATCATGCTCTTGGAGACAGCGATGCTCTCGTACCTGAATTCATTAAGAAACATAAATATATCGTTAATTTCACGAAGACTAACAACAAGTGCGTATTCCATTGCCTTGCATATCATTTCTCGGATAAGAAGGACTCAAGAAAAATTCAGACTCAGATCAAAGCTGCCTTCAAGAAATACTGTGAGTTCAAGGGTTTTGAATACTCTCTCAGTCTCTATAACAACTTTAAGCCTATCGACCTCCTTGAGTTTGATAACCTTGAGAAGTGCTTCAATCTCAACATTAATGTGTATACATACGATGAAGAGACAGGAGCTGTTGAGAACTTTCGCCCTACTGACGGTAAGTTCGAAGATACGATCAATATCTTATCTCACGCTAATCACGCACACTATATTACAAGCCCAGACAAGGTCCAGTCTCGATATGTTTGTCCCGATTGTAAGATGACGTTTAATAACTGCATCAGATTGAGGGAGCACAGCAAGTGTAAGTGTGATAAGATCAATATCGGATCATTTGTTAAGGCTCCTAAGATCTATCAACCTAACGCTAACACCATTAAATCGATTCTGAAGTCTTATAACGTGAAGAATGTAGATCATTACATTGATCATTTCATCGTATTCGATCTTGAAGCCATTTTAGCACCTCAAGACTTCGATAAGGAAGCTAAAACTCAATTCTTCAATGAACACGTTCCTGTTTCAGCAAGCGTTTGCGACAGCTTGACACGGGAGGTTAAGTGCTTTGTCAATTCTGACCCGAAGCAGCTTGTTATTGATATGATGTGCTACATCAAAGTGGTTAGGGACAAAATATTTGCTTACAACGTCAGCAAGTATGAGAAACTGATTATCACTCTAATGGATTCGCTTGGCATGACTATGATTCCAGGCGAAGAACTTACCGACACATTCTTTAGTAAGGATCTGCACCGTTGGATCAAACCCGGAATGTTTTCGAATTTGGCCGAATTCGTTGATTGTTCCTGCGACTGCTTCATCAATAAGAAAGCTAAGCATCTATTGGGTATTCTTAAGAAAGTTCCAGTTCTCGGTTTCAACAGTGGGAGCTATGATATCAATATGATCAAAACCGATTTGTTTGAAGTCTTAGGCCGTATCGATAAGGTCATCAAAATGGTGGCTACATGGCCATATCGACTGACGATTATAAGTTTCTCGATATCATCAACTATGTTCCAGCAGGAACATCTCTTGATAAGTATCTCACAACTTATCTCGGTGGCTGTAAATGTGTTGATAGCATTCGTTGTGTGTGTGGTATGACTAAAGGTGTTTTCCCATACGAATACATCACCAGTTATGATGTTCTCAATGAGACTGAGCTTCCACCTAAATCAGCTTTCTACAGCATTGCGAAAGATCAATATCAAGGATAAGGGCTATGCCCGCCTACAGTTCGTTTGGAGGCATTATGGAATGAAGACCATCAAGGACCTTCTCATCTGGTATAACAACCTCGACGTTGCCCCATTCGTGATGGCAATCGAAAAGCATCGTGAGTTATTCAAGCGTTTCGATTTGGATATGTTCTGTGATGGTGTCTCTCTGCCAGGCTTGAGCGAAAAGGTCATGTATCAGACTACAATGAGTGAGCTCAAATTTCCGCCTAAGAAGCCGGCTGAATCATTCGTCTTCCCTGCGAAGCGTTTCCAAGGCTATATCGCTCAAGACAAGGAAGCTAAACGTGAATTCGATATGACGAAAGATCACATCGCTAAGCTAATGAAGAAGCAGAGGTATCTCTGTGCCCTATGCTATTGCAAGCTAAATGAAGAGATTGTTTCAGTCGATCGTATCAATAATAAGCTCGGGCATATCGATGGCAATGTCATGATTACTTGCATTGAATGCAACGTCGCACGCAAGGACATGGATATTAGGGCTTTCAGATACAAGAAGCTACTCGATTACAATGCCAATCGATTGGTATTCTCTATCGATAAGGAAGAGTCAGACATCTATTACAAAATGAAGGCCAATATCGCCGGCGGACCATCAATCATCTTCAATCGCTATGCAAAGCGTAATGAGACGAAACTTCGTGGTCCTGGTGGTAAAAAAGTGTACGAAGGTTATTGGATACGACGCTAACGCTCTATACCTGTGGTGTCTAGGCAATGAGATGCCTTGCGGACGATTGACTACTATTGACGCCTACGAAACGATCATTGACGATATCAAAGACGATAAGATTTTTGGTTTTCTTGAATGCGATATAGAAACTCCAGACCACTTAAAAAAGACTATTTTAGTGAGATGACCCCATTTTCAAAATATTGAGATCGAGCCGACAGCTGAAGTCATTGGTCAGCATATGTTTGACTACAATCAGACTCGATGTAAGAACATGGTTAAAGCAGGGCGCAAGCTTATTGGGAGCTACTTTGGCAAGCAAATCCTCATCTATACACCTCTTCTCAAGTGGTATCTGGAGCATGGATTAGTTATTACTAAGACGTATAGCTTCATCAAGGCTCACAGTCATCGACTTTTCAAGTCATTCATGGAGCAGGTGTCTGCTGCACGGCGAGAAGGTGATGTTGATGATAGCAAAGCTATGATTGCTGATATGATGAAGCTTGTCGGTAATGCCGCTTTCGGTCGCTCTGGCATGGATATGAGCAACCACAAGGAAATTAAATTCTTGAATGATGAGAAGCAAATTAAGCAGTCTATCGAGCATTTCACACACCTATCAAGAACGGAGTTTTCCAATGGGACTGTTGAGTTAGTTAAGCATAAACGACGAATCAAGCTTACCAATCCTATCCATATTTCTATTGCCATATATCAGTTAGCTAAGCTACGTATGCTACAATTTTACTACGATTGCATTGACTTTTACATCGATAGATTTTACTTCCAGTATCAGGAGATGGATACCGATAGTGGATATATTGCCTTTAGTAATGATAATCCTTTCCCAAATCTCATCAAGCCTGAGCTTCTTGACCATTTCAACAAACATAAGTATGAATGGTTCCCAAGAGACGATACCAAGGAGAATGCTGCTTTCGATCGAAGAACGCCAGGTCTTTTCAAGGAGGAATTTCGTTGCAATGCTATGGTCAGTCTATCGTCCAAAACTACATCTGCTACCTGAGTGGACAAATCGATGATAAGACTGGTAAGGAGAAGATCAAGCTATCAGCTAAGGGTGTGCAAAATCGAAGAATGCTAATGTTCTGTGCTCTGACAACTTTGAAGCCGTTGTCAAGGGACAATTCACTTTCGAGGGAAATAACACTGGATTCCGCATTCGCAAAGAGACTAATTCAATCATTACCTACTCTCAGACAAAGACAGCCCTTTCTTACTACTACGACAAGCGACAAGTACTGACGGATGGTATTTCTACCGTTCCTTTAAATATCTAAGGGGAAACATTTGCCATTTTTTAATCATATAATATAAAGCTATGGATGATCTACTTGAGGGATTATACTATGATCCAGCCACTGGTTTCATATCGGCAAAAGCCTTATTTAGGAAAGCTGGGAAAGAGATTCATCTATCCGCTTAAAAGATGTTGAGGAGTGGTATAAGGACAAGCTCGACATCCAAAGACATGTATCGCAGAAGGATACCTACGACAACTTTAGAATCACCTCTCACGACCCGAATTCATGGCAAATGGATATTGCGTTTTGGCACAAGATTCCAATATTAGGAGCTATCAATATCAACTCTCGACTGGGTTTCGCGAAGATGCTCAAAAACAAAGGAGCTATCGCAGTATTAGGTGGAATCAAGCAATTTGTTAAGGAAGAGAGGGTTCATGTGTTAACGTCGGATAATGGTAAGGAGTTCCTCAATCGTAAGCTTCAGGCATTCCTCAAAGAGCGAAAGATCACACACTACAATAACGATGCTGGCGATCACGCTAAAATGGGTAAGATTGAACGTTTCAATCGAACGTTGAAGATGCGATTACTTAAAATTAATCAGCCTATCACTGAGAAACTACTTAGCGACGTTGTAAGTGGATATAATAACACTTGGCATAGTTCTATCAAAATGACCCCAAATCAAGCCAAAGACTCAACCATAGAAAAAGATCTTGATCATAATCGTGAGTTAATTGAAAAGGTGGAAGGAAATCTACTAATCAAATCTACAGTACTCTATCGTCTATTTAAAGGTGTATTTGATAAGGAAAACGCTCGTTAGAACTTGTACTGTCTATTATAGAGATCGTTGTCGATGGATATCGCGTTCAGATTCGATCCAAAAATGGACATACCCTCTATAAGAGTCCCAGCGATATCAAACTTCCATTCAATTCAAAACCTACTGACGCACCATTCAATGGACAGATCTATGAAGCTGAGCATTGAAGCATAAAAAATGCCATCTGGCAAGCAAGTACTTAGTCAAGTGGTAGGGATATGATGAACCTACCTGGGAGTCTAAGCCAATCCTTGAGATTGATCAATAAGAATCGAAGAAGTAAATTGGAACAAACTTATTTCACAAGGCAATCGAAGCTAGACCCAAGGTGCTGAGAGAGGAGCCCTGAAAGGGCTCGATCGACCAACTTCATTGGTCTCTCCGTTAAGGCTCTTTTCACAAGGTAATCGTAGCTAGATCAGGCAAGCATGCTGGTATCGGCTTAGGCATCTCAATAATCCTCTGATCTATTTTTTTTCTTATACTTATGCTTACTAAGCTCCTCAGCCTCTTCAACGACCTTGCTATTATCCTATATGTAAGCGGATAGCGGATCGTAGTCAATATACTCAATATCCATAATTTTCTTAACTATATTATATGTATACATAAGTTCAACATGCCTTGCATCGCGATCACCCTTTCCAATAAACCATGCTCAAGAGAGCCTCTCGCTTGTGGATTCTGTACTCAACACTCGAAAGATTACAAGATCCAAATGTATAAGAAGGAACTTAAGAAAATGCATCAAAGGATGCGTTTCTACGCAGAGAAACTCAATAAAATGAATACGATGCTCAGTGATATCCACCGCCTTGACTACATCAAGTATCGACTTCAGCAGTTAGACTCAACACGCTCATACCGCTATCTATGCTGCGATCCCATTTATAAAGTCGAAGTCGAGGACATATTTGGGCTACCAATCGATGAATGTCAAGAAGCTTATATAAGCCTACTCGAGAAGCGCAACACAATTGTTCATAAATTCACAATGCGACTTTGGTACCTGAAACTATCGAATATAAGAAGCGATTTTATAAATAATATCGGTTGCCACATATAGAGCAGAGCTTAGAGATTTCAATTTCAGGTCTGCGACCCTTCGATTTTCAATCTAATAGCATTCGACATGTTTCCATCATTTACATCCCTTGCTCAACGCGAGCAAAAGCGTATTGGTCTACTCGAGCGGACGAAGCTCCGTGTCAGACAGAAATATGCAGCTCTACAGATGTACGCGGAAGCATCATGGGCATCGGACGCAGGCAAAACCATCTCACTTGACAAGCTGTCCACTCAGGACTCGAATGATCAAGCTGGAGATGGTGATTTAATAAAGCCTTCAGTAGCAACTGAAAATAAAGATGATTCACTAAAATCCTCCCAGAAAATACCGGAGTTATCATCGGTTGGAATCAATACTGATCCACTGAAAGTGCCTATTATGGTTGATGCTGAAACTACTGCCCGACCAGACATGGCTGACGCTGAAGCAGTTGCTAAACCATCTGTAGCACATATGGGGTCTACAGCTAAACCAAATGTGATGGATAGATAAACCTGATACCGCTGATGCATGGATCGAGACCTCAGAAACCGCGGTCATTCGAGATCATGAAGATCAAGTTGCATCAAGAAATTGGATTAAAGCATTCTACAAAGCTAATCCAAACTGGGCGACCATTGGAATCAACCCAGTTAAGAAGGATGGTAAAGACGATAGAAAACGTGTCATTCGGGAAAATGGATCTCTTCGATCGGTAAAGAGTGGCAAAAAATTTAAAAGTTATGGCTCAATCGATTGGGTCGCTACCGAGGCTAAAATACGAGATATTCTCTACGATGGTGAAAGCAATTCGATTGATGAACTTGGTGCCGTACGCGCTGAAGATAAGAGAACGCTCGAAGAGCGTTCGATCGGTCAACAACGTCGGCCTCCCCAACCGCGATCAGATAGAAAGAAAAGGGGCGAAGATGATATTGAAGATATCGATAAAGCGCTAAAAGATCCACGGCTTACATTAAAATATTTAAATAAATCGACTTCGACAAAACTCGATGATGATGAGGCTAAATACAAGCTGACATGGTTTATCATTGAGAATAAAGCTATGTTAGAGGCTAACAACCTACAAAAACGCATAACTCCTATTCTTAGAGATGGTAAGGTTTATTTGGGTGGATATCTATGGATTGACAGCCATTTTAGGATCTTCGTGTTTGGTATAGATTCTAACAAGCATCACCCCGCTGTGCAAAAAAATGTAAATTGGTCTACTACGCTCGAACGATTCTTGACCATTGTCAAGGAGAAAGGACTTAGCTTAGTATCAAATACTGAGATGGCTAACGAGAAATTTGCTAAACCTTATGAATTAGCAGATGATCTCATCGACGAACGACCCAGTGTTAAAACCGGTAAAGATGAATACATGGACAAAGAGCTTGCTATCCCAGAACTTGAAGCTAAAACCATGCTCACGGATTATTACAGGAAGCTTGCTGATACTCAAGTGAAGATAATAGTAAGATTACGTCCGATTGTTAATTCGGATAAAGGTTCGAAGATCCACCCGACTTACTACCTAGGTGAGCCAACTTATAACAAACCCCTATATTTTAGAAACGCTCAGCACAAGCCTGTGCAAGGCGACGCAATGTCGCATTTGATGAGAAATATCCGATGGATGGACACATTCCAATCCTTACTAACTGAGCTAGAAGACTGTGGGAAATATGTTGATGATACCGGAAATCGAAATATAGAAAAAACCTCAATGATAATCTAAAGTTGCTACGAGAAGCCATCTTCAGCAACGCTGCTGATATCAAAACACCACTTGGATATGAAGCTTATGGCGATGAGACCCTTCGAGAGCTACACGATGACGCAGAATATGCTTTTCAAGAATATGGAGAAGCTCAAAGCCGCTTGGAGAAGAATATACACGATTCTAAGAAGTCGGAATCAAAGGCTTATAAAGACGCAGTAAGAGCGTTAAGGGCAGCGGTAAAAGCTACCAAAACAGCATATTCAATCAAATTTCGTGCTTACTAATCCAAGCTTCAGCAGCAGCGAGAAAATGATCAAATGGGCGATAATGATACGTTAATGTCAGCTTCAGCACTTGCTAAGGTTGAACGGGCAAATGGGCTGAAAGGTCGCGGACTATACGGGGCAGGTGTCGTGCCATTGGAAGGTGTTGAGCGTAAAGGTAGGACTTACAACCTGAATGACATTCAAGGCAAAGCGACTCCATCAGCATATGTTTATCGCAAGCTTGGTTCTAAATTTATCAGATTGCCAGATCTTGACAAGAGGACGCTGACCATCGTTCAGCCAAATCGCAGAAAGATTGGTCCGATGCGTGAGATCAGTGATTCTCTACAGACCATGATAAAGGATCTGGTATTTAGAAACGATATCAGTCAGGAGAAGTATGATCATCTATCTATTGATGATAAGAAGCTATTCAAAGAGATACTTGAGATGACCCATCTTCAATACAACTTTGATCAGCATCTTGAGGACCCGCTCGAGTCGCTTCGGATGGAATACGATAAGCTCAAGGGAGAACTGATGCTTGGCAATACAAATCCATCGATTCTAAAGCAACTCAAGGTAGTATGTGTGGATATGTACAGCAATCGATTGATTTCTGATTCTGAATTCAAATCGATTATCACGCGACTACTATAGCTATGTTAGTACTCGACCCACGAAATATTTCCAAGAGCGGAGGGCTCTATAATCTAAATGCTGATCATAATCTAACAGAGCTCAAATCCATCATGAAGGATCTCCTCGTTAAGGAGGTTCCATCGCGTAATCGTCCGACAGTGTGGGCGACTGATTCTAACCCATACTCGAAAAAGACTGTCTCAAAACAAACTGACGCCTATGGCGAACAGTGGGAGAAGCACAGTGATACTAGCGGATCAGGCGTATGGGCCTATAAAAAAAGAAGCGATCGGTCAAGACCTTTGCACTATGAAGTCATTGAAGCAACTTTGTTTTTGGCGCGGGCTAACGCCCCGCCCGGATCGACTTCACGATGGTGGGGGAGAGGATCGAAGATCCCTCAGGGGAGAGAGCCCTGAAAGGGCTCGATCGACCAACTTCGTTGGTCTCTCATACGGACACCCTCGCCTCGCGACTCCGCCAAGTGCGGAGAGAGCCCTGAAAGGGCTCGATCAACCAACTTCGTTGGTCTCTCCCTTAAGGCTCTTAGTCAGCTCTATTAACTCATCAAGACGTGCATACACATCGTCTCGATCCGCTTTGAGAATCTCCAACTCAGTCTGCTGTCTCAAAACCAGCTTACGAAGGAGACAGGAGACCTTGCCATAGTCAACAGTCATCTGAAGACCTTCCAGATCAACTGTTTCATCCTTGACGTTCAAATCTGGATTTGAAACGTAGTTGATACAATGGTAGAGGCCTGCTTTCAGCATTTCCTGAGCACAGTATCCGAGGTGCATAGGAGTGTCCTCCGAGTCGTTTTTGTATTTAAACATACAAGGCTCAATTTTCAGTAGACCATCGCACACAGAGTCCTCCACCGGTTCAAAACAATGCTTTAGACGTCGATCACTATATGTATAATAAGCAGTAGAGCTAAGCATTGAACCAGCACAAGCGATAGCTATTGGAACAGAGCTTATAGGACCAACTGTCGAGACAGGACCTCCAGATTGCTTGAAGTACGCTACACCAGTTGCTCCAGCGTCTATAGTGGTTGAAACGGTTATTCCCACGTACAATCCATATAGAGGCGAAGTACTACCAATACCTACCCTACCAGTAGTTGCTTGAATAGTAATATTAGTTTGATCATTGGTTCCTAATCTAAAATCATTGTTTGTAAAGGTGCCTATATACAAAGAATTGGTTGAAGTACTCTTGCTACCGTTATTAATTTCGATAACTCATCGTACTGGTGTTGCGTTGCTGCCATACCAGTCTTGAACAATTGTGAAACTACCATCTAGCCATTGTAATCCATCGGACACAGTCGTAGCAAATGCGGATTGAGTCGCCGTTTGAGTAGGATTGATTATTACGCCTGATACAGCTTGAGTTAGATTACACCAAATATCGCCGCCAACACCGCCTCCGACCACGAGCGTACATGTAGCTTGACTCGTAGCAGCAATAGCTCCACTCATATAAGTACTGCCCGAATTGATCCAGAGAGCATGTTTGTTGGTTGGACTGACGTTGGTTCCGGCCGATGGAGCATCGGCTATATATACACTGGCTGCTCTAGTAACAGTAACGCCAGTATTACTTGCAGCGATGGTGCAAGCAGCAAAACTATTCATTACAGCAGATGCAGCTGTGCCAGAAGCAGCAGTGCTTGAATTGGTATAGGTTTGCCCTAGCGTGGCTAATTGAGGACCTTGGATAGTCCAAGAAGCTAGAGTTGTCGAAAGCCCGACGAAGAGGTTTCTAGCCCCAATACCACCGCTAGCTACTAAACAACCAAAATTAGGACTTGTTGAAAAAGTTGTATTCGATAAGGTTACAATGCCAGATGCTGCAATAGTGGTTGCTCCAGCAATGGATCCCGATAAATTGAATGATCCGCTTATTCCAAGACCACCAGAAATAACTAGAGCTCCAGTAGTGGTGCTACTCGAAGCTGTTGTATCTCCAAGTAGTACTTTCCCAGCATTAATCCATAAGCTGTATGCATTAGTAATCGTCATGCTAGTTCCCACTAATGGTGGTCCATCGATATAGACTGTTGCTGCATTGGTTACGATCGTACCACTAAAACCTCCAATAGTTGGCTGAGCAAAGCTCGTTACAACAGCACAAGCGACGGTGCCTGACGAATTGATGTTATAGGTCGTTGCCAATGAGTTGTGTTGAATGCAGTTAAGTCCCCATGACGGATAATATGCTGCCGGAGTACCTCCGATGGTTATATTCTTGGCGATTCCAAGTCCGCCAGATATGACTAGGGCTCCAGTTGAAGCTGATGTAGATAAAGTTGTATTAGTCAATGAAACTACTCCAGAAGCGCTAATAGTAGTAGCAGCTGATATTCCACCTGAAAGTGATAGAGATGCTAGCGTACCAACGGATGTGATATTAGGTTGAGATGCCGTGCTAAAAGTACCACTGATATTGCCACTCACGGTAAGACCAGTTAAAGTACGAAGCGATGTAATATTAGGCTGAGATGATGTACTCAGAGTACCACTGATATTTCCACTCACCGTAAGACCAGTTAGCGCACCAACGGAAGTGATATTAGGTTGAGCCGATGTATTTAAAGTCCCATTAATGTTTCCACTCACCGTAAGACCGGTTAGCGTACCAACGGAAGTGATATTAGGCTGAGATGATGTACTCAGAGTACCACTGATATTTCCACTTACCGTAAGACCCGTTAGAGTACCTAACGACGTGATATTAGGCTGGGCTGCGGTTTGGATGGTTCCAGTAAGGTTTGCAGATGATAGCGAATTGATACCAGTGATATTGCCCGATGCATCAAGTACCAGTGATTTCGATAAAGCTGCAGTGCCAGGTGTAATACCGATTACGTAGCTTGGCGCCGATGACACTGCTGCACCGTTAACAGTTAGACTTGAGCAACTTAGTGCTCCTAATCCGCTGAGTGATCCATCTGGAGCAACGACAAGAGCTACTCCAGGAGCTGCTGTTCCAGCTGTTATGCCCGTAATATAGCTCAGTCGATAATCATTAATACCGAGATATAGTGTTTGGGCGTATGCATATGTCAAGTATCCCGTCTGATCAAGCGAGAGGTAGAATGCTGGGTTATAGAAATTAGAAATGAATAATGGTGGCGGATAACTAAATCCTGTCATTTTTAGCCTCTCTTATATACGTCGAACGATTTTCTTAATCATGAGCTCTATTAGACTGAAGTCAAGTGGCGCGAGCCACGAGACAAAGTCTCTAATCCCGCTTATTCCTGACTACGGAGGTTCTCTACCTAAGAAATACAAGGCTGAGTCGGTAGATGATATCAAAGAGCTTGGTATCAAAAAGCTATTTAGAATGGTTATCCTTGGCCCATCGTTCTCAGGCAAGAACAACCTGGTTTTTCATATTCTAAAGCATTCACCTCATGTTTTCAGTCATCTTCACATCATCGCGAGGAATCCTCATCAAGAGCTGTACGACTATCTCAAGGACAAATTGGAAGGATTCATCACGTTTCATGAGACTCCTCCGCAAGTCGATGCCATCAGACACACTCCAGGCAGCAAACCCGAACTTGTCATCATCGATGATTATTCAAACGATAAGAGCCTACAGAAGAACGTTTTCAGTCATTATTTCACGAGAGGTCGCCATCATAAGTTGAGTACGATATTTCTGAGCCACAGCTGGTTTGGTACTGATAAGATGATTCGACTCAATACTGAGTACGTAGCGATCCTGAGAGCTAACTCTCGTCGCGATCTTAAGCTTTTGATCACAGACTTCAATATTCCTGGACTGACGGAGGATGGCATAATGCACTACTACAATCGTGCTATCGGGCGTGGTAAGGGTCAGATGTTGTTCATTGACTCTGTAAAGGGTCAAATCAGGTACAACTTTGATCAATTGATTAAAATTGGCGAAACCTATTAGTCGGATTATATAACAAATATGAGTAGTTTCGTCAAGATTGATAATACTAACTTAGTCCAAAACGGCTTGAATAATACCTGGCGATATCAATTTCCAGGCTCAGCTTGTAATTTCCAAGATGTCGAGGCTTCGATTCAATCGATTTCACTGTACAACTCCGACTTCAACATCGATTCAGGGCAGTTCGCTAACACCAGTTTCACGATTGAAGTGCCTACTGCTGCTACCACTTCTACTATTAGTGTCAATCTCCAAGACGGATACTACTTGTACTCCGATATCAACCGAAATATACAAACGGCGCTGGTCGCAGCTGGGGCGTATCTGATTGATAGTAATGGAAACAATGTTTTCTACATTCAGATCGAAGAGAATTCAACCTATTATGCGTGCCAGCTTGATTGCTCAGCTACGCCCACATCGCTTCCAACTGGATACACGCGACCAGCAACGGGTCTGTATTCGACAACGGGAACTGGTCTCCCAACGACGACACGAGTTCCGCGTTTGATCATCAATAATGCCAATTTTGGTTCGATTCTTGGCTTTACAACAGGAACATATCCAAATGGATCTCAGACGACTTCTACGAGTCTTCTGAGCAATATAATTCCAGCTATCAGCCGTTCTACGAGCTACATAGTTCGGTGTGATCTTATCAGGAATGACTTCGTGATTTCGGGAGATACGATGGCCTGTTTTGATAAAGGAAATGCTGGTATAGGTCAGCAGATTCAGTACTTCCCATCGCATGAAACTTGGTGCCAGACGCATGACGGCCCTCGGGCGAGCATTACCCTCTCGATATGGAACCAGAACAATCAACAGGTGAAATTTCGTGATAATAGCGTTAATATCATGCTTCTACTGCGTTAGAAACGAAGCTAAAAAAATAAGTTTTTTTTCTTCTTAGTACGATCACATAGTGAAAGAGCCTCCGGACTTGCTTTTACGCATAGAACGAAGCTTAGCCATATGAGCCTTAGCTTCTGGAGAGCCCTTAGCAAATTTAGATTTCCGCTTAGTCGCAACGCCTACTCCATATCGACGTCTGACGCTATTACGAACGCTGTTGGTGAGCTCGCGATGATCAGGCTGGGTTGCCATAGAGTGGAGGAAACGCTCACCCTCATCGATGACGTCGGAAATGACCACCTTTGTCTTAGCATATCGGAGGGCATTGCCCGAATGATGTTTCACATCAGAGAAACTAATTCGACCACCTTCCTTCTTCGCTGCTATAACCATCAACCCCGACGCCGGTTAGAGCTTTGATACCCGCACGAGCTGGAACGGCGAGTTCTGGCTGTCCTACCGCGGTAGCGAGAGCTGGAGTAGCAGCATCAGTAGCCTTGCTTAGTAGTCCCAAGGCTTTGGCGAATTTGACACCAGACTTGATTTCCGACCAAATCTTACTCATGATAGAGCCTCCTTGAGCTTTCTTGTAGCGTTTCTTAATTTCGTGATTCGTGATGTGAAGCCGGACGCCGCGACCGCCCTTTTTGACTTTTAACGCCTTCTCATGAGATTCAGGGTGCAAGTGTAATTTGGCACCTGTTCCAGCCAGCTCGGCTGCTGTAAGCGATAGCTTGCCAGATTCGACAGTTTTACGTAGCTTATGTGCGGGGACACCGCTTGAGATGATAAGTTCACGGTACATGATCGTAGTATATTTAACTCAGATTTTTAAAGCACAACGATATTTAAATTATAAAATCGTTTGAAGATATCCATGTGATTATGCTGCTTTGCATATAACCAAAGAATACACCATATGCCGCAATATTCTCCATGAGCGGATTGGGTTTGAATTTCGTTATATTTGCTGATACTATGGCTTGTTGGTGGGCCTTCTCCCATTGAGTCGTAGTATTCATGATCATGAACCGCTGTCCAATGCCCAATATGCTGGTTTGGCTTGCGTAGTAGAATCAGAAATGATCCTTTCCTTGGGAGAGCCGATTTGATCTCATTCGACTCATAGATGTGATCAAGATGGATATCCAGCTGCTTCGCTAAAGATATTAAATCGTGATCAGAGGAGACTGGTTTGACTAAGTTCATTTAATTATTTTTCGTAGATCCTATATCGAGAGCTATATAAGTGCTCTCAACAAGTATGTCGGAAACTCAACTCGCCGATCAATTTCTATATCAGTCTTCGCTGAAGAGCGACCCGGCCGTCAAGGTCAGTTCACGCAAGCGCGTTCCGTATGTAATCGATCTAAATCAGGGTTCATACGCGAATGGCGGTATCACAATCGATGCTACTGCCCAGCGCAATGGCGCGGAGGGTTTCGCATGCCATCGCGATGCCTGCGTTGTAATCCCGTACAAAGAAAGCATGAAGAACCCCAACGCAAATACTACACTTGCAACTGTAGCCAACTGTCTATCTGTTGGTCTTAAGTGTGGTATTTGGAATATTATCGATGATATGTCTCGAGCTCAATGGCAAGTCTGTCGTGAGTACAAGCTATTTGCTAACAACCTACGAGCTCAGGCGGAGACTTCGCTCGACTATGTAAATAAGCATGGTGCTGGTGATTTCCTTTTCACCGATAGCTCGGGCTCGTTGTTATTCACATCTGGTGCCAGTAGTCTCTATGGTGATGGCTACAGCGCTACTGCTGCGGATATTACTCCAGCTCTTGGGACGTCTTCTACCGGCGCTGCTTCGTACCCTGTAAATGATGGATTCGTCAAGCGTCTTCTAAGCAACCCTCCAGTAGCTGGTGGTCAGAACACGAATGGATGGGCTACTATCGCATCGGGTGCTGCTAATACGATCGCTAACCAGTTTGGACGTGGTGCTTTTGTACCTGGTTCAACTGCTGCAGGTGCTGTTGCAGGAACGTGGAACTATATGCTTAAGATCAAACTCGTCGATCTTCACCCGATTTTCAAGGAGTTGGACCTCATGGCTAACCCCCAGATCAAGCTTCGTTTCCGAGTGAATCAGGGTGCGTCCGTCATCACACTTGGTGCGACTAAGTCAATGACTCTATCATCAACTACACTTGTTTCGGGTCAGAGCTGTCCTATTACGGTAGCATCTGCTGCTGGCTCTGCTCCGAACTCAGGTGTGTTTAATGCTACGACCGCAGGCCAAATCTCGGTTGCGTGGGGTGCATTTACAAACTCGCTGGAGCCTACGATTGATTCTACATACTTCCCATTCACGACTACCCGTCTCTATGTTCTGTTCCTTGATCTTGAGAACCCCAAGCTATCATCAGTAAGCCTAACAAGACTATCAGATATATGGACTACTACGCGCAGTGGTTTTACCAGCGAGCTGGCACTGGTGTATCTTCTACTCAGCTAAATACTGCGTTTGACCTACAGCTGTCGGCAAGCCTGAAAAACGCTAAGGTAGTTGCTCTACTTCCATTCGCGGAGACCTCTTCAGGCAACTTCAATGCCTCTACCATTCAGCAATTCCAAAGTTGCTTCGATAGCGCTCCTTGGACCGTCCAGCCTGGTTCGTCGATTCGTAATTTCAATGTACGTATTGGTAGTCAGCAAGTGTTTGATATCAGCTATGACTATGATTTCCAAGATTTCATTAATGAGTTTTCTAAGCTCGGCTCGATCAATGGTGACCAAACAAAGGAGTTATCGAACGGCCTTATTGACTACCAAACCTGGCAGCAGACTAACCGTGTCCTCGTAGCCGATGTGTCACGTTTGACTGAGAAGGATGTTCCTCAGAGTATCCAGGTAATGGGGACGAACGCCTCGACACAAGGCTGCAACATGTTGGTTCTTGTTGGATTCGAGAACGAGATGACGTTTAATAGACTCACAGGTGAAGTGATCGAATATCAGGCGAATTAAGTTCTCGTTTGTAGGATCGAACGATTATATAATCGCCTTTCTTTAACATAATTGTATCATCATTAGTCTTGACTAATAGGAGCGTCTTACCTGACCCACGAGCGATTTGCTTAACTTTTATATCGATACTAATCTGGGACACGAGTAAGTGTAAGACTCCTCTAGCTGTGAAGTTATTCATAGTTATGCTAATGATTGATTTGCTTTTTCTAAGATCATGAATGCCCATAATTAAATATTATTTTTTCAAATATTTCCTGATGCCTATCTATATAGATAGACTGGATAATAATCATGAGTTCATTAACGTTTGGTAAGCATAAAGGAAAGGTTATTGAAGATGTATATGCTTCTGATCCAGGCTACTGTCGTTGGCTACTAAATCAGAAGATTCTTATTGATTCCAATCCTGATATTGCTGAATTCCTCAAGTCTAAATTCAGCAACGATGGATCAGTCCTGCTAACTTGGGGCAAGTACCGTAATAAAACGATCAAACAGATCCAAGCCCTTGATCCTAACTATATCGAATGGCTTAAGAATGATTTCGTTCGTACTAAAATGCCTAAGCTTCTTACTGCTCTAAATGAGCTGTAAGCTGATAGTAATTTTTTTGAAAAAAATAGAGCCTTGTTAGCTTGATAAAAAAAATATTTACAATTTATGTGTGCTTCAATAGCCACGCTCTATCCATTGCTGATAGGTGTTTTCTTTCCCTACAGGGGTCAATACCATGCTTCGGGATATGATATTCAGTTGTAAATGATTTATAATCCGGATGATGGCTCTCAATATGACAAAATGGCTTATTAGGTGCCTTTTTACATTTCCTGCCTGAACTTGGAATAATATATTCACACATAATTATGGTTGGATCGTTGGATCGTATATATGATTATTTATATCTTTATATTTTATCTATCAGGATGGATCGTTCTTTATATTTGAAAACTGGCAGTCATTTGTGCGTGATCTGAAACAATGTTTAGAAGTATTGTGTCGTCTGAATAATTATAGAATGCTTCTTTGTACCAGAGGGTGTCGAGAGGTCTTGCCCACTTTTTGACTACTTTTGGTATTCAACGTTTATATTACCCGAGGGTGGTAATATATTCATTGAAGAAAACGGGCGGTCATTTGCGGTCCGGAATTACTACTGGCGACGACGAGAACGAAGCAGCATGCGACGGCCCGAGAAAAGACGGCTGGTTACGCGACTCAACGGGGACGAGCGGTGGTGGCCGAGTGTGACACGGTGTCGATGGCGAAGAACGCGAGAGAAACCCTGGTGACGGACGATGAGAATCTGAGCAATGGCGTCGGCGAGCCGTTGACGACGGCGTGGAGCGCTAGGGTGACGGTAGACAACAGCTCGAATAAGTCGAGCACGACGAAGATCATGACGGCGGTCTGCGTAGACGACGAGCACGGCGCCGGTGAGGCGAGCTTGTCCGGAGCAGCGGTGGACGGACTGGCCACGAGCACGAGGGCGGTGCCACCGGATGAGGACAGGATGGCGACGACGGACGGACGCGCCGCGAAGACGATGGTCGCGGCGCCGAGCGTGAAGAGGCCCACGACAAGAACCACGAGAAGACCGGTGACGGTGTCGAGACGACGACTAGTGACGGACGAAACGATGGCGGCGATGTCGCGACGAGAGGCGCTACGCAGGACCCCTGCAGAGTCTCGCGAAGTGAGGCTTGACGTAGCATTGGCATGGCAGGAGGACGGCCAAGCCAAGCAACGCCCACAGATGAGAATGAGATCGGCGGATGCAACGAGAACGAAGGTTGCTATCCCGACGACAACGATGATGACGAGCACGGGCACGGCGAAAGCCACAGACCCGACGATGATGACGATGATGAGTGCGGGCCCGGCTAACGCCGCGGACCCTGCAACGATGATGATGACGAGTGCGGGCACGGCGAAAGCCGTGGATCCGGTGCTGACGATGACGAGTGCGGACACGGCGAAAGCCGCAGACCCGACAACGATGATGATGACGAGCGCGGGCACGGCGAACGCCGCGGACCCTGCGATGATGATGATGACGAGTATGGGCACGGCGAAGGCCGCGGTCCCTGCAACGATGATGATGACGAGCGCGGGCACGGCGAACGCCGCGGATCCGGTGCTGACGATGACGAGTGCGGACACGGCGAAAGCCGCAGACCCGACAACAATGATGATGACGAGCGCGGCACGGCGAACGCCGCGGACCCTGCGATGATGATGATGACGAGTATGGGCACGGCGAAGGCCGCGGTCCCGACGACGATGTTGCTGACGAGCGCGGATGCGACGAGGACGAAGGTCGCAAACCCGATAACGATGACGAGAATGACGTCGGAGAATGCGACGATGACGAAGGTCGCAACCCCGACAATGACGATGGCGGGAGACACGGACGCGACGAAGACGAAGGTCGCAGTCTCAACGACGCCGATGAGAACGATGACGAGTGCGGTCGCGACGAGAGCAGAGGCCGCGGTGCCATTGAGAATGAAAGCAACGCCAAGGCGACGTGAGCAACCACCTCGGGCGACGAAGACGCCGAGCAGGCACCAGCAGGCTGAGCATCACGGCGATGACGATGACGACGAGCGGACAGTAGCCACGACTGGCACGTCGACGAATGGGCGGCGGAGGAGCGAAGAGTCGACGGCGAGAAGCGCTATACGGCCGGGAAGACGGGCGAAGACGACACGGGATGACGAACGCCGGACGGCGACACCGAGTGGTGACGCAGCGAGACGAACGCCGACTGCGAGCAGCGAGAAGAAGTCGAGCCTTGCGACGAGCACCACGACGAATAGCACACGCGAGCAGAGCAGGACTACGAGTGCGATGCCGCGCGGGACGACTTGTACGGCGGGTGGCGGATTGGAACCAGCACCGTCGATACGCGGTGGAGACGGCAGCAAGACGATGGCAGACGCGTTAGCCGACAAGGTCACGACGGAACGAGGCGCGCAGCATGCGGACGAGCGCGTGCGGCAGCGAGAGCGAGAGCCTACGCTCCAGCTGACGGATAATGAGATCATGAGGGCGCAAGCCAAGAGTCGGATGGTACAACGAATAGTGAAAGCAGGCGAGCACGGAGGCATGAAGGTCGAGATGCGGCATGGATTGACGCTAATCGATACGAAGGACGGTCGACGAGTGATATTACCGCCGGAGTTGTGGGCTATAGTGTTCAAAGAAGCACACGATTCCGTGTGGGCGGGGC
Organism: Phytophthora cinnamomi; assembly: GCF_018691715.1. NCBI lineage: Eukaryota > Oomycota > Peronosporomycetes > Peronosporales > Peronosporaceae > Phytophthora > Phytophthora cinnamomi. The sequence continues at coordinate 58,483 of NW_027151050.1, forward strand.
ATCTGCGTGCACCCCATACCCATGCACGAATTGCACGAGTGTATTGGTGGCCGGGCTTACTGCGTAAAGTGAAGCAGTGGGTTCGAGGATGTCAAGAATGCGGTAGTCGGAAGGCACGACCACTGAGGTGGTGCCTCCACTAAGAAGCATTAGAGGAGGTGATGTCGGCGACAGATGGGCCTTAGACGTTGCTGGGCCCTTGCCAGCGAAAGAAGGTGGGCCACGGTATGTGATTGCCGCGGTGGAATATGTAACGCGGTATGTAGTGGCAGCGGCGGTGAAGCAGCACGAAGCAGAGCACGTGGTGGAATTTTTGATACGCCAAGTGGTTCTACGATTCGGCCCGTTCCGTGAATTGCTGACGGATGGAGCGCCGGAGTTGACGGGGAAAGTGATCAAAAAGTTGGTCGCCATGCTACAGGCACAGCAGATGAACCCTGTGCCATACAGACCACAGATGATCGGCTTAGTGGAACGATTTCACAGGACATGGAAGGACTGCGTAGCAACCTACATGCACGAATACGAGCAGAGAGACTGGGATGTGTGGTTAGATTTTGCGGTTTATGCCTATAACTCGGGTCAGCACACCACCGTAAAGCTATCGCCTAATGAATTAATGATGGGCCGCAAGTTGAAGAGTCCGAACGACTTGCTACGAGTGACGAGCGTCGCGGAGGCTGGGGAGATGCCAACCTACCACCGACGCCTAGTAGCTGTGATGCGAAGCAGCCATGAGATCGCTGAGAAGGCGAGGGTGCGTGAGCAAGCACGTCAAGCGAAGTACTACAACCGCAAAACGAAGCAGAAACGGACGTTGAAACCGGGCGACCGGGTTTGGATGTATCGGCCGCCGAGAGGGCCCAAAACATCTAAATTCATACACCAATGGGTTGGACCGCTACGGGTGATTGAACCAGCGGGGTACGACAATTTTCTGGTTGAGCATGAGGACGTGGAAGGAGAACCTGAGAGGCATATCGCACACGTGTCTTTCCTGGTGGCCTATTATTATCCTACAGAGTTGCTAAAACGAGCGACGACTGACATCGCCGAGCAACTGGAATATGAAGAGCATGTCGAGGCGGAACCGGAGGCTGTACGAGCAGCGGCGGCACCGGTTAACGCAGCAACTGCGCGACGACGCCGAAAACGAAGCCAACGCGCAACGGTCGGCGCGAACGCAACGGAGCGAACAAGTGAGTGGTTGGTGGAGATACGACGACGCCGACGACGGAACCGAGCAGGGCATTATGTCCTCGAGTACGAGTTACGGCCCGCGAGGAGCGGACAGCACGCCTCAACGCAGGACGAACGACGATGGGTTTCCGCAGCAGAGTATGATCGGCTTTTCTAGTCCGTCAGAGTCGTGGAAGACCCTGGGGAGGAAGAAGGCGTGTAATGGACTGGTGGCGCAATCCGGCTACTGTGGAGCAGATGCGTTTAGCGGTGAATGCGCAGACGACAGACGTGGACGTGGACGACGGGATGCAGACGTGAGCACGACCGAAGTGAAGTCAGTGTACGCTGGATCCGGCGGGTACGGCACCTTGAAGTACCTCGTGGAGGCCAGATCTGCTGCACGGAACGATGGTGGCGCACGACGGAGCGCCGCCAGAATCCAATTTGCGCCGCAAGACGCAAGCAGAACCGAATTTGCGACGGGAGACGCAAGCAGAACGCAATTTGCGGCGGAGGACGCAATCACAACGGAATTTGCGCCGTGCGACGCAAGTGGTGAGCGAGCGTGCGCCAGAAGACGCACGAAGACCGCGGGAAGACACCTGGACGACAGCGAGCGAGCTGTAACGAGACGAGAACGAGACGAGAACGAGACGAGTACGAGTGCGAGTAGACCACAGGAGACGAGCTCCTGAGGACTGCGTGACGAGAACGAGACGAGCGCAGCGCGCGAAGTGGTGGCTGAGTCACTACTGAGCACTGTTGCTGGACGTGTGGCTGGGCGACCGATTGGGTTTCAGGCGGTATCGGACGTGGGTGGGAGCAACGGCGGACGAGTACGGTCCGGGGGTGTTCCAGAAGCGTCTCGGTGCGGGATCTGGGGACAGTTGGTGGTCTAGTTGCTAAGACAGTAAGAGGAGTTGCGAATAGATTGTTGGCTTAGGCTAGTGTCTATTTACTAACGAGAAATACCAAAATTGGAGCGGACGCGGCGCAGGCTGACGCTCCGGCAGGGGGGAACCAAGTGGTTCCTGACGGCCATCGACGGTGTTAAGTTGAAGCCGCGGCGGACAAACGACCACCGCAGCGTAGCTATACGATCTGCCCCACGACCGGGCAAGATAAGAGGTCTGTTACACTGTGATTGATTTCAGAGTGCAGGCGAAACCTCATCCGAGCAACGAAACCCACTTAATTCGGTGGCCAACGAAATGAGGGTAAGTATTCACGAGATGGAAGAGCTCTTCGGGGTTCACTATGAATTATCTGTGTTGAACGACTCGCCGCCGTTGAACCACTCGGATTGTCTAAGCAATGGACGTGCGTTTGACGGAGCTCACTGGGGCGACGAGAACGATTTTCCAAGTCTGCCCACACAATCTTCAACGGAGTTCATCTTTCAGACATTTACGTCAGCGGTTTTCAGAAGTTCGTCGTTTTAGTGGTGGTTCTCGGTTTGTGAGTGTGGTTGCTAGCGCTAGTAGTGCGCGAGTAACGTTTTGAAATCCTCATTTAAGCCTATTTCATTCAAATATTTTGAGTTTGCAATGAGATACATTGAGTCCTAGTTGACTAAGATGCATGCATCATATTCCGGGGTCACTAGGATGCAGTGCATCTTACCAACAGTAGCCAAGAATAACTTACATTCCGTAAGAGTAAATTCAATGCGGTAAAGCGCAAAAACGGGTTCATATTTGTCGCTGAAAATACATAACTGCCTAAATTTGTTCAACTTGAAAAGAAACATGCAGATAACAGCGGCAGTTAGCGACGACTTAGGTTCCCACGGGCATGTCTTGTAGGTCGATCACTATGGTGTAAAAACGGGGTGTGTGGAGGTCAAACGCCTGGCAACGTTCAGACGGCGCACCCAACTTCTTGCGGTGTTGAACTTCACGCCGAGCTCCTCCGCAACTGCCTCCCACATACCGCCTCAGCGATCGGTCTCTACGGCCGCATCTTGACCTTCAGCGAGTAGTGGTTGTAGATGGCTGGCAGCTTGCCTTGGACTGCTGCGTGGAAGATGGGAAAATAAAAACTGAGCGCTGGTCAGGGCTGCAGCACGCGCTGCACAAGACGTATACGCGAGCCACTTGCTATGCAGCCATCTCTCATGGCGCTACGTGAGCTTTGGCAGCACTCGATTCCCAAGTAGGCGCGAAGCAAGTCGGCAAGAGCCAAGTAAGCGCGCGGAACAAGCGCGCGAAGTCCTTGGCGGGTTGAAGATTGACGAACGCAATCCCTATACGATCTGATAGACGACCCTTCGAGGTCAGTTATTAGAGCTGAAAGGTTTTTGCCGAACTTGGCCTTGCTCTTTATCGCATTCAATTTGCTCTTGCTGAATGTAAGTTACTGTTGACAAACTTGGGCTGGAAAAGGTGTACATGTAGCCGGGCGGATATCTACATCTACTGCCTGCCCCCCCTCATGTAATGCGCTACAAGCAACATCCAGATTATCTTGTCACGCGAATGTCGCCCGTAAAAGACTCAAGCAACACACACTGGATAATATAATATCCGCCCATGTATAACACCTAGCAGGTTCGTCCCGATACATTATTCTTTTGTCATCTTATAAGAGATTCAGGGATCTATATTTATATAGGGACTAGTACGCGCACTTGTATCGTCCCAACTACTCTCGATAAAATCCAGAGAACAGACAATATCAATACGCGGTGTTAAAACCGTATAGGTTAAGTGTTCCAACATAAGTTGGCACCATTTATCGTGGGGATAGCAGTGATAGTGAAGACGACAATAATTCATGTTCACCCCTCAGTAAAATCAAGATTTGCCTGCGCAAGCTTGTGCTATTGAAGTGACGCCTAGGACTACAACGATACGGTACGTGTACTTTGGTTGTGCAGCAGACGTGCAGACGTTTCCTCTGTGGCTGGCAGCCCTAGAGGAGATGATTTAGGGCCGTGCTAATTACTCGTCCCGTAAGCGCGTGAGGGCCCAAGTCGAGAGATCGTGGACAGAGATTATGGCTTTCCGAGTGCACCATTTGCCGACCGCTGCCAATTGATACTCGTCGTATGCGGGTACCCCCCCCCCCCCCTAGCAAAGCTGGACGTAGTCTGCTGTGATTTAATCCATTACATTACCCGCTACGTGATAGACGTTTTACCCACATCTCAAAACCTCAAAGCTATACCCCCAAAAGGAGTCGTCCACTGGTATGTAAATCCTCTTCCACGTCTCCATCTAGCACGCCTGGGCAGTGGGGTAGCAGGACGGAAATTTGTCTCCAGCCTGTTGTTTCCCGCAAGAGTCGTTAAACAGGCCGTGGTTGGTATCGGGCACACTGCAGCATTTCTGGTTGCCCCTCCTGTTAGGAAGAATCGCACCGCCTGACGCTTTGCAGGCATTCTGGGTGAAGTTGGCGGTCAAGTAGCCAGAGGTCTCATATCTGTTACTCTTTGTTCCCGCACACTGTCGGAGTCCACCGTAACTGAAGGCAGAGGTCAGTAAAGCTGGCGTGTACGCCCAGACGTCGGTCGACCAGTACTTACGTGGGCACCAGCAGGGCGGCGAGGGCAACAAGGACGAACTGGACCTTCATCTTGAGGGGCGTGTAGGAGTCGCGACTTGAGGCTGGTGAAGTAGTTTTCGAAATGAGCAGCAGTCCCGAGGCTAGACTGAGTCTGTAGCGGGTTTTGCCCACAGTGGGGGCCCTAAGTTTAAGTAGTTCAATAATGTTTTTTGTCTGCTTGTGATGTGGTGAGTTAGAATCATACATAACGCTTTCGCGACGAGAGGGCGCGTTTTTCGCGCATTTTCAAAACTTCAACTGCAAAGCCAATGTCTTTTATGACAAATCCGAAAATGTTTATGATGTAATTATTGTGATCATACTCTATAAAGGTGCCAATACATTAAAAATGTATTCACACACTATGTCACCTCCAAACACAGTAGATAATATGTTCCATATGACATACGAACACCGTACATGTACTCCGATTACTGTGATACATCATAATGTATGATCATGTGTATGCATCGTTCTTGCTGCACGTGCGTGATGGTGTACATGTACATCGATATGTACCACGCATGTTCTTGGTCTGCATACGTTCTTGCCCATATGGGATGCGATCTAGGATGGGATTGCTTGTTGTAGTCGCAACGGTTCAGTAGAACATGGTACACTAACTAACTTACTGTAATTTCCAGTCTGTAAATGGTGTCTGGCACATGTGCTTATCTATTTGTACCTTCTTTGTAGATACGAATTCGTAGTCCGAGAACGCTAGTTACTCGATTGAGATCCGTTCGTATGGGGAACGCTGCAGGCAGTCATCGTATCAAGCGCAGCGAATTTGAAACAAGTAAGATTTTAGATACCACCAAACCAGTTATCGTATCCTTCCGGGTGAATGTGTCTACCTTCACAGTGTTTTTTGGGGAAATCTATGGAGCTCGAGGTTACGGAGCTCAAGGTACCAAAAATAGTCATTAGTGTACATGTGTTGCACAAATTAAGGTCCCACCAAAATTGGTCAATGCTGTGTAGGCTATAAACAGTAAAAGAGTTGCCGCTACATATTGCTGTTTCTTAGCAGCAATATGATAAAAACGTAGCCTATAGACATTAAACAAGTTGCTGCACCTTGGCTGGGAGACCATGTTTTTCTCTCGTGATGTCGCGAACCTGTCGTGTTATTAAAACTAGAGGCGATGCTATGGTGTGGGAGACTTTCGTTGTGCAGGTTGTAGAGCAGGCTAGAGCTATACAAAATACCTTTAAAAATAAGGTACCTCGAGCTCCGTAACCTCGAGCTCCATAGATTTTTCTGTTTCAAACTCTGATGCAGCACCTCAATGCTAATACAAAAATACCGCCGAGTTGTCGCTCTAGCAGCAGGGGTTCGAGAACAGGATCGTGGAAATGTCGGAGCGCAGCTTGATTTAGAGATTTCACAGCGTCAATTGCAGTATAGAGATCGACAACAAACACCAAATTACTTAATACGACTTCGCTATGGTTGCACATTGCTACTGTTGCTCACGATGATGGTGGAGCTGGAAGGGGTATAATCAGTGAGAGTGAATGTGAGGGTATGGGATGAAATTGAAGTTGTTGATTCAAATTTAATTGCGAATAACTGGGCAGAAATTGCGGCTGAAAGTAGTTGCATTAGATGCCCGTACTTACAATCATGTATTCGTGTTTATTAACGCGAATGCTGTGCTAGATAATAGCGCATGCGGCAAAACCACTACACCATTGCACGGCGTTATTCTCATTAAAGTTCGTGAGGCTGGTAAACCAGCAAGCTGGCCTCCAAGGACCAGTGTGTACATGCGTTGACTACAAATAAATCGAAAAGAAAGCGCCTAAATCAGTAGTACACATCCGAATTTGCGCGAAAGCTTCATCGTATTTAGCTAGAGGGCGTTCAGTACTCTCCTCGTTGTTCAAAATGACCTCGGAACATGAACCACACTTCGAGATACTGCCGCTACCTGAACAATAATTTGAATCATTCGAGGAGGCTGGGGCCAATACGGTGTAGTGATCACCTTCTTGCACTTAGAGCAGCGCGCTTGCGCCGCGCTATCAGTCTTCGCCCCAGTCATTGAGTGTCAGTGATCCAGAGGCAACAATATTCTCATGGACCAAATTTTGATGGGACCTTAATTTGTGCTACCCATTTATAATAATGACTATGTTTGGTACCTCGAGCTCCGTAACCTCGAGCTCCGTAACCACGAGCTCCATAGATTTTACCGTGTTTTTGCTACACAGTACCATACAGTTTGCAAATGCCAGCGTTTGCTGTACAGATGGTGTTCGTGTGAACTCTACATGCATGACTAGTATATGTTTGGCTCACACAGAAAATGCTGTGACCATACGTGACAGCCGATGAGCATTGATACCACGTTGCTGTGACACGCTGGTCTTGTGTTCGTGAATCACAAATCGCGATTCGTGTCGGCAACGATCGCCTGCGTTTAGTATTAATACAGTGTACAGCATCCAATACTCTACCTAGTTCTACGTTCGCATACGTATGTAGGGTCCCTATTAATAGGATACTGTAGAGACGATCACACCATTGACTGAGGCCCCCGTGATTGCGTAGCTGGATTGACCAGACGGAATCTGTAGATCGACGATCGACTATCGTTTTTCATCTGTTTCTGTCGTGCTGGCCGCGACTTGTGGCTGTCGGGCAGCACACGGGGTTGTTCCATAGGATTTTTCTCTACGCAACCAGCAGGTACAAGGTACTGTATGATCCTAGCCAAGACGCGCAAGATCCAGCGTTGGGCGAGAGTCGTGCGCGTGCGCGTTTCCGATCAGGCGATTTCGACTCGACAGGGATGGGCGACATCATCGCCCGGTATTGTGATATTCACCGAGCAGCGTAAATTTTCAAAAACGGACAAACACGCGGAACAATGGAGGAGCGGAGGCAACACCGCTTTCGCCGTCGCTGGAGGCTGGTGCTCTTGGCCCCCTCGTTGTGCCGCGATCCCTACGAGCAGCACGTTCGGCCACGCCTGGACTGGAACCGCGAGGTCGAGCGCCTCCTTCTAGAAGGCGAGTTTGAGCGCGTGAATCGAATGAGTCCCGCCTCTTACAAGCGTCTGTGCGGTAATGTCGCCCCGGCAATGAGTCATCCTGAGCATGCTTGGTTGGGGCGTCAAGGCAAATCACTCGAGTGCAAGGTACATCTCGCGATTCGATTCCTGGCAGGAGGCTCTATCGACGACATCCGCGGTGTCATCGGTTCAAGCCATTCCTACGCGTGCAAGATTGCTATCGCTGTTATGGAAGCAATAACAGCTTCGCCTAGTTTGCGTATTGCTTTCCCTATAAGCAAGCGGAATCGACAATGCTTGGTCGCTACGTCTCGTCGAGCGGTGGGTGCCATCACGCTAGGCTCCTCCAGCGCCGCCAGCACTCCATCACATTTGGCCTTGTAGTACTCCCAAAGAAGATTGACGTAGCCGATCTTGTTGTCCTGCCCCGAAGCACACCTTTGAGCCCCAAGGTGCAGCTTAGTGCACGCCGAGCGAAGCTCCTTTGCTTTGAACGTGCCGAGGAACGCGCGTAGGTCTTCCTCCCTCTTTTCCAGGTCGTCGCCTTGGAGCACAGCAAGGATCGGGTCTTCTTGTTCCTGCTCAGACATGGTTCCCCGAATGCCTAATTTCACTCTCCCTCTGCAAGGGCAAGGGCGGTCGGTGGGCGTATCATCCCTACGTCGGTCTGCGAAAAGCGCTGCTGGACGAACTCGAGGCCTGTGGACTTGATCCGGCAGGTTGCCGGATGACATAAGAAACCCAGTCTTACGATGCCATCTGCGGCATGTCTACGGGTACTGGTCTGCATATGCATGATTGCTTCATCAACACTGTAGATGTGTTGCATATGTAGTTGAGCCATCTACTGTACGGTGGACATACAACTGTTGACAACTTGACATATGGGATGATTTGCGGGATGTGCGGGGGATACTATAATAGCTCAATAGAGCTCGGGACTGCTGCTCATTTCGAAAACTACTTCACCAGCCTCAAGTCGCGACTCCTACACGCCCCTCACGATGAAGGTCCAGCTCGTCCTTGTTGTCCTCGCTGCCCTGCTGGTGCCCACGTAAGTACTAGTCGAGAGACGTCTGGGCGTACAAGCCAGCTTTACTGACCTCTGCCTTCAGTCACGGTGGTCCCTGACAGTGTGCGGGAACACAGAGTAGGAGATACGAGCCCTCTGGCTTCTTGACCGCCAACTTCACTCAGAATGCCTGCACCGCGTCAGGCGGCGCGATCCTTCCTAACAGGAATGGCAACCAGAAGTGCTGCAACGTTCGCGATACCCAACAAGGTGCGTTTAACGATTCCAAAAGGCTGGAAACAAGCACTTCCACCCCACTGCGAAACATGGGAGGGGATTAAGGGTGTCACAAATTAAATTGGCCGATCCTTTTATTGAGCCGGCTATAACATTTCCCTCTCGCGGCATCATGAGTAGTACCAAATTTGAGAATTCCTACATGATACCCCAGGAACCTTGAAATTGTTTGTACTACGCGAGATGTACAGGTGAAACCTACAAGAACAGTCCTCTGATACATGCAAATGCACTGATGTACGTGTGCTCATGTACAGTAGTTAGGCTTCTTCCTTGTCGGTTGTCAGTGTATCGATATCGCAAGAATGATTAACCGATACGGTCGCAAGCACTGTCACTCACTTCGCTGCGTAGCGAGTTGGTCCAGCGAACGAGCCGTTCCTCAACCTCCGGTAGCAATTACCTCCCATCCCCATCGAAGGAGCATTAAAGTGAGCGGCTTCCCTCGACCCACATTGCTTTGCTATCAAGTCACGCTGTATGAACCACGAGTAAATCTGCCGCTTTTTCTGGGGACCTCGGCATTCTGCTCGCTCTTTGTGAAATGGTTGGCGATTTTGGGTTTTACTGCATTACGTGCTGTCATCTATAATAGGAGCTGGACGCACCGCTGAACATGGTTGGCTAGTGAGGGGTGTGCTTTAGGAGATATGTCTGCTGTAGGAAATCTCAAATTCGGTATTACAGTTTTTACAGTATTATTGTGTGCTATTGAATTGTCGATCTTGGCCACTTTGAGATTTTGATTTGGGCCAAACGCGTTTTGATTGTGGACTTTCCTCATCGGTACCGGCTTGTTCAGCTCTTCAATATCGGGAATTTCAACACGCAAGATCGCGCGAGCCCAATGGAGGCATTGGTTAGTTTCATCAGTCTATTTCGATTTAGCACGACGAGCTTTCAGGCTCCGCATTCCCTGTCTTGTCACCATTCTCCCTTTTCGATTCATCGGCATCTTCACAAGGGGCAGCCTCGGCTCGGAGTGTTTCAAGCAACGCGCGAAGCTGTGCCTTCTGGGACTGTCTAGCTTCATCCACCTCATCATCATCCTTCTCTTCTGATTTAAAGAGGTCTAATTGCTCGCGCAAGATAGTGGTCAAACTATTGCTTTCGATACTCCGCTCGTGGAACTTAATCATCACGTAGGCTTTCAACTTCTTCGAAAAGCGGCACAGATGTGCAACCACAAATGCAATTCTCTCCAGAACAAACAAACCAGCATCAAGGCGGCGCAGATACCTACTGTCTTCATCTTCGTCTTCGTCGTCGTCCGTATTGCTGTGACCCACACGCTCGTGATACTTCGCAAACAAATCCACTAATCTATCAACTTTTTCCAATTCGTTTTCCACAAACTTAGCGTGCAGCCGGTCATAGCCATCAGCCGGAGCCTTTTCTCCCACCCACGCACACATCGACGTCACCAAGCTGACCGCGTTCTCCTCTTCCTTTGCGCGGTCACTAGCCTTGCTCGCCTTCGTAGCGCTTGCTAACTTGTACTTGCCATGACGACCCATGAACACCGAGAACACGCTTCGCAGACCGCCGATCTCAACAAACCGTTCGCAGTTCCGCGCATTGCCCATAAGCGCATGGTCCATTACACGCAACGCCCCTCCAAACACGAATCGCTGGCGGTCCTTCACAAAGCGCAGCAGCAGCTCCAGGCCTTCCAGCCTGCGGAACTGCTTCTGCGCCTCGGGCACCAGCAGGACGCTACACAGCGCGTTCACCAGATTCCCCACGAGCTCCTCTTCTTCATCTGTGGCGGGGTCTCTCTTCCTGTAGGGCGCCAGCGCCTGTAACAAGTCGTCCATCAGATCCACCTTCTTGTCCTTGTCCTTGCCCTCCCTCTTCTCCTCCTTGGGGCGCTCCTGCCCCCTCCAGGCCACGAACTTGTCCCTTGGCTCCTTGCCGGCCTGCAGGAGGATGGACAGGATCTCGCTCGCGTAGAGCTTGTTCTGGCTGAAGGCCCTGCGCGGGCCCAGCTGCTGCAGCAGGAAGGGCAGGACGGCCGTGTGCTCTGCCACTTCGGCGCACACGGGTGGCCGCAGGTCCGCCAGGTTCTCCAGGATCTGCAGTGAGTGGTAGATGCCCGCGGCCTCCTCGTCCGCCGCTTCGCTGGCGGCAGCAGCTTCTCGTCCACCAGGTGCGCGGCGAGCTGCGCCGCCGGCTCCAGCGACTCGGCGGCGTCGTCCACGTCCGTGAGCTCGGCCAGCAGCCCCAGCACGGCCAGGCGGACGTCCAGGTTGGCGTGGCCCAGCAACCCCAGCAGCGCGCGGGGCACCTGCAGCTCCGTCATGGCGGCGAACAGCTCGGGCTTGGCGGCCAGCTGCCGCCAGCGCGCGACCTCAGCGTCCAGCGCCAGCTCCGACTCCAGGAACTTGCTGGGCTCGGCCGCGTGCTTCTCGCGCGCCAGCGCGTTGCGGCGCACGCGCTTCTGCAGCGCGTTGGCCATGGACTTGAGCGCGCGGGCGTCCAGCGCGTCGCCCTCCTGCGCCTCGGCGCCGTCCACGAGCGCCGAGATGTCGGCGCCGCTCACTCGCAAGCGCTTTGCCGCGGGGGCCGCGGGGGGAGACGCGGCCGCGCGCTTGGGCGCGGCGTCGGCATCGGCGTCAGCAGCCAGCACGCGCTCGAAGTGGCTCTCCATTAGTATAATACTTGGATGTGATGGCAGCAATGTATGGAACGAGAATAGAGAATGAGGATTGGTGAAAATTGAGGAGGGAATTGACCAATCAGAGAAGGGTTGAAGTGCTTGTAGTGTCCAGTGGACAAACAAAACCAAAACAAAAGCCACTGGCTTTTGTTTTGCCTTTTTCGGTTACCGGTATGCATACCGAATGAGGTTCGATTGAAATATTATTAGCATCTTGCCTACTCGACGTCTCCAATTTCGTCGTCCGAGTCGATCTAGCACGGGTTTTAGCTCTCATGGGCACTATGTGTCGTGCTTTGAAGGCGTGCAACCAGCGTCACGACCCTTCAAAACCCTCCACACCATACCCCCCTGCTACTACATGTACTGTCTTGGCCTCTAGCGTCAGCATTAGACTCGAAACATGGCATTACCTACTTTACGAGCTCCAGTCTGCCAACAGTGGTAGCTTCGTGCCGATTCCGGTGGGGCAAGCTTTCTTCTTGCTGCTGCTATTCTTGGCAGCATACCGTTTTTGCAGTGTGATCTTGATTCATACCCACTTCGGCACTAGTTTACATCTAAACTCCTAAGCAAACTCGCTAAGGTCAGGATAGTACTCACGAATAACCTTGCGAACGTCTTTGAACTTCTCTACAGCTCGGGCAACAATAAGCTTCTCGCTTGCTGAGAAGGACGTGCGTCGCTTCTTGCGGCGAGGCGAGCGCGCCCTCCGTCTGACTTTCTCTCTACACCACCTGCGTCTCTCGCTCCCTAACGCTGCGCCTTGGCGGACGGCGACGACTCCGTGCGCGCCTCCGGCCGTTCATCAGGCGCGAGAAGGTGGAGAGCTGCGACGAGTCCGTGTCCGTGGGGACGCTCCGGCATCTCTGCTTGCCGAACGAGTGGCAATCACAATCACAATCACAATACTTGTGCCAAACCGGTAACTTTGTATCTAAATGACTATAGCGGAACTTATATGCCGAGGCGACAGCTGGCTCAAAATACTGCAATCTCATTGGTCGCTCTTATATGCAGTTGACCACTACAAGCCAAGGAAGTCGGTACCAGTAGGTATACTGTATACTGTATAGTGATGTGACTTTATGAAATCGTTGTTGGACGTTGAGGTGATGCGTGGAACGAACCCCCGGATAATCTACTGTACACCCAATCTCAATCTGTTGGCCGCTTTATCGTATCTTAAACATGCAGATGTACAGTGAGCGCCAAATCAATAGTACCCCCAAATTTGAAGTACGTTTTTGGCAGTTGCTCAGCCTCCAGAACGAGTTGAGCGCTGCTATTTAGATATGTAGTCCCTACTGTGAGTACTATTAGGGGTGTTGTGCTAGCAATCGGATATCGGACTCCTTAACAGGGCTCCCATACAAAAAGCCACTTTTGGCTTCTGCGACACGAAATAGTACCAGGCACTTTTTTGGTCAAACATACAAACTTCTATATTAAAATAGAGCTGGTTAATAGGTTGTCAGCCCACCCCTCGCCTTAACTACGACAAGGCACCGGCGGGCGTCGACTCAACTAAGCGTTGCAAGTACTCCTTCTCAATCGACTCCCAGGCTAATAGAATAGCCTTTTCGAGCTCTGCAACTGCGTTGTACTGTCGTCCATGCGCGTAGACACGTGAAGCCATCTTGCCCCAGACGTTCTCGATCGGGTTACAGTCGGGGGATCGCGCGGGCCACTCCATGCGCTTGACGTCCATCTCATCCATGAACCCCTTCGTCTCTCTGGAGACGTGGATCGACGCATTATCCTGTTGAAACAGGAAATCCGTGCCGCGATGCTTGTGGGCAAACGGGAGTAAATACTCCGAAAGAGTATGGACATAGTGGCCAGAGTTCTGGCGACCGCACAGCTGGCTCTTCCCCTCGGCGCTGAACGCCCCCCCCCCCCGCTTGATACCGCGCGCCCGCGGACAGCGTCCGCAGGCGAACAACTGTCCACGGCCGGGCCTGGACCAGAAGAACAACTGTGCGGAGCCCGGCTCCGCACAACAAGACGACGGCGGATGCGGAGAACGCTGCGCAAGTCTCGGTCCGGGACCGAGGCGCCACGAGAACGGTCTGCCGGGCAAACCGAGGCGGTGACGCCGGGCGTCGAGACGCTGAACGTCTTGACGCGTACCGATACTGGATTCCAGTATCAGGAAATGGAACTCGCTAATCCTCCGACGAGGCCGTCGGAGTTGACTTCGCTTCCAGTCATGAGCTGGAAGCGCTTCACGCGCGACTTGCACGATGGACGCATCGAGCAAGTCTGCGTTCTTTCGGACAGCGAAAGAGCGAAGAGCGAGAGCGAACAGCTGAGGTAGCTCTTCATGGGAAGTACCACTGAGAGTGAAGACACTCTCAGTGCGAAGACGAAGCGAGAGCGCTTCGAGGAACAAGGCTGGGAATCGCTGAAGTCGAGACCCTATTACGAATTGTTGAGGGAGTACAAAGACGTACTCCCGGAAGAGATTCCTGCGGAGCTTCTGCAGGATAAGGGAATTCAGCACGAGATTGATCTCGTGCCGGGCACGAAGTACTGTGTTACGCGGCAGTGGCCACTGCCGCGAGATCAAGTGAAGGCGATCGACGACTTCTTTGAAAGTCGTCGCAAAGCTGGACAAGTGCGGAAATCAAAGCCCCCGCACAGTGCTCCCACGTTCTGTGTCAAAACGCCACAGGGTGGATGGCGCATCGTTCATGCCTACAACAAGCTGAACGATGCGACGGTACCGGCGCAGACGCCGATACCACGAAAAGATGTCATCATCGATTCGATGGCTGGGATCACCGTTTACAGTGCTCTCGACTTGCGAGATGGATTCTATCATATCCTAATGCGTGAGAGCGACATCCCTCTTACGGCAGTGAGCACACCAAGTGGTATGATCTGGGAGTGGCTAGTAATGCCGCAGGAACGCAAGAACGCCCCTACGACTTTCAACAGGTGCGTGACGCACTTGTTGCGCTCGGTGCGCGACTTCGCGCCGAGCTACTTCGACGATGTGTTCATCCACAACCGGGCTGTGGACGGGAAGACCGACGTAGAGATGCACCGGGTGCATCTCCGGAACCTACTTGAGCTTATGCGAAAGCATAAGATCTACGCGAACCCGAAGAAGTGTATCTTCGGGGCAAGCGAGATACCCGTCCTCGGGTGCCTCGTAGGGAAGAATGGTGTTCGCCCTGACCCGGAAAAGGTCAGAGTGATTAATGGATGGCCAACGCCTTCAAGCGTCAAGGAACTGATGCAGTTCCTTGGCTTAGCCACGTACTTGTGCAAGTATGTGGAGGATTACGCGGGCAAGATCCGCCCGCTGTCACAACTTCTTAAGAAAGAAGCTGTGTGGAATTGGACAACCGATTGCCAAAAGGCATTCGATGCGGTCAAGCAGGGCTTGACTGAGGCGCCGATCTTGGCAGTGGCTGACCAAGATCGTCCATTCCACGTCGTATGTGACACATCCGATTTCACGTTCGGATGCGCGCTGATGCAGCACGATCACGAGGGCCGTGATCGTGTCGTCTACTACCAATCGCGTCAGCTGAAGCCAGCTGAGCGCAACTATCCGGTGCATGACAAGGAACTCCTTGCCATGAAATACGCACTCGCAAAGTTTCGAGTGTATTTGCTTGGAAGTAGACCGTTTGTGGTCTACACCGACCATGCATCACTGTGTACTGCACTGAAGTCGCCACACATATCACAAAGAATGGCGAGATGGCTCTCATTCTTTGCAGAGTACAACTTCCGGGTCGAATACAAACCCGGAAGATTGAATGTGATGGCCGACGCGTTATCACGTCGGCCGGATTATGCAGAAGCTGCTGACGTCAATGCCATTGACGCCACGCGATCGAGCAAACCCACATCGTCTCTGCTGGACGATGTGAAGGCCGCGTACGCGCACGACGCGGACACGAAACTCTTGCTGGCCTATGGCACAACACCTTCTGACAAGGCTCGTCAGAAGCTGCCCAAGCACCTTCGTGCGCGTGCACACCGCTTTCGAGTGCACGACGGCATACCGCTTTATAATGCTGTCGACGACAACACAGACCGCGTCGTCGTACCGAATGACCATGACCTGCGACTCAGGATCATGTACGAGTACCACGATGCCCCGACCGCGGGACATCTCGGACGTGAGAAGACATACGTCCTTCTCACGCGCGACTTCTACTGGCACCACCAGTATAAGTGGGTGCGCAAGTACATCCGTGCTTGCGAGGTATGCCAACGCGTAAAGCCTGCGCCATTCGCGCAGGCTCCATTGCAATCACTACCGACTCCGTTGGAGTGTTGGAAGTCCATGTCATTGGACTTCATCTTTGGTCTTCCCCCGGACAGCGGAGGGAATACAGGTGTTGTGGTCTTCGTCGACCGCTTCAGCAAGATGGTACATATTGCTGCGGTGCCGGCAGAGGTGACCGCGAAACAGACGACCCGTCTGTTCGTCGACATGGTGTTCAAACACCATGGCATGCCGACCGACATCGTGTCGGACCGAGACCCGCGTTTCACAGCGAACCTGTGGCAAGAAGTGTTTACACTTCTTGGGAGCCAGCTTACAATGTCGACTGCGGACCATCCGCAGACGGACGGCCAAACCGAGCGCGTGAATCGCGTGCTCGTCGACATCTTGAAGAGCTACGCTCACTCGTTCCAATACTGGAGCGAGTGCCTATCGATGGCAGAGTTTGCCATCAATAACTCAGTGCATGCCTCGACCGGGCATACACCGTTCTACGTGAATGCCATGCGGCATCCACGTCTACCGAGTTTACTCAGAGTGATGGCTCCCACTTAAGTGGGGGGAGGATCTACGACTGCAATACAGCAGCCACAAAAAACCGCTGACACTTGCACAGTGTCAACTGCAACAACGAACAAAACGCATGGGTCTGCGCAGGGCGCAGACTCCTCCAACAACAAGGACAAAGACCACGGGTCTGCGCAGGGCGCAGACACCGCGAAGAACCACGCAGAGGCCGGGCCTCTAGCGGAGAGCGAGCTGAATGACTTCAGCTCGGATGCAATCAACTTCATTACCAAAAGACAAGTCGTAATTCGGTTTGTCCAAGACGCAATAGCAGCTTCTGTGGATCAACAGATGCTGAACGCAGACAATGTGGGCAGATGCAACACAAATGAATTCAAAGTTAGTTCATTGGTTTTGTTAGCTACTCAAAACCTACCTAAACATACAGTTTCGGATTTCGGAGCAAGTAAGCCTGCTCCGCGCTTCATCCGGGAGTTCACTGTGTTGGCACGGCACGGCAACACTTACACACTAGACATACCGTCAAGCATGCGCCTCCATCCGACCTTTTACGTTGGACGGCTGAAGCCATACCTGCAGCACGAGCCATCTAGCTCGGCTGACCCGAAGCCTCGGCAGGAGCCGAGGCAGAAGCGGAAGCCTTGGCCTCGGCGACGAGGAGCCTCTCCTCCAGCGCGTCCGCGCGCTGGAGCAACTCCTTCATCCGGGTCTCCAACTAGATCTGGATATTCGAGGCGGTCTGCGAGACCGCCGCGACTTGGGCCTTCGGGTTCGCCAGCTCCTGCTTCAGGGCGGCGAACTCGGCGCCCTGTAGACGCTCCACGGCGGTCACCCGGTCGTGGAGAGACGTGTACTGATCAGCCCGGGGCCGATCATACCCGGGGCGTGTTCCCACCCCCGCCACCGCCGATCCGTGACGCCCGCGGCTCAACCCGCTGGATTGTTGATCGGATTGTTGACCATAGTATCCCGAAAACGAACCCTCAAGGGGCTCGTTTTCGTAATCGTTGGAGGGGATTTCCTCCCCATCGAGATATATGGGAGCCGCGGAACGTCTTGCTGGAGGACGTTCCGGAAATGGTGAGGGCGTACGAGGAGCAGTACGCGCTGGTGCAGCGGAAGTAATACGAGCGCTGCGATCATCGCCAGCGCCCGAACCTTCACGTGCTAAGAACTTAGCACGGAGCTCTTTGAGACTCTCGAGCACACGAAACGACGTGTACCCGTTCATGTCGCGGTCGCTCAAGCGGACCGCGCCTGGGAAGCACTTCGCGCACTGAAAGCCCTCGGGCACAGCGCACGGCACCCGAGCCTCCTCCGCAACAACGTGGAGTTGCTCCAACTTTCCACGCTTCGAGTATGTCTCGAAGCGATCACGCGCTTGCTTAATCCGATCACGGTAAGCACTCGGCTTCTTGTTGAAGTTCTCAACAAAAGCATTCCAACTTTGACAAAGTGCCTGCCACTCGGGCACTTTGCTGCGAGAAGATGTATTCTTGCTTTGAAACCATCGGAGCTCATGAAAGAGTCCGATGTAGTAATCGCGCCTTTGATGCGTTTCCCCATCACAGTGCAGCTCGGCAGCCACGGCGTCATCTTTGATGGCGCTGCACACGTACAGCGGCACCTCATTCGGAGGTACCGAGTTCCCATACCGGTCCGGGATCTCGGACGCGGACGGCATCCACGGATCGCGCGCGGAGAGCCTTGAGCTTTGGAATCACGCGCTGCAGCTGCAGCGCGCGGAGAACTGAGAGTTCCAGCGGAAGCGAGTGGGGTATCACTCTCAGTTCGCGAACGCTTCGAACTCGAAGCGTCCGATTCGTCTCCTTCACGCGGGCGAATGTTCTTAGCATGAGGGTCGAGCGATTCGCTCGACACTGAGTCCTTGCGCTTTGAAGACGAGTCCTCCTCGTCCTCTATGTCGTCATCATCGTCGTCGAAGTCGACGACGTCGCCATACTTCGCCTTCTGGCGTTCGAAGTAGTCATCGATGGAGAGATGACTCTCCACCGACTTCGGAGTCTTCTTTTCTTGAGGCGCGCTCATCGTTGAATGAGCGCGGGTTTCTTCTCCAAATGCGGAGAATTGACGAATGGTCAATTCAGAAATTGACGTGCGGGGACCCCGCGCGTCTAACCTTAAGGGGGGGGAGGGGTAACGGGGTTACACGTACAAGTGGCAACAAGCCACTTGTGAATTTAACAGATAGGATATCTGTTAAAAGTTTTAGATACTTCCTCACCTTGGCGTAAGTCACACCAATGGATACATTGAAGTGGGCCACCACAATGAGTGGTCCACACCTACCCAAAGATCCTATTGGTAGAAAGATGCTACTTTCTACCAATTAGGGACGTGCATATTAGCGAGGCTCTGACAGCCAGCCGCTGTCAATCCCTTTCATAGATGATAAACAGTTTTAGCAGACTTAGGAGGAAGATCAATTTACAAACAATACAGTTCTCATTTTACCTAATCTAAGTCACTTGGAGTCTTATCTGATTTAAATTATATTTGTATATTCAAATATAATTAATTCAAGTAATTAGTAAGTTCTTTCGCTTCCTCCTACACGTAGCGCAACGTGTAAGCTAAAGTAGTGAGTCAACTTAGACCCACTACAGAACATATTATGATCGAACAATGCAGCATCGGTTAGGGATGATAGAGTCGAAGGATTGTACCAACCGAGAATGACATGGATCTACTTGTAGTGCGTTTGTATTACATGTACACCTTTTCCAGCCCAAGTTTGTCAAGAGTACTGTTGGTAAGATGCACTGCATCTTATTGCATCCTATTGCATCTTATTACCTGCCCTTGTGGTGTAGCCCAAACTAAAGTGTAGCCATTCCAACTTTGTGTGATACTTCAAATTTCCCGCCAAACCGTATTCACTACTTGCGGGGCTGCTGCTGCTGCTGCTATTAATCCTGGCAACCTCGTCGTGCTTCATGGCACGACGAGGGAAGCCAAACGCATCAATTTGGGACGAGTACACCGTCGTTGAGGGGACAGATACGCTCAAGTACAAGAATGTGACCTGCAATCACTGTGGCACGACCTTGACCTGGGTGCAACCCTCACGAGGGATACTGAAATCATGCTTCACGCTGTCCCAACATACCAGCTTTTATTAGAAGTCAATACAAGGAAGCGATGCTGAATAGAAGATAACGCTCCCGTCCTGCTGTCGATGGTATTAGCCCGGTGCTGATTGATCGACGTGAACCCAACACAATTTCAACGCCAGAGCAAGCAGTGTCAGCCACCACCACGAGATTTCGCTTCCAGGTGGCTATTGCCATGATCGATGGCATTCTGAGTAGTTGAGCTCCCCGGATTCCGTCAAATGTTTGCTTGCATTTGTCCTGCGGTGATAATGCCGAACCGACACGACTTAGCAGGAGGCCTCCTCGATTTTGCCTGTATGGAAGAGCGAAAGAGTGTGATTGCGACGCTGAAAGATATACCTTTTATTGCTCTCGTTTCATATGGTTGTTCCAATCCACGTCGCGAGAGTCTCATTAATTTTATAATCGTTGCTCCTGATATACGACCGCTGTTACGGACCTGTCGTGTAACTGGAGAAGCTACTAAGGACGGTGCATACATGGCTCAGATGATTGGTGAGGTTGTTGATGAGATCGAGAAAGAAATAGGAGCGGAAAAAGTGGTCTCTATCACCACTGACAACGCGGCTAGCATGAAAAGTGCGTGGGCAATTTTGGAAGGAACGCATCCCGGATTTTTGGCTACTGGCTGTGCGGCTCACACACTTAGCTTACTCATGAAAGACGTTTTGGCGAATGAAACCCTGCAGAATATTTTAAATGAAGCCAAGGATATCGCGTTATTTATTCAATCTCACACGTCGACGAGCGCTCGGTTCAAAAATATTCAAGAATCAAATCGAGATGGCTCCCAGCGCGGTTTGAAGCTCCTGGTAGCGACGCGGTGGTACTCGGCGTACGAGTGTATCCAATTGGTCATTGAGAACGAGAATGGCATCCGAGATTTGTTTACCGACCAGGCTTTACTTGTCAAGTATGACAGTAGTACGGTAGCTCGGTTGTCCAAGTTCGTGCTTACCGAGGTGTTTTGGGCGAAGGGGGGCGTGACCCTTCAATTACCGGAACCCATACACAAGTGTTTGGCGAATTTTGAGAGGGACAACCTGTGTCTTTCAGTTATTTATCAACAATTTGTGGAGTTGGGTCGGCATTCAGTGTACAACACTTCCGTTCCTGGAGTTGAAAACTCGCTGCAAAGGCATTTTAAAGAACGGATAGAATATCGTTGGCGGTTCATTCACAAAGTTGCCATGAGTGTGTCCGTCTTGCTCGACCACACAAAACCAACCAGTATTTTTATTGCTGCAGAAAAGCTTGATACGATCAAGGAAATTATAAACCTCGCTGCTTTACTGGGGTACTATACAGAGAAGCAACGAAACCTTCAACTGGAGGTGACGGCATTTTTGAGTGACAAACTCAATTGGAGTGACGAAAGTCGAGCTATGTATTACCTTTCACACCCAGCACAATGGTGGATGTGGGAAGGCCGCGACAAATATCCGCTGCTAGCTCCCGTAGCAGAAATAATATTTGCTATACAGACCTCATCTGCGGCGTCGGAGAGATCGTGGAGTATTTTCAAATTTATACATTCTGCACGCCGGAATTGTTTGAAAAAAACGACACCGTGATCAAGTTAGCGTTCATTTACTCAAACTACGGACCAAAAGAGGCGACATCACCTGTTGAATTTGATACTGTGATTGATTTCAGAGTGCAGGCGAAACCTCATCCGAGCAACGAAACCCACTTGATTCAGTGGCCGACGAAATGAGGGTCAGTATTCACGAGATGGAAGAGCTCTTCGGGGTTCACTATGAATTATCTGTGTTGAACGACTCGCCGCCGTTGAACCACTCGGATTTTCTAAGCAATGGACGTGCGTTTAACGGAGCTCACTGGGGCGACGAGAACGATTTTCCAAGTCTGTCCACACAATCTTCAACGGAGTTCATCTTTCAGACATTTACGTCAGCGGGTTTCAGAAGTTCGTCATTTTAGTGGTGGTTCTCGGTGTGTGTGTGGTTGCTAGCGCTAGTAGTGCGCGAGTAACGTTTTGAAATCCTCATTTAAGCCTATTTCATTCTAATATTTTGAGTTTGCAATGAGATACATTGAGTCCTAGTTGACTAAGATGCATGCATCATATTCCGGGGTCACTAGGATGCAGTGCATCTTACCAACAGTAGCCAAGAGTAACTTACATTCCGCAAGAGTAAATTCTATGCGATAAAGCGCAAGAACGGGTTCATATTTGTCGCTGAAAATACATAACTGCCTAAATTTGTTCAACTTGAAAAGAAATATGCAGATAACAGTGGCAGTTAGCGACGACTTAGGTTCCCACGGGCATGTCTTGTAGGTCGATCACCATGGTGTAAAAACGGAGAGTGTGGCGGTCAAACGCCTGGCAACGTTCAGACGGCGCACCCAACTTCTTGCGGTGTTGAACTTCGCGCCGATCTTCTCCGCAACCGCCTCCCACATACCGCCTCAGCGATGGGTCTCTACGACCCGCATCTTGACCTTCAGCGAGTAGTGGTTGTAGATGGCTGGCAGCTTGCCTTGGACTGCTGCGTGGAAGATGGGAAAATAAAAACTGAGCGCTGGTCAGGGCTGCAGCACGCGCTGCACAAGACGTATACGCGAGCCACCTGCTATGCAGCCATCTCTCATGGCGCTACGTGAGCTTTGGCAGCACTCGATTCCCAAGTAGGCGCGAAGCAAGTCGGCAAGAGCCAAGTAAGCGCGCGGAACAAGCGCGCGAAGTCCTTGGCGGGTTGAAGATTGACGAACGCAATCCCTATACGATCTGATAGGCGACCCTTCGAGGTCAGTTATTAGAGCTGAAAGGTTTTTGCCGAACTTGGCCTTGCTCTTTATCGCATTCAATTTGCTCTTGCTGAATGTAAGTTACTGTTGACAAACTTGGGCTGGAAAAGGTGTACATGTAGCCGGGCGGATATCTACATCTACTGCCTGCCCCCCCCCCCCCCCTCATGTAATGCGCTACAAGCAACATCCAGATTATCTTGTCACGCGAATGTCGCCCGTAAAAGACTCAAGCAACACACACTGGATAATATAATATCCGCCCATGTATAACACCTAGCAGGTTCGTCCCGATACATTATTCTTTTGTCATCTTATAAGAGATTCAGGGATCTATATTTATATAGGGACTAGTACGCGCACTTGTATCGTCCCAACTACTCTCGATAAAATCCAGAGAACAGACAATATCAATACGCGGTGTTAAAACCGTATAGGTTAAGTGTTCCAACTGGGAGGGGCATAAGTTGGCACCATTTATCGTGGGGATAGCAGTGATAGTGAAGACGACAATAATTCATGTTCACCCCTCAGTAAAATCAAGATTTGCCTGCGCAAGCTTGTGCTATTGAAGTGACGCCTAGGACTACAACGATACGGTACGTGTACTTTGGTTGTGCAGCAGACGTGCAGACGTTTCCTCTGTGGCTGGCAGCCCTAGAGGAGATGATTTAGGGCCGTGCTAATTACTCGTCCCGTAAGCGCGTGAGGGCCCAAGTCGAGAGATCGTGGACAGAGATTATGGCTTTCCGAGTGCACCATTTGCCGACCGCTGCCAATTGATACTCGTCGTATGCGGGTACCCCCCCCCCCTAGCAACGCTGGACGTAGTCTGCTGTGATTTAATCCATTACATTACCCGCTACGTGATAGACGTTTTACCCACATCTCAAAACCTCAAAGCTATACCCCCAAAAGGAGTCGTCCACTGGTATGTAAATCCTCTTCCACGTCTCCATCTAGCACGCCTGGGCAGTGGGGTAGCAGGACGGAAATTTGTCTCCAGCCTGTTGTTTCCCGCAAGAGTCGTTAAACAGGCCGTGGTTGGTATCGGGCACACTGCAGCATTTCTGGTTGCCCCTCCTGTTAGGAAGAATCGCACCGCCTGACGCGGTGCAGGCATTCTGGGTGAAGTTGGCGGTCAAGAAGCCAGAGGGCTCGTATCTCCTATTCTTTGTTCCCGCACACTGTCGGAGACCACCGTGACTGAAGGCAGAGGTCAGTAAAGCTGGCTTGTACGCCCAGACGTCTCTCGACTAGTACTTACGTGGGCACCAGCAGGGCAGCGAGGACAACAAGGACGAGCTGGACCTTCATCGTGAGGGGCGTGTAGGAGTCGCGACTTGAGGCTGGTGAAGTAGTTTTCGAAATGAGCAGCAGTCCCGAAGCTAGACTGAGTCTGTAGCGGGTTTTGCCCACAGTGGGGGCCCTAAGTTTAAGTACTTCAATAATGTTTTTTTGTCGGCTTGTGATGTGGTGAGTTAGAATCATACATAACGCTTTCGCGACGAGAGGGCGCGTTTTTCGCGCATTTTCAAAACTTCAACTGCAAAGCCAATGTCTTTTATGACAAATCCGAAAATGTTTATGATGTAATTATTGTGATCATACTCTATAAAGGTGCCAATATATTAAAATGTATTCGCACACTATGTCACCTCCAAACACAGTAGATAATATGTTCCATATGACATACGAACACCGTACATATGTACTCCGAATACTGTGATACATCATACTGTATGATCATGTGTATGCATCGTTCTTGCTGCACGTGCGTGATGGTACATCGATATGTACCACGCATGTTCTTGGTCTGCATAGACGTTCTTGCCCATATAGGATGCGATCTAGGATGGGATTGCTTGTTGTAGTCGCAACGGTACAGTAGAACATGGTACACTACCGTAATAATCGGGCCCAGTGCGACACAATTTCCCAGTCACAATCAAGTGAAGCAAAAAACCTCGTAAGGTTTTTCAAAGAGTTCGCTCGGACGACGTCCGTCCCGCACGGTTGGTTGCGGTACCTCCCTCGCGCCATCGCAGTCACAAAAGAAAATGAAGAAGAGGCCGAAGAACAATAACAAGACGAAGCTGAAGGTGCGGTCTCTCGGAAGTCATGCTCGATACTCGTTTTTTTACATTTTGCTGATGATGCTCGTGTACAGGGTGCTGAGGCCTCTAAAACCACTGCCAGAGATGACCATCACTGGAGAGGAGGAAGATAACGATCAATAGACATTAAACAATTTTTTTTCAAGTCTTTTTTTACTTAATATTTTTTAGGAGGGGAGGGGTTGTCACCCATACGTCTGCCGGTGTCGCACTCAAACCGTTTGTCGCACTGGACCCGATTATTACGGTAATTAACTTACTGTAACTTCCAGTCTGTAAATGGTGTCTGGCACATGCTTATCTGTTTGTACCTTCTATGTAGATACGAATTCGTAGTCCGAGAACGCTAGTTACTCGATTGAGATCCGTTCGTATGGGGAACGCTGCAGGCAGTCATCGTATCAAGCGCAGCGAAATTGAAACAAATAAGACTTTAGATACCACCAAACCAGTTATCGTATCCTTCCGGGTGAATGTGTCTACCTTCACAGTGTTTTGGGGGAAAATCTATGGAGCTCGAGGTTACGGAGCTCAAGGTACCAAAAATAGTCATTAATGTACATGTGTAGCACAAATTAAGGTCCCACCAAAATTTGGTCAATGCTGTGTAGGCTATAAACAGTAAAAGAGTTGCCGCTACATATTGCTGTTTCTTAGCAGCAACATGATAAAAACGTAGCCTATAGACATTAAACAAAGTTGCTGCACCTTGGCTGGGAGACCATGTTTTTCTCTCGTGATGTCGCGAACCTGTCGTGTTATTAAAACTAGAGGCGATGCTATGGTGTGGGAGACTTTCATTGTGCAGGTTGTAGAGCAGGCTAGAGCTATACAAAATACCTTTAAAAAAAAGGTACCTCGAGCTCCGTAACCTCGAGCTCCATAGATTGTCCTGTTTCAAACTCTGATGCAGCACCTCAATGCTAATACAAAAATACCGCCGAGTTGTCGCTTGTAACGCACTGCGTTATATATTACTGGTTTCGTAATTTATTACGGAGCACGTAATTTATATTTGTTGCGGTACGTATTACGGGACAGCTTACGGGACGGCTTACGGGACGAAGTTTACGGGGCGACCCGTCAACTAACAATTGCATTCAACGAGGAGTGGTCATGAAGTGAGTAGCTAGTCTAGAGTACAAGAGAGTACGGACTTCAAGTTACAATATCACTGTTCTTTTTGCCTTCTACGAGCCCAAGCTTCGACTACATCACATCGCTCTAGCAGCAGGGGTTCGAGAACAGGATCGTGGAAATGTCGGAGCGCAGCTTGATTTAGAGATTTCACAGCGTCAATTGCAGTATAGAGATCGGCAACAAACACCAAATTACTTAATACGACTTCGCTATGGTTGCACATTGCTACTGTTGCTCACGATGATGGTGGAGCTGGAAGGGGTATAGTCAGTGTGAGTGAATGTGAGGGTATGGGATGAAATTGAAGTTGTTGATTCAAATTTAATTGCGAATAACTGGGCAGAAATTGCGGCTGAAAGTAGTTGCATTAGATGCCCGTACTTACAATCATGTATTCGTGTTTATTAACGCGAATGCTGTGCTAGATAAAAGCGCATGCGGCAAAACCACTACACCATTGCACGGCGTTATTCTCATTAAAGTTCGTGAGGCTGGTAAACCAGCAAGCTGGCCTCCAAGGACCAGTGTGTACATGCGTTGACTACAAATAAATCGAAAAGAAAGCGCCTAAATCAGTAGTACACATCCGAATTTGCGCGAAAGCTTCATCGTATTTAGCTAGAGGGCGTTCAGTACTCTCCTCGTTGTTCAAAATGACCTCGGAACATGAACCACACTTCGAGATACTGCCGCTACCTGAACAATAATTTGAATCATTCGAGGAGGCTGGGGCCAATACGGTGTAGTGATCACCTTCTTGCACTTAGAGCAGCGCGCTTGCGCCGCGCTATCAGTCTTCGCCCCAGTCATTGAGTGTCAGTGATCCAGAGGCAACAATATTCTCATGGACCAAATTTTGATGGGACCTTAATTTGTGCTACCCATTTATAATAATGACTATGTTTGGTACCTCGAGCTCCGTAACCTCGAGCTCCGTAACCTCGAGCTCCATAGATTTTCCCGTGTTTTTGCTACACAGTACCATACAGTTTGCAAATGCCAGCGTTTGCTGTACAGATGGTGTTCGTGTGAACTCTACATGCATGACTAGTATATGTTTGGCTCACACAGAAAATGCTGTGACCATACGTGACAGCCGATGAGCATTGATACCACGTTGCTGTGACACGCTGGTCTTGTGTTCGTGAATCACAAATCGCGATTCGTGTCGGCAACGATCGCCTGCGTTTAGTATTAATACAGTGTACAGCATTCAATACTCTACCTAGTTCTACGTTCGCATACGTATGTAGGGTCCCTATTAATAGGATACTGTAGAGACGATCGCACCACTGACTGAGGCCCCCGTGATTGCGTAGCTGGATTGACCAGACGGGATCTGTAGATCGACGATCGACTATCGTCTTTCATCTGTTTCTGTCGTGCTGGCCAAGACTTGTGTAGCACACGAGGTTGTTCCGTAGGATTTTTATCTATGCAATCAGCAGGTACAAGGTACTGTATGATCCTAGCCAAGACGCGCAAGATCCAGCGTTGGGCGAGAGTCCTGCGCGTGCGCGTTTCCGATCAGGCGATTTCGACTCGACAGGGATGGGCGACATCATCGCCCGGTATTGTGATATTCACCGAGCAGCGTAAATTTTCAAAAACGGACAAACACGCGGAACAATGGAGGAGCGGAGGCAACACCGCTTTCGCCGTCGCTGGAGGCTGGTGCTCTTGGCCCCCTCGTTGTGCCGCGATCCCTACGAGCAGCACGTTCGGCCACGCCTGGACTGGAACCGCGAGGTCGAGCGCCTCCTTCTAGAAGGCGAGTTTGAGCGCGTGAATCGAATGAGCCCCGCCTCTTACAAGCGTCTGTGCGGTAATGTCGCCCCGGCATTGAGTCATCCTCAGCATGCTTGGTTGGGGCGTCAAGGCAAATCACTCGAGTGCAAGGTACATCTCGCGATTCGATTCCTGGCAGGAGGCTCTATCGACGACATCCGCGGTGTCATCGGTTCAAGCCATTCCTACGCGTACAAGATTGC
The DNA here is from genome assembly GCF_018691715.1 of Phytophthora cinnamomi. Taxonomy (NCBI): domain Eukaryota; phylum Oomycota; class Peronosporomycetes; order Peronosporales; family Peronosporaceae; genus Phytophthora; species Phytophthora cinnamomi. The sequence continues at coordinate 86,142 of NW_027151050.1, forward strand.
TATCGCTGTTATGGAAGCAATAACAGCTTCGCCTAGTTTGCGTATTGCTTTCCCTATAAGCAAGCGGAATCGACAATGCTTGGTCGCTACGTCTCGTCGAGCGGTGGGTGCCATCACGCTAGGCTCCTCCAGCGCCGCCAGCACTCCATCACATTTGGCCTTGTAGTACTCCCAAAGAAGATTGACGTAGCCGATCTTGTTGTCCTGCCCCGAAGCACACCTTTGAGCCCCAAGGTGCAGCTTAGTGCACGCCGAGCGAAGCTCCTTTGCTTTGAACGTGCCGAGGAACGCGCGTAGGTCTTCCTCCCTCTTTTCCAGGTCGTCGCCTTGGAGCACAGCAAGGATCGGGTCTTCTTGTTCCTGCTCAGACATGGTTCCCCGAATGCCTAATGTCACTCTCCCTCTGCAAGGGCAAGGGTGGTCGGTGGGCGTATCATCCCTATTAAAATACGTCGGTCTGCGAAAAGCGCTGCTGGACGAACTCGAGGCCTGTGGACTTGATCCGGCAGGTTGCCGGATGACATAAGAAACCCAGTCTTACGATGTACAGTAGTATGCGTATCTGCGGCATGTCTACGGGTACTGGTCTGCATATGCATGATTGCTTCATCAACACTGTAGATGTGTTGCATAATATGCAAGAAATCATCCCATATGTCAAGTTGTCAACAGTTGTATTCCTAGATGGCTCAACTACATAATACTACATAGTAGATGGTTCAACTATTAATACATAATACTACATAATATGTAGTTGAGCCATCTACTGTACGGTGGACATACAACTGTTGACAACTTGACATATGGGATGATTTGCGGGATGTGCGGGGGATACTATAATAGCTCAATAGAGCTCGGGACTGCTGCTCATTTCGAAAACTACTTCACCAGCCTCAAGTCGCGACTCCTACACGCCCCTCACGATGAAGGTCCAGCTCGTCCTTGTTGTCCTCGCTGCCCTGCTGGTGCCCACGTAAGTACTAGTCGAGAGACGTCTGGGCGTACAAGCCAGCTTTACTGACCTCTGCCTTCAGTCACGGTGGTCCCTGACAGTGTGCGGGAACACAGAGTAGGAGATACGAGCCCTCTGGCTTCTTGACCGCCAACTTCACTCAGAATGCCTGCACCGCGTCAGGCGGCGCGATCCTTCCTAACAGGAATGGCAACCAGAAGTGCTGCAACGTTCGCGATACCCAACAAGGTGCGTTTAACGATTCCAAAAGGCTGGAAACAAGCACTTCCACCCCACTGCGAAACATGGGAGGGGATTAAGGGTATCACAAATTAAATTGGTCGATCTTTTTATTGAGCCGGCTATAACATTTCCCTCTCGCGGCATCATGAGTAAGTACCAAATTTGAGAATTCCTACATGATACCCCAGGAACCTTGAAATTGTTTGTACACGAGTTGTACAGGTGAAATCCACAAGAACAGTCCTCTGATACATGCAAATGCAATGATGTACGTGTACTCATGTACAGTAGTTAGGCTTCTTCCTTGTCGGTTGTCAGTGTATCGATATCGCAAGAACGATTAACCGATACGGTCGCAAGCACTGTCACTCACTTCGCTGCGTAGCGAGTTGGTCCAGCGAACGAGCCGTTCCTCAACCTCCGGTAGCAATTACCTCCCATCCCCATCGAAGGAGCATTAAAGTGAGCGGCTTCCCTCGACCCACATTGCTTTGCTATCAAGTCACGCTGTATGAACCACGAGTAAATCTGCCGCTTTTTCTGGGGACCTCGGCATTCTGCTCGCTCTTTGTGAAATGGTTGGTGATTTTGGGTTTTACTGCATTACGTGCTGTCATCTATAATAGGAGCTGGACGCACCGCTGAACATGGTTGGCTAGTGAGGGGTGTGCTTTAGGAGATATGTCTGCTGTAGGAAATCTCAAATTCGGTATTACAGTTTTTACAGTATTATTGTGTGCTATTGAATTGTCGATCTTGGCCACTTTGAGATTTTGATTTGGGCCAAACGCGTTTTGATTGTGGACTTTCCTCATCGGTACCGGCTTGTTCAGCTCTTCAATATCGGGAATTTCAACACGCAAGATCGCGCGAGCCCAATGGAGGCATTGGTTAGTTTCATCAGTCTATTTCGATTTAGCACGACGAGCTTTCAGGCTCCGCATTCCCTGTCTTGTCACCATTCTCCCTTTTCGATTCATCGGCATCTTCACAAGGGGCAGCCTCGGCTCGGAGTGTTTCAAGCAACGCGCGAAGCTGTGCCTTCTGGGACTGTCTAGCTTCATCCACCTCATCATCATCCTTCTCTTCTGATTTAAAGAGGTCTAATTGCTCGCGCAAGATAGTGGTCAAACTATTGCTTTCGATACTCCGCTCGTGGAACTTAATCATCACGTAGGCTTTCAACTTCTTCGAAAAGCGGCACAGATGTGCAACCACAAATGCAATTCTCTCCAGAACAAACAAACCAGCATCAAGGCGGCGCAGATACCTACTGTCTTCATCTTCGTCTTCGTCGTCGTCCGTATTGCTGTGACCCACACGCTCGTGATACTTCGCAAACAAATCCACTAATCTATCAACTTTTTCCAATTCGTTTTCCACAAACTTAGCGTGCAGCCGGTCATAGCCATCAGCCGGAGCCTTTTCTCCCACCCACGCACACATCGACGTCACCAAGCTGACCGCGTTCTCCTCTTCCTTTGCGCGGTCACTAGCCTTGCTCGCCTTCGTAGCGCTAGCTAACTTGTACTTGCCAAGACGACCCATGAACACCGAGAACACGCTTCGTAGACCGCCGATCTCAATCAACCGTTCGCAGTTCCGCGCATTGCCCATAAGCGCATGGTCCATTACACGCAATGCCCCTCCAAACACGAATCGCTGGCGGTCCTTCACAAAGCGCAGCAGCAGCTCCAGGCCTTCCAGCCTGCGGAACTGCTTCTGCGCCTCGGGCACCAGCAGGACACTGCACAGCGCGTTCACCAGATTCCCCACGAGCTCCTCTTCTTCATCTGTGGCGGGGTCTCTCTTCCTGTAGGGCGCCAGCGCCTGTAACAAGTCGTCCATCAGATCCACCTTCTTGTCCTTGTCCTTGCCCTCCCTCTTCTCCTCCTTGGGGCGCTCCTGCCCCCTCCAGGCCACGAACTTGTCCCTCGGCTCCTTGCCGGCCTACAGGAGGATGGACAGGATCTCGCTCGCGTAGAGCTTGTTCTGGCTGAAGCCCTTGCGCGGGCCCAGCTGCTGCAGCAGGAAGGGCAGGACGGCCGTGTGCTCCGCCACTTCGGCGCCCACGGGCGGCCGCAGGTCCGCCAGGTTCTCCAGGATCTGCAGCGAGTGGTAGATGCCCGCGGCTTCCTCGTCCGCCGCTTCGCTGGCGTCCGCGGCCGCGGCCAGCTCGTACAGGTTGGCCACCAGCAGCGGCAGCAGCTTCTCGTCCACCAGGTGCGCGGCGAGCTGCGCCGCCGGCTCCAGCGACTCGGCGGCGTCGTCCACGTCCGTGAGCTCGGCCAGCAGCCCCAGCACGGCCAGGCGGACGTCCAGGTTGGCGTGGCCCAGCAACCCCAGCAGCGCGCGGGGCACCTGCAGCTCCGTCATGGCGGCGAACAGCTCGGGCTTGGCGGCCAGCTGCCGCCAGCGCGCGACCTCAGCGTCCAGCGCCAGCTCCGACTCCAGGAACTTGCTGGGCTCGGCCGCGTGCTTCTCGCGCGCCAGCGCGTTGCGGCGCACGCGCTTCTGCAGCGCGTTGGCCATGGACTTGAGCGCGCGGGCGTCCAGCGCGTCGCCCTCCTGCGCCTCGGCGCCGTCCACGAGCGCCGAGATGTCGGCGCCGCTCACTCGCAAGCGCTTTGCCGCGGGGGCCGCGGGGGGAGACGCGGCCGCGCGCTTGGGCGCGGCGTCGGCATCGGCGTCAGCAGCCAGCACGCGCTCGAAGTGGCTCTCCATTAGTATAATACTTGGATGTGATGGCAGCAATGTATGGAACGAGAATAGAGAATGAGGATTGGTGAAAATTGAGGAGGGAATTGACCAATCAGAGAAGGGTTGAAGTGCTTGTAGTGGACACCCCACTTACCGGCACAGTGTACCAGGCAAAAAAGCCTTTGCTTTTTCGGTTACCGGTATGCATACCGAATGAGGTTCGATTGAAATATTATTAGCATCTTGCCTACTCGACGTCTCCAATTTCGTCGTCCGAGTCGATCTAGCACGGGTTTTAGCTCTCATGGGCACTATGTGTCGGGCTTTGAAGGCGTGCAACCAGCGTCACGACCCTTCAAAACCTCCACACCATACCCCCCTGCTACTACATGTACTGTCTTGGCCTCTAGCGTCAGCATTAGACTCGAAACATGGCATTACCTACTTTACGAGCTCCAGTCTGCCAACAGTGGTAGCTTCGTGCCGATTCCGGTGGGGCAAGCTTTCTTCTTGCTGCTGCTATTCTTGGCAGCATACCGTTTTTGCAGTGTGATCTTGATTCATACCCACTTCGGCACTAGTTTACATCTAAACTCCTAAGCAAACTTGCTAAGGTCAGGATAGTACTCACGAATAACCTTGCGAACGTCTTTGAACTTCTCTACAGCTCGGGCAACAATAAGCTTCTCGCTTGCTGAGAAGGACGTGCGTCGCTTCTTGCGGCGAGGCGAGCGCGCCCTCCGTCTGACTTTCTCTCTACACCACCTGCGTCTCTCGCTCCCTAACGCTGCGCCTTGGCGGACGGCGACGGCTCCTCCGTGCGCGCCTCCGGCCGTTCATCAGGCGCGAGAAGGTGGAGAGCTGCGACGAGTCCGTGTCCGTGGGGACGCTCCGGCATCTCTGCTTGCCGAACGAGTGGCAATCACAATCACAATCACAATACTTGTGCCAAACCGGTAACTTTGTATCTAAATGACTATAGCGGAACTTATATGCCGAGGCGACAGCTGGCTCAAAATACTGCAATCTCATTGGTCGCTCTTATATGCAGTTGACCACTACAAGCCAAGGAAGTCGGTACCAGTAGGTATACTGTATACTGTATAGTGATGTGACTTTATGAAATCGTTGTTGGACGTTGAGGTGATGCGTGGAACGAACCCCCGGATAATCTACTGTACACCCAATCTCAATCTGTTGGCCGCTTTATCGTATCTTAAACATGCAGATGTACAGTGAGCGCCAAATCAATAGTACCCCCAAATTTGAAGTACGTTTTTGGCAGTTGCTCAGCCTCCAGAACGAGTTGAGCGCTGCTATTTAGATATGTAGTCCCTACTGTGAGTACTATTAGGGGTGTTGTGCTAACAATCGGGATATCGGACTCCTTAACAGGGCTCCCATACAAAAAACACTTTTGGCTACTGCGACACGAAATAGTACCAGGCACTTTTTTTCGTCAACCATACAAACCTCTATATTAAAATTGTGAAGGTCAGTAGCTAGTAAACGGATGGCACAGAGTGCATTGTGATCAGCGGTCGTGCGCGCCCGGGGCCTCCCTCCTCGCTCTCATTATTAAATGGGCCGCGCCAAGGCCTTGAGCAAGGAAGAGCACTGGTGGATCGTCGGACCGGCCGACGCGGGGCTGTCGCTGCACGAGATTGAGCGCCGAACCGGCCGCGCACGGACCAGCTTGAGGAGGGTCGTTGCCGAGGAGAGAGGGCCACAGACCGACACCGACACGACCAAGGCAGGCAAGGCAGGACGGCAGGCGTCTCTCAGCGAGAGGGAAACCAGGCTGCTGGTGAGGGCTGCAGCTACAGGAGCACACACGGCGGCAGAGGTCAAGTCGACGTACGGCTGCAAGGCCTCTGTCTGCACGGTGCAGAGGCTGCTGCACGACGTGGACTTTCTTGTCTACACTAAGATGGACCAGACATTGCCTCTTACGGCCGCGCACAAGCAGGCAAGGATGCTGTGGGCTGAGACGCACATCCTGACCCCAGGCAATTACCCTTTTTGACTTATTTCTTGCAAGAAATATTGCTAATTGTTTTTACTGTAGCCACATGGGATTACACTATTTTTTCAGACGAAAAAAGTTTAATCTGGATGGGCCGGACGGCTACAAGTACTACTGGAGGGACCTGCGCCGTCCGGCCCAGTCGTACATCCGGCGCCAGAATGGGGGTGGCTGTGTGATGGTCTGGGGGGGGGGGGGTCAGCGCCGAGGGGAAGAGCCAGCTGCGCGGTCGCCAGAACTCTGGCCACTCCTGTTTGCCCACAAGCATCGCGGCACGGATTTCCTGTTTCAACAGGATAATGCGTCGATCCACGTCTCCAGAGAGACGAAGGAGTTCATGGATGAGATGGACGTCAAGCGCATGGAGTGGCCCGCGCGATCCCCCGACTGTAACCCGATCGAGAACGTCTGGGGCAAGATGGCTTCACGTGTCTACGCGCATGGACGACAGTACAACGCAGTTGCAGAGCTCGAAAAGGCTATTCTATTAGCCTGGGAGTCGATTGAGAAGGAGTACTTGCAACACTTAGTTGAGTCGACGCCCCGCCGGTGCCTTGTCGTAGTTAAGGCGAGGGGTGGACTGACAACCTATTAACCAGCTCTATTTTAATATAGAAGTTTGTATGGTTGACCAAAAAAGTGCCTGGTACTATTTCGTGTCGCAGTAGCCAAAAGTGTTTTTTGTATGGGAGCCCTGTTAAGGAGTCCGATATCCCGATTGTTAGCACAACACCCCTAATAGTACCCACAGTAGGGACTACATATCTAAATAGCAGCGCTCAACTCGTTCTGGAGGCTGAGCAACTGCCAAAAACGTACTTCAAATTTGGGGGTACTATTGATTTGGCGCGCAGGGTGCAGACTCCTCCAACAACAAGGACAAAGACCACGGGTCTGCGTAGGGCGCAGACACCGCGAAGAACCACGCAGAGGCCGGGCCTCTAGCGGAGAGCGAGCTGAATGACTTCAGCTCGGATGCAATCAACTTCATTACCAAAAGACAAGTCGTAATTCGGTTTGTCCAAGACGCAATAGCAGCTTCTGTGGATCAACAGATGCTGAACGCAGACAATGTGGGCAGATGCAACACAAATGAATTCAAAGTTAGTTCATTGGTTTTGTTAGCTACTCAAAACCTGCCTAAACATGCAGTTTCGGATTGCGAGCAAGCTTGCTTGCTCCGCGCTTCATCGGGCCGTTCACTGTGTTGGCACGGCACGGCAACGCTTACACGCTAGACATACCGTCTAGCATGCGCCTCCATCCGACCTTTTACGTCGGACGGCTGAAGCCATACCTGCAGCACGAGCCATCTAGCTCGGCTGACCCGAAGCCTCGGCAGGAGCCGAGGCAGAAGCGGAGGACTTGGCCTCGGCGACGAGCAGCCTCTCCTCCAGCGCGCGGACGCGCTGGAGCAACCCCTTCATCTGGGTCCCCAGCTCGACCTGGATATTCGAGGCGGTCTGCGAGACCACCGCGACTTGGGCCTTCTGGTTCGCCAGCTCCTGTTTCAGGGCGGCGAACTCGGCGCCCTGCAAACGCTCCACGGCGGTCACCCGGTCGTGGAGAGGCGCATACTGATCAGCCCGGGGCTGATCATACCCGGGGCGTGTTCCCACCCCCGCCACCGCCGATCCGTGACGCCCGCGGCTCAACCCGCTGGATTGTTGATCGGATTGTTGACCATAGTATCCCGAAAACGAACCCTCAAGGGGCTCGTTTTCGTATTCGTTGGAGGGGATTTCCTCCCCATCGAGATATATGGGAGCCGCGGAACGTCTTGCTGGAGGACGTTCCGGAAATGGTGAGGGCGTACGAGGAGCAGTACGCGCTGGTGCAGCGGAAGTAATACGAGCGCTGCGATCATCGCCAGCGCCCGAACCCTCACGTGCTAAGAACTTAGCACGGAGCTCTTTGAGACTCTCGGGCACACGGAACGACGTGTACCCGTTCAGATCGCGGTCGCTCAAGCGGACCGCGCCATGGAAGCACTTCGCGCACTGAAAGCCCTCGGGCACAGCGCACGGCACCCGAGCCTCCTCCGCAACAACGTGGAGTTGCTCCAACTTTCCACGCATCGAGTATGTCTCGAAGCGATCACGCGCTTGCTTAATCCGATCACGGTAAGCACTCGGCTTCTTGTTGAAGTTCTCAACAAAAGCATTCCAACTTTGACAAAGTGCCTGCCACTCGGGCACTTTGCTGCGAGAAGATGTATTCTTGCTTTGAAACCATCGGAGCTCATGAAAGAGTCCGATGTAGTAATCGCGCCTTTGATGCGTTTCCCCATCACAGTGCAGCTCGGCAGCCACGGCGTCATCTTTGATGGCGCTGCACACGTACAGCGGCACCTCATTCGGAGGTACCGAGTTCCCATACCGGTCCGGGATCTCGGACGCGGACGGCATCCACGGATCGCGCGCGGAGAGCCTTGAGCTTTGACATCACGCGCTGCAGCAGCAGCGCGCGGAGTACTGAGAGTTCCAGCGGAAGCGAGTGGGGTATCGCTCTCAGTACGCGAACGCTTCGAACTCGAAGCGTCCGATTCGTCCCCTTCACGCGGGCGAATGTTGTTGGCATGAGGGTCGAGCGATTCGCTCGACACTGAGTCTTTGCGCTTTGAGGGCGAGTCCTCCTCGCCCTCCATATCTTCATCGTCGTCGTCGAAGTCAAGCTTTCATCCTCATAATAGTCCTATCAACGAATCTGATGGTTGCAGCCTGCCTTGATAAATTGCGCACATAAAACTGCTCAATAACGTAATTCCAATGGGTCCATTCTACAGTGCGCAGACTCATGTGGTTTGTTCATTGTTGCAGCTGACACTTTGCAAGTGTCAGCGGTTTTCTGCGGCTGCTGTATTGCAGTCGTAGATCCTCCCCCACTTAAAGTGGGAGCCACCACTCCGAGTAAACTCGGCAGACGGGGATGCCGCATGGCATTCACGAAGAACGGTGTATGCCCTGTCGAGGCATGCACTGAGTTGTTGATGGCAAACTCTGCCATCGATAAGCACTCGCTCCAGTATTGGAACGAGTGAGCGTAGCTCTTCAAAATATCGACGAGCACGCGATTCACGCGCTCGGTTTGACCGTCCGTCTGCGGATGATCCGCAGTCGACATTGAAAGCTGGCTCCCAAGAAGTGTAAACACTTCTTGCCACAGGTTCGCTGTGAAGCGTGGGTCTCGGTCCGACACTATGTCGGACGGCATGCCATGGTGTTTGAACACCATGTCGACGAACAGACGGGCCGTCTGCTTCGCAGTCACTTCTGCCGGCACCGCTGCAATATGTACCATCTTGCTGAAGCGGTCCAACACCGGTATTCCCTCCGCTGTCCGGGGGGAGACCAAAGATGAAGTCCAATGACATGGACTTCCAACACTCCGACGGAGTCGGTAGTGATTGCAATGGAGCCTGCGCAAACGGCGCAGGCTTTACGCGTTGGCACGCCTCGCAAGCACGGATGTACTTGCGCACCCACTTATACTGGTGGTACCAGTAGAAGTCACGCGTGAGAAGGACGTATGTCTTGTCACGTCCGAGATGTCTCGCAGTCGGGACATCGTGGTACTCGTACATGATCCTGAGTCGCAGGTCATGGTCATTCGGCACGACAACGCGATCCGCGTTGTCGTCGACTGCACTGTAAAGCAGTAATCCGTCGTGCACCCGATAGCGGTGTGCACGCGCAACGAAGGTGCTTGGGCAGCTTCTGACGAGCCTTGTCAGAAGGTGTTGTGCCATAGGCCAGCAAGAGTTTCGCGTCCGCGTCGTGCGCGTACGCGGCCTTCACGTCGTCCAACAGAGACGATGTGGGTTTGCTCGATCGCGTGACGTCAATGGCATTGACGTCAGCAACTTCTGCGTAGTCTGGCCGACGTGATAACGCGTAGTCTCGCCGACGTGATAACGCGTCGGCCACCACATTCAATCTTCCGGGTTTGTATTCGACCCGGAGTTATACTCCGCAAAGAATGAGAGCCATCTCGCCATTCTTTGTGATATGTGTGGCGACTTCAGTGCAGTACACAGTGATGCATGGTCGGTGTAGACCACAAACGGTCTACTTCCAAGCAAATACACTCGAAACTTTGCGAGTGCGTATTTCATGGCAAGGAGTTCCTTGTCATGCACCGGATAGTTGCGCTCAGCTGGCTTCAGCTGACGCGATTGGTAGTAGACGACACGATCACGGCCCTCGTGATCGTGCTGCATCAACGCACATCCGATCGCGAAGTCGGATGCGTTACATACGACGTGGAATGGACGGTCTTGGTCAGCCACAGCCAAGATCGGTGCCTCAGTCAAGCCCCGCTTGACTGTATCGAATGCCTTTTGGCAATCGGGTGTCCAATTCCACACAACTTCTTTCTTCAGAAGTTGTGACAGCGGACGGATCTTGCCCGCGTAATCCTCCACGTACTTGCACAAGTACGTGGCCAAGCCAAGGAACTGCCTCAGTTCCTTGACACTTGAAGGCGTTGGCCATTCATTAATCACTCTGACCTTTTCCGGGTCAGGGCGAACACCATTCTTCCCTACGAGACACCTGAGGACGGGTATCTCGCTTGCCCCGAAGATACACTTCTTCATGTTCGCGCAGAGCTTATGCTTTCGCATAAGCTCAAGTAGGTTCCGGAGATGCACCCGGTGCATCTCTACGTCGGTCTTTCCGTCCACAGCCCGGCTGTGGATGAACACATCATCGAAGTAGCTCGGTGCGAAGTCGCGCACCGAGCGCAACAAGTGCGTCACGCACCTGTTGAAGGTCGCAAGGGCGTTCTTGAGCCCCTGCGGCATTACTAGCCACTCCCAGATCATACCACTTGGTGTGCTCACTGCCGTAAGAGGGATGTCGCTCTCACGCATTAGGATATGATAGAATCCATCTCGCAAGTCGAGAGCACTGTAAACGGTGATCCCAGCCATCGAATCGATGATGACATCTTTTCGTGGTATCGGCGTCTGCGCCGGTACCGTCGCATCGTTCAGCTTGTTCTACGCATGAACGATGCGCCATCCGCCCTGTGGCTTTTTTACACAGAACGTCGGAGCACTGTGCGGGGACTTCGATTCCCGCACTTGTCCAGCTTTGCGACGACTTTCAAAGAAGTCGTCGATCGCTTTTACTTACTCTCGCGGCAGTGGCCACTGCCGCCTGACACAATACTTCGTGCTCGCACGAGATCAATCTCGTGCTGAATTCCCTTATCCTGCAGAAGCTCCGCAGGAATTTCTTCCGGGAGTACATCTTTGTACTCCCTCAATAATTCGTAATAGGGGCTCGACTTCAGCGAGTCCCAACCTTGTTCCTCGAAGCGCTCTCGCTTCGTCTTCGCACTGAGAGTGTCTTCACTCTCAGCGGTACTTCCCATGAAGAGCTGTCGCAGCTCTTCGCTCTCCGTTCTTTCGCTGTTCGAAAGAACGCAGACTTGCTCGATGCGTCCATCGTGCAAGTCGCGCGTGAAGCGCTTCCAGCTCATGACTGGAAGCGAAGTCAACTCCGACGCCCTCGTCGGAGGATTAGCGAGTTCCATTTCCTGATACTGGAATCCAGTATCGGTACGCGTCAAGACGTTCAGCGTCTCGACGCCCGGCGTCACCGCCTCGGTTTGCCCGGCAGACAGTTCTTGTAGCGTCTCGACGCTCGGCGTCACCGCCTCGGTTTGCCCGGCAGACGGTTCTTGTAGCGTCTCGGTCCCGGACCGAGACTTGCGCAGCGTTTTTCGCATGCGCCGTCTTCTTGTTGTGCGGAGCCCGGCTCCGCACGGTGGTTCTTCTGGTCCAGGCCCGGCCATGGACGGTTGTTTGCCGGCGGACCCTGTCCGCGGGCGCGCGGTATCAAGCCCGGCTTGACCGCATGTTTCTTCGTGCAGCCCGGCTGCACGACAGCATGCAAATTGCGTCAGTACGGGACGTTTGCAACCGTCCGTACTGTTTGCAGCGTCAATTCCCGGAGTTGACACGCCTTTGTCACCTCGACGCCAGTTATTGGCGGAGCCCCTCATGACCGAGGGTGCGTCGACTCCGGGAGTTGACGCGTCGTCGTCGACCTGACCTCTTCGGGTCAGGGACTGCCCCATGCGTACTTGAACGCGAGTGTTGGTTCCCGGAACCGACACATCTTTTCCTTCCGACGTCGGCAGCATTGCCGACGTGGATCCCACTTGTGCGCATCCTCGCGCACCCCTTGGGCACTCCGGGACAGCGGCATTAAGCGCTGTCTCGACTGGTGAGCCGCGCGCACCTGCTGGTGAGCCGCGCGCACCTGCTGGTGAGCCGCGCGCACCTGCTGGTGCGTGCACTGCGGTAATAGGGCCATCGCTCTCTGTTTCGCAGTCGCGACCGAAGCGCACGAGCGTGCGCTTCTTCCAATCAATTACCGGATCATGCCGTGCTAGCCATGGCATGCCCATAACAACGTCGAACTTATCGTCCAGGTCCAGGACGATAAAGTGTTCGACAAATGTTCGTTGTTTGTACGAGAAGCGCACGTTCACGACGCGCTTCTCGGTCTTCACGATGGCACCTGTTGCCAATCGAACTTCCAGAAGACTTCGAGGTATCTTTACCTCCTCGAAGTCAAGACTAGGTAAACTCCGCAGTCGAACAAAGTTGTTCGACGCGCCTGAATCTACCAAAGCTCGAAAAGAGTCACTCGCTCTCTTCGACGTTACCTTCAAGGTGACCAGGTTCGGCCTGTCATCTTGCTTCTTGCAGTGAGATCTGATCTCACTGGGGGCTGCAGTCCTCAGTGTCGCGTGCCCAATGTCGGCACGCGTAACTGCATTACCAGTAGGGCGCCCCGCGCCTACTGGATGTTCACGTTTTTTGTTTGTTCGCGGCGATGCCCGGTATCGCCACGACGGCCACCATTGTAGTGCACGGGAGCCGTGCACTCTCTGGCAAAGTGACCGATCCCTCCGCAACGGAAGCATCGCACATTACTTCCGTGCTGCTGGTGACCAGCAGCCGTTGCATTCGAGAGGTCCATTGGTTCCGGACCTCCCGTGCTGACTACCGGGCGCGGTTGCGACCTCGGCACGTTCGCATGCAGTTTAGCCTGTCGCAGGCTAAACTCTTCTTGTATTGCGAGAGTAATCGCAGCTTCGAGAGTACTCGGGTACTCTCGGAAGAGATAGGTCTTCACAGGCCCATCTCTAAGTCCTTTCATGAACGTGACGACTTTAGTCGCCACGTCTATCGGGTTGGTCACGATGTTCGAGACCAAGTACCGTGCACGCTGCGCGTAAGCACGGACGTCATGCTTACCCTGCTGTAGGTCGAGGAACTCCGCCCTCGACCGGAACTCGTTTTGCGGGGGCTCAAACGCTTGTTTGAGCTCCTCTTTGAACACTTCGTACGTGCTGAAGCAAGTTGGATCAGAGAGTCGGCGTCCATACGCCCAACTCCTTGCGCGTCCGCCAAGGCAGGACATGGCGAACGCGACCTTCGACAGCGGGTCGACGATGCGTCGAGCCGCTATGGCTGTGTCGAGTTCGACAAGCCATCGGAGGAGAGGCTCGCCCTCTCTTCCCACGTAATTGTTCACGTTCAACTTTAATGGTTGAGCACGCGGTGTCGTCCCTGACGACGCCGTCGCTGAGGAAGCAGCATCGCGCTGCTCCATCATGATGAACCCCAGAGCAACACCATGTTGCTCTGTCGGCGATATCGTACGCAGCATCGTAGCCATCGCCGCCTCTCCGATGACTGTTGACAGTCGTTGGAGGGCCTCCCACTCTGGATCTGACAGGTGGGGGCAGTCCGCGCGTGCAACATGCGTTGCAGGCGTATTGGAGCTCTCCATGGGCACCTCCGTGCTCACGGGGTTCTCGGCTCCGCGTTCGTACACCCTGTACGAACGTCACGTAGTCGGTCGTTGGACGGACTACAAAGTGCTACCAGGTGTAGTGGACCTACTTTGGCTCACTACTTTAGCTTACACGTCGCGCCACGTGTATGAGGAAGCGTAAGAGTTTATTAATGATTTGAATGAATTATACTTGAGTCCACAAGTATAATGTAAATCAAATAAAACACCAAGTAGCTAGTTTAAGGTAAAATGAGAACTGTATTGTTTGTAAATTGATCTTCCTCCTAAATCTGCTAAAACTGTTTATCATCTATGATAGGGGTTGACAGCGGCTGGCTGCCAGAGCCCCGCCAATATGCACGTCTCTAATTGGTAGAAAGATGCTGCTTTCTACCAATAGGATCTTTTAGGTAGGTGTGGACCACTCATTGTGGTGACCCACTTCAATGTATCCATTGGTGTAACTTACACCATTGTGAGGAAGTAGCTATCTTCTAACAGATATCTGTCTGTTAGAACCACTAGTGACTATTGTCACGCACAAGTGACAGTTGTCACTTGTGACCGTTGTCATGCACAAGTGACTATTGTCACTTGTGTACATTAGATGCATCACTGCGACAGAATTTAGATAGCAACATAAACGTACCGCGGTCACAATGGTCCAGATATTTCATCAGAGCCTCAGCACCGACGAAAACGTCCTCGTTTTCGACGTCATTCTTTGTTTTACCAGGCTTCATGTACGTGTGGTCATCGGACAATCCTGCGGGTCTCTTCGACGTCCAGCCGGCCTTCGTTAACTTCTTCCAGCGTGCTCGGAATGCCATCGTAGCATCTGGAAGTGGTGCTTGTGCGCGGTTGTACGCGGATAGGACCGGCAGCAAGAGATCCGCGCGCTGTCGGGGGGATTTCTGAATGATCTTCGAATGAGTGGTGTGTGAACGCATCTACAATACACAACATTGATTTGTAGAAAACCTTTGCGAACTTATTTTCTGAAAATACAAAATCAAGTGGAATGCTCCAGGAATGATGGGATCTACACCTATCCCCCCTTTACTTCGGCTTTGTATAGGCCCATACTAAAACGACGTGTAAATTCCTTAACGTGTCTAATACAGGATAAGCATTTTCGCAAATCGTGTCTGATACAGGGGGTTAACTTAATACAATAGGGCACCAGTGCTCTCACCGTGCATACGTTCCCCTCCGCTGACAGTGGTGTTATCTGTACCGGTACGAGCATGGCCGTTTCGATGCACTATAGTTGTTGTTTTTTTCACTTCGAGTTTCCAGCACTGCGCGGACTATACAAACTTTTTAACCTCTTCGCGTACACAATGTGCTCACTAGCGGGATCGACACAATCATCCAACGCATTTTCCACACCAATTGTAGTAGTACATGTCTACTTCCATTAATTTCACTCTAACACACACGTTTGTTTCCCACAAGCGAGGACTGTCCTTCCCTTCTAACATCCGAAGAAGCGCACGACCTGCACCGACGTGTCCGTCTTACCCTTCGACAGGTACGCCACACTGCCGTCCGGGTAGCTCTTCAGAGCCTGGTAGCGGTTGCCCACCACCGACTTGTCCACCGTGATCTTCTCGCTGATCGTCTTGCCCGTCGCGCGGTCAAGCACCTGGGCGTAGATCGTGCGGTCACCGCCCTCCTGGAGGTCGCCGCCCGACGAGCTGCCCTCCCACATAGCGAGCATGCCGTCCTTGCCAATGGGGGCAAGGTGGGGAGCACGCTCGTTCGCGTCGGTGCCGCCCAGAACGATGTCCTCGCTGGCCTTCGACTTGAGGTCGTAGTGGATCAGGTGCACCTTGGCGTTGTCGCCGTCGCCGTTGCTCACCGCCGACCAGTACTTGTTGCTCGACGCAACCGAGTCCGGCACGATGTCACCAAGGTCGGCGGCAGCCAGGTTCACCGGGTAGATCGTGGCGTCCCAGTTGTTGGGCGGCATGAGGCGGTTGTTGCTGTCCGTCTTACAGATCGTCGCGAAGCTCTTGGAGCGCTCGTCGTATGTGATGCGCTCGTAGCCCGAGTGCGAGCAGCCCCAGTCGAACGAGTCCTTGCTGTCCGTGATGGCACCCGACGGGCTCACCACCTTCATGCGGTCACCCTGGTGGATGTTGATGCAGCCGCCCTCCGACGTCGAGATGGCAGCACCGAAGTACGCGGCCCAGTTGGTGCCGTCGAACGCGATGCGGCCGTGGTGAGCGTACCACCAGATCATGTAGACGTTGGGGCCACTCTTGCCCGACGAGTACGGTGGCAGCGACGCGCTGGACGACGTCAGCTTCGTGGCCCACGACTCCTTTGAACCATCGTAGCGCACCATGTACATGTCGTAGCAAGGCACAGCCGGGTTGGGAGCCGTACCACACAGGTTGCTCGGGTTGCCGCAGTTGAGGGTGCCGCCGCCCTCGGCGTCCCTCGTGCCGACGAGGACGAAGCCGTTCTTGTCGGCGTAGATGTCACCGAAGTCGTGCAGCGGCACCTTCACGGCGGCGCTGCTGCTCACGAGCTTGTCGTTGGCGTCGAGCTCACGCACGATGACGTTGTCACCGCTCTGGAAGGCGATGCGAGAACCCCCGAGGGCAGAGCAGCGATGGCGATAACCTTGAGCGCAGCCTCGTCCTCGTTGTTCTCGACGGAGGCGCCGACGTCAACCTCCGTGACGACCACGCGCGGCTTGGCGCACAGCTTCGAGTTGGCACCCGAAACCGTGGCGGGCGTACTGGAGTTGCTGGCAGGGGTGGGGGTCGAGACGATCGTGGGGCCTTGGTGGTCGTCGTCGACGCAACGTCCGTCTTCTTCGAGGCGCCATCGTGGGACTGAGAGATCGGATCAGGAGTAGCGACACCATCCTTGACCGGCGTGGGGGTAGCAGCACCCTGGTCCTGGCTGGTCGGAGCATCCGAACCGGAGCCCTGGTTAGCCTGGCTGGCGTCAACTTCTGGAGCGGGCGTGGCGGGGACAACACTGCCCTGCGGAGTATCGTCGTCGCTGGAAGGAGTATCCGAACCAGAGGCGTTCGAGTTAGCCGTCGAGTCTTGCTGGACGGGGTGGTCCGAGGATCCCTGGTTAGCCTGGCTGGCGCCAACATTCGAACCAGAGGCATTCGAGTTAGCCGTCGAGTCCTGCTGCACGGGGTGGTCCGACGGATAGGAGCCCTGGCTAGCGTGACTGGCGCCAACATCCGGGGCGGGGTGGAGTCCTGGGTCACCGGGGTGCCCGCCGACCAACTGCTGGGCGGCTTGAATTCACTTGGGTCCGCAGGGACAGGCATGATTTTATCGCACTCAGCCTGAACGTTGCTGGCCAGCAGCGCGACACCAGCGACAAGTAGAGCGTGATACAGACGCATGGTGACTTGGTTTCTGGTCACGCTTAAAATTGAGGAGACTGTGGCTGTCGAAGGCCAATTGACAAATGAAGTCGTCGGAGCCCAACGCATTCTATTTCGTTCGAACAGCACAGCGAAGGAATCATCGGAGCCTCCTGGCGCTCGTAAACTCGTGCAGCAAGTTCATGGAGCCCCCAGCTGGGCGAACTTCTGGTGGGCCGTCAACCAGGCGGTCAAGCGGCGACCCGTTCAATGAACGGTTCATTGTAGTGCTGGTTCCTTGTCAGCATATGCTGCCGATTTGGATCACGACAAATACCGTTATGTAAGTCCCAGCGGAAAGCGGACTGGGGCAGCGCCCCATTGCGCTGTCAGTGACAGCCTGTCACGCTGTGCATGTACCATGTAGCATGGTACTAGAATATGAGACGGAGACATAACCGCAAAGATTCAAATTCAGAATATGATACGGAGAGTTCATTCCTGAACGCCGTACGGGTTGGACATCTGAAAAACAAAACATTCCTGAACGCCAGAGGGCTACTCGAACCTGGCTAGATAGCGGTGTTATTATATCCGGATAGTAATGTATGTGTACCATGTTAAAGTTGAGCATCTCCGACGTGCTGATGCTTTGCAGGAGAACATGGGATTCGCTCAAAAAGCTGTCCTGTACAATGTAGACCACTGATTTAGTTGCAGAATAAGGGGATTATCTCCCCCGCCAGGGACCACCAGTCCTCACTCCGTCTTTTGACTGCTAATACACAAGTACCTCCGGGCATCCTTCCTCCTCCAAGACCTCTTCCTTCGGCACCTTCACGCTGTCCTCCGCTGTTATATTCCTCTGCTATTCCTTCCTCTAACATGTCCGATCCAAAACCTTAACAGGTCATGCGCCCAACGCTAACAAGAGGACCCGCGCGAAGCTGCCACGTGTCAAGCAAGCCCGGCGGACCACGTCTGCTCGACGGCTGCCACGTGTCAAGCCACTTCCGCTACGAGGCCATGCTGCCCCTACGAGGCCATGCTGTCCCTATGAGGACATGCTGCCCCCATGAGCCATGCTGCTCTACTTGGCCATGCTGCCCCCCTTGCGCCAGCCACTGAGCTGCAGCGCCGCACGAGTCACACACATACCGTGCTAGCCGGCTACTGCCGAGCTGTGAGGCCACGTTGCCCACTGCGCCAGCCACCGTGCTGCTGCGCTGCGTTGAGCAGGACGTCTGCCACGCTATGCATAAGAGCCAGTAGAAATTCGCTGGACTCCGCGCCAAACGCGCTACATGCTGTGCCGGCCACAGGCTGAGCCCCTATGAGCTGTAAGACCGCCTGACAAGGCAGGCAAGCCTTTCGTACTCATGTAGTAGTACTTTAAAGCGAGATACTATACCGCTGCTTCCACTTTTTCATGCGAAAGCTACCTTAGAGAGCTTCCATGTAAATACGCCCATGAGAGACTTGCACGACATCGCAAAGTCACAGTCCTTCAGCACGAATATAGTAGTGGACATGCTACTCAATGCCCCTGTCCATCTATACTGCTGCTACCTGGAAATGAACGACAAGCTCATATACACGAAGCCTCTGTCAATAAATTGAATTGCCTACATGACATGCTACACAATGCCTCTGTCAAAATAACATATCACATGAATATGAACAACAAGCAAACCAAATACAAAATCAAAATCATGAAGCCTCTGTCCATGAACTAAAACTAAAATCTACCCCCTTGCAATGAGCGACAAGCAACACACAGCCTCTGTCGATAGCGTACGATTTCAATAACATACACGACAAGCACACAAAGCCTCTGTCAATGTCAGATACTGAAAAAAAAAGAGATAACATGAAATGAAATACTTCGATGTACATCACAATAAAGGGCAAATAATCATTGCTCTCAACGACAAGCACACAAAGCCTCTGTCCTATGTCTCCACTATTGTAATACCCACGACACAAAAACCAAAAGCAAAAAGCGCCGATCTCAATGGCATGTAAGGCATGAACCATGAACAGCCAAAGCATTGAAGCAAAAAAATCGCTGTCGAGAGTCACCACATTAAATGCCACAAAGGCTCTGCCGGTGGATTAAACTCCTAAACATGAGACATATACAAAATGTCAGGTTCTAAATAGACCATCTCTCAATGGATTCAGTCGCACACATACTTCCGCTAGTGCATGCTATAAGCATAATTATTCACAAACGAGAAACATCTCGATAAGGACACTAGGGAGAGACAAATAAAATACCTCCCAAAGATGTGATCCCCGCACATTTAAAGCGGACAGTTGTGTTGTTACGGAAGATATTAAGTTGATGCAGTCCATGCTTCTAGAGCTACATGCTCCTACAAATGGCAAAGAAATTTACTCTAAGCGAACTATAAGTCGCTGAGCTGTAAGGAAAAATCTACAAGCTTTAAAATAAAATCACATTGGGGGGGTTCCCACCGGTAACTCTTGAGTAGGCGGTTTTGAGAACCTAACCTGATTCATTACTTTCCTACTCAATAACCCGTCAGAAGGTGCGGATTTTTGCAGTAGGATTTCTGCTACTGCAAAAAATCTTGAGTAGGGGGCGGGGGAGAAGGTCTCATGGCGAAGAAGAAGCAGCAGAAGCAGCAGGGCGAATCTCGTGCTCGAGGGCCTAACTGGACTACAACGGAGATCCTGAAGCTCATCGAGGCATGGCGAGTTGAGCTGGATACCCCAGCAGAGAAGGGGGAGTCGACGGCCCTTCTTAACACGCGAGTATTCGAGCAATTCAAGACGCTGTGTGGTGGCACCACGTCTCGCAGTGAGAAAGCAGTCATCGACAAGAAGAACAACTTGCCTGTTGCGTACAAGTTCATAGTCGCATTTAACAACAACCGTGTGGTCGGATCAACCGGCCAGCCTTGTTGGTTTGAACTGTCACGTGAGCAAAAGAAAACCATCAAGGCTGCTAACAAGACGGACGCTCGCAATGCCGACATGGACATAGTCGTATTCAATGCTTTGAAGAACATCTTAGGCGGTGATGACTCTGTCGAGCCTTCCGCTTTAGTTTCCTCTACGCCTATCTTTGAGAGAGAGGATAGTAGTGCTCCTCGTCAGACATATTTTGCGGACTTCGCTGACAACAACCAAAACACGGATGCAGCGCAATCTTCGTACAGTGGTGGAGACAATCCACTGGTACAGGCATTGCCACTGAGCACGTACTGCACTGCTTCATCAGTGTCGTCACTGTCCTCGCCGCCGCTAGATGATGCGTAGCCTCGAGACAGAAACCTATGCAGAACTACTAGCGTTCTGTTTGCCAGCTCTTCCATCGTCAAGCAGCTCTTTGGAATGGACGAAAGGCCGCACCTACTCAAAATATGCCGGTGGAAACACAACTCATGATTTCGCTGGATTTATTGAGTCGCCAATCTTGAGTAGCCTACTAAAAATTTGCCGGTGGGAACCCCCCATTGTCAACAATATTATGTTGCAATTGTCAGTCTAAAGCGACTGGGAGGCTCAAAGCCTTGAAAATGTAATACTTTGGCCAGATTGAGGAAACTGGGAGGCTCATAAGCCTACCTGTTGAGATGGCTACGTCCTCTCAACAACTCATGTAAAAGGAGAGAATCGGGAGTAAAATAAGTTACCGAGACTTCCGAAAGGAGACACAAACAAAACTAAGAGCAAAACATTCAATATCCACGAGCAAGAAGCTCGAGTAAAGTACGCTCGGCGAACAAGTTTTATCCCAACCAGAAAAAAAGGGTTTTCCTGAGTAGCCACTCAAAACCGCAAAGATACAAATAAAAATGTGAATACGTGCAAAACACACCTACAAAATCTAGTACATGCAAACTATCGGTGAACAGGTTTCTCCTTCACAAGAAGGTTTTCCTGACTAGCCACGTACAGTCGCAAAGCAAATATCTGCGATCACGAGCAATACGTACAACACTTTAGAGCATACATAATCGGTGAACAGGTTTTCTCCTTCATAAGAAAGGTTTCCTGATTAGCCCACCATAGCTCAAACTAAATGACCAAACATTTAGCACGACAACTTTTGGCATATCACCCTACAGGCGAAATAAGCCACACGGGGTAGAAGATCACCACCGGTGAAGGCACAAATTGTCCACGCCGAGTGCTAAGGTCATAATAATTATGCCTAAACTTATGCAAGCTGCAACCCAGCAAGCAACGCACGTTCCTCAATGTGGGAGGCTGTTAAAGTTGAGCATCTCCGACGTGCTGATGCTTTGCAGGAGAACATGGGATTCGCTCATAGAGCTGTCCCGTACAATGTAGACCACTGATTTAGTTGCAGAATAAGGGGGATTATCTCCCCCGCCAGGGACCACCAGTCCTCACTCCGTCTTTTGACTGCTAATACACAAGTACCTCCGGGCATCCTTCCTCCTCCAAGACCTCTTCCTTCGGCACCTTCACGCTGTCCTCCGCTGTTATATTCCTCTGTTATTCCTTCCTCTAACATGTCCGATCCAAAACCTTAACATGTAGGAAATCTCACTACAATTCGCAGTTCGACGAATTGCTGTTTTTCGGATGTCACCAAGTAACATTGGTGCAACATTCTCCTACTTCAGGGTTGTCATCGAGTAACATAGGTGCAACACCAGCCATCTCTGGAATACAGGGCAGTGTTATAATACCGGTAAACATCAACAGCGCCTGCAGTCGTCCTGAGATCTAGGACTACTTCAACATTCGACAACGCGTGGGCCATGAGGGACATGCTGTTCTCGTCGCTGTAGGGAGAGCGCGCCTTCATGATGCCGCCGCCGCACCGGCTGCGCCGCCCGCTCACTACGGCCACCCAGCCGATATCTTCGTCTGGCTCATCGACGAGCCCGTGAACACCTACAGCGAGCATAATTTCGAGGTGCCACTGAGCACTGGGTAGAAAATGTATCACCCCGACTGTAAGGAGAAACCCGTTGTCCATATAGTCCGAGGAAAATTCCATCTTCGCATGCTGACCCAACAATATTACTTGCACTGCTATCAACAACGAGTTTATCAAAGAGGCAGGTCGCCATCTACCTCCAGGAGAGCATCCTCTACGTATAGTAGCTAATTTCAAGGGGTCCTTGTCTCATCTCAGTCGTCAAGATATTGAACACCTCATGGGATTGCCGGAGACCCGTTTTGGCCGCATGGCTCCGTTTATTGACCTTATCGATGGGATGCCTGTTCAAGTTACTCAAAACGTCCGTCCTACCAAGTGTCAGGCCCACCTCTGGCCTGCTGAGCAAGCAAGCCAGAGCGATGCGGCGCAAAGGCTCTGGCTTGCTTGCTCGCGGCCAGAGGCTTGAAGTTCCTGTGGCAGCTACCCGAGAGGGTCAGCCGTCACAGTGAACATGCATTTTGTAGGAAAACATGAAAAAGAAACATGGAACATGCATTTAGTAGAAAAGAAATGAAAAGAAAACAAAAAGACGCAGGGTAGCACATAGTCAAGGAAAACCCCAGAAATACGCAAAGAGAGCCCTGTGCTCGCGTAGGAGCACAGCGAGGCATGCATGTTAGGCTAGCAGTAGTAATTCAGTATTAAATAAACCGTCTACCCCGCACATCGACCACAACTACCGCGCTTCTCGACAGGACCAACACTCGCACCCACTTCAACGACAAACACTCTTCGGGCCCAACGCGACATCTGGTAGCACTTGCGGGGGGAAGGCTCGCTGCTGCACGGCACTCAAGGGGAGGCTTTTTCAGCTTGAGGTGTAAGTGTCACGTCAGCGTGACCAACCCAGCTGTTGGGGAGACTTTGGTACATTAATAGGGCAACCTATTATTGTACGCTGACCGTGGGAAATAACTGGAGGGCAGCCGTGGTGCAAATTTGTTTTGCATCTGGCCCCGGTGACAGCCCATTTGCCAAAGTAGCCACTGTTCTCAAAAGACTGCACCGCATATAAATCGAGCACTATAAGTCTCGAAGCCGGTTAGTCAGTTTTTGTTCTTGGTAGCCCGGCACAGCAAAATTTGGCGAAGCGAAGACCAGGACGACAACCGTCACCGCTCGACCTCTCACGCGTCATCGACCTCTCACGTGTCATCGACCTCTTCAAAGGCATCGAAGAAGTCCAAGACCTCCCACAGCGCATAACTCGGCCAATTTTAGGAAGTAGCGTAGGCTATTTTCTTTAACAGGTTTTCTCTTTTACTTTCTTTTAGTCAGTGCCCCTAAAAGTAGATTGCTCCCACCGGTATCAAGTTTCAAGGGTGAACACACAAAGTACGAAGTTTTCGCGTGTTCAAGATGGCGGATCCGGCCCAACTAATGCATAGTATGTTGGAGGCCATGGAGAAGCAGACAGAATTGATCGACGAGCTGCGCAAGTCAAGGCAGCTGTCGCAACTAAAGCTGGATGGGATAAAAATGCCCAGCTACGGGGGGACGCTCAAGGAATCGTTCCAACTATACCGGGAGCAGGTGGAGCAGTACTTTTTAGCTAAGGGCATAGGCTGGAAGGATAGTAAGTTGAGTGGACGCATTTTGGCTGTGTTAGCGGGATCGCTGAAGTATGGAGCCGCGCAGTGGTACATCGTCAAGAAGGACGATGTGAAGAGTGTGGAAGACTTTTTTTGATGCTGGAGGAAGAGTTCGTGCCTGCGGATCTGCAAGAACGTCTTCGGGACCAGATGAATGACTTGAAGGAGCGTCAGTGTCGAGACTTGCTCGATTATATCAGCAAGTTCAGGCACTTGATTACTCAAGTCAAGGAGATGAGCGAACTGGACAAGATCATGCATTTTTTGCGTGGTCTGTCGTCAAGTATTCGGGAGGAAGTCCAGTATCGCAGGAGTGCAACGTTGACCGACGCTATTACCGTAGCGCTCGACTGTGACCGGTCTCACGCGCATCGTGGACGCTCGGAAGGAGCACGCGACAGACCGAGGTACCGATCGTACGACAACAGACGATCGAAGAGCAACAACGATGGACCAGTGCCGATGGAGATCGACAACGTAAGGGTACCGTCGAAGGAGGAATGTATGCGCCGAAACCTGTGTTTCCGGTGCGGGAGTAGCGCCCATCGGGCTCGTCAATGTCCGATAGAGCCGCAGCAGACGCAAATGGCTAAGCGGAATGCGCCGAAGT
Source organism: Phytophthora cinnamomi (assembly GCF_018691715.1). Taxonomy (NCBI): domain Eukaryota; phylum Oomycota; class Peronosporomycetes; order Peronosporales; family Peronosporaceae; genus Phytophthora; species Phytophthora cinnamomi. The sequence continues at coordinate 110,376 of NW_027151050.1, forward strand.
ACAACAACTCGGGCAGTAATCAAGGGCGTAAGCCGACGATGAACATGGTCCTCGAGGATGACGAACAGGTGGATACTGTCGTCATGGATCGCGTGACTATGAGTGTGGCTGACATCCAGGAACAAGCGGATGAGTTACAGGCATTCATGGACAAGGCACGTGTACAAGTGGAAGAGACTGTCACTGCAGCGTCAGAAATGACGGAAGATGCTGGCTCGTGTGGGCTACAGCCAGTTGAAAAACCGAGTTCGCATGCGATGCAACCGGAATTGGAGTCTGGTGTGTGCGGATCGCCGCCAGAGCAGGAAGCTGAGTTGCATGAGAAGCAGCCAGTGAAGTTGGTTCAGCAAGGATCGCAACCAACAAGTACAACGGAGACCTTGAAGGTGAACGCAGTGAAGTCCGAACGTACGAGTAACCTTTTCATCAGGAAGGGTCGCATCAATGGCAGAGATGTCCGAATTCTGTTGGACACGGGTGCAAGAACGAACATGATTATGCCAGGGTTGGCTAGTAATGTGCTTCTGTCAAGACGACTTCAAGCTCAGCGCTTTGATGGCACGTTGACACCGGCGACGGATGTCAAACACGTGGAAGCGCCAGTGAGCATGGATGGGTACTTCTTTCCAGCAATCGAGTTCGTGGAATGGAAGTTGCCGGAGTCGCACGACGTCATTTTGGGGAAACCGTGGTTTAAGGACTACAACCCTCAAGTGGATTGGCAAAAGGAGGAGGTTGCCATACCTGACCGGATGCAATTCATCGACGTCGATGCACCGTCGTTCTCGCACAACTTGAAGGAAGGCGAGTATGAGCAGGTGTTTCGGGTGAAGATACAACTTGTGCCCGAAATGGAAGGAATTCCAGAACAGATCTTCAACGTAGTCGGTAAGGAGTTCAAGGATGTGTTTCCGGAGCAATTACCAGACGGATTGCCTCCGATGCGTGAAGTCAACTTTGAAGTGACGTTGAAGAAGGGGGCTCAACCAAGCTCTCGTGCACCGTTCCGCATGTCGAAGATGGAACAGGATGCTTTCGAAGAATTTGTCAAAGACAAGTTGAAGAAAGGATGGATTGAAGTGTCGAACTCGCCGTGGGTTTCGAACATCTTCGCTATCCCGAAGAAGGACCCAGTCACAGGTCAAATGCCGAAAAGGACTGAGTGGTTGCGTAGCGACAATTTGAAGATTCCGTTGCGTTGGGTGTTCGACTACCGCTATCTCAACAGCGTGACTGTCATTGCCAAGATCCCGTTGCCATTAATCGAGGAGTTGTTCGATAAGATGGTAGGTTGTGTCATCTACACGTTGATCGACCTTGCGCAGGGATATCATCAAATGCTGGTGGTGAAGTCAAGTCGTCCGTACACTGCGTTTCGAACACACAAGGAAACGTATCAGTGGTGTGTAGCGCCCATGGGAATGGCTGGAATGCCAGGAACATGGTCCAGGCTCATGCACAAGCTGTTCGACAAGTACGAATTTGTCGTCGTGTATCTCGATGACATCTGCGTCTTCTCGAAGAGTATGGAGGAGCATGTGGAGCATCTGCGTGCAGTTTGTATGGTACTGCGTCGCGAGAAGCTTTTTGCGCACATGGCAAAGTGTTCGTTTGGTCAGTCCGAAGTGGCTTTCCTAGGACATGTTGTCTCGCAGGCAGGAGTAAGCGTTGATCCGTGTAAAACGGAAGCGATAGCCAAGTATCCGACTCCGACGAATCGAAAGGAGTTGTTGAGTTTCTTGGGTTTGGCAGGATATTATCGCAGATTTATCTGTGATTTTGCCGAGATTGCTCGTCCGTTGAGGGATTTGACGAAGGGAGATGTCCCATGGAATTGGACGAAGCCTGTGGAGGACGCGTATTTGCATCTCAAGCTCGCACTTCAGCAAGCACCTACGCTGAAGTTGCCGGACTTTGAGCGGCCGTTTATCGTGACGACAGACGCGTCAGGACATTGTATTGGTGGAGTTCTGTCACAGAAGTATGACGGAGCAGATCATCCGATTGCCTTCTATTCGAAGAAGTTGGATAAACATGAGCGTGGATGGCCTACGCATGAGAAGGAGCTACTAGCTATCAAAGTGGCTACGGAGAAGTGGAGACACTATCTGCATGGACGCCCATTCGACGTCTACACGAATAACGCAACGTGTTCGTGGATGTTGCATCACCCACGAGTGTCACCAAAGATGGCTCGCTTTTTGACGCACTTTTCGCAATACACGTTTACTTTGCATCATGTGCGAGGTAAGATGAACGTTGTAGCGGATGCGCTCTCACGGCCTCCACCGGATGGACTGGAAGACGAAGAGGAGAAAGAAGCACCTCTTCCGGATGTGACGTATACGGTTCATGACTGCGACGACGAATGCGCGAAGAATGCAGTACCAGTTCATGACCACCGTATTAAGTCTGCAGTGTTGCGCAACATGTCAACGGATGATACTCACCTGTTACTCGACGATGTCGACTTACGGGGGGAGGGTCGCCCGATTGGCGTAGCACAACAGCAAGTCAACAGCGTCGACTATCATTTTGTAAGTCCGCACTTGGCTCCTGAGACGAAAAGAGCGTTTCAGGAAGGATACGAATCAGACCCTACTTTCAAGCAACAGTGGTCTAATGGAGCAGGAAAGGAGAAGTTCGTCAAGCACAATGGCTTCTGTTTTTCAAACAGACGAAAGGCGAAACTGTCTACCGACTTTGTGTGCCGAAGGTAAAAGAGCTTCGCACAAATGTCATGATCGAATTTCATGATGGAAAGACGTCCGCGCATCCTGGAAGTCGACGTACGTACCTGAAAGCAGCGCAATGGTACTACTGGCCGACAATGGACCGCGACGTAAGGGAATACGTTCGCACATGTGAGACTTGTGCACGATGGAAGTCCAGTAGCCAGAAGAAAAAAGGACTATTGATGCCGATACCAGTGCCAAAGGAATGCTGGGAAGTGGTGTCAATGGATTTCATCACGGGTTTGCCAGTGTCGGAAGGGTTTGATGCAATACTAGTTGCAGTGGACAATTTGTCCAAGCGAGCGAAGTATGCACCAACGTATTCGACAGCTGACGCGAAGGACACGGCTAAAGTGTTCTTTGATGCAGTTGTTCGGCATCACGGATTGCCGAAGGTCATCATCAGTGATCGCGACTCGAAGTTCATCTCGGACTTTTGGAAGTCATTGATGAAGTTGATGGGTATCAAACTCAGCATGACAACTGCGCACCGAGCTCAGGCAGATGGCCAGACGGAGCGCCAGAACCTCGTGCTCGAAGATGCATTGAGATGTGTGATCTCGTATCACGGTGACGATTGGGTTAAGCACCTAGGGACTATCGAATATGCGCATTCGACCCTCGTCAACGCGTCTACGAAGTTCGCGCCATTCGAACTTGACACAGGACGTAAGGTGTCAAACATTGTGGCAGAGGAGATGAAAGACCTGCTGCAATCGGAGAATGATGTGACGCTCGCGGAGTTCGCTAAGAACTTTGCGAAGGAGCGACAGGAGATCGTAGAACGTGCTCAGAAGAATTTGGAAGAAGCTCAAGCAAGACAAAAGGAGTACTACGATCGCAAGCGCAGACAAGTTGTCTTTAAAAGAGGTGACTTAGTGCTGCTCGACACAAAGAACTTACCGCTGAAAACCGTAAACAAGAACACGGAATTGAAGAAAGCGAAATTAGCGGCTAAGAAGGTTGGACCGTTCGTGATTGAACGTATGGTGAACGACAACGTGGCGAAGTTGATACTTCCGCGCACGATGAAACGTCTTAATCCGACATTCAACGTGGAGTTACTGACCCATTACCAAACGAATCGTGAGGATTTTCCGAATCGACCGATTCCGAAGGCTGTACCTCTAATCCTGGACGAGGACACTGGAGAAGAACTCTGCATTGTGGAGAAGCTGCTCAAGAAACCAACTAGACGTCGCAAACGTCAATGGCTCGTGAAGTGGCATGGGTTGCCGGAGCATGAGGCAACCTGGGAAAGCGAAGCGCAGATCAAGCACGTTTCGCATTGGCGTCAACTCCTGGATGAGTATCGACTCCGCCAACGCGAAGTCGACCAGGGGGAGATGTCAGGCCCACCTCTGGCCTGCTGAGCAAGCAAGCCAGAGCGATGCGGCGCAAAGGCTCTGGCTTGCTTGCTCGCGGCCAGAGGCTTGAAGTTCCTGTGGCAGCTACCCGAGAGGGTCAGCCGTCACAGTGAACATGCATTTTGTAGGAAAAACATGAAAAAGAAACATGGAACATGCATTTAGTAGAAAAGAAATGAAAAGAAAACAAAAAGACGCAGGGTAGCACATAGTCAAGGAAAACCCCAGAAATACGCAAAGAGAGCCCTGTGCTCGCGTAGGAGCACAGCGAGGCATGCATGTTAGGCTAGCAGTAGCAATTCAGTATTAAATAAACCGTCTACCCCGCACATCGACCACAACTACCGCGCTTCTCGACAGGACCAACACTCGCACCCACTTCAACGACAAACACTCTTCGGGTCCAACGCGACACCAAGGGCGCCGCTAATGGTACTTTGGGTACTCTAGAACATGTCGCCTACTCTGCTAATACGACCTTCAAAACTATGCATGACTCGAACGTTGGTATTGATGTGAAGATTGCCTCCAACCCACCACTTTACGCACTCGTCCGTATTGCTCGGGGCCCCAATGCGGTCGCTATTGATGCAGATTCAGATTCCACCATCTTCCCACTTTTCTACGACGCACAGGCGTACTCTAAGACTTCTATCGCTCTCTCCAAGTTTGTCACTGGTGAGAACAGATCGCTATCTCTTCATTTACAACAGCTCCCTATCATTTCGGCGGTCGCTTTTACCATTTATAAAGTGCAAGCTGGAATCTATGGTTGTCGTCGAATGGAAGTCGTCGGTCGGAATCATCAATAAGTCCCAGCAAACATACCTGTTGGTTTCTCGCGTTATTCTCGTTCGGCTTTCTCAATTTTATCTCCCGTTACTCTCAGTGGTCCAAGCCTCCAACATCGGCATTGCAAGAAGAAAAACGGTTATGCGCTCTATCCGCTGCCGTTTTGCAATCTTTTAATTCCAATTAATCTATTCCTTTTCAGTCTATATGTCGTTTGTTTCAACCTTCGAACTGTGCCTCCCCCCCCCCCGGGTCCACCTCCCGGGTCCCCGAGTTGGCAAGAACCATCATTTCGGACATGTTTTTGCCAATGTGTTTACAGTAGTATTCCTTTGGATACATGGTATGAAATAGTCTAGCAAATTGGCAAGATCATCATCAGCTTTCGTCAATATCCTTGTTGTGTCTCTGTATAGATCAAAAACTAAAGGCGAAAAAGTTGGACGCTTGGTAAATCGGTCGAGACTGGCCATTTCCCCTACTGTACCACAGCTACGACATCCAGAGGTATTAAACATACATTACTATCCGGATATAATAACACCGCTATCTAGCCAGGTTCGAGTAGCCCTCTGGCGTTCAGGAATGTTTTGTTTTTCAGATGTCCAACCCGTACGGCGTTCAGGAATGAACTCTCCGTATCATATTCTGAATTTGAATCTTTGCGGTTATGTCTCCGTCTCATATTCTAGTACCATGCTACATGGTACATGCACAGCGTGACAGGCTGTCACTGACAGCGCAATGGGGCGCTGCCCCAGTCCGCTTTCCGCTGGGACTTACATAACGGTATTTGTCGTGATCCAAATCGGCAGCATATGCTGACAAGGAACCAGCACTACAATGAACCGTTCATTGAACGGGTCGCCGCTTGACCGCCTGGTTGACGGCCCACCAGAAGTTCGCCCAGCTGGGGGCTCCATGAACTTGCTGCACGAGTTTACGAGCGCCAGGAGGCTCCGATGATTCCTTCGCTGTGCTGTTCGAACGAAATAGAATGCGTTGGGCTCCGACGACTTCATTTGTCAATTGGCCTTCGACAGCCACAGTCTCCTCAATTTTAAGCGTGACCAGAAACCAAGTCACCATGCGTCTGTATCACGCTCTACTTGTCGCTGGTGTCGCGCTGCTGGCCAGCAACGTTCAGGCTGAGTGCGATAAAATCATGCCTGTCCCTGCGGACCCAAGTGAATTCAAGCCGCCCAGCAGTTGGTCGGCGGGCACCCCGGTGACCCAGGACTCCACCCCCGCCCCGGATGTTGGCGCCAGTCACGCTAGCCAGGGCTCCTATCCGTCGGACCACCCCGTGCAGCAGGACTCGACGGCTAACTCGAATGCCTCTGGTTCGAATGTTGGCGCCAGCCAGGCTAACCAGGGATCCTCGGACCACCCCGTCCAGCAAGACTCGACGGCTAACTCGAACGCCTCTGGTTCGGATACTCCTTCCAGCGACGACGATACTCCGCAGGGCAGTGTTGTCCCCGCCACGCCCGCTCCAGAAGTTGACGCCAGCCAGGCTAACCAGGGCTCCGGTTCGGATGCTCCGACCAGCCAGGACCAGGGTGCTGCTACCCCCACGCCGGTCAAGGATGGTGTCGCTACTCCTGATCCGATCTCTCAGTCCCACGATGGCGCCTCGAAGAAGACGGACGTTGCGTCGACGACGACCACCAAGGCCCCCACGATCGTCTCGACCCCCACCCCTGCCAGCAACTCCAGTACGCCCGCCACGGTTTCGGGTGCCAACTCGAAGCTGTGCGCCAAGCCGCGCGTGGTCGTCACGGAGGTTGACGTCGGCGCCTCCGTCGAGAACAACGAGGACGAGGCTGCGCTCAAGGTTATCGCCATCGCTGCTCTGCCCTCGGGGGGTTCTCGCATCGCCTTCCAGAGCGGTGACAACGTCATCGTGCGTGAGCTCGACGCCAACGACAAGCTCGTGAGCAGCAGCGCCGCCGTGAAGGTGCCGCTGCACGACTTCGGTGACATCTACGCCGACAAGAACGGCTTCGTCCTCGTCGGCACGAGGGACGCCGAGGGCGGCGGCACCCTCAACTGCGGCAACCCGAGCAACCTGTGTGGTACGGCTCCCAACCCGGCTGTGCCTTGCTACGACATGTACATGGTGCGCTACGATGGTTCAAAGGAGTCGTGGGCCACGAAGCTGACGTCGTCCAGCGCGTCGCTGCCACCGTACTCGTCGGGCAAGAGTGGCCCCAACGTCTACATGATCTGGTGGTACGCTCACCACGGCCGCATCGCGTTCGACGGCACCAACTGGGCCGCGTACTTCGGTGCTGCCATCTCGACGTCGGAGGGCGGCTGCATCAACATCCACCAGGGTGACCGCATGAAGGTGGTGAGCCCGTCGGGTGCCATCACGGACAGCAAGGACTCGTTCGACTGGGGCTGCTCGCACTCGGGCTACGAGCGCATCACATACGACGAGCGCTCCAAGAGCTTCGCGACGATCTGTAAGACGGACAGCAACAACCGCCTCATGCCGCCCAACAACTGGGACGCCACGATCTACCCGGTGAACCTGGCTGCCGCCGACCTTGGTGACATCGTGCCGGACTCGGTTGCGTCGAGCAACAAGTACTGGTCGGCGGTGAGCAACGGCGACGGCGACAACGCCAAGGTGCACCTGATCCACTACGACCTCAAGTCGAAGGCCAGCGAGGACATCGTTCTGGGCGGCACCGACGCGAACGAGCGTGCTCCCCACCTTGCCCCATTGGCAAGGACGGCATGCTCGCTATGTGGGAGGGCAGCTCGTCGGGCGGCGACCTCCAGGAGGGCGGTGACCGCACGATCTACGCCCAGGTGCTTGACCGCGCGACGGGCAAGACGATCAGCGAGAAGATCACGGTGGACAAGTCGGTGGTGGGCAACCGCTACCAGGCTCTGAAGAGCTACCCGGACGGCAGTGTGGCGTACCTGTCGAAGGGTAAGACGGACACGTCGGTGCAGGTCGTGCGCTTCTTCGGATGTTAGAAGGGAAGGACAGTCCTCGCTTGTGGGAAACAAACGTGTGTGTTAGAGTGAAATTAATGGAAGTAGACATGTACTACCGAATTTGAGATTTCCTAGAGCAGACTTTTCTCGTACATTGCCGCCGGAGGTTGAGGAACGAGGAAAAGCCTACCTACATTAATGCTCGTATATCGTTGCATTTGCATTTATCAGAGGACTGGTCTTGTACATTTCACCTGTACATCTCGTGTACGAGTGCAACGCGACAGGTTAAATCTTTCTGGGGTATTATGTAGGAAATCTCACTACAATCGTGTACAAATGCGTTGGATAAGTGCGTTGTGCTCGACAGAGGAGTCGGCCCGTAATTGGCAAGAGCCATCATTTCGGACATGTTTTGCCAATGTGTTTACAGTAGTATTCCTTTGGATACATGGTATGAAATAGTCTAGCAAATTGGCAAGATCATCATCAGCTTTCGTCAATATCCTTGTTGTGTCTGTATAGATCAAAAACTAAAGGCGAAAAAGTTGGACGCTTGGTAAATCGGTCGAGACTGGCCATTTCCCCTACCACAAATCCTTGTTGTGTCTTACTTCTGCATAGATCAGAAACTACAGGCGAAAAAGTTGGACGCTTGGTAAATCGGTCGAGACTGGCCATTTCCCCTACTGTACCACAGCTACGACATCCAGAGGTATTAAACATACATTACTATCCGGATATAATAACACCGCTATCTAGCCAGGTTCGAGTAGCCCTCTGGCGTTCAGGAATGTTTTGTTTTTCAGATGTCCAACCCGTACGGCGTTCAGGAATGAACTCTCCGTATCATATTCTGAATTTGAATCTTTGCGGTTATGTCTCCGTCTCATATTCTAGTACCATGCTACATGGTACATGCACAGCGTGACAGGCTGTCACTGACAGCGCAATGGGGCGCTGCCCCAGTCCGCTTTCCGCTGGGACTTACATAACGGTATTTGTCGTGATCCAAATCGGCAGCATATGCTGACAAGGAACCAGCACTACAATGAACCGTTCATTGAACGGGTCGCCGCTTGACCGCCTGGTTGACGGCCCACCAGAAGTTCGCCCAGCTGGGGGCTCCATGAACTTGCTGCACGAGTTTACGAGCGCCAGGAGGCTCCGATGATTCCTTCGCTGTGCTGTTCGAACGAAATAGAATGCGTTGGGCTCCGACGACTTCATTTGTCAATTGGCCTTCGACAGCCACAGTCTCCTCAATTTTAAGCGTGACCAGAAACCAAGTCACCATGCGTCTGTATCACGCTCTACTTGTCGCTGGTGTCGCGCTGCTGGCCAGCAACGTTCAGGCTGAGTGCGATAAAATCATGCCTGTCCCTGCGGACCCAAGTGAATTCAAGCCGCCCAGCAGTTGGTCGGCGGGCACCCCGGTGACCCAGGACTCCACCCCCGCCCCGGATGTTGGCGCCAGTCACGCTAGCCAGGGCTCCTATCCGTCGGACCACCCCGTGCAGCAGGACTCGACGGCTAACTCGAATGCCTCTGGTTCGAATGTTGGCGCCAGCCAGGCTAACCAGGGATCCTCGGACCACCCCGTCCAGCAAGACTCGACGGCTAACTCGAACGCCTCTGGTTCGGATACTCCTTCCAGCGACGACGATACTCCGCAGGGCAGTGTTGTCCCCGCCACGCCCGCTCCAGAAGTTGACGCCAGCCAGGCTAACCAGGGCTCCGGTTCGGATGCTCCGACCAGCCAGGACCAGGGTGCTGCTACCCCCACGCCGGTCAAGGATGGTGTCGCTACTCCTGATCCGATCTCTCAGTCCCACGATGGCGCCTCGAAGAAGACGGACGTTGCGTCGACGACGACCACCAAGGCCCCCACGATCGTCTCGACCCCCACCCCTGCCAGCAACTCCAGTACGCCCGCCACGGTTTCGGGTGCCAACTCGAAGCTGTGCGCCAAGCCGCGCGTGGTCGTCACGGAGGTTGACGTCGGCGCCTCCGTCGAGAACAACGAGGACGAGGCTGCGCTCAAGGTTATCGCCATCGCTGCTCTGCCCTCGGGGGTTCTCGCATCGCCTTCCAGAGCGGTGACAACGTCATCGTGCGTGAGCTCGACGCCAACGACAAGCTCGTGAGCAGCAGCGCCGCCGTGAAGGTGCCGCTGCACGACTTCGGTGACATCTACGCCGACAAGAACGGCTTCGTCCTCGTCGGCACGAGGGACGCCGAGGGCGGCGGCACCCTCAACTGCGGCAACCCGAGCAACCTGTGTGGTACGGCTCCCAACCCGGCTGTGCCTTGCTACGACATGTACATGGTGCGCTACGATGGTTCAAAGGAGTCGTGGGCCACGAAGCTGACGTCGTCCAGCGCGTCGCTGCCACCGTACTCGTCGGGCAAGAGTGGCCCCAACGTCTACATGATCTGGTGGTACGCTCACCACGGCCGCATCGCGTTCGACGGCACCAACTGGGCCGCGTACTTCGGTGCTGCCATCTCGACGTCGGAGGGCGGCTGCATCAACATCCACCAGGGTGACCGCATGAAGGTGGTGAGCCCGTCGGGTGCCATCACGGACAGCAAGGACTCGTTCGACTGGGGCTGCTCGCACTCGGGCTACGAGCGCATCACATACGACGAGCGCTCCAAGAGCTTCGCGACGATCTGTAAGACGGACAGCAACAACCGCCTCATGCCGCCCAACAACTGGGACGCCACGATCTACCCGGTGAACCTGGCTGCCGCCGACCTTGGTGACATCGTGCCGGACTCGGTTGCGTCGAGCAACAAGTACTGGTCGGCGGTGAGCAACGGCGACGGCGACAACGCCAAGGTGCACCTGATCCACTACGACCTCAAGTCGAAGGCCAGCGAGGACATCGTTCTGGGCGGCACCGACGCGAACGAGCGTGCTCCCCACCTTGCCCCCATTGGCAAGGACGGCATGCTCGCTATGTGGGAGGGCAGCTCGTCGGGCGGCGACCTCCAGGAGGGCGGTGACCGCACGATCTACGCCCAGGTGCTTGACCGCGCGACGGGCAAGACGATCAGCGAGAAGATCACGGTGGACAAGTCGGTGGTGGGCAACCGCTACCAGGCTCTGAAGAGCTACCCGGACGGCAGTGTGGCGTACCTGTCGAAGGGTAAGACGGACACGTCGGTGCAGGTCGTGCGCTTCTTCGGATGTTAGAAGGGAAGGACAGTCCTCGCTTGTGGGAAACAAACGTGTGTGTTAGAGTGAAATTAATGGAAGTAGACATGTACTACCGAATTTGAGATTTCCTAGAGCAGACTTTTCTCGTACATTGCCGCCGGAGGTTGAGGAACGAGGAAAAGCCTACCTACATTAATGCTCGTATATCGTTGCATTTGCATTTATCAGAGGACTGGTCTTGTACATTTCACCTGTACATCTCGTGTACGAGTGCAACGCGACAGGTTAAATCTTTCTGGGGTATTATGTAGGAAATCTCACTACAATCGTGTACAAATGCGTTGGATAAGTGCGTTGTGCTCGACAGAGGAGTCGGCCCGTAATTGGCAAGAGCCATCATTTCGGACATGTTTTGCCAATGTGTTTACAGTAGTATTCCTTTGGATACATGGTATGAAATAGTCTAGCAAATTGGCAAGATCATCATCAGCTTTCGTCAATATCCTTGTTGTGTCTCTGTATAGATCAAAAACTAAAGGCGAAAAAGTTGGACGCTTGGTAAATCGGTCGAGACTGGCCATTTCCCCTACTGTACCACAGCTACGACATCCAGAGGTATTAAACATACATTACTATCCGGATATAATAACACCGCTATCTAGCCAGGTTCGAGTAGCCCTCTGGCGTTCAGGAATGTTTTGTTTTTCAGATGTCCAACCCGTACGGCGTTCAGGAATGAACTCTCCGTATCATATTCTGAATTTGAATCTTTGCGGTTATGTCTCCGTCTCATATTCTAGTACCATGCTACATGGTACATGCACAGCGTGACAGGCTGTCACTGACAGCGCAATGGGGCGCTGCCCCAGTCCGCTTTCCGCTGGGACTTACATAACGGTATTTGTCGTGATCCAAATCGGCAGCATATGCTGACAAGGAACCAGCACTACAATGAACCGTTCATTGAACGGGTCGCCGCTTGACCGCCTGGTTGACGGCCCACCAGAAGTTCGCCCAGCTGGGGGCTCCATGAACTTGCTGCACGAGTTTACGAGCGCCAGGAGGCTCCGATGATTCCTTCGCTGTGCTGTTCGAACGAAATAGAATGCGTTGGGCTCCGACGACTTCATTTGTCAATTGGCCTTCGACAGCCACAGTCTCCTCAATTTTAAGCGTGACCAGAAACCAAGTCACCATGCGTCTGTATCACGCTCTACTTGTCGCTGGTGTCGCGCTGCTGGCCAGCAACGTTCAGGCTGAGTGCGATAAAATCATGCCTGTCCCTGCGGACCCAAGTGAATTCAAGCCGCCCAGCAGTTGGTCGGCGGGCACCCCGGTGACCCAGGACTCCACCCCCGCCCCGGATGTTGGCGCCAGTCACGCTAGCCAGGGCTCCTATCCGTCGGACCACCCCGTGCAGCAGGACTCGACGGCTAACTCGAATGCCTCTGGTTCGAATGTTGGCGCCAGCCAGGCTAACCAGGGATCCTCGGACCACCCCGTCCAGCAAGACTCGACGGCTAACTCGAACGCCTCTGGTTCGGATACTCCTTCCAGCGACGACGATACTCCGCAGGGCAGTGTTGTCCCCGCCACGCCCGCTCCAGAAGTTGACGCCAGCCAGGCTAACCAGGGCTCCGGTTCGGATGCTCCGACCAGCCAGGACCAGGGTGCTGCTACCCCCACGCCGGTCAAGGATGGTGTCGCTACTCCTGATCCGATCTCTCAGTCCCACGATGGCGCCTCGAAGAAGACGGACGTTGCGTCGACGACGACCACCAAGGCCCCCACGATCGTCTCGACCCCCACCCCTGCCAGCAACTCCAGTACGCCCGCCACGGTTTCGGGTGCCAACTCGAAGCTGTGCGCCAAGCCGCGCGTGGTCGTCACGGAGGTTGACGTCGGCGCCTCCGTCGAGAACAACGAGGACGAGGCTGCGCTCAAGGTTATCGCCATCGCTGCTCTGCCCTCGGGGGGTTCTCGCATCGCCTTCCAGAGCGGTGACAACGTCATCGTGCGTGAGCTCGACGCCAACGACAAGCTCGTGAGCAGCAGCGCCGCCGTGAAGGTGCCGCTGCACGACTTCGGTGACATCTACGCCGACAAGAACGGCTTCGTCCTCGTCGGCACGAGGGACGCCGAGGGCGGCGGCACCCTCAACTGCGGCAACCCGAGCAACCTGTGTGGTACGGCTCCCAACCCGGCTGTGCCTTGCTACGACATGTACATGGTGCGCTACGATGGTTCAAAGGAGTCGTGGGCCACGAAGCTGACGTCGTCCAGCGCGTCGCTGCCACCGTACTCGTCGGGCAAGAGTGGCCCCAACGTCTACATGATCTGGTGGTACGCTCACCACGGCCGCATCGCGTTCGACGGCACCAACTGGGCCGCGTACTTCGGTGCTGCCATCTCGACGTCGGAGGGCGGCTGCATCAACATCCACCAGGGTGACCGCATGAAGGTGGTGAGCCCGTCGGGTGCCATCACGGACAGCAAGGACTCGTTCGACTGGGGCTGCTCGCACTCGGGCTACGAGCGCATCACATACGACGAGCGCTCCAAGAGCTTCGCGACGATCTGTAAGACGGACAGCAACAACCGCCTCATGCCGCCCAACAACTGGGACGCCACGATCTACCCGGTGAACCTGGCTGCCGCCGACCTTGGTGACATCGTGCCGGACTCGGTTGCGTCGAGCAACAAGTACTGGTCGGCGGTGAGCAACGGCGACGGCGACAACGCCAAGGTGCACCTGATCCACTACGACCTCAAGTCGAAGGCCAGCGAGGACATCGTTCTGGGCGGCACCGACGCGAACGAGCGTGCTCCCCACCTTGCCCCCATTGGCAAGGACGGCATGCTCGCTATGTGGGAGGGCAGCTCGTCGGGCGGCGACCTCCAGGAGGGCGGTGACCGCACGATCTACGCCCAGGTGCTTGACCGCGCGACGGGCAAGACGATCAGCGAGAAGATCACGGTGGACAAGTCGGTGGTGGGCAACCGCTACCAGGCTCTGAAGAGCTACCCGGACGGCAGTGTGGCGTACCTGTCGAAGGGTAAGACGGACACGTCGGTGCAGGTCGTGCGCTTCTTCGGATGTTAGAAGGGAAGGACAGTCCTCGCTTGTGGGAAACAAACGTGTGTGTTAGAGTGAAATTAATGGAAGTAGACATGTACTACCGAATTTGAGATTTCCTAGAGCAGACTTTTCTCGTACATTGCCGCCGGAGGTTGAGGAACGAGGAAAAGCCTACCTACATTAATGCTCGTATATCGTTGCATTTGCATTTATCAGAGGACTGGTCTTGTACATTTCACCTGTACATCTCGTGTACGAGTGCAACGCGACAGGTTGAATCTTTCTGGGGTATTATGTAGGAAATCTCACTACAATCGTGTACAAATGCGTTGGATAAGTGCGTTGTGCTCGACAGAGGAGTCGGCCCGTAATTGGCAAGAGCCATCATTTCGGACATGTTTTTGCCAATGTGTTTACAGTAGTATTCCTTTGGATACATGGTATGAAATAGTCTAGCAAATTGGCAAGATCATCATCAGCTTTCGTCAATATCCTTGTTGTGTCTTCTGTATAGATCAAAAACTAAAGGCGAAAAAGTTGGACGCTTGGTAAATCGGTCGAGACTGGCCATTTCCCCTACCACAAATCCTTGTTGTGTCTTACTTCTGCATAGATCAGAAACTACAGGCGAAAAAGTTGGACGCTTGGTAAATCGGCCGAGACTGGCCATTTCCCCTACCACAGTTATGACATCCAGAGGTATTAAACATACATTACTATCCGGATATAATAACACCGCTATCTAGCCAGGTTCGAGTAGCCCTCTGGCGTTCAGGAATGTTTTGTTTTTCAGATGTCCAACCCGTACGGCGTTCAGGAATGAACTCTCCGTATCATATTCTGAATTTGAATCTTTGCGGTTATGTCTCCGTCTCATATTCTAGTACCATGCTACATGGTACATGCACAGCGTGACAGGCTGTCACTGACAGCGCAATGGGGCGCTGCCCCAGTCCGCTTTCCGCTGGGACTTACATAACGGTATTTGTCGTGATCCAAATCGGCAGCATATGCTGACAAGGAACCAGCACTACAATGAACCGTTCATTGAACGGGTCGCCGCTTGACCGCCTGGTTGACGGCCCACCAGAAGTTCGCCCAGCTGGGGGCTCCATGAACTTGCTGCACGAGTTTACGAGCGCCAGGAGGCTCCGATGATTCCTTCGCTGTGCTGTTCGAACGAAATAGAATGCGTTGGGCTCCGACGACTTCATTTGTCAATTGGCCTTCGACAGCCACAGTCTCCTCAATTTTAAGCGTGACCAGAAACCAAGTCACCATGCGTCTGTATCACGCTCTACTTGTCGCTGGTGTCGCGCTGCTGGCCAGCAACGTTCAGGCTGAGTGCGATAAAATCATGCCTGTCCCTGCGGACCCAAGTGAATTCAAGCCGCCCAGCAGTTGGTCGGCGGGCACCCCGGTGACCCAGGACTCCACCCCCGCCCCGGATGTTGGCGCCAGTCACGCTAGCCAGGGCTCCTATCCGTCGGACCACCCCGTGCAGCAGGACTCGACGGCTAACTCGAATGCCTCTGGTTCGAATGTTGGCGCCAGCCAGGCTAACCAGGGATCCTCGGACCACCCCGTCCAGCAAGACTCGACGGCTAACTCGAACGCCTCTGGTTCGGATACTCCTTCCAGCGACGACGATACTCCGCAGGGCAGTGTTGTCCCCGCCACGCCCGCTCCAGAAGTTGACGCCAGCCAGGCTAACCAGGGCTCCGGTTCGGATGCTCCGACCAGCCAGGACCAGGGTGCTGCTACCCCCACGCCGGTCAAGGATGGTGTCGCTACTCCTGATCCGATCTCTCAGTCCCACGATGGCGCCTCGAAGAAGACGGACGTTGCGTCGACGACGACCACCAAGGCCCCCACGATCGTCTCGACCCCCACCCCTGCCAGCAACTCCAGTACGCCCGCCACGGTTTCGGGTGCCAACTCGAAGCTGTGCGCCAAGCCGCGCGTGGTCGTCACGGAGGTTGACGTCGGCGCCTCCGTCGAGAACAACGAGGACGAGGCTGCGCTCAAGGTTATCGCCATCGCTGCTCTGCCCTCGGGGGGTTCTCGCATCGCCTTCCAGAGCGGTGACAACGTCATCGTGCGTGAGCTCGACGCCAACGACAAGCTCGTGAGCAGCAGCGCCGCCGTGAAGGTGCCGCTGCACGACTTCGGTGACATCTACGCCGACAAGAACGGCTTCGTCCTCGTCGGCACGAGGGACGCCGAGGGCGGCGGCACCCTCAACTGCGGCAACCCGAGCAACCTGTGTGGTACGGCTCCCAACCCGGCTGTGCCTTGCTACGACATGTACATGGTGCGCTACGATGGTTCAAAGGAGTCGTGGGCCACGAAGCTGACGTCGTCCAGCGCGTCGCTGCCACCGTACTCGTCGGGCAAGAGTGGCCCCAACGTCTACATGATCTGGTGGTACGCTCACCACGGCCGCATCGCGTTCGACGGCACCAACTGGGCCGCGTACTTCGGTGCTGCCATCTCGACGTCGGAGGGCGGCTGCATCAACATCCACCAGGGTGACCGCATGAAGGTGGTGAGCCCGTCGGGTGCCATCACGGACAGCAAGGACTCGTTCGACTGGGGCTGCTCGCACTCGGGCTACGAGCGCATCACATACGACGAGCGCTCCAAGAGCTTCGCGACGATCTGTAAGACGGACAGCAACAACCGCCTCATGCCGCCCAACAACTGGGACGCCACGATCTACCCGGTGAACCTGGCTGCCGCCGACCTTGGTGACATCGTGCCGGACTCGGTTGCGTCGAGCAACAAGTACTGGTCGGCGGTGAGCAACGGCGACGGCGACAACGCCAAGGTGCACCTGATCCACTACGACCTCAAGTCGAAGGCCAGCGAGGACATCGTTCTGGGCGGCACCGACGCGAACGAGCGTGCTCCCCACCTTGCCCCCATTGGCAAGGACGGCATGCTCGCTATGTGGGAGGGCAGCTCGTCGGGCGGCGACCTCCAGGAGGGCGGTGACCGCACGATCTACGCCCAGGTGCTTGACCGCGCGACGGGCAAGACGATCAGCGAGAAGATCACGGTGGACAAGTCGGTGGTGGGCAACCGCTACCAGGCTCTGAAGAGCTACCCGGACGGCAGTGTGGCGTACCTGTCGAAGGGTAAGACGGACACGTCGGTGCAGGTCGTGCGCTTCTTCGGATGTTAGAAGGGAAGGACAGTCCTCGCTTGTGGGAAACAAACGTGTGTGTTAGAGTGAAATTAATGGAAGTAGACATGTACTACCGAATTTGAGATTTCCTAGAGCAGACTTTTCTCGTACATTGCCGCCGGAGGTTGAGGAACGAGGAAAAGCCTACCTACATTAATGCTCGTATATCGTTGCATTTGCATTTATCAGAGGACTGGTCTTGTACATTTCACCTGTACATCTCGTGTACGAGTGCAACGCGACAGGTTAAATCTTTCTGGGGTATTATGTAGGAAATCACACTACAATCGTGTACAAATGCGTTGGATAAGTGCGTTGTGCTCGACAGAGGAGTCGGCCCGTAATTGGCAAGAGCCATCATTTCGGACATGTTTTTGCCAATGTGTTTACAGTAGTATTCCTTTGGATACATGGTATGAAATAGTCTAGCAAATTGGCAAGATCATCATCAGCTTTCGTCAATATCCTTGTTGTGTCTTCTGTATAGATCAAAAACTAAAGGCGAAAAAGTTGGACGCTTGGTAAATCGGTCGAGACTGGCCATTTCCCCTACCACAAATCCTTGTTGTGTCTTACTTCTGCATAGATCAGAAACTACAGGCGAAAAAGTTGGACGCTTGGTAAATCGGCCGAGACTGGCCATTTCCCCTACCACAGTTATGACATCCAGAGGTATTAAACATACATTACTATCCGGATATAATAACACCGCTATCTAGCCAGGTTCGAGTAGCCCTCTGGCGTTCAGGAATGTTTTGTTTTTCAGATGTCCAACCCGTACGGCGTTCAGGAATGAACTCTCCGTATCATATTCTGAATTTGAATCTTTGCGGTTATGTCTCCGTCTCATATTCTAGTACCATGCTACATGGTATGTTAAGGTTTTGGATCGGACATGTTAGAGGAAGGAATAGCAGAGGAATATAACAGCGGAGGACAGCGTGAAGGTGCCGAAGGAAGAGGTCTTGGAGGAGGAAGGATGCCCGGAGGTACTTGTGTATTAGCAGTCAAAAGACGTAGTGAGGACTGGTGGTCCCTGGCGGGGGAGATAATCCCCCTTATTCTGCAACTAAATCAGTGGTCTACATTGTACGGGACAGCTTTTTGAGCGAGTCCCATGTTCTCCTGCAAAGCATCAGCACGTCGGAGATGCTCAACTTTAACAGCCTCCCACATTGAGGAACGTGCGTTGCTTGCTGGGTTGCAGCTTGCATAAGTTTAGGCATAATTATTATGACCTTAGCACTCGGCGTGGACAATTTGTGCCTTCACCGGTGGTGATCTTCTACCCCGTGTGGCTTATTTCGCCTGTAGGGTGATATGCCAAAAGTTGTCGTGCTAAATGTTTGGTCATTTAGTTTGAGCTATGGTGGGCTAATCAGGAAACCTTTCTTGTGAAGGAGAAAACCTGTTCACCGATTATGTATGCTCTAAAGTGTTGTACGTATTGCTCGTGATCGCAGATATTTGCTTTGCGACTGTACGTGGCTAGTCAGGAAAACCTTCTTGTGAAGGAGAAACCTGTTCACCGATAGTTTGCATGTACTAGATTTTGTAGGTGTGTTTTGCACGTATTCACATTTTTATTTGTATCTTTGCGGTTTTGAGTGGCTACTCAGGAAAACCCTTTTTTTCTGGTTGGGATAAAACTTGTTCGCCGAGCGTACTTTACTCGAGCTTCTTGCTCGTGGATATTGAATGTTTTGCTCTTAGTTTTGTTTGTGTCTCCTTTCGGAAGTCTCGGTAACTTATTTTACTCCCGATTCTCTCCTTTTACATGAGTTGTTGAGAGGACGTAGCCATCTCAACAGGTAGGCTTATGAGCCTCCCAGTTTCCTCAATCTGGCCAAAGTATTACATTTTCAAGGCTTTGAGCCTCCCAGTCGCTTTAGACTGACAATTGCAACATAATATTGTTGACAATGTGATTTTATTTTAAAGCTTGTAGATTTTTCCTTACAGCTCAGCGACTTATAGTTCGCTTAGAGTAAATTTCTTTGCCATTTGTAGGAGCATGTAGCTCTAGAAGCATGGACTGCATCAACTTAATATCTTCCGTAACAACACAACTGTCCGCTTTAAATGTGCGGGGATCACATCTTTGGGAGGTATTTTATTTGTCTCTCCCTAGTGTCCTTATCGAGATGTTTCTCGTTTGTGAATAATTATGCTTATAGCATGCACTAGCGGAAGTGTGTGTGCGACTGAATCCATTGAGAGATGGTCTATTTAGAACCTGACATTTTGTATATGTCTCATGTTTAGGAGTTTAATCCACCGGCAGAGCCTTTGTGGCATTTAATGTGGTGACTCTCGACAGCGATTTTTTTGCTTCAATGCTTTGGCTGTTCATGGTTCATGCCTTACATGCCATTGAGATCGGCGCTTTTTGCTTTTGGTTTTTGTGTCGTGGGTATTACAATAGTGGAGACATAGGACAGAGGCTTTGTGTGCTTGTCGTTGAGAGCAATGATTATTTTCCCTTTATTGTGATGTACATCGAAGTATTTCATTTCATGTTATCTCTTTTTTTTCCCAGTATCTGACATTGACAGAGGCTTTGTGTGCTTGTCGTGTATGTTATTGAAATCGTACGCTATCGACAGAGGCTGTGTGTTGCTTGTCGCTCATTGCAAGGGGGTAGATTTTAGTTTTAGTTCATGGACAGAGGCTTCATGATTTTGATTTTGTATTTGGTTTGCTTGTTGTTCATATTCATGTGATATGTTATTTTGACAGAGGCATTGTGTAGCATGTCATGTAGGCAATTCAATTTATTGACAGAGGCTTCGTGTACTACGTAGTAGTATATGAGCTTGTCGTTCATTTCCAGGTAGCAGCAGTATAGATGGACAGGGGCATTGAGTAGCATGTCCACTACTATATTCGTGCTGAAGGACTGTGACTTTGCGATGTCGTGCAAATCTCTCATGGGCGTATTTACATGGAAGCTCTCTAAGGTAGCTTTCGCATGAAAAAGTGGAAGCAGCGGTATAGTATCTCGCTTTAAAGTACTAGTACATGAGTACGAAAGGCTTGCCTGCCTTGTCAGGCGGTCTTACAGCTCATAGGGGCTCAGCCTGTGGCCGGCACAGCATGTAGCGCGTTTGGCGCGGAGTCCAGCGAATTTCTACTGGCTCTTATGCATAGCGTGGCAGACGTCCTGCTCAACGCAGCGCAGCAGCACGGTGGCTGGCGCAGTGGGCAACGTGGCCTCACAGCTCGGCAGTAGCCGGCTAGCACGGTATGTGTGTGACTCGTGCGGCGCTGCAGCTCAGTGGCTGGCGCAAGGGGGGCAGCATGGCCAAGTAGAGCAGCATGGCTCATGGGGGCAGCATGTCCTCATAGGGACAGCATGGCCTCGTAGGGGCAGCATGGCCTCGTAGGGGCAGCATGGCCTCGTAGCGGAAGTGGCTTGACACGTGGCAGCCGTCGAGCAGACGTGGTCCGCCGGGCTTGCTTGACACGTGGCAGCTTCGCGCGGGTCCTCTTGTTAGCGTTGGGCTCATAACCTGTTAAGGTTTTGGATCGGACATGTTAGAGGAAGGAATAGCAGAGGAATATAACAGCGGAGGACAGCGTGAAGGTGCCGAAGGAAGAGGTCTTGGAGGAGGAAGGATGCCCGGAGGTACTTGTGTATTAGCAGTCAAAAGACGGAGTGAGGACTGGTGGTCCCTGGCGGGGGAGATAATCCCCTTATTCTGCAACTAAATCAGTGGTCTACATTGTACAGGACAGCTTTTTGAGCGAATCCCATGTTCTCCTGCAAAGCATCAGCACGTCGGAGATGCTCAACTTTAACACTACATACATGTAATACCCCAGAAAGATTCAACCTGTCGCGTTGCACTCGTACACGAGATGTACAGGTGAAATGTACAAGACCAGTCCTCTGATAAATGCAAATGCAACGATATACGAGCATTAATGCAGGTAGGCTTTTTCCTCGTTCCTCAACCTCCGGCGGCAATGTACGAGAAAAGTCTGCTCTAGGAAATCTCAAATTCGGTAGTACATGTCTACTTCCATTAATTTCACTCTAACACACACGTTTGTTTCCCACAAGCGAGGACTGTCCTTCCCTTCTAACATCCGAAGAAGCGCACGACCTGCACCGACGTGTCCGTCTTACCCTTCGACAGGTACGCCACACTGCCGTCCGGGTAGCTCTTCAGAGCCTGGTAGCGGTTGCCCACCACCGACTTGTCCACCGTGATCTTCTCGCTGATCGTCTTGCCCGTCGCGCGGTCAAGCACCTGGGCGTAGATCGTGCGGTCACCGCCCTCCTGGAGGTCGCCGCCCGACGAGCTGCCCTCCCACATAGCGAGCATGCCGTCCTTGCCAATGGGGGCAAGGTGGGGAGCACGCTCGTTCGCGTCGGTGCCGCCCAGAACGATGTCCTCGCTGGCCTTCGACTTGAGGTCGTAGTGGATCAGGTGCACCTTGGCGTTGTCGCCGTCGCCGTTGCTCACCGCCGACCAGTACTTGTTGCTCGACGCAACCGAGTCCGGCACGATGTCACCAAGGTCGGCGGCAGCCAGGTTCACCGGGTAGATCGTGGCGTCCCAGTTGTTGGGCGGCATGAGGCGGTTGTTGCTGTCCGTCTTACAGATCGTCGCGAAGCTCTTGGAGCGCTCGTCGTATGTGATGCGCTCGTAGCCCGAGTGCGAGCAGCCCCAGTCGAACGAGTCCTTGCTGTCCGTGATGGCACCCGACGGGCTCACCACCTTCATGCGGTCACCCTGGTGGATGTTGATGCAGCCGCCCTCCGACGTCGAGATGGCAGCACCGAAGTACGCGGCCCAGTTGGTGCCGTCGAACGCGATGCGGCCGTGGTGAGCGTACCACCAGATCATGTAGACGTCGGGGCCACTCTTGCCCGACGAGTACGGTGGCAGCGACGCGCTGGACGACGTCAGCTTCGTGGCCCACGACTCCTTTGAACCATCGTAGCGCACCATGTACATGTCGTAGCAAGGCACAGCCGGGTTGGGAGCCGTACCACACAGGTTGCTCGGGTTGCCGCAGTTGAGGGTGCCGCCGCCCTCGGCGTCCCTCGTGCCGACGAGGACGAAGCCGTTCTTGTCGGCGTAGATGTCACCGAAGTCGTGCAGCGGCACCTTCACGGCGGCGCTGCTGCTCACGAGCTTGTCGTTGGCGTCGAGCTCACGCACGATGACGTTGTCACCGCTCTGGAAGGCGATGCGAGAACCCCCCGAGGGCAGAGCAGCGATGGCGATAACCTTGAGCGCAGCCTCGTCCTCGTTGTTCTCGACGGAGGCGCCGACGTCAACCTCCGTGACGACCACACGCGGCTTGGCGCACAGCTTCGAGTTGGCACCCGAAACCGTGGCGGGCGTACTGGAGTTGCTGGCAGGGGTGGGGGTCGAGACGATCGTGGGGGCCTTGGTGGTCTGAGCAGTCGGGGCCTTGGTGGTCTGTGCGATCGGGGCGGTGGGGGCCTTGGTGGTCTGTGCAATCGGGGCCGTGGGGGCCTTCGTGGCCTCGGGGGCCTTGGGAGCCTTGGGGGCCTTGGTGGCCTTGGGAGCCTTAGGGGCCTTCGGGGCCTTGGTGGCCTTCGGGGCCTTGGTGGCCTTCGGGGCCTTTGTGGCCTTAGGGGCCTTGGTGGTCTTCACGGATCCCTGGTTCTCCGGTGTGTCCGCCGACCAACCGCTGGGCGCGTCGTACTGCTGATTCGGGTCGACAGGAAATTGGAGGTCATCCTGCTGCTGCGCCCGGACGTTGCTGGCCAGCAGCGCGACAGCACTGACGAGTAGAACGTGATACAGGCGCATGGTGACTTGGTTTTTGGTCGTGCTCGAAACGAGGAGGTTGTGGCTGTGGATGGCCAATTGGGAAATGAGCTCGGAGCTCAACAGGTTTCATTTCGTTCGAACAGCGCAATGAAGGGATCCTCGAGGGCGCTCGTGAACTCGTGCAGGAAGGTCGTGACTCCCAGCTGGGCGAACTTCTGGTGGACCGTTAAGCGGCGACCCTTTCGTAGACGTGTTGGTTCCTTGCCAGCAGATGCTGCTGCTCAGGGCACTGTAAACAAGCACACTACGTGTATAACACTCGAACGCGATTTGGCAACGCGAACAGTACAGGCGTCCTTGCTGAATCTGCAACTGCCATCGGCTATCTACCGCGAACACAGAGTGTGCCGCACACTGTGCGGGAGTCTGCCAGTGCACAAGATTTGCCACAGCTGTCTGGAGAAATGTACTGAATTAGTAAGATCATTGCGGGAAAATGTATCTCTGCTGGAACATCGAGTTGCTAGATCACGGTAGAAAATGAAAGGCCCGCAATAAACATTATTTCTTAGATCAGGGCATCATTGCGTGCGTCAAAAGTCTCTTCACGCGCATTAAGGTCGAGGATAGCATTGATCGGTATATAGTAGGGTTGCCGCAGGAGAAGATCTCAATCTACACAGCCTGAAGTTGGGCGTCACAGGCTTGGAATGCTGTAACTCCGGCCACTATCAGGACCTGCTGGATGCATTCTGGCATCGCATCTAGCGCAAACTCAGCTGTGTTGATCCGTAACATTCTTCATTAAAAACAGTACATTAGCGTCTTTAAAAGCAGTACATTAACGTCTATGCGCAACCTGTGCAGATATTGTAACCTCGCAGTTTTTTTTGGTCCCACCTTTGCAGATTCGGCGGGGACACCTGTACTGTACTGTATGTACAAACTCCATAACATTCCATGTATTAATACTGCTGCAGTTCTACTGCATGGACATTGCTGGGACGCGGTGAGCGCGGACTGGGCGTCGCCCCATTGCGCTGTCAGTGATGTAGCCTGTCACGCTGTGTATGTACTAGAATATGAGAAGGATATGGCTGGTAGGCATTCTTTCCCGAACGCCGTACGGGTTGGCCCCGTCTGAAAAACAAAACATTCCTGAACGCCAGAGGGCTACTGTGAAGGTGAGCCTCGACGAGAAGTATTCCAATGCTTGCTCATTTGTAAAGAAAAGGTTTAATACAACTTGATAGTTTTCATACTCACTAGCAGGGTTCGGTAGTAGTGGGAATTTCGGCTAGTAGTCATACTACTACTATTATCCAAATTCAGGCAATAGTAGAATGATAACTAAGAGTAGTGAGGTATTAACGGTACTAATATGACTATTAATATCACCGAGATCGACCTACCATATCTGGCGCTTGCCTCCATACGCCTTAACTCCGGCCTGTTGTGGCGAAATACAAGCTACCACTTGTTCGTTGTTTGGTTCTTGTCGTTAGAGGAGTCATCACGAAAAAAAAAACAATTGAGAAACGCGTCCGTGGGCCGTGATTCCCATTTCCTCTGTGATTGAGCAATTCGACAACTCGGACTCGTACACCGGGTTCCTCTATGTGCTAACTGGAATGGCGAACACGGTCGTTACGATCCACTATCCGCAGACTAACACTCTGAGATAAAGTAGAAGCGCGAATATTATGACATACTCAGAGTTCTCTTAGGAGCGTCGCTTGTTGGCCTCGTCAAGATTCTGGATGATACCCTAGGTCTCGCTGACTTAGAATCGCTACTGGTCTAGCTGCTATCGTTGTGCGTCATATATTATGTGATTTTTCACCCTCATCTATTGGTGTGTTTCATCATTAGGTAAACTTACTGTCTTACGCGTGAGTAAAGCGAACACGGCCAGCTGCATTTAGCAGACCTATGAAGGGCCTATAACATATCTAATAGTCACACCTTCACCCGTTAGCTCGAGTTGCTTGGGCGTATGAGACTTGATTTTGCTAATGCACAGTCGCATCGTGTCACAATGGTAGGACGAAGATAGTCAACAAAAAGATGTTGTCGCACGTGTACTCGTCACGTATTCTGCAGCAGAAGTAAATGCAGTCCGGTTGCTCATGGCGGACACGACGGGGCACGGTGCCTTGCGCTTGAGCCTTGGACGTGGACAAAAAGAGCCGAGGTTTCTACAGCTATACTCGTACCCAGTCGCACCACACAACACGGCCGCATAAGTTGCTTTTCAAAAGGAGGAGGTGGGGAATGGCGGGTAATCGTAGGAGGCGGAGGAGGATGACAAGGGGGTGAGAAGAGGTGGGGAAAGAAAGACAGTTTAAATCGTGCGTAGGTAACCTATGCAGCTCAGCCAGAAGTTGTTATGCTTATGTCTACAAGAAATAGATGTGCAAAACCGATGACACATTAGTGTGCTGCGAAGTATCCCGCGTTCTGATGGTGTTAAGTATATTGACATGCTTTGATTACTACCACGGTGGATAAGTTAGTTTTCGACAAGGTAGCGGAGCTTATTATTGCAACATTTACCAAGCTACGATGCATTAGCAAAGTCAAGTCTCATACGCCCAAGCAACTCGAGCTAACGGGTGAAGGTGTGACTATTAGGTATGTTACAGGCCCTTCATAGGTCTGCTAAATGCAGCTGGCCGTGTTCGCTTTACTCACGCGTAAGACAGTAAGTTTACCTAATGATGAAACACACCAATAGATGAGGGTGAAAAATCACATAATATATGACGCACAACGATAGCAGCTAGACCAGTAGCGATTCTAAGTCAGCGAGACCTAGGGTATCATCCAGAATCTTGACGAGGCCAACAAGCGACGCTCCTAAGAGAACTCTGAGTATGTCATAATATTCGCGCTTCTACTTTATCTCAGAGTGTTAGTCTGCGGATAGTGGATCGTAACGACCGTGTTCGCCATTCCAGTTAGCACATAGAGGAACCCGGTGTACGAGTCCGAGTTGTCGAATTGCTCAATCACAGAGGAAATGGGAATCACGGCCCACGGACGCGTTTCTCAATTGTTTTTTTTTTCGTGATGACTCCTCTAACGACAAGAACCAAACAACGAACAAGTGGTAGCTTGTATTTCGCCACAACAGGCCGGAGTTAAGGCGTATGGAGGCAAGCGCCAGATATGGTAGGTCGATCTCGGTGATATTAATAGTCATATTAGTACCGTTAATACCTCACTACTCTTAGTTATCATTCTACTATTGACTGAATTTGGATAATAGTAGTAGTATGACTACTACTATTATCCAAATTCAGTACTAGCCGAAATTCCCACTACTACCGAACCCTGCTAGTGAGTATGAAAACTATCAAGTTGTATTAAACCTTTTCTTTACAAATGAGCAAGCATTGGAATACTTCTCGTCGAGGCTCACCTTCACAGTGCGCGCGATGTTTGCTCATGATATCTTGAAGATGCTGAGGGTGTTAGCCGGTAGCACTATAGTGAGGACGTAGAAAATCTGAGGGAATGCAGCTAGGGCAATCTACCATCCAGTCCTTCACTCCTACCACCGAATCGTAGGTAACACCAGACGTAAAACCGCTGTAGTTCTATGTTTGGCACTTCGAGAACCACTAACAGCAGAAACAGCTGCAATGGAAACAAAAGCGTAGTGGTCACTCGAACCGAGTCACACTACACTGATTGTCAAGTTGCACCCTTGACCACTAATTATGAAGTTGCCTTGGTCCGACTATTTCCGAACTTCAATTTTTTACTTTAACAACAAAGAGTCTGACTTAGACTAAATTTCTAACTCAGACTACTTTTGCACATTGACAAATTACCGACCAAGCCCCTGACTACGGTACATTACCAGGTAACAGTGAAAAAAAATAAGCCGTGTCCGCAATAATACAACTTGCCGATTACAGGCCGACTAATTTGTCGAACACAACGACGCATTTGTACAACAACGGCAGTAGTATATGTCTACTTCCATTAATTTCACTCTAACACAAACGTTTGTTTCCCACAAGCGAGGACTGTCCTTCCCTTCTAACATCCGAAGAAGCGCACGACCTGCACCGACGTGTCCGTCTTACCCTTCGACAGGTACGCCACACTGCCGTCCGGGTAGCTCTTCAGAGCCTGGTAGCGGTTGCCCACCACCGACTTGTCCACCGTGATCTTCTCGCTGATCGTCTTGCCCGTCGCGCGGTCAAGCACCTGGGCGTAGATCGTGCGGTCACCGCCCTCCTGGAGGTCGCCGCCCGACGAGCTGCCCTCCCACATAGCGAGCATGCCGTCCTTGCCAATGGGGGCAAGGTGGGGAGCACGCTCGTTCGCGTCGGTGCCGCCCAGAACGATGTCCTCGCTGGCCTTCGACTTGAGGTCGTAGTGGATCAGGTGCACCTTGGCGTTGTCGCCGTCGCCGTTGCTCACCGCCGACCAGTACTTGTTGCTCGACGCAACCGAGTCCGGCACGATGTCACCAAGGTCGGCGGCAGCCAGGTTCACCGGGTAGATCGTGGCGTCCCAGTTGTTGGGCGGCATGAGGCGGTTGTTGCTGTCCGTCTTACAGATCGTCGCGAAGCTCTTGGAGCGCTCGTCGTATGTGATGCGCTCGTAGCCCGAGTGCGAGCAGCCCCAGTCGAACGAGTCCTTGCTGTCCGTGATGGCACCCGACGGGCTCACCACCTTCATGCGGTCACCCTGGTGGATGTTGATGCAGCCGCCCTCCGACGTCGAGATGGCAGCACCGAAGTACGCGGCCCAGTTGGTGCCGTCGAACGCGATGCGGCCGTGGTGAGCGTACCACCAGATCATGTAGACGTCGGGGCCACTCTTGCCCGACGAGTACGGTGGCAGCGACGCGCTGGACGACGTCAGCTTCGTGGCCCACGACTCCTTTGAACCATCGTAGCGCACCATGTACATGTCGTAGCAAGGCACAGCCGGGTTGGGAGCCGTACCACACAGGTTGCTCGGGTTGCCGCAGTTGAGGGTGCCGCCGCCCTCGGCGTCCCTCGTGCCGACGAGGACGAAGCCGTTCTTGTCGGCGTAGATGTCACCGAAGTCGTGCAGCGGCACCTTCACGGCGGCGCTGCTGCTCACGAGCTTGTCGTTGGCGTCGAGCTCACGCACGATGACGTTGTCACCGCTCTGGAAGGCGATGCGAGAACCCCCCGAGGGCAGAGCAGCGATGGCGATAACCTTGAGCGCAGCCTCGTCCTCGTTGTTCTCGACGGAGGCGCCGACGTCAACCTCCGTGACGACCACGCGCGGCTTGGCGCACAGCTTCGAGTTGGCACCCGAAACCGTGGCGGGCGTACTGGAGTTGCTGGCAGGGGTGGGGGTCGAGACGATCGTGGGGGCCTTGGTGGTCTGAGCAGTCGGGGCCTTGGTGGTCTGTGCGATCGGGGCGGTGGGGGCCTTGGTGGTCTGTGCAATCGGGGCCGTGGGGGCCTTCGTGGCCTCGGGGGCCTTGGGAGCCTTGGGGGCCTTGGTGGCCTTGGGAGCCTTAGGGGCCTTCGGGGCCTTGGTGGCCTTCGGGGCCTTTGTGGCCTTAGGGGCCTTGGTGGTCTTCACGGATCCCTGGTTCTCCGGTGTGTCCGCCGACCAACCGCTGGGCGCGTCGTACTGCTGATTCGGGTCGACAGGAAATTGGAGGTCATCCTGCTGCTGCGCCCGGACGTTGCTGGCCAGCAGCGCGACAGCACTGACGAGTAGAACGTGATACAGGCGCATGGTGACTTGGTTTTTGGTCGTGCTCGAAACGAGGAGGTTGTGGCTGTGGATGGCCAATTGGGAAATGAGCTCGGAGCTCAACAGGTTTCATTTCGTTCGAACAGCGCAATGAAGAGATTCTCGAGGCGCTCGTGAACTTGTGCAGGAAGGTCGTGGCGCCCCCAGCTGGGCGAATTTCTGGCGCGGGCGACCCTTTCGTTGACGTGTTGATTCCTTGCCAGCAGATGATGTTGGACTAATACAGTGTTACCCCTCAGTGTGATGTAGTGCGTTAGATAGTGATTACACAGGTATTGAATAAAAGTAGTTCTTTCTGGTGTATAGACTGTATTTATTGTTCACAATCACAAACAGAAATCACAGGGTAGTGAAACGTAGCAGTGTTTATATTGAGAGGTAGCACTGTAACAAGCACAGCGATTTGGCTACGCGATCACGTTGTACAGTACGAACTCCACAACATTACATATTTTACACGTACTACTGCATGGACATTGCTGGGACGCGGTGAGCGCGGGCTGGGCGTCGCCCCATCGCGCTGTCAGTGACAGCATGATACGAACATGAAAAGGGGACGGTTGGTATGGCCATTCCTGAGCGCCGTGCGGGTTTGGCATCTGAAAATCAAACTATTCCTGAACGCCAGAGGGTAGCACGACTACATGTAGCGTCATACTTCAGACTCAAAAGGATTATGCTGTAAGCTCGATGGGATCTGACGGTCCTTGTTGTTCTCTGTACGCCCGACGGGCGTATTTTACAAATAAATGGGATTTGAGTGTATACTGTGATATACATTAATTATCGAGATGGCTCGGCCGATGGCAGCGTGCACCAACCACAACTGAGTGCTCGCACGGCAAGGTGCCGTCAAGTCAATAATCTTCCTGGCGAGTGACCACCGAGCTCGCGATAAGGGCCTGATTACCCTTATTGGTTGCGTCATTTCCATTTGGAGATTGCCGGATATTACATGGAGATCATCTCCAGATCGTCTCCACCTACCATAGCTAGAGAAGGTCATCCAGTTGTCATGTCGTAAAGGTCCAGAAGTTATTAATAGCTGCTGTGTTGAGCCTTTGCCTTTGATCTCTAGCATTTCTCCATCTGGAGATGACGGGACGAGGCCCTAATCACGCTACATATTCGTGGACTTGGCTATTATCTCGTTTCCTCGTTGGCCTTGATAACATTCCTGAGCAGAGATTTTGCCGAATATCTTTTTGTCACATCATATTATATGTATGTTGCCGCTTAGCTATACAGAGTCTAGGTGCAGTGTACATGTACCTGGTTCCGCGAACACTTAAATCATCATCATCTTTTGGAAGAGGTGTCGGTGGTGGTACATGTATGTAAAGTTGGCCGGCACCTCCGGCCGTCGATGGCGTAATAGCTCTTTGGAGTGGTGATGTGCAGGGCTGCCGATTATGGAATTTTTATTTATCTGTCGTTGTGTCCTTCACTAAATGATGAGAGGAAACGTAGGAAGACATCGCATAAATAATGAGACAACTACACATGAGCGAGAAAATTATGCGATAATGAAAACAATAACGAGACCCAGTGCATCTTTCACCGCGTGTATTCTCTTCGTCTTAGCGAGTTGCGTCGTCCACCGTGCGCGCGTCCCAGTAGCCGCTATTTTGACGCAGGAACAGGATCATTTCTAGCGTAATGGGCTGAAGGCTGTGCCTTTCTTGGCCGAACGTAGTGCGTGCCATGCTAAAGAACCTCTCCGCAACGTTAGAAGTGGGCTCCATGCAACTCAAAAGCTCATACGTCGCTTCCTTGGTGGCAAGGCGGCGACGCTTCTGCAGCTGCTCGACAAATGAGCCTTCGTCCTCGCTTGCGTCTTCGTCGCTGCTTCCATCACCAGTTCCTTGGCTCACTTCGTCTTGGCTGCTAAAAGGCTCCAGCGCAGCCTTCTCACCGCGCTTGAGGCGGTTAACGTTTCCACCAAGAACGCGCACGGTGCCAGCCTCAAAGTCAGGGCTATGGACGATTTTGGCCCGGGGTCCTGCACCATGCATACAACAATTAGTCTTTCACAAATAAGATAATTTAAAACCAGAAAACGCATCGATGAACTTCTCGTAGTGTGGCTTGATTGCGAGAAGCCCGTCAAACCAGGCACGCGCATCAAGCAGCGTGACATCAGAGCGTTGCAGCGCCTTCGAAACAGATTCGACCTTCTTCAGGTCCTTGAGAAGAGCTTGCAGGCGTCGGTTTGTTGCCGGAGGAGGCAGATAGTCGACAAGGTCGTCGTCGCGCGCGTCGAGGTGCTCGAGAAGGTCGAAGTGCCTGTCGACCATTTCAAACGTCGACGACCACCTTGTGTCTTGGCGAATCACTATCCTCAGAGTTGTTTTTAACCTTTTAAATATATCACAACCAAATTTTTTTTATAGAAACGTCACAATATTAGCAATTCTTTACCAGAAGCAGGTAAACATCACTATTTGCATACCGTAGTTTAGCCGATTGAGTGAGCGTGCGCAGCTTGAGCATCAAAGACTGCACTAAGTCCAAGTCGGCGCTGAACGGCTCTATATCGGCTTGAACGGCTAGCTTCAGTCTGTGACTGGCGCAGCCCACAAGGGGGACACCCATAAGCGTAGCTAGCAAGCGATTCACAGAGCAATTATCCACCACCACAAAAAGGCACTGGGTTAGCTGCTTACCGAAATCGCGGGGCAGCATGTTCGCTAGGAACTCCATATGACCGCGAGCCGAGATGTAGTGGGTCTAACTTGACTCACTACTTTAGCTTACACGTTGCGCAACGTGTATGAGGAAGCGTAAGTACTTAGTAATTACTTAGGTTATTATATTTGAGTACACAAATATAAGTTAACTTAGACAAGACTCCAAGTAGCTAGTTTAAGGTAAAATGAGAACTGTATTGTTTGTAAATTGATCTTCCTCTAAAATCTGCTAAAAACTGTTTATCATCTATGAAAGGGTTGGCAGCGGCTGGCTGTCAGAGCCCCGCTAATATGCATGTCTCTGATTGGTAGAAAGATGCTGCTTTCTACCAATAGGATCTTTGGGTATGTGTGGACCACTCACTGTGGTGGTCCACTTCAATGTATCCATCGGTGTGTCTTACACCAATGTGAGGAAGTATCCAAAACGTTTAACAGATAACCTATCTGTTAAATTCACAAGTGGCTTGTAGCCACTTGTACGTGTAACCCCGTTACACCATCCCCCCCTTAAGGTTAGACGCGCGGGGTCCCCGCACGTCAATTTTTTGGAATTGACCATTCGTCAATTCTCCGCGTTTGGAGAAGAAACCCGCGCTCATTCAACGATGAGCGCGCCTCAGAAGAAGTCCGCAAAGTCGGTGGGGAGTCATCTCTCCATCGACGACTACTTCGAACGCCAGAAGGCGAAGTACAGCGACGTCGTCGACTTCGACGACGACGATGAAGACATGGAGGGCGAGGAGGACTCGCCCTCAAAGCGTAAAGACTCAGTGTCGAGCGAATCGCTCGACCCTCACGCCAAGAACGTTCGCCCGCGTGAAGGGGGACGAATCGGACGCTTCGAGTTCGAAGCGTTCGCGTACTGAGAGTGATACCCCACTCGCTTCAGCTGGGGCTCTCAGTACTCCGCGCGCTGCTGCTGCAGCGCGTGATGTTAAAGCTCAAGGCTCTCCGCGCGCTGCGCCTGCAGCGCGCGATCCATGGATGCCGTCCGCGTCCGAGATCGCGGACCGGTTTGGGAACTCGGTACCTCCGAATGAGGTGCCGCTGTACGTATGCAGCGCCATCAAAGATGACGCTGTGGCTGACGAGCTGCACTTTGATGCGGAAACGCATCAAAGGCGCGATTACTACATCGGACTCTTTCATGAGCTCCGATGGTTTCAAAGCAAGAAGACCTCTTCTCGCAGCAAAGTGCCCGAATGGCAGGCACTTTGTCAAAGCTGGAATGCCTTTGTTGAGAACTTCAACAAGAGGCCGAGTGCTTACCGTGATCGGATTAAGCAAGCGCGTGATCGCTTCGAGACGTACTCGAAGCGTGGAAAGTTGGAGCAACTCCACGTTGCTGCGGAGGAGGCTCGGGTGCCGTGCGCTGTGCCCGAGGGCTTTCAGTGCACGAAGTGCTTTCCAGGCGCGGTCCGCTTGAGCGACCGCGACCTGAACGGGTACACGTCGTTCCGTGTGCCCGAGAGTCTCAAAGAGCTCCGTGCTAAGTTCTTAGCACGTGAGGGTTCGGGCGCTAGCGATGATCGCAGCGCTCGTGTTACTTCCGCTGCGCCAGCGCGTACTGCTCTTCGTACGCCCTCACCATTTCCGGAACGTCCTCCAGCAAGACGTTCCGCGGCTCCCATGTATCTCGATGGGGAGGAAATCCTCTCCAACGAATACGAAAACGAGCCCCTTGAGGGTTCGTTTTCGGGATACTATGGTCAACAATCCGCTCAACAATCCAGCGGGTTGAGCCGCGGGCGTCACGGATCGGCGGTGGCGGGGGTGGGAACATGCCTCGGGTATGATCAGCCCGGGCTGATCAGTATGCGCCTCTCCACGACCGGGTGACCGTCGTGGAGCGTCTGCAGGGCGCTGAGTTCGCCGCCCTGAAACAGGAGCTGGCGAACCAGAAGGCCCAAGTCGCGGCGGTCTCGCAGACCGCCTCGAATATCCAGGTCGAGTTGGGGACCCAGATGAAGGGTTGCTCCAGCGCGTCCGCGCGCTGGAGGAGAGGTTGCTCGTCGCCGAGGCCAAGTCCTCCGCTTCTGCCTCGGCTCCTGCCGAGGCTTCGGGTCAGCCGAGCTAGAGGGCTCGTGCTGCCGGTATGGCTTCAGCCGTCCGACGTAAAAGGTCGGATGGAGGCGCATGCTAGACGGTATGTCTAGCGTGTATGCGTTGCCGTGCCGTGCCAACACAGTGAACGGCCCGATGAAGCGCGGAGCAAGCTTGCTTGCTCCGAAATCCGAAACTGCATGTCTAGGCAGGTTTTGTGTAGATAACAAAACTAATGAACCAACTTTAAATTCATTTGTGTTGCCTCTGCCCGCATTGTCTGCGTTCAGCTTCTGTTGATCAACAGAAGCTGCTATAGTGTCTTGGACAAACCGAATCACGGCTTGTCTTTTGGTGATGAAACTGATTGCATCCGAGCTGAAGTCATTCAGCTCGCTCTCCGCTAGAGGCCCGGCCTCTGCGTGGTTCTTGCGGTGTCTGCGCCCTGCGCAGACCCGTGGTCGTTGGCCATGTTGTTAGGGAGTCTGCGCCCTGCGCAGACTCATGTGGTTTGTCCATTGTTGCAGCTGACACTGTGCAAGTGTCAGCGGTTTTCTGCGGCTGCTGTATTGCAGTCGTAGATCCTCCCCCACTTAAAGTGGGAGCCATCACTCCGAGTAAACTCGGTAGACGTGGATGCCGCATGGCATTCACGTAGAACGGTGTATGCCCGGTCGAGGCATGCACTGAGTTATTGATGGCAAACTCTGCCATCGATAAGCACTCGCTCCAGTATTGGAACGAGTGGGCGTAGCTCTTCAACATATCGACGAGCACGCGATTCACGCGCTCGGTTTGACCGTCCGTCTGCGGATGATCCGCAGTCGACATGGAAAGCTGGCTCCCAAGAAGTGTAAACACGTCTTGCCACAGGTGCGCTGTGAAGCGCGGGTCTCTGTCCGACACGATGTCGGACGGCATGCCATGGTGTTTGAACGCCATGTCGACGAGCAGACGGGCCGTTTGCTTCGCGGTCACCTCTGCTGGCACCGCAGCAAGATGTACCATCTTGCTGAAACGGTCTACAAAGACCACAACACCGATGTTCCCTCCGCTATCCGGGGGAAGACCAAAGATGAAGTCCAAAGACATGGACTTCCAACACTCCGACGGGGTCGGTAGTGATTGCAGTGGAGCCTGCGCGAATGGCGCAGGCTTCACGCGTTGGCATACCTCGCAAGCACGGATGTACTTGCGCACTCACTTATACTGGTGGTGCCAGTAGAAATCGCGCGTGAGAAGGACGTAAGTCTTCTCACGTCCGAGATGTCCCGCAGTCGGGGCATCATGATACTCGTACATGATCCTGAGTCGCAGGTCATGGTCATTTGGCACGACAACGCGATCCGCGTTGTCGTCGACTGCGTTGTAAAGTAGCAGTCCTTCGTGCACACGAAAGCGGTGTGCACGCGCTCGAAGGTGCTTGGGCAGCTTCTGACGGGACTTGTCAGAAGGCGCTGTGCCATAGGCCAGCAAAGAGCTTCGCGTCCGCGTCGTGCGCGTACGCGGCCTTCACGTCATCCAACAGAGATGATGTGGGTTTGCTCGATCGCATGGCGTCAATGGCATTGACGTCAACAGCTTCTGCATAGTCCGGCCGACGTGATAACGCGTCGGCCACCACGTTCAATCTTCCGGGTTTGTATTCGACCCGGAAGTTATACTCCGCAAAGAATGAGAGCCATCTCGCCATTCTTTTGTGAAATGTGGCGACTTCACTGCGGTGCGCAGTGAAGCATGGTCGGTGTAGACCACAAATGGTCTACTCCCAAGCAAGTACACTCGGAACTTTGCGAGTGCATACTTCATGGCAAGGAGTTCCTTGTCATGCACCGGATAGTTGCGCTCAGCTGGCTTCAGCTGACGCGATTGGTAGTAGACGACACGATCACGGCCCTCGTGATCGTGCTGCATTAACGCGCATCCGATCGCGAAATCGGATGCGTCACACACTACGTGAAATGGGCGATCTTGGTCAGCCACTGCCAAGATCGGCGCCTCAGTCAAGCCCCGCTTGACTGCATTGAATGCCTTTTGGCAATCGGGTGTCCAATTCCACACAGCTTCTTTCTTAAGAAGCTGTGACAGCGGGCGGATCTTGCCCGCGTAATCCTCCACGTACTTGCACAAGTACGTGGCCAAGCCAAGGAACTGCCTCAATTCCTTGACACTTGAAGGCGTTGGCCATTCATTTATCACGCTGACCTTTTCCGGGTCAGGGCGAACACCATTCTTCCCTACGAGACACCCGAGGACGGGTATCTCGCTCGCCCTGAAGATACACTTCTTCAGGTTCGCGTAGAGCTTATGCTTTCGCATAAGCTCAAGTAGCTTCCGGAGATGCACCCTGTGCATCTCTACGTCGGTCTTCCCGTCCACAGCCCGGCTGTGGATGAATACATCATCGAAGTAGCTCGGTGCGAAGTCGCGCACCGAGCGCAACAAGTACGTCACGCACCTGTTGAAAGTCGCAGGGGCGTTCTTAAGCCCCTATGGCATTACTAGCCATTCCCAGAGCATGTCGCTTGGCGTGCTCACTGCCGTGAGAGGGATATCGCTCTCACGCATTAGGATTTGATAAAATCCATCTCGCAAGTCGAGAGCACTGTAAACGGTGCTCCCGGCCATCGAATCGATGATGACATCTTTTCGTGGTATCGGCGTCTGCGCCGGTACCGTCGCATCGTTCAGCTTGTTGTAGGCATGAACGATGAGCCATCCGCCCTGTGGCTTCTTGACACAGAACGTCGGAGCACTGTGCGGGGACTTTGATTCCCGCACTTGTCCTGCTTTACGACGACTTTCAAAGAAATCGTCGATCGCTTTCACTTGCTCTCGCGGCAGTGGCCACTGCCGCGTGACACAGTACTTCGTGCCCGGCACGAGATCAATCTCGTGCTGAATGCCCTTATCCTGCGGAAGCTCCGCAGGAATCTCTTCCGGGAGTACGTCTTTGTACTCCCTCAACAATTCGTAATAGGGACTCGACTTCAGCGAGTCCCAACCTTGTTCCTCGAAGCGCTCTCGCTTCGTCTTCGCCCTGAGAGTGTCTTCACTCTCAGTGGTACTTCCCATGAAGAGCTGCCTCAGCTCTTCGCTCTCGCTCGCCGTTCTTTCGCTGTCCGAAAGAACGCAGACTTGCTTGATGCGTCCATCGTGCAAGTCGCGCGTGAAGCGCTTCCAGCTCATGGCTGGAAGCGAAGTCAACTCCGACGCCGTCGCCGGAGGACTAGCGAGTTCCATGTCACGATACTGGAATCTAGTATCGGTGCGCGTCAAGACGCTTCGCGTCTTGACATTCGGCGTCACCGCCGCAGTCTGCCCAGCAGACTGCTCTTGTTGCGTCTCGGTCCCGGACCGAGACTTGCGCAGCGTTTTCCGCTTGCGCCGTCTTCTTGTTGTGTGGAGCCCGGCTCCGCACAGTTGTTCGTCTGGTCCAGGCCCGGCCGTGGACAGTTTTTCGCCGGCGGACCCTGTCCGCGGGCGCGCGGTATCAAGCCCGGCTTGACCGCATTTTCCTTCGTGCAGCCCGGCTGCACGGTAATGTGTCCCTTCGCCGGCAGACCCTGTCTGCGGGCGCGCGATATCAAGCCCGGCTTGATCGCATGGCGCTTCGTCGTGCAGCCCGGCTGCACGACAGCATGCAAATTGCGTCAGTGCGGTACGTTTGCAACCGTCCGCACTGTTTGCAGCGTCAACTCCCGGAGTTGACACGCCTTCGTCACCTCAACGCCATTCATTGGCGGAGCCCCTCATGACCGAGGGTGCGTCGGCTCCCGGAGCCGACGCGTCGTTGTCGACCTGACCGCTTCGGGTCAGGGACTGTCCCTTACACGCTTGAACGTGGGTGTTGGTTCCCGGAACCAACACATCTTTTTCTTCCGACGTCGGCAGCATTGCCGACGTGGGTCTCACTTGTGCGCGCCCTTGCGCACTTCTTGGGCACTCCGGGACAGCAGCATAAAGCGCTGTCTCGACCGGTGAGCCGCGCGCACCAGCAGGTGCGTGCACTGCGGTAACAGGGCCATCGCGCTCGGTTCCGCTGTCGCGGCCGAAGCGCACGAGCATGCGCTCCTTCCAGTATATCACCGGATCATGCCGTGCAAGCCACGGCATGCCCATTACTACGTCGAACTTATCGTCCAGGTCCAGGACGATAAAGTGTTCGACAAACACTTGTTGTTTGTACGAGAAGCGCACGTTCACGACGCGCTTCTCGGTCTTCACGATGGCACCTGTTGCCAGTCGTACCTCCAGAAGACTTCGAGGTGTATCTACCTCCTCGAAGTCAAGTCTCGACAGGCTTCGTAGTCGAACAAAGTTGTTCGACGCGCCTGAGTCTACCAAAGCTCGAAGAGAGTCACTCGCTCTCTTCGAGTAAACCTTCAAGATGACTAGGTTCGGCCTGTCATCTTGTTTCTTGCAGTGAGAGCTGGTCTCACTGGGGGCTGCAGTCCTCAGTGTCGCGTGCCCGATGTCGGCACGCGCGACTGCATTACCAGTAGGGCGCCCCGCGCCTACTGGATGTTCGCGTTTTTGTTGGTCCGCGGCGATGCCTAGCATCGCCACGACGGCCACCTCCAGGGGGCATGGGAGCTGTGCACTCCCGTGCAAAGTGACCGATCCTTCCGCAACGGAAGCATCGCACGTTACCTCCCTGCTGCTGGCAACCAGCAGTTGTTGCATTCGAGAGGTCCATTGGTTCTGGACCTCCCGGCCTCGCTACCGGGCGCGGTTGCGGCCTCGGCACGTTCACATGCAGTTTAGCCTGCCGCAGGCTAAACTCTTCTTGCATGGCAAGAGTAATCGCAGCTTCGAGAGTACTCGGGTACTCTCGGAAGAGATAGGTCTTCACAGGCCCATCTCTAAGCCCCTTCATGAACGTGACGACCTTGGTCGCCTCGTCAATCGGGTTAGTCGCGATATTTGATACCAAATATCGTGCGCGCTGCGCGTAAGCATGGACGTCATGCTTACCCTGCTGAAGGTCGAGGAACTCCGCCCTCGACCGGAACTCGTTTTGCGGGGGCTCAAACGCTTGTTTGAGCTCCTCTTTGAACACTTCGTACGTGCTGAAGCACGTAGGATCGGAGAGTCGACGTCCATACGCCCAACTCCTTGCGCGTCCGCCAAGGCAGCACATGGCGAACGCGACCTTCGACAGCGGGTCGACGATGCGTCGAGCCGCTATGGCTGTGTCGAGCTCGACAAGCCATCGGAGGAGAGGCTCGCCCTCTCTTCCCACGTAATTGCTTACGCTCAACTTTAATGGTTGAGCACGCGGTGTCGTCCCTGACGACGCCGTCACTGAGGAAGCAGCGTCACGCTGCTCCTTCATGATGAACCCCAGAGCAACACCATGTTGCTCCGTCGGCGATAGCGTACGCAGCATTGTAGCTATCGCCGCTTCTCCAATGACTGTTGACAGTCGTTGGAGGGCCTCCCACTCTGGGTCAGACAGGTGGGGGCAGTCAGCGCGTGCAACATGCGTTGCAGGCGTGCTGGAGCTCTCCATGGGCACCTCCGTGCTCATGTGGTTCTCGGCTCCGCGTTCGTACACCGCGTACGAACGTCAAGCAGTCGGTCGTTGGACGGACTACAAAGTGCTACCAGGTGTAGTGGGTCTAACTTGACTCACTACTTTAGCTTACACGTTGCGCAACGTGTATGAGGAAGCGTAAGTACTTAGTAATTACTTAGGTTAATATATTTGAATACACAAATATAAGTTAACTTAGACAAGACTCCAAGTAGCTAGTTTAAGGTAAAATGAGAACTGTATTGTTTGTAAATTGATCTTCCTCTAAAATCTGCTAAAAACTGTTTATCATCTATGAAAGGGTTGGCAGCGGCTGGCTGTCAGAGCCCCGCTAATATGCATGTCTCTGATTGGTAGAAAGATGCTGCTTTCTACCAATAGGATCTTTAAGGTATGTGTGGACCACTCACTGTGGTGGTCCACTTCAATGTATCCATCGGTGTGTCTTACACCAATGTGAGGAAGTATCCAAAACGTTTAACAGATAACCTATCTGTTAAATTCACAAGTGGCTTGTAGCCACTTGTACGTGTAACCCCGTTACACGAGAGGTCTTCCTCAAGCGCGTTCAGCAGGGGGGCCATGCAAAGCAGCGGCGTCTTCCTGGCGCCTTTAACTTCGTAGCAGGCGAAGACGGCGATGAAGTGCTCGGAGGCGTGGGTCCACCCGTCGAAAATGAGGCCGAAGCGGTCCGGGATCTCGGCCGCGATCGAGCGTTCCACAACCCTAGTGAGGCTGTTCATGGCATGGACTAGTGTTTCTACACAAATTGGGTCAAGATTAGAGTAACTAGTCCAGAATAGACATCACAAATTGTAGTTAGCCTTTATACAAATATGACATGCATCGAACATCATTACCGTCTAGCTGCTCGGTTCTCGCAAAACGTGAGGGGGCAGATTGTTCTTGAGAATCCAGTCGAGCCATCCAAACACGTTGAGAGCTGAGCGGCGGACGTAGTTCAGCATTGAACCCGTCTCAGCCGTTGATGCCGACAGCATCATTTCCTGGTAGTCAGGATGCTCACGGCGCACATGCTGCATGAGGTTGCTGTAGCCGTTGCGCCGCGTCTGCTTCCGTACCGTGCCGCACCGACATCGATAGTACTCGAGGAT
The DNA here is from genome assembly GCF_018691715.1 of Phytophthora cinnamomi. Lineage (NCBI taxonomy): Eukaryota > Oomycota > Peronosporomycetes > Peronosporales > Peronosporaceae > Phytophthora > Phytophthora cinnamomi. Next base: position 150,566 of record NW_027151050.1, read on the forward strand.
GACCTCGTCTCGGTCATCCCGGCACGGACGGAAGTAGAACCCGGTAACTTGGGCCGGGGAGAACGCGGCGTGACGAGGGTGAGAGGCGACAGACATGACAGCTGGGCTGGAGGAGGATGTGGTGGTGGTGCGAATTGCTCAAAACTGAGAGTGAGCTCGCGAGCGGTCTGTGGGCGGCTCAGTGAACACCTGAGGGGTAGTTGCAGGCTGAGAGAATGGTTGGAGCGTAGCGCTAGTGAGTTTTGTTCGATTGCTTGGTTGGAGGTGGAAATAATGATAAAGAGGGTTCAGTCATAAGTTATGACAAATGTTTGCGATTGCTAATAAATTATCAATACGGCACAGGGAGTCGTGATCATAAATAATTTCATGAATACATGCGAAATTACTGAAAAGACCATGCCATAATCGGCAGCCCTGGTGATGTGCTCTGTGCACCAGGTTGGGTAATGATCAAGTGAAAAAAAAAAACTCTCGACTGGCGGGGGACTGCTATTTCTAACTCGTGGAAGGGGGATAAGATGCGCTTGAATAGCTCTTCAGATTGGGGTCTTGGAGAGCATCAACGAGAAAACTTCGAAAGTTCTTGCTGGTCGAGTGACAAACCTCCTTTCTCGCCGATGATCAAGAGCCCTCATGAACCGCTCCGCATGGAGGGCGCACCACGAACCACCAACCGCTGTGCTGCAATCGATGAATTAGTGCCAAGCCGGCCCAGAAAATCATTTATCACCGAAGTTGACCGCCTGAAAGGTGTTTCCTCAATTGCTGCAAAGAGCGAGAAAAGTGGCGATCTCCGTCCAGCCGAAGGGGCCACAGAAGTGTTTCAGCTGATTGACAAGATCGCCGAAAAGCAACAGCGAAGTAAGCGCATCCGAACGATGATGCAGAGAGCAGCCCATAAGACAATCCTCGTTGTGCGTACGAAGAACTCGATCCAAGCAGCTGAAATTGTCACTATACGCTTCTATCAGCACAAAGTTACAGAAGTTCCGCGCAGTGTGCAGCTATCGCAGGTTCGCTCGAAGGTGGTGCAAAACACGCGCTTCGGGTCGTCTAAGAACCGATCTCAGTTCGAAAAAATATTCTCTGAAGCCAGCGAGATCGACGCGCTACTCAAAGACATGTTCTGGTACCTCACAGCACACTGCTTCCAGCCAAATCGACAGCCTCAACTTGAGGCTAATTTTTACCAGCGCATTGCAGACACCTTCACGACACTTTTCGTTCGTCTGCAAATGAAGCCTTCCAGCCGCGACTCGGGCTTCTTCGACCAACTTCCTGACGTGGTGGCACAGATTCTGTTTGTATCTCTTTACGAGGCGTTCCCACGTTCACGTAAAACGATTTCTAGCGACGAGATCAAACACGAGATTCTCCGTACATGTTACTGCTGGATCCTCGGCTTCGTTCCAGCCGACCTAAAGTATGGTCACTGGCTTGCTGTAGATCAAGATTCCCCAAAGCGAATTGCCGCGCTCGCAGACTTCCCAGCCATGCGAAATCGTATGATACGAGCCGAACGCGTCGAACGCACAAGACAAGCCGTTCGGACATGGCACGAAGTTCAAGACGATGATCTTGGAGAGAATGCTCTGTCTCCTGTGTCTGCTGACCACCACGAGCATCAGTTTAACGGAATGCCAGAGACCACCGGATCAAACCCGAAGCTGCTCCCAAACGTTTCATCCCACCAGAAAAATCGCCGTAATTCCACCTTCTCCATTTCACCCGCCAAGAACCACCCGCGTCCAACCAGTGGTAATGGCAAAGTTGACAGCGTAACGAAAACTAGAGCCCACGTCGAAACTCGTGAACGCTTTACATACGAAATGTGCAACTCGCCGCTGATCGGCGCATTCTTGACACGGCATAAGTTGGAAGCCAACACGCCTCATTTGCGAGTGCAAATGCGACTTACTAGCGGTAAGCAACGAGATCTGAACGAGCAAGAAGCACTTCGAGCTGCTGTTGGAGTGGTGCCCGCGCGTAGACGGCGTCTTGTGGACCCGACAGCGTTTGGTGAAGCACTCGTGGAACTTGAAACATTTGGGAATGCAATTCGCCACGCGTATTCGAAGGAGAGGGAGCAAGCGCGACATCTCGACTCGCGTGAAAGAAGGCGGTTTGCCGGTGAACACCGTGCGCTTGAAACACAGCTGAGTGAGCTTCGACAGAGCGGCGAACGGTTGCACGAGTTCAGCAACCAACTCGTCAGTAAGGTGCACATTGACGCGCTGCTATCGTCATCTTCACGAGCAAGCAGCCCTCCAACAGCAGCATTTACCGAGGCGGTTGTCAGCATAGCCCCAGGAAGCGCCGGTGCTAATCGTCCGTTCGCTCCGCGCCCACCACCGAAACGTTGTGGAAGTTTGAAGTCCGCTGCAACATCATCACAAGGGGAAACCGGTGGGTCCGCACGGACAATACGCTTAGATCCAACTAACAGTCGATAACCTCAATTTCATGGTGAAGTGACAGCTTAGATTAGGTTATTTGGTCACAACATTCGGTACTGATCGGGTTTCACGCCGTCAGGAGTCAAATGAGCAAACCAGCAAAATGTGCGCATTTAGTCTTGAGATGACAGCGCACGGTATGTTGTTTCGGCTGTTCTTACAGTCGTTTGGTGCCTTTCTTCTTGTTGGCCTTCTTCTTCTTGAGCGAGGCTTCCGCATCAGTGCTCCGCTTCTTCTTCACCGGTGTCGACAGTGTCGCATCCTTATCAGCATCCGAGCTCGGCGTGTCTTCAGCCGCTCGCTTTCGCTGCTTATCACCGTCGTCACTTCCAGCCGGTTTCTCCTTCTTCTCATCCTCTCCACTCGTATCACCAGGCTCCTCACTAGCCACTGCCGATCTCTTCGGTGCGTGGATGTTCGTCCAGAGCTTCGCACGTCGAGCGTACTCGTCATAGCTGTCCAGGAACAGCTTCCCAGCCTCGTCGTTCAGCGACGACTCCGGGAACGGAACGATTAGCAGGCATCGCACCACCTGCAGCACGTGGCCGAGGCCAAGCGTCGGCTTCCAGTCCTTCTTGAGCGTGTTGACGCAAATCTCCCCCGCCGGCTGCGACACGTTCGGGTGGAAGATCTTGGTCAGGAAGACGCCACGCGGGGGCTGCTCCGGGAAGCTCTCGGTGAGCGTGAGCTTGACCGTGAAGTAGCCGCCCTCGTAGGGCGTGTCTTCCGGCCCGCGGATTTCGGCGTGGATCTCGCTCAGTTGCTCTTCGTCCTGCGGCAGGTACCGGATGCCGTCCAACGGCTGCATCACCAACTTCCGGAGATCGCGAGCCACACGCTGCGCCACTTGCGGCGGCAGGTTCTCGCGCGCCAACTACAAATTAAGACAAAAAAGCCAATGGACAAGACCGTTAGTGTCACAATTCCGGTCATTCGAGAATTTCTACGGCTGTAAAGCGCGGTGGGAGATGCAACTGGGCTTAAAAGAAAAGAAAAGACCAGGCAGGTATGGTGAGCGTGTATTTACCATTGGAAGTAGCGTGGGGGCGGCGGTATGGACAGGTTGAGGTCCTGGTGCGGAGTCTTTCGCGGGGAATAATTTCAAATGGCAGTGTTCGGGACTGACAACGAGAACTGATGTGGCAGACATGAAATCAAAACTATTTCTGGAATGGGTGCACTATTTATAGTGGAATACGAAACGACGCAGAGGTTTCCAACAGATGGATACATTCCGAGACGACTTGATATCGAGTGAACATGATGCAGTCGGGGGCTGACAATGAAGACACTGCAGAGCAACAGTGGAGACACGTTCCATCCACGGAGCAGGAATCGAAAAGCATTTTCAAGTTCCGACGCCAGCCTGAAGATCGCGATGTTGTCCCGAAATCGTCGGGGAGGGGGAGTTTGTCCACCCCAAGGAACATGGTTGCACCGGACTTGAGCGACGTTGCAGGCGGGCAACTCCCTACTGCGCCACCTGAAGAAAGTGTCGCGGTATCGGGATCAGCGAGGAAATACCTGCAGACTGATGGTCCTGGTGGACCGCCATCTACTGCACCAGAACAGAAGTCCAAGACTCGCGTCAAGGCGCCGAGGTCTTTTCGTGGTAAGCTGCACTTCTACTTCGGTGATGGAAAGGGCACAGTTAGTGCGGTACGAAGCGCGAGGCGTGCGTTGGGGCATCTCTCGCTGCAACAAGCTATTGCGTTTGTCCTGTTGGTGGCGGGTATGTTGTCCGAGTCGGGCACGCCTGCTCCGCGCTACAACGTCCCCATTGCGATTGGGATCATCTTGCTACCAGCTGCGACAGAAGACGACGCAGTGGCCTATCTGCAGCGCGAACATCATCGCCTGTTCATCACTGGGCTCGCGCTGGCCACTGCTGTTGATTTTGTGTGGCTGATGCGTCCGCAGGAAGGAGCTTACAACGCGTACTTTGTTGAGAGCATCAAGAGCTACACAGATATTGGAATCGCCGCGTGTGCTCTTGCCAAAATCACTCTCATCTTTTGCAGCTACTTGGAACTTACTGATACTGAGCCACCGCTTGAATCAGATGATGAAGGAAATTACAAGACTCTTCCAATCCCGCCGCCGAGTTTTCGGCTTTGGGATAAAGTGAAGTTTTTCTTCCCGAGACGAACGCTACCAAAGCGCGCCCAGCTGAGCATCGAAGTGCTGCATCGCGTTCTTGTGCTGGCATGGATTCACTTGGTTTGTGGTGCGCTATTGCTCGCGCTTGGATTGATTTCAACTATGTGGTATTCCGGACGCACTCAGTTTCGTGTCAGCCCTGTAGGCATCCCGCTCTACATCATGCTGCTTCTCAAATCTGCCACAACGCTACTGACATACCTTACAGTCTCGCATCGAATTAACTATGACGCTTGTCTGGAACTCTATGGCTTGAAAGAGCGCGATCCTAACAGCCGAGTGCGCGAAGTCGATGGCGTACAGATGCGTTTACCTCAAGAGCCTGTGTTAGCTTATAACCGGGCATGGCTGCATCGTATCCAGCGTGCTAAGATTTTGGACGGGATAGCGGGTGGCTATTTGCTGTTTGTATTCTATGCTGCGCTACGGAGTGGTATGGTCGTCGGTGGAAACGGAGTGCCTACGATGCTAGCATGCATAGCGGTGGTTCAACTGGTGCTAGACGTTTGGACACCGCTGCTTATCCTTGTGGCTGCACGGTGCGGATCGGCCCTTCATGCCCTCCATCACCGAGGAATCCCGGGGACAGACCCACTTTTCCCGCCGCAACTTCGCTGGGAAGACAGTGATGAAGAAGACGATAGCAGTGACGACGGTACCGGCGACAGCGAAGAGGAGAGTGAGGAAGACTCGGACGGCGATCTCTCTTACCACTCGTCTTCGTCGAGCGGGGACGCAGACAGAACTCCAGCAGAGAGACGAGCACGAAGGCTGCAGCATCGAGAGCGGCGACTTGAACGGCTTCGTGCAAGTCCACGCGATCCCCAACTACCCATTGTGGACGCCGATGCTATCGAGGGGAACCAAACTTCACGTAGTGCTAGCGACATCGCCACCGCTCGAGATGTTGTTGACAGTGCCAACTGCTCTGGGAATGGAGCGTGGGTGCGCCACTGGCATGAGGCTTCGAGGAGAGCCTATCTTGTCCACTCGTTAACGGGTGAAGCAGTGTGGGAGATTCCTAACGCAAATGCGGCACCAAACTCGGCTAGGCCGCTAGCATCAGCTAGAGACTTGGTTAGAATTGATAATCTCGCCAGAGATCGGCTCACCTCGGAGGCATTTGATGAACACTGGAACGAGTTGGCCGATGGCGGCGGGTTCAATTGCCGAGTCTCTCGGATCCCGGACTCGGTTGTGTTAGCGCAGCACCTTCAGGACCACGACTTTATCGTTGTATCGGACGGCCCGCGCCACCACGGAGATCACGAGCAGCGGACTGTATGGTTTTACGCGGAGGACAGCGAAGATGGTGAGGAGGCTGTAATGTTCATGGGCGAATTCATCTTCGATAGCCTCAGTCTAAAGCTGCGCGCATGTTTTCGATGCGCCGATCCAGAGGCGATCGTGCCGTTCGTGAAGCGGCTACAACTCAAGGAGATTGTAGGAGCCTATGCCCCCTGCGACTGACGTGAACGAACTCGGGTAACAAACAAATCTATAATATTCGGAGCTTCGTTGTTGTTGGTTGTTGTTGGTTGCTCACTTCGTGTCTGCCTATGAGGCAGGAGCAATGCACATGACGCAAAATAGGATGATAAACAAGTGGGGTGGCGCAAGCCATTTACATGATGGTGCAGCGGCGCTCGTCGCCCTCCTCCACGAAGCGTTCAATGTCCTCGTCCGTGATTTTGCCGGGCTTCATGTTTTTCGGGAATAGATCCTTCACGAGCACGCTATCCATGTCTGAGCGGAGGTAGAACAGCAGGTAGGCTGATGGACTGACGACCTGTTGCTCCTCCACGACGCGTACGCGCTCATCATCGTAGTAGTACCACTGATCGTCCACGAAGTTCTTAGCGTATGCAGTATAGTGACCGCCACCAAGCGCACCTTGGTGATTCACGACACCATAGAGGTTGTACTTGGTCTCCAGACATCGCGACTGGTCCAGGTTCGAGTTAGTATATCCACGACGAACGCGATTGCGTACTGCTGCTGCTTGTGCTGCAGCCGCACGCTGGCTGTCTGTGGTGCTCGTGGAAGTGGTCTCGGTGTCAGTCGTAGCATTGCTTCCCGCCTTCGTATCGGGGGAAGGAGATTCTGCATCACCCTCAGCAGAGACATCAGTTGTTTCGGCGGGCATCTCGCTATCCTCAGGCTTCTCTCCTTGCGTATCCTCTTCCGAGTCTCCATCTGCAGGGTGCTCGTCTTGCTTGTCGGCATCTGTAGCCCCTTCATCTACCGAACTGTCCACTGCAGTCGTCTGAGAGGTGGGGACTGTGCCATTGCTAGCGGTGCTTCCACCTCGAGACCTGAGCTTGATCAACTTTCGTGCAGGTGCCGACACTCCGCTTGACGTACTCTTCGGTCGCTTCATCGGATACTTATCCGGGATCTCGATGTGCGGTGCGACGCAGCACGAGAGATCCAGGTCGTGTATTGGGAACTCGACAAGCGATCCCAGTTTCCGGCGATACGTCTGTGTGTACTGGAAGCGCTTCAGATGCACCACCATGACCGGAGGAAGACGCCATATCTCCAGCTTCTTCGTCATCTCCTGGTGCTGGCGGCAGCTGGAGCAATAACCTTCGCTGATTTTTTCCTCACTTGTGAATGCATCCAAGCAATGGCGCAGCGGCACAGGGCCCTTGTCAATAGCCTCATTGCGCGCCACACTATCGTGGTTCTCCACGTGCTTCATCTTGTCCATCGTCTCACGGTCCTGGAAAATGCTTAAATCCCAGTCGATAGCAATCGCCTCTTCTTCCAAAATATCGAGAGGCTCCGAAGTGCACGGAATTGTGAATCCGAAGCTGCGTGTCAGCCACGATGATCGCGAATCGGTTAAGCCCTTGCTCTCCACGCGACGCAACAGGAATCCGCACTTCGAACTAAAGGTAGCAGATGCATCATTTAGGCCCGCGAACACACCATCAATGTGGTTGGCCACCAAACAATCGATGTTACGAGCTTCATCTTCCGCCCACTCGGTTGGAGACTTTGCATTCGGGCCCACGTATTGCTTTACACGCTCCCAAATAAGTTGATACAATTGAAGACCACTAGTAAGCTCGGGGCATAATCGCACGAGGTTGGGTGACCCGAATGGCACAGGTCTGAAAGGGTTCTTGAAGTACACAGCCGAGTAACTCAGCTTGCGCGAAAGCAGCGGGATGTATAGAAGTCGCGCTTGGCGCGATCGCAGACGGTTCAATGGCACCTTTATCTCATCTTCCGTACGACGAAGCCGCACCAACACTACAGGCTGATCTTCATAGTCAGCGTGTGCAGTGGGTGGCTCCAAGACCACAGCAGGGATATACTCATGTGATTGAGTTCGCATACGTACATCGACCAACGTACCCTTCGTTAACTTTTCGTAGAAGGACGCGTGATCTGCTTCCTCAGGACGCATATTACCCGTGCCAACAGCAGGGACATACGATGGGCGGCGGTGGCGCGTGGCTTGAACTGTTTCGGAGTCAAGCGGTTCCAATTGAAATGCTATGAGGCGGTCAATGCTGCGAATCTGCCCCACACGGCGGTTGTCGGCCTTGAAGCTTAAGATCATAGATCCACTGAATTCACATAGCTTGATATCACTCTCGGCAACATCAGGTAAATCGAACTCCTCGTGGCACATTTTCATCAGCTCGTGCTTCAGGTCAAAAATCGTCGCCGAAATGCTTAAACGTACTGACACCTTCATCGGAGTAACCCCGGTAGCGAGCACCAACTGCACAGTTACCGTGTTATGCTTGGGTTCTGGTAAGGGTACTTGCAGGAAGGTGAAAGGCTCGAACCGAGCCGATTTGAAGCCACAGACACTGCACGTCAGCAACGACTTGTACTGGCCCGTAAACAACGCAACAATAATCGATACCTCGCGTCGGAGGTGGTTACGCCACCATTCATCCGCAAGGTCAGCGTCATAGCGGCCATCGCTGTCGGGTTGCTCGATGTACGGCTTATCTTGAATGCGGTTTAGGTCCTCGCTTAATCCACTCAGCAGAAAAGCGAGTAACTCCTGCGCATCCTGCTGGTCATTGCCGCGGAATACTTCATTAAACTTGCCGATGGACTTCTTGAAGTTCCGTGGGGAGATAGACTTTTGCTTGACACACCACATGTCTTCTGCAAGCTTGCCATAAACTTCCGCTAGCTTACCTTGCAGCCCCAGCGTACTGGTGCGGTTGATGTCCTCTAGATACATTCCCGACAGGAAGTATTCAGCCAGCAGCTTAGTGTTGGTTAGACATTGCAACGCCGAGTTCATGTAGCAGGTGTTACCGAGGTTTGCAAGACCAATAGAACCACCCGACCGCATCCGACGCGGAAGGGCCAATTCCTGTTTTCGACGAGATTCTTCTTCGGACGGTACTGAAGACATATCGTCTTCCACATCGTCGTCATCCTCTTCTTCATTGTCGGTGTCGCCTTCCTTGCCCTTTGACTTCTTCTTGGCTGGTTTTTTCTTCGTCTCAGCTTCCCAAATGTCCAGCGTGGGTTCACCATTGGCAGCAACCACAACCTGCCGTTGAATCTCTGGACCACCTCCATACCACAGCTTCAGTGCCATCCATAACTGCTCGCAGATAATAACATAATGGCGACCCAACTTGATATCATCGGACGTCTTCAGAATCCTATCGCGCCGATCACTCGTGAGCAACGGGTAGTTATTAATGCACTTTGGACGGACAATCTCTCCCTTGAGATTTTTCATATAGCTGTCTTTGTGGGCGGTGCTGCTACCATTGACCTGCACCTTTGACGTGCTTGGAGTAGAAGTTGCTGTAGTGGTAGGGTTCGTAACCGGGGGCGAGAGCAGCAAAGATTCCTTCACGCGAATCTTGATGTATCGGCACCAGTGTATGTACCACTTGCGTTCAATCAAATACCACCGGTCATCTTCAACCAACGTGTCGGGGTCATACGCGTTGTAGCAACCAGTCGCAATCAACAACTCTTCTTCTTTGGTTGCTGGGACTAGACCTAAATCGATAAACGCTACTTCGCGCATAATTCGCAGAGTCGCCATCTCGTACTTTTGTTTGATTGCCCACGCTGTAAATTCCTCCACAGTCAATGTTAGAGCCTCGGTTTGCTTCGAAGATGAGCTTGCGTCCCAAACGCTTCTTCTTTGCCCGAAGCCCTTCATGACGCCGTCCACGAAAATGCCCAGCTCAGACCCCGAGACGGAAGGTGTCCTCGGACCCATACTCTCAATCAGAGATGACGATGACGAACTCTTTGTAGCATTCAGTGCTGGGTGTTTTTTCTCAATAAGGGCAGTGATCTGACTCTCCAACTCAGGGTTCTGAGTAATGTCCAGTCGAAGCATACCATATATATCCTCGCGAGTCATATAAGTGTTATCTCCAACGCTCGCGAAAAGCCTGAATGCGAATTCAGCCTTCTCCTTGGTGGTACCTCGGCAGGCAACTGACAAGGCGCTTACGAAGCTGAACACATCAATGTCAGATCCATTCGCGCGCGAGCCAAAGCTGTTAAACACGCGGTTGAAGCGTTCCTCAGACATCTCCAGTGGAAAATCACTCGTAAGTGCATCCAAGTCGACTGCATCACCACCGCCTGAGGCCCTGTAGTTGTTGAAGGCGTCCTGCAGCATAGACACTTCTTTCGCGTTAAAGTGCGTCTCGTTTGCAAGGATCTTTTGCTGGACTGCGGGATTAAATTCCTCCTGGGACTCCAGCAGCTGTGGATCAGCTGTCTCGCACAAAATATCAGCGAATGGCGCCATCCAGTCCACAAGAGTGTGGTAGGCTTTCAGCTCGGGAACAATCTTGATAAAATCATCGCTAGTCATGCGCACTCGGCCCTGATCGAAACCTTCGCTCAATAGCCTCCGGTACTCCGGCCGGTCGAGCACATGTCGTCCATGAAGTGACACCAAAAAGTTACTCAGCCCCGTGCTTTGCACTTTACCTGCATGATCTAAGTCGCACATGTTGAAGATAAATTGCAGCTGGTCCTCCATTGTGCCACAGCGTAAGATAGCCACCGCGCGCAGAAACTCGTCCATGTTGATATCAGAGCCTTGACGATCGGACACGGCTTTCATAAAGCGCATCGCGAAGCTCGACGGCATGTCCGGGAAGACGCCGAGGATGTCTCTCCGGAAGGAAGCCCGGCTAATACAAATCTGCGATCCTGCCGTGTGCATGATGACACTGTGGCGGTTCCCACGCTCATCCGTAGTGCTGCCCTTCGACGGCTCTCCAGCAGAAGCCGATGCCGTCGTCGCTGTGTCCTTCACTGGAGACGTCGGGGGTCGACCGTTCGAGTTCGGAGCGGCGCTGCTCGCCGAGCTGCGCGAGCTCTCCGCCTCTGTCTTATGTCCGGTGCTAGTGTTGCCGTGGTATAAATATTTGGAGGAGCATAGTCGCTTGAAAGCCGCCGAGAAGTCCTCGAGCAGCTCCGGCGGCAGCAGGTTCTTCATGCGCTCCGACTCGAGCTCCTTCTTGTGGCGCTGCAGCTTGCGCTCGTACGACTCCATGTGCGCGTAGACCTCGAGGAAGTTGAAGAGCGGCACGCGGATGAGCGGCTTGATGTCCAGCACTTCGTTGATGTACTTCTCGAGCTCGCTGCGGCGCTGCTCCACGACGCTCTGGTGGCGGTTGCGGAACACGTGCCGCTTGGGGAAGTAGAGCTGCTTGACGGGCGAGCTGGTGCGCTTGAGCCGCTCGTGCAGCTCGCGGAAGTCCGAGTAGCGCTTGCGGATGAGCCACTGCAGGCCGCCCTGCAGCCGCACCTCGACGGAGAAGACGGTGTGCGTGGCCTTGTCGATCTCGGCCTCCGTGACGCCGTCGCTGGGCAGCGTCACGCTCTCGATCTCGAAGGACGGCGCGGAGCCCGAGGCCGGGCTCGAGTACGCCGACTCGGCGCCCTGCTGCTTGTCCCGGGCGCGCAGGCCGATGAGCTCGCTGGACGTGTGCGACCGCTCCAGCGTCGGCACGGTGCGCGCGCTGCCGACCTTGGGCAGCTGCGGCACGGTGTCTGTGTCTCTGGGCGACGAGGGCTCGTCGTCCTCGCGCTCGGCGGCGGCCTGGGAGGACGCGGCGGACGACGGCGACGGGGACATGGCGGCGTCCAGCGGCGACGCGGCGTTGGGCGCCGAGGCGGACGCGGACGCGGCGCCGCGCAGACTGAGCTCCGAGGCGGAGGAGAGCGACACGACGTCCACCTCCTCCTCCTCGGCGATGGAGGGCACGCGCGCGCTGTTGCAGTCGCTGCCGGCGGCCTCGGCGGAGGCGGAGGCGTCGGCGCGGCGCAGCGCCAGGTCGTACGCGGGCAAGCTCGCGGTCTTGCGCAGCGTCGGCGCGTCCGGCGGCGAGGGCTCCATGGGTGTGGCGGGCGCCGGCGCGGAAAGCGAGAGTGATGGTCGCGCAGCTCGGCTCGGGCGCTCTTGCAGTGTGAGCTTTGGCGTTTGTCTGCTCGGTTTCCAAAACTCCTCCCCCTTGCCGGAAGTTGCAGCGATGCCGGGTCGAGGGCTGCAACTTGTGACAAATTGGTCCTGCGAGATCTGGATTTAATGTTCGCGAGAGACCGGGCGAGATTGACGGCCTGCAGCTCCCTCTGCTGCTCGACGTGTCGACGCCCCCGACGCAGCGACCCCCGACCGAGCGACGCCGATGTAAGGTAGGATACGTACTGTACTGTACGCGAGAGCTCTCCGCGATGTCGGTGTTGAAGGTAGCGGCAAGCAAGCAATTGCAGGGCGGTCGCAGCTTGAGAAACACGTAGACGGGGCGAAAGGCCCAATTTAGATACATGTAGCTCACTGCAAAACCTTGTGTTACAGTACCCATTCCTTTGAGAAACATCCTATGTGTTGTAGTCTCAGATGAGGAAAACTTTTACTTCTAGGCTCTAGAATGCGATGCGAGATGATTCATATGGTCGCCCGTCTTGAACTACCAGATGATGATCGCTGTAAACGAAAGTGGTGCGCTCTCCTTTTGCGACGGGATGTGCGAAGCAGAACTGGTTCGGAGGATCATGATACAGTTCCTACGGCAATTAGACTGCCCGAGTGTAGTTAAAACCGTTGGTACATGTACGAGCTGCTGGCTACTAGCCACTGGCTAGTGCGTGAATAGCCAGAGGGATTCCGACGAGGATGTGACCCTCCTCAATCCCAACCTGCCCTCAATCCCAACCTGCCCTCAAGAAGCGCGTCTGCACCCAGTGATGCTCTCTCCTCGAGCCTCGAGCTCTCTCCTCGAGGCTCAAGGGAAGACGCTCAAGTTCCCTCATGCAAATCCGTCAACTCTTGCTAAGTAACGCAGATTATACCATACTATAGGCACTTGAACAGGTGCATGTACACCTGAGCACAGCCTGCGATCCCAATACTTGCATGAATTGCCACGTACTGCCCCGTTATAATAGACCATCGAACAAGTGCACGTACTGTATGACACTTACACTGTAAGTTACAGAACCTTGTATTGATGAAGATGAAGAAGTTAGACTCGGACTATACGGACATAAAACGAAAAAGTGGGTGTACCTATTTCAAAAAAATAGGCACGGTCAATTTTGCTGATCCCGTCGTCTGGTCGCAGTTGAAGCAAAATCTCCAGTCGCCATCTGGCAGCTGGCAGATTGGAGCCCAAGCGGACAGTGAGCTGATAGAGGACGCAATTGTCCACGCGGAGGCAGGCATCCGGATCGCGGTGCAGTACCGCAGCGCTCACAACTCGTCGTCGCTGTCGCTGTCGAAACTCGAGAGCTCCAGCAGCCGCTTGGCGCGTAGCAACAGCTTTGCGCGGTCGTCCTCGATGGTCTCGTCGTCCTCCTCGTCGCTGTCCTGCCGGATGTCGAACGAGTACTCGTCCTCCTTCTCCTCGTCGCTGAAGTCGTCGAAGCGGATGCCGAGCTTCTTCTCCAGCTCGGCGATCGGCCGCTGCAGCGCGTCCAGCATCGTCGAGGTCGAGTAGTCATCGCTGTCGCTGTCGGAATCCTCGATCGGCTGCCCACGGACAGCGGCTTCGGCACGTCGAGGGGCTTCGCGAGCGTCAGGATCTACGGCACCACGAGAAGTAGTCGTCGGTTCTTGCCCGCGCGAGAACCTTGATCTGATATTGTCTTCTTCGTGCGTCGCGGAGAGCCCTTGTGCTGGTTGGGGAGTGGACATTTCGTCGTCATGAACCTCGTGGAAATCGAGCGCACCCCGTGGTGTGGACACTGATTCGTCCTGCTCTCGCAACTCTCCGTGAGCACGTTGAGGAGAGGACGGTTCTTCAGACCCCATTTGCGAGAATTGTTGGGCATACTGCTCCTTTTTGAGTTCAGTAATAGGCCGCTGCAGCGCGTTGATCGCTGTCGAGGTCACGTAGCCGTCGCTGTCGCTGTCGCTATCGGGGTCCTCGCACGGGTGCCCGCGGACAGCGGCCACGGCACGTCGAGGGGCCTCGTGAGCGTCGGGATTTATGGTACCATGACGGGTAGACGCTGGTTCCTGCTCGTACGAGGATCGCAGCTGAAATTTCGGCGTGAAATCGCCATCTTCACGTGCTGAGGGGTATTCTCGCGAAAATTGGGGAGTGGAAGTTTGGTCATCATGAACCTCGTGGAAATCAAGCGCGCTTCGTGGTGTGGACGCTATTTCGTCCTGCTCTCGCAACTCTCCGTGAGCACGTTGAGGAGAGGACAATTCTTCAGCCCCCGTTTGCAAGAATTGTTGGGCATACTGCTCCTTTTGAGTTCAGTAATAGGGTCTCGCACGGTGCCCGCGGACAGCGGCCACGGCACGTCGAGGGCCTCGTGAGCGTCGGGATTTATTATTCTCGCGAAATTGAGTGGAAGTTTGGTCATCATGGTGTCAAGCGCGCTTCGCGGAACACTGCTCCTTTTTGAGTTCAGTAATAGGCCGTTGCAGCTCGTTGATCGCTGTCGAGGTCACGTAGCCGTCGCTGTCGCTGTCGCTATCGGGGTCCTCGCACGGGTGCCCGCGGACAGCGGCCACAGCACGTTGAGGGGCCTCGTGAGCGTCAGGATTTATGGTACCATGACGGGTAGACGCTGGTTCCTGCTCGTACGAGGATCGCTGCTGAAATTTCGGCGTGAAATCGCCATCTTCACGTGCTGAGGGGTATTCTCGCGAAAATTGGGGAGTGGAAGTTTGGTCATCATGAACCTCGTGGAAATCGATCGCACCCCGTGGTGTGGACACTGCTTCGTCCTGATTTTGCAACTGTTCGTGGGCACGTTGAGGAGAGGACGGTTCTTCAGACCCCATTTGCGAGAATTGCCGGGCATACTGCTCCTTTTTGAGTTTAGTAATAGGCCGCTGCAGCGCGTTGATCGCTGTCGAGGTCACGTAGCCGTCGCTGTCGCTGTCGCTATCGGGGTCCTCGCACGGGTGCCCGCGGACAGCGGCTTCGCCACGTCGAGGGTGTGTGGACATTGCAGCATCCTCAGCAAGGGAATATCCGGGTGGCGTAAACGAAACTTCATCATGAGCGTCGAGATGCTGACGAACAGGTGGGGGCGTGGACACAGCTTCTTCTTGGGCACGATAGTACCCACGGGGAGCTTCCGGTGTGAGGATTCCATGGCGTTCTCGCGATAATTCTTGGGCGGATTGTGGCGTGGGTACGTCTTCATGCTGGATCTGTGAGGGTACTGGAGAAGTTTGCAGCGGTGACTGTTGCCCCGCCTGCGGAAAGGTGTTCATTGGTAGACGCTCGTTTCTCGCTTCGTCTCCCGTTGCAAATTCTCTTACGTACTGCTTCAATCGAGTCTCGAACTCAGTGCGAAGGCGTGATAGTTGTTCTTCCCATTCGACCTGCTTGTGGATTCCGCGCACACGATCGTGAATCTCAAATTCAACACGCTGCAAGTCTTGCTCTTGCTTGCGCGATGAGATTTCAAATTCCATCCGCTCCTTCTGCATTGCGAGCGTACTTTCCAGCCGCTGATACTCTATCTGCAGCATTTTAGATGCTTCTTCCAGGGTCTCACGAGCGGACGTCTCCATATTGCTAAGGTATTGAAGCCTTCGCTTTCGGATCTCATAGTCGAGAGTTTTCAAGTGAAGTATTCTCTCCTTTTCTGCCGCGATAGCTTCTTTCCGCCGGTGTGCTTCGGCTTCAAGAACCATTTTTTTCTCCTTCATCCATTTTTCGTGCTCCGCCTTGAGTTTACCAGACTTCTCTGCGACATCATCGAGGAGTTTTTGTTTATGGACCAGCTCTGCTTCCTCCAGAGCTATACGATTGCGTTCCTAGAAAACCCAACAAACACATAGCCTGATTAGTTTAGCATACCCTACATGCACAAAGGCACTCGGTCTACTTACGCTGATCTGGAAATCCACAACAAAACGTGGATAGTGCGCGAAGGCGGGGTACTGCCCCCTTGATAGCGGCCAATACGGTCCACGCCCCGGAGTGGAAGCATCTGCTGCTGGGTTCTCGATCGACGTAAACTCGGTCAGATCCAGCTTTTCGCGCAAATTCATCATTAATTGCACGAACTTTTGGATATCGATAGCGTTCTGCTGGTGAAAGAATTGCTCGATTGAGAAACGGTCACAGGAAGCCAGAAGAGCTGTACGGAAGTAGGACAGATACGCCAACACAGCCACGAAGAGGAGCTGTGGCGTGTCAGAGTAAGAGAAGAGGTGGTCCCATAGGCACATCCACTCGTCCTCACTGAGCACTTCCGTGAAAATAGTCTTCAGCAAACTCCAAGCGAACTCCTCGGACGTGACTTGATATCGAGTAAAGTGGTCGTAGAGCTGAGCGTCTCGCCGAGCCAATTCTTTCTCGATTGCGCTCATGGCAAACACGGGTGGGTACGGAAGACTTATGAGGAAATCACCGCACCAGTGAAGCATGACACTAACACTTGCTTCGAACGCCGCCAGGTCATTTTCTCGGAAAATCTTGACGAACGGGTACACGACAGCAGGCAGGTAGCTAACTTCACCGAAAGCTGGGCACCAATACACAATTGCCGAGAGAATACGGTGGAGACGACGAAAGAGCCGGCTATCTTGTAATGGATACTGATCCTTCAGCCGAACAAACACTGGGTGTTTACCCTTTGCCACCAACGACCGAAAGGCTTCTTCATTCTTGGGTAGACGAAGAAGGAATCGCCATACAAGTACCCGGTACTTCTTGGGGTACATACCATTGCATTTCAGACTTCCAACGAGGCGCTTGCGGTTTACCGCGATTTCTTGGGCTGTCAATTGCCCAGGAGGAAGCGCCAGAGGGCTTTTGCGCCGACTCCGAACTTTATCCCGCAACGTTGGAGACTGGCAGTCTAGCATCTCTTTCGTAGGTACACTCAGTGATCCCGTCGAGGTTCGAACGCGGGACCGCGTAGCATTAGCAGGTCGCATTCGAAAAGGTTCAGCTTGGCCTGTAGTCGACTCCTGTTGTGTCTGCTTCAAAGCACGGCCAGCCCGTCTCGGCAGCTTCGCTCCGAACAAACTGTCAATAAGTTTCGAGGGCACTGGGCGACTCTGATCCGCTGGACTAAACTCCGCTGGATCCGGCCCCGCTGTTGGGTCAATCCCATCATCAGAAAAGAGCATGCTCTGCAACCCAGATCGAGTGCGGACGCGAGCATGTTCTCCTAGCTCTACCAGCCCCTCTTTCCTCCGCCGCTCCTGAGCTCGAGCTGCGGTTTCTCGTGCGATTTCCATGTCGTACAGCAGCAGATACCCGTCACTACATACGCGCATAGACACCAGGCATCAGTAAGTGAATTAGCCACGACGGAAGAAAATAGGAATTGTTTACCTAGTGGATGCTGCAAGATAGCGAGCATGGCACTCGATATCAAACGCGGAAATAGTACGCCCACTGTCGCTGATTTCCAGCTTGATCTGCGGGTTCTTGGCGGCGACGTCTAGGAAGAAGATACTTCCGTCGTCGCCTAAAATGCTGATCGTCGTGCTATGCCCAGGAAGGAACGCGTGCTACTCGCACAACCACACGCATTGCATTAGCAAAGTGCATAATCCCATTTGGACGCCGCCCCCGCCACTTACGCTTGCAACTTGTTTGATCGGCGGCGGCAGTTCGATGATCCGGATAATCGTCTGCGACTCAAACCCCCACACGTAAATGAACGGTGCGCGCCCACTGCAGCAGCAAAAGTCACACTTATCAGCTCACAGCTACAGCGAAATAAATAAACCGAGCAAACCTCCGTCCTCACCTGGCCACGAGCACCTGCTGGTCCTCCGAGACCGCGATCTTCTGCAGTCCGGGCGACTGTTCTCGCTCGGGCAGCGAGAAGCGGTACCGTAGCGCCAGCGACTCGAGCTCCCACATCATGATGGTGTCGTCCTGGAAGCACACGGCCACGAGGTCCCCTTTCCCCACGAACGCCGCCTGCTCCACGCCCGGCCCGGCGTTCAGCACGCGGTAGCGGGACCAGTCCTTGGTGTCCCAGAGGATCACGGCGTCCTGCGAGGCCGTGAGCGCCAGGCGGCCAGAGCGCTGGAAGGACGCACAGCGCGCCGGGAAGCGGTGGCCCCGCAGCGTGCTCACGAGCGTCAGCGCCTGCACGTCGATGCAGCGCACGCTCTCGTCCTCGCACGTCACGAGCAGCTCCGTCCGGCGCGCAGGGCTGAAGCAGCAGCTGACGGTGGGCACGCCCAGGTGCTGCACCAGCGCGTAGCGGTTGAGCGTCACGAAGAAGACGAAGACGCGGCCGCGCTCGTCCGTGGCCGCCAGCAGCTCGCCCGACGCATTGAAGGCCACGGCGCGGAAGCGCGCCGGCCGCTTGTCGTGCGAGCTCAGCGGCAGGTTCTGCACGCGCGAGAGCAGCCCCTTGCTGCTCACCAGCGGCCGGCGCGCCCAGATCACGCCGTCCTGCGCCGCGCGCAGCGCCAGCGTCTGCACCATCGGCGGTCGCGTTTGAATTCAACGGGCGGCAAAGCTTTCCACTTCCACCCACTTGATTAGCGGGTTTTATTGTCGTATCGATTAAACCCAATTTTGAGGTTGGTTTTAATCAGACTTCAGTTTGTGTGCTGGACCGCGGGTGGGTGGAATAGTTCCCAGCTGAACTCGTCAACTGACGCCAGCAGCTCTTCCGCGATGGCGACCGAGGCTGTGGTGTCGCCGCGCAAGCGCCTGCCGCGGCTGAACCTGGAGCAGCACGTGGCGCCGGGCGGGGAAGACGACGACGTGGCGCTGGCCGTGGCGCCGTCCTCGCCGTCCACGGCGTCCACCGCCAGCTCTTCCGACAGCAGGAAGCCCGCCAAGGCCAAGCCCAAGGCCAAGGCGCCGTCGCCCCCGCTGTTCGAGCAGAGCCACCTGCACGAGCGAGCGACGTCGCGCCTCGTGGCCAAGAACGGCGAGGCCAACGACGAGCGCGCCAGCGACGCCAGCGACGAGAGCGAGGGCGAGCGCGAGGGCGCCGCGGCGCTTGGCAGGGCTCAGCAGCTGCGCAACTGGATGCGGCGCCTCAAGCAGACCTTCGGCGCGTCCTTCCTGCTGCTGGTCAGCACCGTGTACGCCGTGCAGGGCTTCACCAGCTTCAGCGCGCTGGCGGTCAACTACTTCTTCAAGGACAACCTGCAGCTGCAGCCGGCCGAGTCGCAGTCGCTGCTCACGGTCATGATGGTGCCCTGGGGCGTCAAGCCGCTCTACGGCATCATCTCGGACAGCCTGCCGCTGTGCGGCTACCACCGCAAGTCCTACATGATCCTGTGCAGCGCGCTGGGAGCCATCGCCACGCTCACGCTGGCCGTGCCCGACCTGGTCACGACCCCGCTGGGGGCGGTGCTCGTGCTCATGCTCAACAGCCTGTCGACGGCGGTCATCGACGTGGTGATCGACGCCAGAGTCGTGGAGATGTCGAGGCTGGACCCCAAGTACGGCGCGAACGACCTGCAGTCCGTGTCGTGGGTGTCCATGTCGGTGGGCGGCGTGCTCGGCTCCTTCTTGTCGGGGCCGGCGACGCACAATTTGGGCGTGCGGGGCGTGTTCTGCTTCGCGTCTGTGGGACCGCTGACGATTTTGCTCTTCTCCATGTTCATGCACGAGCCGAAGACGACGGTGAGCAAGCGCCACTTCAAGTCTTCGGCCAAGAGACAGCTGCGGCAGCTGAAGGGTGCGATCTGCACGCCTGTCATTTGGATGTGCGCGCTGTGGGTGTTCCTGTCGGGCGCGATTAGCCCCGGGTATTCGCAAGTCTTTTTCTACTTCTCCACGGACGTGCTGAAATTCACGCCCGAGTTTTTGGGAACTGTCTCCGCGTTCGGCTTCATCTTTCTCATGGTGGGTACGATGCTGTACAACGCGTTCTTCAAGGACATGTCTTTCCGCCGGATCTTCTTTATTGCGCAGCTCAGCTTGGCGGTGGTGTCGCTGTTGGATATCGTGTTGGTGACACGAGCGAACCTGGATGTTGGTATTCCTGACAAGGCATTTGTGCTGGGCGACGCTGTAATTGCCGATGTCATTAGCCGCCTCAAGACAATGCCGGTTATGGTGCTCTGCGCCAAGCTGTGTCCTAAGGGCATCGAGGGCACTCTGTTTGCGCTGCTGATGTCTATCTCCAACTTTTCTCGGAGCGTTAGCGAGTTTTGGGGTGCACTCGTCTGTGCGTGGTTGGGTATTGCAAAGGACCAGTACGAGATGTTGTGGCTAGCCATTATCTTCCGCAGTGTACTGAAGGTGGTCCCCATCTTCTTCCTCTTCCTGATCCCGGCGACAGACCCGCAAGAAATTGTTGACGAGCTTGACTTTAGTTCGCCTGCGCATGGGAATTTGAGCAAGGATAACCACGAGGACGAAGAGGCAGAGGGCGAAGATGAACACTCGGGCACGATTCGTGAAGACCACACGGTCAACGACTGCTCACCAACGGAAGAGGCTGAGATGAAAGGGTCCGCGGCGGCTGTCGTTTGAATGATTAATGTTTTACTAGTTCTACAATTTGTTTTAGAGAGGGAAAAGCTAGAGAAATGGAATCTGAAAACTACTACCACGACCGTACAATATGGAGGCGGATTCTCTATTATATCTCGACCAGCCAACTGTATGGCCGACGAAGATTGCTTTTCAAGCTTCAGCTTTTTCTGGGTGTGCTTATGCGTTAGTTTCCTTTTCTTCCGGGAGCTCGGAGAAAGAAATGACCATGGCCGTGATGTTGTCCATGCTACGCTTGAGCAGAGCCGCCTCCACGAGCGCGTTTGCGGCAAACTGAAGCGCTTCTTTTGTTACATCCTCCGCGCTCGTGGGCTCCTCCTCCCAGTGGAATTCCGCCACCTTGGAACGAACAATCTTGGCGGCATCGTCGTCACTCAAACGGTCCCAGAGACCATCGCTGGCAAACACGAGATACTCACCTGCTGCTTCCACATTGACTACACGAACATCTGGGACCACCGACACCAGTGGAGCTGAGCAGGATGCCGGCAGATTTGTCTTGAGCGGGTGGTCACCAAGAGATCTACTAATGGCCAGACGAAGCGGGATCTGGTCATGCGCCACGCGCCAGCATCCCGAGAAGATGACCTTACCTCCCGCCTCTTCCACGCGTTCAGTCTCCTCCTTGAGATCTGGTTTGTGATCCACCGATAGGCGCACCGCACTTGCCACCACTTCGTCACCTTCGTCGTCGCTTGCCTCGCTGTTCTCATCTGCGTGGGCCAGCACACCACGCGAGTCGCCTAGATTCGCAACGAAAAGCTTACCGCCCACCAAAAGTCCCAGCAACACCGTCGAACCGTCGCGCTTGTTCAAAATGACGGTGCGCTGCAGGATCTCGTCGTCCACAGTGGCAAACGCGTCGACCAGCAGCTCGCGGACTTTCTCCACGTCGTCGTCAGCCAGCTCCGTGTGCTGCGCGCGGCGGCTGATCTCCACCAGCTCGTCGCTTTCGCCGAGCAGGTCCTTAAACCGACGTCGCGCGTACTCAGACGCATACGCGCCGTTGTGTCCATCGTACACTGCCAGCAAGCAGGGCGACGTTTCTGCGTCCTCCTCGTTTTCAAGTAGCCGCTCTACCACCGAGTAGCGGTCTTCCATGTACGGGCGCGCGCCCTGCGCGAGGGACACGCCCACCTGGACGCGCATCTTGGCCGCCTCTCGTCTCCGACTCCTGCCGCTGTACTTGGGGTGGCAGATGGTGGTGAACTCGGAGCAGCGCGGGGTCTTGGTCTCCTCCTCGTGGAAGCGCTTGAGCGCCGACTCGATCACGTCCACTTTGCGGCGCTTGCGGTCTCTGCTCTTGGCCACGAAGCGCTTGATCGGGGGCGTGGGCGGCTTCACCTGCTCCCCCTCGGGCGGCGGCTGCGACGGCTGGGAGTCCTCGAGCTCGTCCGGGCTGGTCTCGGGGCCTTCGCAGTCGAGCGTCCCTGCTGCAGTCATCAGTAGCACACACGTTGAGCGTCTATGTCTCTCAAGTGCCAGCCAACAAGCCGGCCATGCCGATGCCGGGGCTGAGCTTACCGGAGGTGGTGGGCGACAGCGAGTTGCGCTTGCGCTTGGCGGCGGTGGGCGTCGGGGACGCCGTAGCGCCGGCCGCGGCCTCGTCCGCCGCAGCTTCCGCCTCAGCCTCTGCTTGGGGCGGCTGCGTCTCGTCTGCGGCGATCTGCTCGAGCGCGCGGATGCCGGCGCGCTGCAGCAGGCGTGGCGAGCGCGTGTGCGGCGACTTGCAGCTGTCGGGCGGCGTGGCCGAGCACATCTCGAGCCCCACCATGCCGTTCACTGGAGAGGCCACCAGGACGTCGGCGGGGGCCATCGCGTGCGGTTGTGTGCGAGTGGGGCGGAGGCAGCGCCGAGATGGGACGCGAAACGACCGGATGGATGGAGAAGTGGTCAGTCCGACCAGGGCCGAGTGCTCTGCGTGTCGTCTCGTGCCTCGAGCGCTGTCTGCCCGCTGGCTGGTACTTTTCACCTGCCCCACACGGCGCCAAAATGAGACTGAGCGTGCGAACTCCCGCGCGATTTCCACACCACGACAAAACGGACTGCGACCGGCTCTGATTGGCCCGTTCAAACCTACCCCGCGGCGTTTCGCATCGTCTTCGAGCTGTGTGCGGCACATCAAACTCGGCCCCACATGGCGCGCATCATAGCGGCGACGGCGGAGGCGGCCGAGCAGCTGCAGGCCGCGCGCGAGGCCCTGGCGAGCGCCCACGCTGACGCGGCCTACTGGAGGAAGCAGTACTGGACCTCGGTGGAGGCAGTGCGCGCCTGGGTGGAGGCGGAGCATGCCGACGCGAGCGACTCGGCGCCGCGTTACCGCCTGCTGCAGCAGACGCTGCAGGACACGCGCTATGGGCTCGACTACGCCGTCCGCTGCGCCTCGGACGCGCGGCAGGAGCTGTCCAGTGCCAGACAGTTCTACCTTGACCTACTGGCGACTAAGGCTCCAGCTGCAGCTGCGAGCGACATGGGGAAGGCTGCTTTGGACTCCGAGGAGGCCACTTCAACTTCAGCACCAGTTACAGCTTCCACGCCGCCGTTAGATCGATCTCCAGGCCGCGACCGCTCACCGGAAGCTGGTGCTGTTCCGTTCCGGATTCGGACACATGCGGTGACTCATTCACTGCCGATGCAACCAGCGTGTGTGCCGACGAGTACACTGGAACGCGAGAATGGAGGTATACCAGAACCACTGCCTCCTCCCCCTACTGCTGCTGCACCAGTGGCTACTGTAGTGCAGGAGGTGCCACGGAATGCAGGACAAGTAGTGGGTGCTGGTGAGCGGTCGGTTAGCGTGAGCCCTAGTCAACCGAGACCGGCGACAGGTGCGTGTAGAAGTAATTTATCTAACAACGTGCACGGGTTGCTCATACGTCGTGGACTGCTGACAAAAGGTGTTCGGCGAATTTCTCCGTTGAAGCGCGGCGGAGGCGAAACGGTCTACGTTGTCCCTCCGAAACGCGCCAAGTACGCGAGAGCCTTCAAGTGGGACAACAACATGATGCACCATTTCCCGAAAGACTTCACAATCCCCGTGTGCACGCTGGCTACGATGTGGGCATATTGGGTGTGCGGCGATCCGATCGCAAAATACCCACCTTTTCGCATCTTAATCGCGCCAGAGCTCGAGGATGCCAAGACCAAGAGGACGCTGTCGTCTCTGCGCTTTGTGATGCTGGAAATCGAGTCCCGTGTCTTGGCCAACGGCTCGTGGGTGAATAGCCCAACTGCAGAAGACGCCGCGAAGATGCTGGAAACCGTAAAAGACAGCATAGCCGCCCGACCACCTGCTAAGCGAGGAGAACTGCAACCTGTAGAGCAACTACAGTGGACATCACTTGGTCGGATCATCCGGGATCAAAAAAAGATGATGAATGAAGATGAAGAAGACGACTACGAGGATGAGTAGATTGCCCCTCGCCAGAAACCATTTTAGAAAAAAAAAAAATCTTTAAATATTGTGAAAACCGGTTAGATTGTGATTTAGTGACTTATTAGGATTTATGAATCCCATTTGCTAAATCCGACCCTCAATTTAGCCTCAAAGTTACTATCAAAAAAGTATAATTTTACAAATCTTACAAAAACAGGATGTACCCTCCTCAAAAATACTGAGGCCGTGTTCGACACGGCAAGATAATACTAAGTTAGTAGCATTCTTGAGCCAAAATCACGTTTTCACGATTACAGTATATATTTCATTGGTCTACTAGCCGATCGCCGCCGCTTCGCGGCGGTGGGTGTGTGGTTAGTCGGAGCCGGTTACGCTCGCTGTTCCAGCTCGCTCCACTATTTGTCATAGCCCCCTCCGCATCCCTCGAGCGGGTGTATAGTTCGTTGCAACCCGTTACGCTCGCTGTGCCAGCTCGCTCCACTACTTGACACACCGTTCGTCCCAACCCATTCCGCTTCCTCTTCCAGCTCACTTCAATACTTGCCATACCGTTCGACCCAACCCGTTACGCTCGCTGTTCCAGCTCGCTCCACTACTACGCGATCGCGCTCGGTGTTTGAATGTCCAGCATGCTTGAAGATTCGGCGTGCTTGAAGGTTCGGCGTGCTTGAAGGTTCGGCGTGCTTGAAGGTCCGGGGTCATCCCTGTCCAGCGCACGTCTTGTATTTCGCGCACTGTATCGCGAAATGTGTGTGGCACTCCGAATAATAATATATTCTAACAGAGAGGGTTTTGGCTAATCACAGAGCAGTAATAATATATTATGTATTTAGCTCAGGCCCAGAAGGTCGTCCTCTATTTTTCTTTATAGCGCTATCGCGCACATGTAGATGTTGGTATGTCGCGCACGCAGCGCACCGTCGTCGCTGTGCGGCGCTCGCGGACGGTGGGGCTCGCAGCGGCGCCCGACGTCCGCGCGCTGCGTCGCTTCGCCGCGCCCAAATTCGAATTCAAAAACGTAAAATTTAGCGCGGAGGCAATTTCAGCCAATCACAGGGCGTTATAAATATAACGCAAGGCTATTTTTGTAATATCGGGCATAGATTAGCCAGTCAAAAGGATGGTGGGATGCCATAGGGTAGGTTACTAATACACTGTCGCTAGGCGGGAAGGGCGCTCCCCCGACGATGCTCTAGGGCAGGCTAAGGCCCCAAGATAGAGAATGGACGGACGGACTTACAGACAGACACACCGGATACTCTGTTAGTTGTAGTAGACTAGCCGAGCGCCGCCGCTTCGCGGCGGTGGGTGTGGGTTTGGCCACAGTAGTGTGGACCGCCCGCCTCCGCTTCGCTCCGGCGGGCTGGTTGGTTCGCTTAAGCACGGCTTTGTCTTTGGGGGATGGGTATGCCCGCCTCCGCTTCGCTCCGGCGGGCGATGGTTTCGTCAAAGGGATGCATTGCTAATGTGAAACGCACTTCCAAAAAAGACATGTATTTATGTAATTATGAAGTGTGTACTGCTGAATGCCTACTCCGCCTAAGCATCTTCGAATATCTGCCTGTACACAATGTTGTCAGTGTATGCACCGTCGTCTTCCTCCAGCTCCGGATACTCGATCAAAGCCTTGAACTTGGACCTGGATGTAACCCGCGACAGCGCCACATAGAGCTGTCCGTGGGAGAAGCAGGGTGTCGCCAGATACAAACCTAGGTTCTGGACGGTTTGGCCTTGGGCTTTGTTGATGGTCATGGCGAAAGCTGGTACAACTGGAAACTGCTTGCGTCGCAAGCGGAAGGGGAACTCGCGCGCGTCCCCATCGCTGACGAAGACGATCCTTGGAATTAGAACGTTTTGGCCTAGGCGCTCGCCAGTCATGATGGTAGCATGAATAACGTGAGGCTTGAGCTGGACAACCCGTAGTCGCGTTCCGTTGCAGAGGCCCAAGTCGGGGTTCAGGTTTCTCATCATCATAATTGGGGCGCCTTCCTTCAATGTCAGCTTGTGTGGAGGAATACCGTTGATAGTCACCGAATGTAACACCTCCGGCTCGAAGAAGTTGCCTTCGTTGTCGTCATCCACGGAATCCACCGATAGATACTCGCGGGCCTCCCCGGAGAGTCGTTCAGAGACAGCTTGGTTGATGCGGTGCACCACGGCGTTGGTAGTCGTCAAGATGGTCCTGTTGGCGAAGTACTCGTCCGTAGCAACCTCGGGATCGTTGATGGCGGCGTACATCTTATCGATAATGTTCTTCAAACCCCGTGGAGCAGCTCCAGGTGCGATTTCTTCGTCTTCCATGTCGTCTCCTTCTTCGTAGATGTTGTCGATCAGCATATCGCGCGGAATCTTCACAAAGTCCCTGCCCAGTGACCTGTTGACCTCGTGCCTACCCTCTCCGACTTGTAGGAGAAACTCCGAGAAAGCTGCGAGCTCTGCGGCGGTGCTGTCGTTACTTGCCGATTGTACACGCATGTTTTCCGTGAGATGCAGCTGCTTGAAGTGTCGCCATAGCGTAGATGACTTCAGACACGCGTCGATGGTCTCCGCTGGTGTGCCGCGCACTACCACCGGCAAAATCTGGCGGAAGTCACCCGAAAGGACAAATACTTTTCCTCCAAAAGGCTCCTGGTCGTTACCCATGATGTCACGCAAAGACCTGTCGACCGCTTCGAAGGCGTGCCTGTGAGTCATCGGAGCTTCGTCCCAGATAACCAAACTGGCCCGCTCGATCAACATCTTGAGGCGCGATTGTTTATAAATCGCACACGTCGACTTGTCGTTCAGCTTGAGAGGTATCTTGAACGTTGAATGCGCTGTGCGCCCACCCATGAGCAACAGCGAAGCAATTCCACTCGAAGCCACAGCAATCGCGATCTTCCCGGACAGTCGCACCTTCGCCAGGATATGCCGCAGCAGAGTTGACTTTCCTGTACCTCCCGGGCCGTCAATAAAGAAGAGCTTGTTGCCTTGAACTGGCGCTTCGGCCGCCTGGATGATTTCGTCGTAAATAGCTCGTTGGCCGTCGTTCAGCTGGCTTTCTTGGTCCACAATGGCTTGAAGGGTAGAGTGCTGGTACCCCTCCAGTTCGCGTCGAATGAGGTTGTTCCGCAGCAGCGAATCCAGCACCAGCCGCGGGTATTCATCCAGCTGAGGGAGGTCAAAGTCCGCCACTACGTAGCCATTGATTTGGAGCAGGTCGTTAAGGTCCTTGAGTGTGTGGAACCTGATCATGTCTTCCTTCTCCTGTCCTTCCAAGCCCCGGTATGTGTACGCGAAGTCTTCAGAAAGAACGTCGTAGAATCGGTTCCACAGTACGCGAACCTCCGAAACTTGAGAATAAACAATGATAGTCGCGAAGAGCTGGCGGAGTTGGTACGGCATCTTGAAGGCTGCGGCTTCTTCCATACACGCAATCCATTCTGCGTCGTCTTCAAGGTAGCCCAGTTTAAGTGCGGCCTGGCGGTACGACGCATACGTAACACCATCCACTGCCCGAAGCTTGGCAAAGGACTGAGGGCCCTTGCGGTGACACAGCAGTACACGCATGTAGAACCTCTCCATGTCCCGAGGGGTCACATGAACCATCCGCCCAAGCGCCGCTTGGTATTGTTTGCGACGAACCCATTTCTTTGCCTTGTCGTCCCAGCGGAATAGCTTCGGAATGTCTTGGTACACCATGGTCTTTGCAACTTGGTTCTCCGGGGCCTCGCTCGCGCACAGTTCGAAGAAGCGGGTCAACATCGAGTGGCGACCACGCGTGAGAACTCGATCCGGGTTGTCGCTCGAACGGAAGGTCACAAATTGCTCGTTCTCCAGGTAGATCGTCAGCTGTACGATGGAGTGCGTCTTGCCTTGAACGGAGAAGTCGAGAAGCCGCATACATGCCTCTATCGGAGATATATACCTTGCGTTCAGGTACCGAAGAATCTCGTTGGGCTCCATCCTTGCACCGTTCGACTCCCCGCCAACCGTTTCCACAGTTATTACAGCCTTGTCGGACACCTTGTAGACGTACTTGTACAGATATTTGACCGCCGTGAGGGCCGTACAAACCTCCACGTTGATATGGCAGTTGTACTTCTGTGATAGGTAGGGGTTGTATGGAACCACCCATTGGTTAATGGTGGCGTTGTCGTACTCCCTTCCCTTGAACTTGAGTACTCCCGGTGGCCGGCGGCGACGTCTGCAGACAGGAAACCCGTTCACGTTTCCTTGGGTAACCTCTACCAACGGCTTCGGGTATCCCTTCGTACACTTTCCGTCTTTCATGCAGGGGCTGGAGGGGTTCGCCGCGCCACATGGGCCATGCATCGTGCAAGTGAGGATGGTCTCGTACAGCTGGGGGTTGATCTCGGCGTCCGGGAGCTCCGACGAGCACAACTTGTCGATGATTTGTCTTGTACGCGGCTTGTCTTCGTCTGCGAGAATGATAAGAATGTGTGCGTGTGGGAGGCCCCGCTTCTGGAACTCCACCACGTAGATCCGCGCGAGCACACGTCCCAGGACGCCTTCATCCAAGTCTTTCAGCATCGCCGCGAGTTTCTGCTGCCAAACGCGGGCTACGATGTCCGGGCGGTCTTGTGCGCTTTGGTTTGGCTCCGGTATCTTCTCCTGGATCTCGTCCCACGTAGGGTTGCACGTCATAGTAACGAAGACGTCCGGTTTTCCGTACTCGCGCACGATAGCCATGGAATCTTGGTAAGACTTGTACATGGCCCGCGGACTCCCCGAATGCGTAGCTGGCAAAACGATGCGCTTGCCGATTTGGTCCAGGAAGTGTCCCGAGCGACGCTGCGGTTCATCGGGGTGCTGGAGCGCCCCAGTTTCGCGGTTGTACTCCGTCAAAAGGGCTTCTCCCTCGCGCAGAACCGCCGTGTTTTCACTTAGAAGCGCGTCTCGAACCCCGCTGTACTGATCGGCCCGTAGTTCGGCTTGATGAGATGCTACCCAACGCAGTTGCTCTTGCTCGCACTTGGCTCGTTGATCTACGCAGTACTGCTGGAATAATCGCCCACCTTGGTGCAGTACCGACTCGTCACCGACTTTCTGGAATAACCGGTAGGCTACGTGCTCGCGGAGGGACATTTCACGCTTCTTTCTGCGCACCACGTTGTTCGCATACACGTCTGTGTAGGCCCAACCCAGTTCTCCATGCGGAAGAAGTAGTGGGTACTGCAACGGGTCATACACGGAGTGTGTCTCGAAAAGGCGCAACAGAGAGTGATCTTTTGCACACAGAAGGATGTCGCGCGGGCTGTCCAAGTTGCCATCCTCGATAAGAGTCGCCCCAACTTCCGAGACCGTTGGTAGGTTGTGGGTTCGCGGGTTCGACCTCTTTTCATGTAGCCGGAACACCATATCAACCACCTCCTTTCCCGCCGCCTGGTCGGCGCGCAGCTTCTCCGCGAAGTTGAGATATTGTTGCGCGAACGGGTTGCACTCCTCCATCATCTGCTCGATCTCCAGCAGCGTTCCAGAATCGAGGTCAGCGAAGATACCTCGGCGTCGCTCCGCTCGCTGTTGCATGTCTGGATCGACGATGTAGATCTGGGCAAACTTGGGAGGCATGGGCTCGTTTGTGAACGTATCGATACGCGGAAGTAGAGAGCCCAGGTAGTGCCCCATGGCTCCTTGAATGCGATATGTGTAGACGCCTCGTTGTCCCGCAACGCTCTCGTCTTGGTTCACGTCCCTGAAGTTGTACCGGTTGCTACAGGAAGCCCCAATCGACGTGAAGGCAAACACTTGGTTATAGGCACGGATGCGGCGACGAAACTCGGCGTCCGTGTACAACTGATGCAATCGCGGAGGCGCAGCTGGTAGTGAAGGTAGCTGCACCGCCCCCTCTAAACAACAGCCTTTCTTGGACTCTGCAGGCCACTTCCACGCGTTGCAATGAGGACAGACCGTAGTCGGAGGCAGTCTGTGGCGCCCATCGACGATATTGGCGCCACTGAGCATGGAGACTCTGAAATCCTCCTGGTTCGCGAGTGCATGGCCTCTGCGAAGCGTGCTGCGCCGTATACGCTCTTGTTGCCGTCGCTCCTCTTTCTCCTCCTCCTCTTGAGCATCGCGAATCGTGGCTTGATACTCCCGAAGAGCTACTCTCTCTGCTTCGGCTTCCTCTCGCGTTAGATTAGCCCGACGTTCTTCCTGCCGAAGGCGGTCACGTTCCTGCCGTTCTTGACGTTCATCGGGCGTTTCTAGCTGTCGTTGTTGTGCGTGTTGGAGACGGTCGGTCTCGGTTTGGTTAGCTCTTCTATTGGCCTGTCCTAAACGGCGTTGCTCGCGCTCTGAGCTTCGTTCGGCCTCGGGAACTAAAGCTCTACGTGCCTGTTGGCGTTCAGCGTCCTTACGCCGTTGACGCTCGCGTTGGGATCCCGTCATGTTAGCCCTTCTAGCCCGGGCTCGCTCTCTGTCACGTGCTCGAGTGCGTTCTCGTTGAGACTCTGTCATTGCTGCGCGCCGCCTACGCGCTAGCTCCGCCGGGGTCGGTCGAGGCGCTTGCTCGATATTGCTGATATACGCCGCTACGACTGTTGAAGCAACAGATGCCGCCACCGGGACCGAATGCTGTTCTCTGCGGGCTGGTGGAGGCTCAACAGACGTATTCTCGGCCGCAACGTGACTCTCGCCCGCCGTGACAGTAGTGGCTGTGGGTGTCACGTTAAGCGCTTGAAATTCCTTGTTTAAGTTGTATCGTTTAGACCTTCGACGCGCTTGGCGACGCTTTTTAGCGGCAGGCTCCTCCGGGCCAGCGGGAGTTGCGTTGATGCGCTCGTTGTCTCGCAAGGCCTGCTCGATCTCCTCCCGCGTCCTTTTCCTTTTCGTTCGACCCATTGTTGCCTACGCACACGTAACAGAGTCACATGGCGCGTTAGACATAAAGTCTAAGAACACCGTCGCCATTTCCTGGGTCGTATACACGCGCCCCGCCGCGGACACAGAAGCGCAAATAGGTGCGTCCACCTAGAGCGCCGGTCCCATACACGACCACTGGCCCGGAGATGAGGCAGGTCACCCGGCTTCGCCGAGATCTGCCCCATTTACCCCGGATTGGTATGAGATTTCCCACGCCGCTGGCGGGCGGACGTGGGCACCTCAGGGTCGCGGCTCCCAAGAGCGGTCGCTGCGGCAAGGGCACGCGCAATCCTACGTCGGCGGCGGGTGCCAGCTGCAGTCTTTCTTATCATCTTAAAATGGGTATTGCTACCCACTTTAGAGAAAGTAACGGTCAGTATAGTGGAGAGCTGCAGTACCCAAATGCCATTCCCCAAGGTAATTAAACCCGAGGTGCAGGTAAGTGAGCAATGTTGCAGATTCGGGACGGCCTGCCTGGCATCTGTGCACCAACGGGGGAGTCTCGACTACATGGCCGTGTCGTGGAACCCACTGCAACTCCCCCGTGGCCCCACCGGAGTAGGCACCAGGCCGCCCTTAATCCCACACTATAATACCTCGACTGCCCTGAAGGTACCAGTTATCCCAACAGGCGGAACTCCCGAAACCGACACTTCTATTACAGTTAGGAAACTATGTAGCTAAGCGTACCTTAGTCCCTGTGCGGCGCTCGCGTCCTGTGGGGCTTGCTGTAGCGCCCGACGTCCGAGCGCTTCCTCGCTCCGCCGCGCGCGGAATTCAAAAAAGGAAATGTGAAAGCTGAGGCAAATCAGCCGGCCAATCACAGCACGAATAGAAATCACGCAAAAATAAGCCAGTCCGGAAGATGGTGGGATGCTATAGGGCAGGTTACTAATGCGTTAATGCAGGGCGGTAGGACGATGCTCTACGGTGGGCTAAGGCCCGAAGACAGAGAACGGACTTACGGACAGACAGACTGACAGGAGACTCGGTTAGTTGTAGTAGATTACCGAATTGAACTGGGTCTAGAACATACTTCAAATAGTCCCAATTGGAATTTGTATACACATAAATCAGTAGATTCGGCTTTTGATCCGTATCCAGACCAAAAGAATAGAGCTCACTAAGTAGAGAAGATAGCTACACATTATTTCGGATTAATTAGTACTGAGAGGGTGGAAATGTCCATAAACAGGTCGATTGAGCAAAATTGGTCCGCGATGCACAGGGCTTGGTGTTCCAACTGTAGAAAGAAAGTTCGATGTATCTACAACTGTTTAGGGCCAGTACACACGTTTCCCTCGATGATTTTTACTGGGTGACAGAGCTCATTCAAGAATCTGCCACCTGAAGGAAGAATGCCGCTTGCCGTGTAACGAGAAGATAGGAAGACGCGTTTCTGCGGCGTCTGGAAAGAAGATAAAGTGCTGAGCGGGAGCATCTTGTCCGCGAGCATCGAGTACATCGAAGGCACCAGGGACCGTGACGCCAATTTTGGCGACGAGGTTGAAACAATATGCTAGCGAAGATGTCACGGCTGTTAGGTTTAGCACCGGCGGCAGCCCTTGATGCTGAGGAACTGGTGGAGAAAGCTGCAGCAGCTGAGTCGGAGGCGGACGATGAAGATGAAGACTACGTCGACGGAGAAGAGGACACTCCGGACGATGACATTGAGAACGAGAAAGCGACCACACCACCCGAAGCACCGCGGAGCCGCAAGCCCTCTACGAGGAAAAGAAAGGTTCTAATGCAAATTGCTGCTGCTTTTAAAGTCTTACTCACCTGCCCCCGTTGCGCCAACGCAAAAACCAAACGGCGCGGCTACCGGAGGCCACCGGCTCGACATGGATAATGAGTTGGTTGAGGTTAACGGGATTCGGAAGCGGCGGCAGCGGCAGTGCCAGGTGTGCACTATCCGCAAAACCGTCAGCACCAAACGTCATGTAACACGCTTTACTGTCCGAAGTGTAGTAAAGGCTCCTAGCGGTAAGTGCATCATGGGTGATATCAAGCATGTAAACATTCGACTCATGCTCGATACCAGTTAGGTTGTATTTGTGGGATAGTGTGCGTAGCGGCCACTATCCAAATAACAACTTGTCTTGTTCTGCACCCTGGCACCAGCTTTGGCGAAACGGGAGCGAGCGACCGCAGCCTCGCTGTGGTCGTTCTATCCAGATGGAAGCTCCTGGGAAGAAGCTGCCAAGTGTTGGCGAAGCCGATACCGTAGACGAAGAGAGAGGCCCCGCAGGTGAAGACGAAGGCATCGCCGACGAAGAGAGGGAGCCCCCAGCTACCGATGGAGAAGAGCAGGCGGGCAACGATAGTGCAGCTGCCGATGAAGGCGACGAAGCTGAGGAGGAAGCGGATGCCGCGATTGCTGTTGATGATGACGATGCTCGAGAGGAGACTGCTGAGGAAGGGGAATTTGCTAGTGGGGATTCATGGCAAGACTGACGAGAAGGCAAGTAGTGGTGATTCTTTGTACGAACAGAAGCGGAGTAGCTACGTGAGTACTTAGCTACTAATACTCGCTATTCGCCGCGATTGCTTATCAATTTCAACACTTATTTACTCAATAGTAGTAGTTATGCACACGTCTAACAACGAAGAAGAGACGCCCTCAGTAAAAGGGCCAACACCATATCCGCCATATCACGCATAACGTCCTTAAATGTGATTGGTGACGCTTGATATACATCATGTGGCTTCATAAATAATGCTCGCCCACACGTCACCCCGGCAGGAAGGTCGTCCTCGACCTTCCCGTCATCGAAGAGCTTCTCAAATTGTAGCGCCGTGACTCAATGTCGCGACATGGGCCCTCCTGGCCTGGTTCCAATGTCGACTTGATACTGGAGCACGTAGCGCCCAGCTCGGTTTCGCGTTCATCGCCTGCCAATCTCAACGACATGCCCGTACGCCGGCACCAGCAAGAACGACGGAACTTGAGTAGGCGGTTGCTCTCGCGGTTCGGCTCCTTCTCGAACTTTTTCTCTCCCGATGACATTTCCCGCCGCCAGCTGTTCGCTGCGTTCTGCGTCAGCGAACGCCAACTTGACAAAGCCTTCCTTGAGAGTGTCGACCCTCGCCTCTATTTCGCGGCGAGCTTGCACTGCTTGCTCACTCCACGTTAGGGCCTCCCGAAACTCGCCACTGGGCTGAGGCATCACAACGTCTGCTTCGACCTGTGCATCTTGTGATAACCATGATCGGCCACCTGGGTCTGCGTCTCCCTGTCGCGGCGTAGCCCCTTCAACTGTCTCTACTTGATCCAGTGCTTGCTGAAGCCTCGACTCTCTCACGATTTGACGCAGCTCCCGCAACTTTGCGCGCTCTCGGCGCTTGGCGGCCTTCGGAGCTCGCCTCTCCGCCTCTGATTTGTCTCTCTCTTTTTGCGCCTTGCGCGCTGACTGGACCAGCAACTCCTCTCGCGCTCACTTGTCACTTTGATGCATCTCCGCCAACACCGTTGCCAAAACTTCCCCTGGCAGTTGACTTGACCGCTTATCGACAAGTCTCGCCGGCACTTCCGCTAATGCCGGTGTCTTGACACGCTTGACTCCGTCAACGACGGCACCATCTGAACCCAACGGCCTCTCCGCCACCACCGGCACTGGTATTGTCTGCTTACCGAGCGCCGACAACATCCTCCCGTCATCTCTTCCTGGTCGTGGGACGACGTTGCTGGCGACCTTGACTTCCTCGTCGCCCAGATCCGCTACTTGCGCTGCACGTACGCCATCCCCAGTTTCAACCATTGTCGTCACTCCGAAGCTACAGGCCGTTTCACCCGTCTCCATGCCCTGATTCTAGTCCTGGACCACCACTACTGCCCGTTCAACTACTGCTGCAGCCTCTGCCCGTGCTGAAGCCTGCCGTGATTCCTCCAACGTTTTCACTTCCTCATTTCGAGGCTCAGCGTCCCCTGTCGCCGCTGTCACCCGGTCACCGCCCTCGACGAAACGCACTTGCCGCTGGAGGCCGCCATCCTTCTCGTCTTGTCCCTCGGCAACAGCAACAGCCTCTTTACTGATCTCGTCGGCGCCATCCCCAGCCGTCAGCACTACCCGACGCGCTGGGCGCGTCGCCACTTCATTCCTCTGTTCACCCTCATTCTTCACGACGCGTCCATAGCTTGCAGGTGTCCTTCTCAACCTTCGCCCCTTACTCATGTTCTGCCGCGTCGGGTCTCCTCGATCCTTGCTCGGGCCAGATTTCGCAGACTGCGAGGCCGAGCTCCTCACGCCTGCTGCTCGTTTCCCACCCCGCCTTCTTGTCCACTGGATGGCTGGGATGCTGTCTCATCCGCTTCGCCCGCCTTCTGGATACTGTAGTCCCGAACAAAATGGCCTTCCTGCTAACAGTAGAAGCACGCTGGACGACCTCCTGTCGCTGTTCCCGATTGACCTCTCGTCGCCAACCACATCTGGTGCTTGGCCATCCTCTCTTCGCGGTTGGGTAGCCTTGACGTGGTGACTCCTGCTGCTCTGACCGCTGACCTGACGGACTAACCTTCCGTCTTGACGGCTTTCCTCGGCCGCCGGTCATTGCCGCTGCCTCCAGGCCGCTTCACACGCTTTATGCGTTCTGTCCTCCTCCAAAGCGTGGCGTGGTCTGGCCCCCGTGGCCTCCAGCTGCTCCTTCAGGCACTATCTTGAACCCAGGTGGGATGTTTGCCCACCACTCCGAGCTTTCCTTCGATTTCCCGTCTCATATCCACTGCCCGTCGACATCGCACCGTGGTGCCGCACTTGCTGTACATCCGAACGGCCTATCGCCGGTCACCATACGACCTCTGTTTCCAGTCAATGCGAACTGCTCTTGGTCGTTCTGCACCACGCCGAGGGGCATCACGCCTTGCTGAGCAACCCCTTACCTCCAAGCCGACCATTTGACCCACTCCGAACTCGCCAGTGTTCACAACTGTTGTTTGCACAGCGTCGCGCAAATGCGCTAAATCCCTTCCAAGTGCCACCAGCACGTTTGTCGCGCTCGATTAGTTGTTGATGCCGTTCAAAAACGCATTGATAAGCCACTTCTCTTCAATGTTCCGTTCCGCCACGATCTTTCTCAAATTCTGTGCGAAGTCACTCAAGCTCTCCCACGCCCTTGCTTCCCGGTGTTGACCGAGCGATCGTCTCAGGCTCCGTACTTGCAATCATCTACTGCTCACGCATCTGCGTGGCCAAGTGGTCAATGGTCTGTTCATCTCTGGACAACTCGCCACACACCGTGCTGTACCATTCCATGACTTCGCCTTCAAGTAACGTTACGGCTTCGTCGTAGAGCTCCCGATCGGTCCACTTGACGCCCATGTTCCTCGTTTGTTTGCGCACTTCACTGAGAAGCGCACTCAGCCACGCCGTCACCGTGACTGTGCCATCTCTCCCCTTGAACTTCGCGATCCGCAGCTTCTTCCTTGGTGTCGGGTGCGTCGTTACCGCTGCTGGAAGCGGGTAGTACGGCGGTGGATAGCCTGGCGAATACCCTGGCGCGTATCCCAGCCAATATCCTGGTGGCGCTGCCGCCTGGACCCCTATCTCAAAACCTACTGGACGAACTCCCAATGTCACTGCTGGAGTCGGTGACGTTGCCGGTGCTGCTGTGACTACCATCCCGTGACCACCACTGAATCCGTGCACTTGAGCCTCTTGACAGTCACTTGAATGTGTCGCTGCCGGTGCTACTGGCGCTGACGTTGCGACCGGAGCTGCTGCAACTGGTACTGTTGGGGCTGCCGGTGCCACCCATGGCGCTGCCACTTGACCGGAGTACACGGGGTACGCCGATGCCTGCGCTGGTGTCTAGTGCCCCATAACAGCTGTCCACATCGGACTCAGCCACGGTGGCGTCGCCCACGCCGCCGTTGCTGACAACTGCGCTCCACCGGCTGCTTCTCGTCCGTCCATTACTGCTCTTGGTGCACGCTGGTCGTTACACCAGGCACCCCGAACTCCAAACCCCCGAACGGCGTTATGGCCGGTGCTGCTTCCAGCAACGTTTCCTCATTTGCTGGTGTTGTTCGACCTTGTGCACTGCTTCCGACGACCGCCGTCCCCTGCATTGCCTCCGTCGTCCCGACCGGTACCGCTGGTCCTGCTGGGATCGTGGGTGGGGCTGTCGCTGTGCTTGTCGTGCCTGGCACCACACTTGTCGGGAGGGTTACCACCGACTCGAACTCCGTTCCAAATCTCACTGTTGCCGATCCGATCAGCCCTTCTCCTCCAAGCCCTGCGGCGCTATCCGCACCGAGTGGCGTGTCACCTGTTGCTGGCCTTACCTCTGCCAAAGCAACTTCTCCAGTGCCGCCGTCTCCCGTCTCCACTGTCGCTCTCGTCCTCTTGGGTGTCGAGGCCTGGCCAGTTGGCGTTCCAGCTCCAACTGGAGAGCGTCTAGCCGCCCTTGCGTCTCGCGCTGACATCCTCGTACTGCCCTCCGAAGTAATAGGTGTTGTCATAATGCCCCTCAATTACTATCCTGCATAATAACACAGATCATTAGCGACTCCGATCACGAATCCTCTCATACTTGTCGGTTCCTCGGCCCTCGGGACCTTGCCCACAGAGACTTGCCTCGCAATGCGCCTCCCTCGCACACTTGCACAAGCAGCCCTTGTATGACCACCACGTCGGCTCCCCCTTGGCCACATCCATGACTCTACTCACTCTTGCATCGGGCAGCAGGCATATTACACGCAAATACACTGATAGATCAGGCACTTCAGCGTACACGCCATCTGACTGCACACTAGCCACTTCAATCTACGTTCCTACCCTGCGCTGCCACTTGCCTCCGCCACAGATGCCTTCAGGTGCTCGAGCCGGTGCTACCCGCGACCGCCCAGCGTTGCCTGGATGCGGGTCCCGGACCCTCTCGTCAGGCCAGAAGCCGGACAGATCAAACCTGGCCGGCTGCAATATGAGGCGGCTTCCTTCAGCCGATCCCGTCGCCAAGCACCTGACCAGCCCCACCAACCGCCAAAGACCACGTGTCGTTTACGCGCAGCGGGCGACCTTTCTCAGTCGCAACCTCTTTGCTTAGCTCGTTACCCTGCTCTCCACTACGCAAGTTCCGAACTGAGGTATCCCACGCGATCGCCCAGCAGAGCCCTCCTAACCCACTACCTTCGCCTACACTACCGGTCCCTCGAATCCTTCTACAAACCAGCCCTTGTACCCTCTTCTTGTCCACTGTCTTCGCTCTCAGCTCCCACCGTGAGCTCGTCTCGGCTACAAAGCCTCGCCTCTTGTCTCACCCGTACTGTTTCACTTGTCTCCTGTATGCTACTCCAGCGCGACATCCGTCCACCGATCTTCTGCAGGCGCGCTTCTTCAACGTGCTTGCTTGTTACCTGGCTGCGGCAGCTGCTACTGCCCGTTCCCGGCCCTCACCAGTCTCCTCTCCAGCATTGCACTTGGTCCTTGGACAGCTCGCCGCCGTTCGTCACTACTGGCAGGGACTTCCCCTGCCTTTTGGCGCTGACCAGACCCACTCGCCCACAAGATCCATCGGCTTTGGAGAGAACCAGCTTGAAAAACAAAATGATGTACAACAACTACGGCACGAGCACTATCAAGGGCAACCTATATTGGAGAAGGGTACCGTGTGCGACCCCACCGCTTCTAGGACATTGGCGTTTGACTATCCCAGACTTGGAGGAGATGTCATCGCGACGAAATACGACGAGGTGAGCGCTCTACCGACCGTTTACACGATTTGGCAAAGACAAACAAGCGAATCGTGTAATTGACTTAAACAATGTAAGCATTAGAATGCAAGTGAAGCGTGTAAATGACTTAAACAATGTAAGCATTAGAATGTAAGCGAAGCGTGTAAATGACTTAAACAATGTAAGCATTTAATTATATGAATATACGTATGCAGTTGGTTAAAAATGATAGCATTTAAGTAAACACATTTGAAATGGTACAAACCTTGTCGAAATATCCTCTGTAATATAATACCATCAACGACGTAACGATTACTTTTAGCGAACCGCTCAATCTTTCCTCGTACCGATTTGTGCGCCATGGCGCGGAAGAGCAAGCGAAGTCTAGCTGACGTGCTTGCTACATCTTCTAAGCGTAAAATAACACTTCCAAAGCGAGACCACACTTCAACACAAGCAGGGCAGGAACCAAGAATTGACAGCGCCACATTTTTCTGAGCTATATGGAAAGAGCTTCGCGCCAACGGCTGGTACTCCAAGCCCCCTCCCAGACGTGCTCACGACTCGCTCTATCGCTGCATTCGCCCTGGATCCAGTTTGACAGGCAAACCAGGTGTTGGCGTGTTTGCTTGTGAAGACGAATTGCTTTCATGCTAATTGCGAGAGATTGCCCCTCAACAAAACAACGGTGTCACCCTAGTTATTTTTAGTAAAGCTATCTGAGATAGCAACGTGCTTCTACCAAACCTGTGTATTATAGACGATAATTGAACAATGCACTGTACAGATAGCATTGTGGAGGAAGATGAGGTGATGGAAGCAGCAGAATTCAATTCTGCGATTTTTAATCAGAGGAATAACAGTTGTGAAGAACCAGCGGGCTGTAACTATTCGTCAAAGTCAAGTCAACGAGGACTTTCTTCTATATGTGCGCGAGATGCATCATCACGCAGGCCAAACACAGCGAACACCACCGAACCGACAGTCAGCGATGTCGACCCAGAATCAAGCGCAGAGAGAGACTTAAAGGCAGAAGGAAATCACTACGTTGGTGTCCGTGAAGAAGTGGTTGACCTAGAACACGGTGTTTATTCGATCATTCTCGGTAATGTACATTTGTAGATGTGGGTGTTAGGTTTATAGTATATACAAGTATTTTTGCTGATTTGTATTTACCTTTTCCTGTTAGTATTAGATACAAATGGCAATAAGTGTCGCCGGTTGGCTTCCACTTGGCGGAATAGCAACACCAAGTTGTAGATCCCCCGACCCTGAAAGTGTTCAGAGGTCGGAAACCCTGGCGGCAACTGTTGGTTTTGCTGGTCGTCTCGCTGAAAGAGCTATCGTTACGCAATCAATTGACGCTTCAGCATCGATAGGAGGTAAGGCCCACGTGTTATATGGTGTATTTATAGCATTCTTTGCTATGCTCTTACTAATTTTTGTTGCCTTGGTAGTTGCCGCTGATGCAGTCACATTCGACGATGGTGTCCTACCACTTTCGTCTGCTCCGCGAGTCGGACGAGCTGCCGTCAACTGTGTCCCATCTCTATACATTAATACGTTGGTAGCCTTTTCGCCGTCACGTGAAAGTTGGATGAACACGAAGATCTACAAAAGGTTGACACGGCTTATATAGTTGGTCGGGTCTGTGTAACGACGAAGCCTAAGGGAAAAAAAGCGGCAAGAAAAAACAACACAAGTCGGGGCCAAATGAGCTGACGTATCTTCTCTTTCAAATATGATGGATTGATTCTCAGTTTGAAGGACAGACCCAGGACATATCTCTGAGCTTGGTCCAAAAGGGCCACGCTAATTACAGTATGCTTATGCCGATCCAGCTGCTCCGAGCAGATTCGGAAACGCTAGCTATCGAAAGCAGTATTGATGAATTTTTGGAACTGCCGGTACCGTATATTCCCGACCATTTTTCCCAACAAGCTTGACTGAGGTTGGAATGACCAAAAGCATGCAGTTCGATTTGTCTGCACAGATGTGCGAGCCTGAAAGCCAATTTCAACGCGATTAAGACATTTTTAGAATTTCGTACTACATGGAGATCACGGTGAAAGCTGAGTTTGCGATTTACTGGGGTCGACAAGCTGAAGAAGACATTTTGGTGCTTCTAATGTCAATTTGGAACATGTAATGCCGCTCAAAAGGTTTAAGCTTCTCAGGCAAGCCTTTTCATTTCGTAGCGAGGTGTCAGCGGAAAACATACAGCGGGACCCAGCAGTCCGAATTCGCACACTTTTGAATGCGCTCCAAGTTACAGGAGGCAAGTGCATCAATTTGGGCCGTGATGTCGCACTTGATGAAGCGAGTGTAGCCTGTCGCTTTCGATTTGGCTGGCATCTTATAGTCTGCAATCCTCGGAAACCTGGCGGCAAATGCCATTTCACGTTGTACATGATGTGCTGTGCAGCTACCTGGGTGGCTGTAAACTACAGGCTGCAATGCGAGGGTTTACTAGAGGACAGGCTAGGAGGCGTCACGAATCCAGCAGGAGTTGCAGCCCTTGGCAACGAACATTCACAAGGGGCGACAATCCGTCAGGTTGTCTTAGAAGGTGTTCGACCAATTTACGAGACGAAACGGGTCGTAAACATTGATAATTGTTACACGTCAGTACAGATACTACAAGCCATGAAGCTGAAAGGGTTGTTTGGGTGTGGCACTGTTCACGGATCAGGCAAACACCTCCGAAGGATGTAGTGCTGCAGAAATAAAACTCTACGCGAGGTGAGTACCGACAAGGAGTATCTGTTGGCATCAAATGTTAGCAGCCTCGTGGTGCGACGATAGTATAATGTCAAATACTGATGCCTCCGAAGAACCGCGGGTTCTCTACGTGTTGTCAACGAACAACAAGAATTCGAGGCGGCATAGCGTGTTAAAAATAACGCACACATGCAAGGGATGGATCGACTGGATCAACTCCGAGCACGATTTTCTATTGCGGATGGTCATTTGTTTCAAAGGTTGCACAAAAAGTTGGCAATGGCGCTATTAGATATCACTCGATACAATGCCTATCTTACGCGCAAAATGGTATACACTACGACGAATAATCGAGATCCACATCGTACATTCATGATGAAACTGGCGACCGAACTTATCTCCGGAAAATGGGTTGCCGCGCCAAGTGAAGCGAGAATTCTGTAATCAAAGGGCAGTGTCTCGCATGATCTACCGCAGCGATCGTCCCCAACCAGCCCTGCGTACGTCGTCAATTCGCCATTTGGGAGTCCCAAGAAAATGTGCACTGCTGTCACCTCGAAACAATTCTTCAACGACAAGAACCGAAAACAGGTGGCAGTGTATCGTTTGTCGGTAAGAAAACCAATATCCAACTGAAGTCACTGACTACTGTGTGATCCGTGGTGTATGCTTGTGCGAAGGTTATATTGACTCAACCCCAACAGCCTACATGTATCCCCAATTTGCATGGACTTTATGGGTCATGTTTCACCAGTTCTACCAGAAGCTTAATTTGTTTTCAGGGAAGGGGAGGCTGCGGAAGACATCGCTGTACAAGCTCAAAACGCCTTACCGCCTCCAATAAGCGGAGCTATGGTTGCTCCAGAGTCCAAGTCTGTTGTTCGCCATGTGAAGATGTAGCTAGAACTTTATGTACACTTCGTAATACACCTTTATGCATGTCATTCATCCTGATCGATTTGTATTTGCAAGATCGAAAGATCATCCCAAATATAGCAGGGATTCCCGTCACTGATATCCGCGCATACGCTCGTGTTGTTGGTAGTACTAATGACTGTAGTTGCTGCAATCAAAAGCTTACTTCAGTGAGGCTCACGCGATAAGCCCCGAGCACGGTTTAAGCCCCGAGCACGGTATTGTTTGCATGTACTCGACAGTTACATATCTTCAACCATACACTAGTCTCGTAAGTCACCACATTCCAGTCGTTAAGAAATCTGTTCTGCCTGGGAGATCCAGTGACACCTAAGTAACAACTACAGCCAACCGAAATGACCATTCCGGGAACAGCAGACCGAGGTTCATCACAGATTCTCGACCCAGATCTCCTCTGCAAGCCCGCAAAGCGAGCCGCACACAACCCATGTAACTAACTTTGCTTCACTACGCAAAAAGACTCAAGGAGATTGTATGCGTGTATCGTAATTACTGTATGATGTGAACACGTGTAATCGTCTTGACTATATTATTGATAAAGATCACCTCGTTTCAGTATGGAATTGCCGTGATCCAGTCAGCACCTCCAGTCGCCTTCACCATGCCCCCAACGTCCTCGGACGATGCCGATCAGTTGCTACTCAAATTCGCGAT
Organism: Phytophthora cinnamomi; assembly: GCF_018691715.1. Lineage (NCBI taxonomy): Eukaryota > Oomycota > Peronosporomycetes > Peronosporales > Peronosporaceae > Phytophthora > Phytophthora cinnamomi. The sequence continues at coordinate 193,364 of NW_027151050.1, forward strand.
TTAATACGCACAGAAACACTGTTGTGTCGAGTGGTCTATCGCTGAGCGAAGCTACACATGTTTCGCATCAACAATACTACCAAGGAGCTCAAACCGCGGCTACGAACAGTCAAACGAGCCTATGGCAATGACTTATCCAAATCCCCCCCTGTTTTGGCAGGATCACGCGCCCTACCGACAGAACGCGCAACACTAGCCCCAGACCTCCGAACCCTCTCTCCCTACACTACCCAGCTCCTGCGTAACTTCTCCGTTCTGTCTTCGGTTCCGTTACTAAAACTGACGTTCGACAGAGGCTCGGGTGCTACATTGAAACACTGGAGAGCTTCTTCCGCACGATGTGAATGATGTTACAGGCATCATTAGCCCAGTCCGACCTGACGATGTTTTCTCGACATTGGCTGTGGTATTGGCGCGCAGTTTGCACTTCAAACACCAACACAGATATGCGTGGGGGTTGAGATCCGTCCCGAATTGCGTCTCCTTGGCCGTCAGCTGATCAGCAGATATGGCTAGCGCAGCCATTGCTCAAGACAGTTCTGCTGCTACAAGGCAATGGGGAGGAATGTGGATTATCCGTACAAGCGCCGCTCTGTCAAGCTTCGATTGACTATGTAGACAGCTTTCAGTTCGTAGGTGACGTGAAAATAGTCGTCCTAAACGAGTTATGTGCGCTCCCGCGTGCACGCGTTGTGATTTCAACAGAGCCGTTCTGTCCGAGGCATTGGCCGTCCTGTCGAAACAACTTCTGCGCTAAGTGGAAACTGCATCAAGTGACACGGGAACCAGCTAGTTGGAGGAACAAACTTATTCAGGTTTTCATCTATAAGGCCAAATCCAAGATAGCTTCAGATCATAACACTGTTTCTCCGATTCTCATTTACATCACCAACCTACCTCGTGCTTGACTGTTTCTTCTCAGAGACGCCTATGCACCGCTCAGCTCGAGCAGACTGCACGCTGCCACGCCGGCGGCCGCCGCGTGCAGCTTTTCGATCCCCTCTATAAAATCTGATACCATCACAAACAGCAATAGCACCGAGACCTCGCCCGCGGCTGCAGCCACGCACACAGCTACCTTGCCTCTCACAGCGACACCCGCACGCCGCTCAGCTCGAGCGGATTGCGCGCTGCCACGCCAGCAGCCGCCGTTTTGTGTACTGGTGACTATGGTGAATTGGAAATGTCTGAGTTTGGCTTTCACAAGTATAATATTTTGGATTGTCATTAGCGCTTCGCAACATTACAATTACTAGGATATGAATGGTAGAGAATGTGATAAGGGGCGGAATACCCCGTTTACCTACCGTTTTCTGTGATAATGTGGAAATGACATGAACCGGGGCATTTTGCCCCCACTGATCTCGAAAGGACTATGCGATCCAATCTACAAGACGAAAATGGCTTTTGAGGAGAGGAAGCAGAGATGAAACGAACGCAGAAGGTCTAGGGTCAACTACCAGTTGTAGCATTAGTTTCAATTTCACCTTCTGCCGCTGAACCCACCACCCCTGGACACCCCGGCAGTGGTGGTGCTGCGATGCAACTTGTTCGTCATTGTGCCTCGACTGGCACGCCCCCAAGAGTTGTGAGCAACTACGACTGAAAGGAGCCTTTTCTGCGATAGTACTTGTCTGTTAGTACTGTACCGTGCGTGGGATATGCCTTGATCCATCGGTTGCACTTTGGCGCGCCAGAATTCAAATGGTGTGTGGCCTCCACGCTACACTTTTTTATCATCCCCAGATTCCTGGTTTTGCAAATGGACCGCGAACCGGACTTATTAAGTATCACAGGCTATTAATTGTACCCCTGTCCCTTATTCATGCAGAAATCTGTATTCAATTACCAAGTGTCAGACGGATCACTTTAATATTTCTCTTTGTCGGACCATTGCCCCGCGCATCACATTCGCTGTCTGCCATCATGTGGAAGCGGAGAGTCTCAACATCAACGAGAAGGTCTTCGACGTGCCCTCTGACGCTACCCGCAGCCCTGTCGATAAGCGCATCGAGGTCTGTGTCACGCATGTCGGCTGCTACCTGGTTGATTTCTTCGCTTAGTCCACGCATTTCGCCCAAACCTCCTGTTCCCTGTACAGACACGACACATCACCCAGCAACCACGAACGAAACCCAAGATGGTCAAGCTACGAACGGAAAGGGATCGACCATCAAGCCGCTGTCGTTAAACACGTTATTTAGAATTCGAAGCGCGAGGACGCTCGTATGGACATGCTTGAGGCAAAGATAATCGGCCATCCGGCACCACCTACACGCAAGCGAACACTGGAGGGCGAAGCCACAGTTGAGGTGAGTGGATAGCCGACAAAAGAAAACAAGAGGATCGGCAATGCACCCGCATTGGACTGGGTTTATCTGGTAGGTTCCGGAACCGCGCTGGCAAGTTGGTGCACCGAAGCAGCAGCATTCGAAGGCCAAGCTGCTAAATCGCCTTCATGAAGCTATTCCTCGCTGCCGGCTCACCTCTGGATCCAGCGGCAACAGGCTACCGCGATCGAGTGCTGGAGCTCGGAACGCGCGCCGTGGATGCCGTCCTGGCCTACCTGAAAACCGAATACGACCTCAATTCCCGCGGCACTAGCGCTGAGTGTAATCACCTCCAGCGGCTACATAGCGCTAGTGCCATCATCCATCTTCACCAGCGTCTGTTACAGACAGCAGCGATCAACGACCCGGCCTCGGGCTACACGCAAGACGTGCCTGATGCGGTTAATAAGTAGGCGCGGCAACCACTTACAAATACATGACATTCATCTTTGCTACACACGAACCCACAAACCTCAGACGCACCGTTCTGCACGAGCCTGTACAGTGCCTCGCGTCGAACAGCAATAACCATCGTTGGAAACTCACAGAATGGATCAGGACGTCCCCATAACGCACACCATGTAGGTCCAGTGTTCGTCAAGGCCTCCAACTCAATGTGAAACGATGACGATGGCCCGATCTGAACAGGCATCCCCAGGGCTGAGACCCTGCGCTTTCAAGTTGAGCTACATGTGAGAGGGGGTCAGAGGCACGCTCTGGTTGTGTTTGGCTCGGGAGCGGAGGAGGTTCGCGCGGCAATGTTGAAAAAAGTGAGACTGAGGACTGAGACTTCGCAATCGGCACAGATTATACTGAGAGTGAAAAGTGGGAAGTTCTTACTGGTAGTTACGTAGCCAATAGAAGATCGCAGCAATCACTGGATGACGGCATCTTAGAAATATCCGGACAAATTATAGGGACGATCGCAAAAATCTGGCCTGATTGCTCAATTTTCAGGCTCGTGAGCACATGGCTCTCGAGCCAAAATGCATGCTATTTACAAAAGTACGTTTCTCGCACCTTACAGGCAGTTTCAAGCCATTTTCAGCTGGCTATAAACTTGACGAAATAGCTCTTTGTGTGCGCATCAAAGTTTATTTTCCCCTAAACGCGAAGCTCGGAAGTTAGTGATAGTCAAAAAGTTGGTACGGTACCATAACTTTGTGTACGGGACACAAGTCCGATAAGGTCCGCAGGTCCGATATTTTCTGCATAACGGAGCATACACCATTTCCCAAGCAACTTGCAAAGTTTGCCAACAAAAGTGAAATCGAGGTTTTTCTAAAAACCTAAAACAATGTATACGTAACAAAACATTAGCAGCTGGACATTTGCCCATCATGCGTTCCAACCAAACTGAAATCTAAACTTAAGTGCCCAATTTCGTGTCCTCACAACGCTCCGCCTAGGTGCACGCCTTTACCGCTTGGCGCTCGAGCCACCAAACGAGGCGCCGCGTGATTGCTGCCACTGCCTGCGCCACTGTCTCCTTCATTATAGCCAGCCGGCGCGCTGTGTATGTGTCATACTCACCCCGAACAAGTAGCTCTTGCTCCTTCGTAGCCATGAAGCGCCGCATCTTCGACTTGAGCACATTCCAACACCCCTCGATGGGGTTCAGCATGGGGCTATACACGCCCAGCCTTTGCAGTACCAGCCTGTCCCCGTTCATGACGCCGTCCTCCGCCAGAAATTGGCGAACCAGATCTTCAACCTGACTATGTGTTGTTGCTCGGGGCCAGCTCCTGATACTCCAACGTTCGCTGAGCCGCGACGAACAAGTTCGCGATGAACCGCGCGGTTTTCGTCTTCGTGAGAGCGTCCTGAGCAGCACAAGCCCAGTAAAGGCTGAGACGCCACCTTGAACGCACAAGTTCTCACCTTACGTTGGGGGCAACTGCACGACGGCACGCTTGCCTACGCGAGATCGCCCCTCCGAACGGGACAAGTACAGATTGAAGTTGGTCTCGTCTTGGTAGACGATCATGTCCTCGCGGGAGACATGACCGTCCACCTTTTCCACGAACTCCTTCCGCTTCTGCTTGTTCATTGTATTGTTCATTGTAGCCTTCTCGATGCGTAGCTTCTTCGTTGTGTACGGCTTGCCTTGCTCACAGAAACCCCTGTGTCGCTCAGCAGCCTGTAGCACATGTCAGTTAACGTAACGCGGTAATCCTCATCTAAATACTCTTCCAGCTTAGCAATGAGCTCAACGATCATTTTAACGCACGACGAGCCCTCACTCCCTATTTGCTTTGGATCCGTGCCGCTGTCAACCACGTCGCGGCGAGCAGTAGCATCGGGTAGGGCGTTTTGGATAGCAGCGAGTTTCCAGTCCCCCCCTCCGCGAAAAACTTGGAGAACTCGCTGCTCGGCGAACTCACGTGCGTGGTCGTCGAGCTTCTCGTGGAGGGAGGGAGGGGGGGATTCTGTTGCCGCTCTGCAAAATGGAAAATGAAGGCTGTGGCGCAGTTCCGAACAGCGGGGCTGTTCACCAACCACTGGTCTGTGGTTGTTTGAGCGCTAAAAGAAGGCGCCTTTCGCTTTGCTCGGGCACAGCAACTATACCATGGACAGCTTCGTAGCACGGCATTCGCTTGCCGAAGGTAACCTGTCTCCCCCCCCCGAGACGAAGACGGACAACATACCATCGTCGCCCCCGCTCAGACAGAAGCCGTTCAGGTCGACGACGTCACCGCCGGTCCTGGTGGAGGCGTCACCGTCGCCGCTTCCGCCCCCACGACCATGACCACCACTTCGCGAGTGCCACAGCTAGCGTCAAACTCGCTACGGAGCCGAGACCATCCGCCAGAGTCATCGACGGTAAACTCAAGTGGTCTCATGTGAACGAGTGTAGGTCCTGCCGCTCTGCGCGTGACCGGTTTGTTCGAGCAAAGTGGTCATTTCGCGTGACTCATTCTTCGCGAGTTATTCAGCCCACTTGGCACCTTTTTACCTGTGACCCCCCCCCCCCCACTACGGCTGATGCGACTGCTGTAGTCCATGTGAGTGTGGATCTGCCGTAACTCAATGATGCAGTTGTACTGGGACATGTACCGCTGTCCGTACGATAACAAGTGTGGAAACGGATTGGAGTCGTCGAATGTGCGCTTGGTGAGGGACGCATGAACGCGGGAGCTGTTGGCGGTCGCCACAGACGACATCGAGAGCTGTGAGGTGCTGGGCCAGTACCTCGGCGAGATCGGGCAGGTGAGCATCTCGCACGTGGACGGCCTATGCAATGAAGGCTTCCACTTAGTCATGAGGTAACGCTCGGAGACGCCCAGCCGCTCCATCAATGTCATCGTCAATGCCCAGTATCTTGGCGGTCTCATGTTGTTTGTTAATCATTCGTGAGCACCGGTGATTATGTTCCGTAAAGTGGCAAAACAACTGCCGTTGATAAGCGTGCTGTGGGGAGCGTGTGCAAAGCGAATTAATGAATCTTTGTCTGCCAAACCTCTTTGATATTGAAGTTGACTGTGTTGCCAGAAAAGGGAATGTCTGACTTCGACGTCTAGTGAAGACACGGTGGTTTGGCGCCAAAACGGAGAACAGTCTGGACGTGATCTTGAAGTGATCTTCGCGCGCACTGGGTTCACGCACGAACCGGCGTTTGATTTGGCGTTATTAGCGCTTCGTTGATAGCTGTGGTGGTTGCAAGATGCCGACGGCTGCTGTCGTGCTTCTCGTGTGAGGCGATGAGGCACTTGACCGGAGTAGAGTAATTTGTGAACTTAGAATTGATTTGGGAAGTTAGTGCTAGCGACTTCCTACGCGACAGGTAGAACGTAGAGCGACCAGGAGGCGCAATGGAGGCCCTGCGTGTAGCAGGCTGTTGATAAGACAACTTGTATTTGCAATGCACGTGCTTGAGTTATCCGAGCTCCTTCCGTGTGCGCGCAATCATCGTGCAGGATACGACATTCTCGCCCCGCTAAGCTTGGTTATGAAAGTACGGTTTGGCACGACGAATTGGACGGTTTCATCGTAGTTTCCGCGGCCAATGGTTAGAGTCTCCACCGCAACCTGGTCTAATTGTTTGCCTCAGGTGATGACGTCAAAACACATGTTCGAGGCGGTTCAGCGCTGGAGCTTGAAGTTGACTGAGCTGCGATACACCATTGAGCACGCCAGTGGCGAAGACAGTACGTGTGCAGATATGGTTTCGCGGTGAGCAGGACAGCAGCTGCACCAGAAATGACGACAATCAACGCTGGCGCGTCGAAGAAGAGTGCGAGGAATCTCAGCTTCGTCAACTTGTTAACGGCTCAACGTGGCCGAACGTCAGCGATATTCAGAGCACACAGCAGCATACACAGAGTCTATCTAGCATAATATGCGGAAGGTGGCTGGCGGGATCAAATCAACCGCTTGTGAATGCCTGAGGATGCTGCAGTACTTTTGATGCACCTGATGGTGGAGATCAAAGTGATGATCAAGCGCTTCAACATCGCGAGGCTGGAGAAGAACCTTTGCGAATTTCGCACTCGCTGCATGCTCTGTTATCACGTCATGGGCGGTACTTGCATTCCGAGATCATGGGAGGATACCTGTCGGTCCAAGGAGCACAATGGAGCTCTGCATCTGGACTATCTGTTCATTAGAGAATACAGAGAGGGTAAGGGCTATCTGCTGGTTCTGAAAGATGACTTCTCGCATTGCTATGAGCTGGGCTAGTGCGCAAGCCCGCACTCTGCGACTTCTGCCAGTGCCACTCTGGATTGGAGTTGTCGCTAGGTCATGTCCAGAGTGTTGATTAACGATACACCGACGCGCTTCGAGAACCAAATGATGGGAAAGCTGTACCACAAGACTCAAATGACGCAGGTGTCACTTTGGCTTACTGCCCATGAATAAATCGCAGCATCGAACGACGAAATCGTGATGTTCTTCAAGTATTTCGAGTCATGATAATGGAGGTCAAGGTCGAGTTAGCAGATTGAGCGGCACCCCTACCTCTCGTGCAGGGCAACTTGAATCATAGCACGGTTGCATCACTACTTAATTGCTCCCCAGCAGAGGGTTACAGCGGCTGCACCATCGGAGAAAGTGCTCGTTGGCCACGAGGCTGCTAAATAAAGGTTGTGGAAGCGTATGAGCTCCCGCCAGAAGCCAGCTCAGTGGTTAATGAGCTATAATCGTCGATGTAAAACATGCATCATGACGTCTCGATCGCCAAAGAAGGACAGACCAATCGCAACAAGAGTGATCAGCGTGATGCAAAGCAAGTGAACGTTCGCAGCGGAGACTACGTGTTGTGGTCTCGTATTGATTCGAAGGTACACGTCAATACACGCTTGCCGTCAAATGGGTTCGGGCGTACCGTGTGATTTGTGCTAATGCCTAGTCATTTGAGATCGAGCACTTGCCGAGTGAGGCCACTCGCAACGTTCATGCTTCAAGGTTAAAGATATACTCCGACTTTCGTCTCGATGTCAACGAAGAGATACTGGAGCATATCGCTAACCAAGACAGCTACCTCACCGCAGAGGCGTTCACAGAGCATCGCGAACATCCTGCTCACATACGAAGTGCTGGTAGCCTCGGAAGGACTGGATGAGATCGAGAACTCTTGTGAGCACGTGAGGGCAATGCATGAGGATGTTTCATTGAAGTTGCTGGACTATGTACGGGCTGTCAATGATCCAAAGTTGAGTCAGTTTCTATCGCAACTGTAGTCAGCTCGCAGTGGACGCGACAACAAGACTACGGAGAAGAAACCAACAGAGAGTGTACAGATGCTCGTAAGCCCGTTAAGTGGTCTACACGTCGCACCGAAGCTAGACGCTCGGCAGAAAAGCCGCAGAACCATCGTCGCAGCCATGCCAAGTGAAAGTTGGTGATGCCCGGATTCCCAGGAAGGAAGCGACTACGGCGCATAAATTTCTGCTTGGAGGGCAGTGTAGTGACGCCAAGGCTATCTCTCGTATCAGCAGACAGATCACACGCGACGGATGGGACAGCAACTACAAAACGGACTCTGGGAAGAAGCCTGGGATCCAACAGATTATACACAACTACATTATACTGCATACTCTAGGTAACATACTACTTAGCGAAACTAACAGAAACCACTGCGGCCTTCGCTGCTGCGCTTGAACTCAAATAGAGAATCCTATTTCCTTCAGCTCAAGGGTTCTCAATCAAGCACCAGCGCCGCGAGATACTAGAGTCTTTTGCGTATCGATCAACCATCAAATGTCATCCAAATACAGAAGAAAAAGTCATGATCTGTAGTGGGCCTACTTTGGCTCACTATTTAAGCTTACACGTTGCGCTACGTGTATGAGGAGGCGGTAGTTTAGTTTTAATTAGAATAAAATATACTTGAACACTCAAGTTCAATTTAAACCAAATGAAGACGCCAAAGTAATGAGGTTAAGGTAAATGAGAACTGTACTGTTTCTAAATTGATATTCCTCCTAAATCGGCTAAAACTATTTTATCATCTATGTAAGGGGTTGGCAGCGGCTGGTTATTAGAGCACCGCTAATACGCACGTTTCTGCTTGGTAGAAAGATGATGCTTTCTACCAATAGGATCTTTGGGTATGTGTGAAGCACTCATTGTGGTGGCTGTAGTCATTGGTGGGACTTACACCAAGGTGAGGAGTATCGAGAACGTTTCACAGATATTTTACCTGTTAAAAATCACAAGTGGTTTGTAGCCACTGGTGCGTGTAACCCCGTTACATGCTCCACCCGTAGAAACTCTGAGATTTCGCTACACACCAATTTAGTTTGTGTTAGTAGTCTCCATCTTCATACAACTAACCGGGGCACATTTCCTGCGGCAGCTTCGCTCCCATAGCATCTGCAAACGTGAAACACCATTGGAGTAGATATCGCAAACTACACGGATATGCGTTTTGTTACGCTCGCGATGGTAAAGTGAGGAGTAACGTTAAGCTTTAAATATCGCTAGCAAGCTGCTGCACTACTCTGTTGAAGCTACGTTCGCTAAACTTTTGACAAAACTTCTTCTCAAGTATGATTGGTCAAATCGACGAGTCCCGCGTACAGCAATTGTGCCAATTTACAATTTATGTATGCCGAACTTGACGAATCATTATGGTTATGAATCCGTCACATGACCTCCTTTCAAAAGACGGCCTACGTCTTTGGGCAATTCGGAGCGATACGACCCAGTTCCTTGCACCGGTGGCAGATGGCATTCACATTCCAGGAGGAAGAGTCAGACACATACAAGTGATGGTGCATAACATACATTGCCAGTGTGGTCGCTGCTTAACATGACGTCACAAATACACAATATGTACATAACAATGACTGGATGCAGTGTGCACCATTTCTCAAATAGCACCAGGCAGCACAGCAGCGACAGAAAACAAGCCAACACGAGGTGTCAGGAGGTTTACAACTGCAGCGTACGTCGGCCGCGAATCGGTAGAGCTGAAAGCGAGGTGTCAAGATGGCAATGCAGAATGGCGGCTATGAAGACTCGATGCGAAATGGTACAGCGCTACACGGCATTGGTTTGGTTTCGTAAGTTGAAAACGCTTATTGCCTTCTGACTATGCGAATGCTGTTTCTTTAATAATGCTGGTTTATCTTAATTATTAAGTGGTTGCCGCTCATCCTTTTTGTCTTGGTTCTTTCGTTGCTTTCCATCTGCAATATTTGCAGTTCTCGGTAACTTTTAGTCTTTGGGCGTGGGATGTTAAGCTCTGTTGATTCGGTCGAGTTGTCCAACTACCGATAGCCTGAAGGCGCAGCGTGCAAAAACCGTTGCCACGTTGACTTCAAATATTCAGATAATTTCCTTTACTGTAAGCTGTATGCATGAGTAGGAAGTACGCCATTAACGCATTTGTATTCGTTCTTGGTTAAATGGCGGCCGCTACCTGCACGGGACTACAAAAGACGCGCACACCATTCGGCCCTCATCAGACTCTGCAATTGGGCAATTTCATCGCGCGAGCGTTTTTGTGCAGACCTTCAACAGGGTTCCCATTCCACTTGTACCTGAAGCTCACTGTGTCGCCCTCGCTGCAGCAGGAGAGCTCGACACGGTAGTCTCAGCTGCTCGATAGTTTGGGCGAGGATCGACGCGGTTGTCAACGGCCTGGGTATCTCTCACCGGCGTTGGGCGTTGCAGAGTCGCAGTGCCGGTCCCATCTGGGGCAGACAGTACCGCAGCTCGCTCCGCACCAGCACCCGGCTGACAAGAGGCATCGGTAGACTGTCATAGGTTGGCTGGACCGAGCTCACGACGCCACTGAGGTCAGCGCAACAAGACGAGGTGTTTCGGTAGGACGTTGCACGTGTTGTTGGCCTGCAAAGAAGCGCTCCACAACAGATCGGGTGATGCGGTGGCCGTTAATTGCGCCGAGAGCAGATATTGTCAATGTTGTCAGCTCCAGGTGACGCTCGACAAGCAGACGGGACCGCAGGGTTCTGCATGCTTCATCATTGATGAAGCGTGCATAGCGCCGTACATGGGCCATACACAAGGCCCAGTACGCCTTGCGCATGTTTCGCATTATCAGACCCATGGTAGCAGGCTGTGAAAGAACGAATGCAATGCGACATGAACTGTGCACCTGGTGATCCTGCCGGCCGAAATATGCCAGGTTCAATGTGAGCCAATGAAATGTGCTTGGGGTTCACTATAATGAAATGCACTATAACAGGCTATATGTAAATAAAGTGACAATCCCGGCAGAACTATGCCAACACTACTCTACATATTTAAAGCGGTACCGGAATCAACGAAACAAACGCAACCTCGTAAATCCATCGCTCAAGTCAAAGCGTAAAAAGTCGTAAAAAGTGCAAACTCGAGCTCACAAGTGAGCTAGCGCCTTCTATCGCATTTTTCCCGCGCATTTTGCATTTGCTTACATTCTTGCATTACCTCCAACGCGTCGCAAACCCCACTGCAGCAATCAAGTACGCCGCCAGATACGACAAAAGCTCATCTGTATTAATTTATTAACAACATTGTTCTAACAACACAAGGTGTAGGCTGTTCGTGAAGTCCAGGTCGCTGGCGAAGCTACGGAGTCTCTTGTCGCCAAATACACCGTCCATCGCGCAAAAATGTGGCTTTGGTATAAGACAGCAGACAGAATCGAGGGTGCCCAAGGGGGGTATCGCAAGAATAAGGTGACAAGCAAGGTCAAGCGGTGCATCAAATTGGATTTTTCGCAGTTAGAGAGTCGGTACGTATTGTTTTTTCGCGCATACTATGATAGGGGGGTTACATGACTCGATTACACATTTATGTTTTATAGCCTGTTAATATGGTTCACTCATGTGAGACAGAACAAGGCGATGAGTAAGTGCACTTCGCAAACCTGGTACCTTGTCATTATTCATAGAGCGTTATTGAGTGTTCAATATGTGTAACAATCCAGTGGTTGTTGCTTATGGATGTTTACTTTGAACCCATTATCTTGTTGGAAGGACGTTGGAAGCAGCGGTTGTCAGCAGGAGGTATTTCCGACTTCGCAATCGCGTATCGAGGCACGAAAAAACGCTCTGATCTATAGGCAATCCACCGAAAGTACATGCACATACCAATGTGACTAACGTTGTGCTTCTTTTGATATTTAGGAGGTGGTGAACCGGATTTTGAAAACAACCAGTGATCTATTTTTATTCAATTTGTTTTTACCTCGTTTTCTATTGTTTAAAATTTTCTTATCATTCAGTAATGTCGGAGAACTCTTTTCGTGCTTTGGTTTTCCTGTGCGCTTCGGCAACGAGCGAGAAACTACTCCCATTCATTGGTTTGCGGGGACAAGAGATGTCCCAGTCCATCAGAAGTTGATGGTTAATCGAATTATCGAGAGGGGGGGCGGCATTCTTACCCTCCAAATGAAGGCGTATTGATACGAACAGAGAATGCTCGAATGGATAGACGAGGTATGGATTTACACCTTTATTTTTTTTTGCTCAGTATTTATTTTATATGAGTGGAAACAAATGTCACGGTCTCTCGACCGCTGCTATTGGACTCACTCAAAACCCGCTATTGTTCGAGAAATCAAAAGCCCCATCAAATTGCATAGGTCTCTCGGAGTCTGAGTCTAGGTCTGATCGCCTCACGTGTGTGGTTCTTTTGAAGCCTGGATTTTTCTGCTCGCGGGGACTTGCTTGGCATACTGTCCTCCTACTCGTTCGTCTATTTTTCTTCAAAATACTCAGTGCTAGCCTCAGCAATACTCTCCCAAAGCTGCGGGCGAACAAAGAAAACGAAGCACCGGCGGGGATGGTAGCCGCTTTCAATGCACAATTTGTAGGGCCGTACGAGCCGCTGTACAATTGCGGATAATCCTCAAATAGAGAATCAATCGGGTGCTGCTCGAAGGGCTCGTCCAGACAGATATATGGTCTGTTTAATACCGGATTAGACTACCCAAGATATATGGTCCGTTTAATACCGGATTAGACTACCCATTGATACCATCTCCTTCAGGATGTCGCCACTTATCGTACCCCTAGCGACGTTTTGAATTCCATCCACAACATCAATCAACCATTTGTCAAATATTGGCTTATTGACATCGCCCACACTCACGTTGTCGTCACATGCATCGTCCTCTCCGAAATTGCTGTCGATACAATCACAAGTGCCGTCGTCATTTTCGGCGTCTGACACAATTGCACAGAATTCATCTTGGCTGTCTGACGCGAGTAAAGTGTTGATGTCGGCTGTTGCGTTGAACATACAGGTTACATACAGTCTATAACTTGAATATATATTATTCACAAACCTGAGGTGATGTGATAATACGTGCAGAACGTCTTGGTTGCGGATTAGTTCATCAGCTTCAGCTTCATTGAATTTCCCATCTGAGTTGCGGCACGAATCAGGTGAAGCTGCCATGTTGTCTCTGAATGAGTATACAGACTCATTGGACGGAGATGCATCACTTTCGGGAGGGTGGGTCTCACATATGTGAGAAGATTCCCGTCTTAGTGACGGCGTGGGGAGCTTGCACGTTCGCCTTTTCGTGGGGTCGAAGCAGTCGACGCTATAGTAGTAACAGATACATACACGATTAGAAACAAAAGTAACTTGAGCAATACAAGATAGTTTTGCGACGAACTAGCAACGGCATCTGAATGTAGTGGCACTGTAACTGGCGTTTTCGCAGCTTTTGTAGCGTTTTCACAGTTCAGGGGCGTGTTTATCTTACTCAAACATAACCACCACTTACCCCAGGTCGATTTTGTCCAGATAGCGCATGAGCTCCTCTGCTCCGACGAAGTAGTCAACCCCTCTCACGTCCTTCTTAGTCTTTCCGGGCGCAGGTACGCGTGATCGTTCGAGAGACCCGTGGGTCGCTTGGATTTCCATCCTTCCTTCGTTAGCTCGAACCAACGCGCAGTAAATCCAGCAATTGTTCTCAGGAACCGGAGAGTTCTGAAATGGAGGTGTGAACGAGTGGCGTCGGTGAGTGCGTGACCCACATCATGTCCTGTCTCTATGTTGCGAAACTTCAACCGTACTTTCCAAAGCTCGAGGGGATAAGTGCGTCTTTCCGGCACCACGACCCCTCTTTGACTAACGTTATGTATTGACCATACTGAATATGACATAGATTCATTAAAGTGTCTAATACAATATAAGCATTTTTAATCGTATCTAATACAGGCTCTCGCGCTTAGGGGGTTGAAAAAGGAGATGACCTAGTTTCCCGATTATTAAACCTATTTTTTTTTTCAATAAGGCGTGCACAAGTTCATAGAGGACATATCATGAAAGCAAGTGATCCAAGCACCGTACCACTTGTAGAATTGAATACCCGGTAAGTATGATAAATTACATGAATGTTACTGTGTCGAGCACCTTTCATTTAAGTGTGAAGGAGGTATTGCTCGAATCGCAATTCTTCGTGCTTGCACGACTTCGTTTCAAGGTGGGTCTGCCTAATTTATACCGGAGTCGGGTGGTACTTTGCATAAGAAACCGGGTGGCTAGACGGTGGTCGTAGACGCGTCTCCGTTCATCACAAGGGTAGGTTGCGATATCTACTCAAACGCGTTGTTGAGTGGAGTTGCGGCTCCTCACAGTGGGGCGGCCGGCAGAAGAGCGGTTTGTTGGTTACAGAGTGGAAATTTAAATGAGAGGAAAAACGTCCAATTTGTTAGCAAGTTCTAGGAGCGTTCAGCATTAAACTCTTATCGATGAACTTAGCGCAGAGAGGGTCTGCCAACCAACTGATAGTGCAATGAGGATATGAAGTAAATGAATGGGAGAACGAAATCCGAGGTTGAGCTCACTTCTCACTTCCTCTTTTGCCCCAGACTTAACACGTCTTGAGAATAAGCACAAAACTAGAAGAATAAAGAATAATGCAATTACTGTGGGCTTTAACCAGTAGTTTTGAGAGTTCATTCAAACAAGTGCGTTTGGAGAAGATGCGTCCTGCTTAGCTGTATGAAGATGGAATATATTAAATTCTAATACAAACTAAATTTGTGTGTAACGAAATTTCTGAGTTCTTTCAAGCAGGGCACAAATTGCTATGAAATAAAGTATGATTTCTGTTGATTGTGGCCAAGTTGCAAATATTTCGCATTGTAGACCACTTAAGGACGCCAAATCAGCAAATCTAGCTATTTGAGGTTACCTTTTCAGCAGATCGGTTGCCGATTTGAACTGGGTCTGGATCAGATTATACTTGGTCCCACTTGTGGTTTTTGTATACTCTAATCGATAAAATTTTATCATGATCTAGATCCCAGATCCGAGAAAAAGTGACTAGCAGGCTACGTAGAGACTACTTCTGGGCTTACTAGGACCAGGTTTGATAACACTATATTTCTCATTTGTGTACGAAGTACCATAAGGATGTTACACGCAGACTAAAAATTTGAAGCATGCTGGTCGAGCTCAGGAAGCGCAGCGTATTAAAGCAGATGGACACGGGTTCAATTCCCGTCTCGTCCTATCTTCACGTAAGGTTCGTTGCTCGTCCGTCCGCCAATATCCGTTCCGTGCATCCATGTGGTAATGTCTCCTGCGCTAACCAACGCAGTTGCGATCAATGACAGGGCAAAGGTAAGGTACATGGGTTAGAGGGACGCGCGAGAGAGCTTTTGCATTAATTGCATAAAAATTATAATATTTTGTAGCAGTAATCATGTGACGAGGGGATAACTTCAACTTAAGCGCTGAGGCGCCACCACTGAATACCATCCTTGAAGTCCGAAATGGTAGCAAATACCCAATTTTAAACGAATATGTGCCGTTGTGTTTTCAGCTTGTTTTTTTTACTATTTGAGTTAGCCTACTGCCTCACTACTTTGAAGTGGGCATACAAATATACAGAACAAGAATAAAAAACACACAAATATGCAAAATGACCGACTACGTCGGTAGTGTGGCGTTCCGAGATCACAAATCAATCTCAGGATGTACAAAATAGGCACCAAGAGTGGGCGGTTGAGCACGTCCTCGGGCAATATCCTCTAGTAACGTAATGTAGTACTGTGCGTGGGCCTAAATTACACCCAAGAATGTCGCCAAATTAGGTCGCCGGTTGGGAAACTCGTCGTTCAGCTCTCGGTTGTAGCGCTCGAGAGAGTTGTTCGTCCGGGTGACCAATCTTCGGATGATGCCGCGGACGTTCCAGAGGCTCGGTGGATACATCCCCAGCCACGTGCGTCGAAATTAACCCCACAAAGCGGTCCATTTCTCTTCACTGTACTCAATTCCTCTTGTCGAAAGAGACCGCTTAATCAGGGACTTGATGTGGTTAATGCCTTGTGGATCAATCTGATCTTGCGGGAGGACCGTCAACACGTCAAGCATTCCACAGCACATAGCAGTCGCAATCTCTTCAGTCGGGATCCGGAGGTTCTGCGTTCTGCATGCGTTAGCGCACAGCTTACTTGAAGTGGAAGAATCAACCGACTATTGTGCTTTCAGGGAGTTGATGAGTGTGCGCTCGAAGTCACAAGTGATTGTCCCAGGAGCCATATTCATGCCGGTGGACACCTGAAAGCAATGAACACAGCATCGCGAGCCCCAGTCGTACACCATCGCCACCACACACTGGTAGAAAGGTGAGGGTACACAGTGGAAAGTCCCACCCAGGAACAGTGATGCATCTGCGTAAGTGAGCAGCCGAATCAGAGCAGGATGGCCCCACCCAAGGACGTGCTCAACCCCCTCATCATCTGGGTACGTGAAGTTGAACTGGAAAAATTAACCCATCGCTAGCCAAGGAGAGCGGCGGCACTTCAACTTGTCCATAAATTGACTCTCCAAAATGTCGGTTTCGAGTGCGGTACACCCTGCTCATCTCTTGCTCCCGTGACAAGCCCCGCCTCAGGTAAACTGTTCCCTGGTCAAATTCCAAATTTGTAACGCGGGTATTGGAACTTGGGAAAGCTCCAGCGCATCCGTCTCGTCGGCCATTTGCTGACTCACATATTGAGGCGCCGTTGTTCATGTAGTCGACGAAGTCTCGCTGTCCGTTGAGTCATCAGAGATCACGATGGCTTCATCGGGCTCTCTCCGCGGTAAGTCACACTTGTGCGGAAACTGTTTTTCGTTTACGGTTCCATCCGTCATGACGTCGAACTTGATCGGGCATCCTCGCCGGTAGTAGCTGCACCAGTACGTCGTCTTGACGTCGGAAGCGTAGCACCTGATGAACTGAAAGCCTTTCCACTGAATGGTGGTCCGGAATGGGTTCACTTCTTCGAGGTCGCTCATTGTCGAGACCGCAGGAAAATTGAAAATGATCCACTTTAAGACTAGTCCTATTCCAACTTTGTAGTTCATGTTCGCTTACATGCGATCATGAGAAATCGAACTGCTGTCGATTGCCTGCTATTAGATACACAGAATTTCTGGGCTGCACGACAAGATTGAGGCACAATTGGTTGTTACAAATTAAAGTATCTCATAATCAGCTGGACCAAAAAATGGTTGTTACAAACTATAACAGCTGCACCAAATTTTAGTTGTTACAAACTACTACTCCATTCCAGATTAATAGCTCCATTGGATTTTTTATACTGTTCCTGAATATGGGCTCCCTATCTTTACTTGATCTAACTATTGCGTGGCGAGAGAGATGAGTCCAGTGCTGACATGATTGTAGCTTTTTTCAGTGAGCATGGAAGTCTGGAAGGAAGTCGTCCCTCCCGATTCAAGCGCTGCTTCCCCATGTGAGGCGGCTTGAAGTCGTTATCTCCGTCGTTTTATATGCACAAGTCCATGCAGCCCTGCATCGTTAGAAATGCAGCGTTGATAACGCGGGAAGGAAGCTCTCAATAAGCCTCGGTGGCTGTCGCGACGAGCTCGTCGAGATTGCGTGCTGTCTTTTCTCTTTGTCGCGCTTGGTGGCCGTAAAATGCCCAAATCGCAACAGTTCAGGTCGGGACTGTTAGGCGGTTGGCAGCGCTGCTTTATCTGCCTACCACAGAGCCTGACAGCTGCAATAAAGTCAGGGTCGGACAGTGAAATACGAGCGGGAGAATCGTCCTGTCGTAAGACAACAGGGTCGTGCGTTGGCCACCTAGCAAACTGACGGTAGAACGTTCGATACCAGCTTTTCACGGTAAGTTGCGTTCGTCACAGATACTTCTTTTGTCTCAAGTGTGCCTACGCGCGCTGGGCCGGATAGCCGCCACTTGCTCAAAAAAGGCCCAGATGCCTAGCTTTCCATCGAAAAACGCTCCGTTCGGTGTGTAGCTAGGTCTGCAAACCGCAGCCAGCATCATGACGCGCGTCACAAACCGCTTGCTTTTTACGCGACGTGTCGGCGCAGGCTCGTCCGGTAGCAATAGAAATCGGCGCTGCAGCTCTGTAATGTAAAAATCTTCTCGTCCATGTGGACTGTCGTGTAGGAATTCACGATTTTACGAGTCCTCGTCCCTCAGCCTCGACAAATGGGACGAGCCCTACCAACAACACACGCTTCCTTCGAAAGGTCGGCGAAGATTGCTGGGATTAAACCTGAAGACCAGGTCCGATCCCTTACACCGGGCTGAAAATATGCCTTGTGTTGAAGTATCGGTCAGGTAGGTAGAGCCCACACACAGGCACCGCCAGCCACGAGCAACGGCTGGGGTGCGTAAATATAAACGCTTTCGCGCTAAACCCACTGTGGTCCCTCAGAAAGGAAGGGTACCGGGCCCGGTCAAGGCCTTTGACAGGAGCGCCGAGGTGAAATCTCGGCCAAAGAGTCAAATACACTGGGGGGGCCACGCCACGCGCCCAGGACAACGTACAAACGTACAGGGAGGACTCTCTACCTCCCAACACTCGGCCACTATCCACTCTTGGGCTTACCTGGGCGAACTCTCGACCAATGTACCTTAAGCTCGGGAGACATACCCCGCGTCGGCCGAGCGTGTCCAGACCCTACAGCTAAGCTAGCTAGACTTACCGTAGACGGACTTGACCCTGATGGCTTGGGGGGAATATTCTGCTCTGATTTAATAGTTAGAGGCGGTGAGGCCTCGACTATAACTAATCCCTAATGTCTATACAAATATCTAATATGGACCGAGCCTTCGGTCTAATCCTACAACCGGACGAGCCTTCGTCTTAAGTCCGGATTCCTAATAGGAGGCAAAAGGTGTATCCACTATGACTATCCGGAGAGCTCGGCGAGAATTTATTAGGACCCGCCGAGTCTCACAGTCACTAACTAGCTTCCTGTCACTCTGGCGCGGTAAATGTGAGTAGCCAATAGGAGACCTTGGTCATCTTCTCTCAAACTCTCGACGCCGTTAGACCTCGGTCTGGCGGCTCCACTCCGCAGTCAAAACCCAATCTCACAGGACGGTGTAGTACATGTCGAGAAAACGTATGCACGACTTATCAACATGTGCCTTGCAGAACGCCAACCTCGATCGCTTGTTATCATCAGTCAGCAATGGCCGGACGACACTGTTATGGGAGCGCAGGTTGCCTCGCTGAAGCTCCCGGAACAGAGTTGTCGGGGGGAGACCGGATGTATCTGCTGTAGAGCGGATGGTTGACCGTCGGGCAATGGGGACTTGACGGAGAAGTGCGAGCATTTGACTGTTGTCTTGGGGGCGCCGCCCACAACGGTGTCTACGCGTCGAGGTGCGATAGACACCAGATCGCTTCGATTAAGATTCTGCACGTTTCCGGACACGGCACACAGTCTTGGTGTGGGGGCCCAGCAGCGCTGCGACTTCAGCCTTGGCTCCTCTGCGCGGGGAGCCGTTCTTCCAACGTGCAAGAAGACACTGCGCCACTTCGTCGCGTTCGCGATCCGTCAGATTCCGGGTGCGATGACGTGCAGGTCGGCTTGCATTGTGTCCAACCAGCTGGAGTGCTGTCAGAGCGTTCAAGAGTGCGGCGGGCGCGGTCGTTGCGGCAGTCATCGACAGCGATAGTGTGAGATTGGCCATGGTTGAGGGCTTGGGACGCGCGTTTAAGCAGGAGAGGCGAAATCTGTAATGAGCAGGCCTGTGTGCACGCGACAAGCAAGCGGCTCCAGTAATTTAAGCGCTATGGCGTCAAATTTTGACGCCTTGGAAATTTGAGCACACGAGATGAAAGGTTGTCAGTAGACGCGTCTTTTGGTTATCTTTATACCTTCATTTGTTACAAATTGAGCTTATAATCACACCTTGTTCTGGTAGGGAGCTATTAATCTGGTATGGTAGAATATCATCAACTCTCCGACCTAACTTAAATTTTGTATTGCCTTTAATAGCCAATCACAGCATTTTTTATTTATTTAGGCTAATGATCATACGTCTCTTTTGGATTTCGGCCAATAGATTTCGATAGGGGTAGGTGAGTCCGGTATGCTAGCAGATCCGACGTATCGGGTCGGAGGCACACGCAAAATATGTATATGGCATACAAATTCTAATATAATTGCATATCACACGCATATTTGTCATGTCTCCGACCGTCTCCGACCTGTACCGTCGTTCAGGTACACATGCACTCTGTAAAAAAATGTATGAGCGTACATGGAATAAATTTACTAATATCCCGCATTTTAAATATTAAAATGTGAATGCGTTAGGGCCTAGCAGGTCAGGCGTGCATTAATGACGAAGAACTTCACTTTTATTTACGCTTTTTATTTTAATATAGTGCTACTTGCAACGTGGCGGCAGGGTCGCTGGAGGCTGCCGGAGGGCGCGGCGTGACGCTTGCAGGTGCTCACCAAACGGGCAGCCTGCCAGCCGCCCTGCCGGGTAAGCCATCAAGGTCGCGGTTAAGCCATCAAGGTCGTCGGCGCAAACTGCTGCCCCCGCTGCCACTGCCGTCGCCTCCTCCTGCCGCCTCCCCGCCGTCCACTCCGCCGTTCACTCCGCCGTCCACTCCGCCGTTCACTCCGCCGTTCACTCCGCCGCCGCTCGTCCTGCCGCCTCCCGCCGTCCACTCCGCCGTTCACTCCGCCGCCACCGCCTCCTGCCGACACCCCGCCGCCGCCTCCTGCTGTCAACCCCGGCCTCGCCTGAATGAAAGTGATCGGTGTGGCACACCACTAAAAGCATAAACTAATATATCAACTTGTGAAGGTATGTGATATGGGGTACCAGTGTTTTGGTACAGGTCGGAGGTCGGATAATTTATGGTATGGAGTGGTACGAAATAGTCCGGCTATAAGCCAAATTGAGTTGACCTAAATTCCTTTTGAGTGTGAATATTTCCAGACCAATTATGATGTATTTTCTTGATCTGTTCATCTGGTCAGAATATATCGGTTATATAACCGAATATGCTATAATATGTGTTAGGTCATTTCCAACCAATAGAACCCCACACCGATTCCGACCTCGATTTCGGCGTTGTAACGATGGCTAGCTTCCATGTGCTGACCACGGCGGTCGCCGTGTGCCGCGAGTGCCTGCCTGGGTACGACGTGAATTCGCTATCGCACGTTGTGCGTCTCCTCGACGAGTATTTGAACACTTTCTCCCCAAATTGGACTGTTCCTCGTGCTTGCAACGCTGGACTTTCACGGCGAGCGCTCGATTACCTCGCGACTCGCGATCCAGATTGGGGCGGCGGCCACGACGTTGCTTACGTCGCCGTGAAGAAGGGGTATCTGCACGTGTTGCAATGGCTGAACGAGCGTTACCCTCATCGCACCTCGTGGGGGAGTCGCCACGGTCGCTGCCTGTTGAACACGGCCGCAGAACACAGGCGTCTCTCGGTTTTGCAATGGTTGCGCGCCAAACGCAGCGAGAAATGCACTGCCTTCGCCATGAGCATTGCTGCCTCCAATGGAGATCTCGCAATGATGCAGTGGTCGCACAAGAACCGCCGCGAAGGATGCACGAAGCAAGCTACGGACGATGCAGCGGAGAATGGGCATTTGGCGGTGGTGAAGTGGCTCGACGGTAACCGCAGAGAAGGATGCACAGAGGACGCCATGGACGATGCCGCTGGGAATGGGCATCTAGAAGTGGTACGCTTTCTTCATGAGAACCGCCGAGAAGGGTGCACGAGCGCGGCGATGAATCTGGCAGCAGCCCACGGTCACTTAGAAGTGGTAAAGTGGCTGCTAGATAATCGCAGGGAAGGTCAACCAGGCACTGCATTGCGTTTTGCTGCTGAAAATGGCCGGCTCGCTGTAGTGGAGTGGTTGTACGATGAGGTGCGTCAACAGCGGAGAAGTGAATCGTGCATCCGCGGTGCAGTCCGTGCTGCAATGGAAGCGGGTCATGCTGAAGTGGCTAGAGAACTCGAGCAGAGGCTGAAGCGACAACGCCACGAGTAGGCGACACAAGTTGAGAATTCACGCAATGAATTCAGGTTGTTGTGACGGGGTACGACGAATAGTTGGCTGATAGTCTTTTTCAATCAGTGCGGGTCCGAGTATTTGAGGTTCATTCCAGAATTCTCTACAGTTAGTGGAAACATGAATACGCCACCGCAAAAGGCCCAAGTAAGCCGAGCATTCCCAGTGTTGACTTCAGCGCTGGTTGTGACTCGAACATGTCTGCCTTGCCACGACGAGGCAGTGCTGTCACGTGTTGAGAGACACTTGGACGAGTATTTGGACACGTTTTCTTCTTGCCATACTGTCCGGCGAGCCTGCAAAGATGGGCTTCCGAGGCGTTTTTTAGAGTATCTTGCTGCGCGTGGCTCGAACTGGGGCAACGGCAGTAGAATTGCCGAGTATGCCGCGATAAAAGGATTTCTCCATGTTATCGAGTGGGTGGGCGAAAGCTATCCTGAACGCACTGTTTGGAGCCCGCGATATAAGGGAAGTTTGATGGATACTGCCGCAGAGTTAGGTCACCTTCCAGTTCTGCAGTGGCTTCACGCTTGCCGCAGCGAAGGATGTACCGCCGCCGCTATGGATCGTGCCGCTACAGTAGGCCATCTTGAGATCGTTCAGTGGCTGCACCGATACCGAGGTGAAGGATGCACCAAGAAGGCTATGGACGGTGCTGCTGCTCACGGGCACCTATCAGTGGTAGAGTGGCTCCATTCAAATCGGGAAGAGGGATGCACCAAGGCTGCTGTACGCTCTGCAGCCGCAAATGGCCACCTTGCGGTTGTGCGCTTCCTCCTTGAGAATCGTCGAGAAGTTTGTACTAGTGACGCCATGCGCTACGCTGCTGCAAATGGGCAGTTGGAGATTGTGCAGTGGCTTTACGTGAACCGTGGAGATAGCAATGTGGGGGCTGCGCTGAAGTACAGCGCGGAAAATGGCCACGCCGAGGTGGTGGAGTGGTTGTATTGGTACGTTCGAGATCAACGCAGAGGTGACGTGTGTATTCGTGACGCCGCTCAAATCGCATTGAAAGCCGGGCAGGCGAAAGTGGCAAAACTGCTCGAGCGCAAGTTGAAGCAAGAAGCAAGTCGAGCTAAACCTCACCAACGTGGAAAGAAACGCCGTCGCCACCAATAGTACGACCATGAAAACGAAGCACGTCGCGCTCGACGTTGTTGCTGGATTGCTCGAAAATTCTGTAGCCTCCAGGGGAAAGGAACAACAGTATCGGTAGTCGAGCGAAGGTCCAAGATACCTAACGTTATTCATTTGCGTCGATTCAAATGCTAGTGAGAACGCCCCATTTTGAAATCCAACGCGCGCCAGCAAAAGATACGCCCCTTCTTGCTATCGAATGACCGCGTATACATAATTAATATGTAATGAGGACGCCATCACTGTGTGCAGCAATTAACGTTCGACAATTAATTGAACGAGACTGATGGCTGACCGCTCGGTGATGTGTCCTAGCTGATTGATTTTTAATCTCGTGTAATTGTTCTAACGGTTCAAGTCGCAGATTTACCACATCGCGACCGCAATTCCGATCAAAGTGAACACAGCACTCTTCAGTGAAGAGTGCTTGTTAGTGTGAAGACTCTTCACACTAACAAGCGTGGCCAGTGATTCTTCGCCACTGCTTATCTCACCACGGTACATGTACATTGGCATTATGTTGGGTGTGAACGGCTCGACGAGGTACAGCAGCAAGATTCAACCACGATGTCTCATTGAGACTCTCAAGTTGTAGCCGGCCACCCTAGTCCATGCACATTGCCAGATGTGTTGAATCAACGGCACAAGCCAATCAACACTTGTGCCCCGCATTGCAAAGCCTCTTCCTTATCTTCGTCGTTGGACGAAGTAAGCAAACTGCAAGGCTCCTCCTGCCAAGGGGGCTTGGCCAGTCGCCACTGCTCAAAGTCCGTTCTCAACGGGAACAGAGTTTCCACCGCCAGACGCTACTTCTCCCTCCACCTGTTAGACCATCGAACCGAAAGAACCGCGATGCGCTTCAGTGCCTTCCTGCTCGTCCTGGCGTTCACCCTCGCGGCATGCTGCCATGGGTTCGCCAACGCTGATGACGCTGCCCGCAAAAGCGGTGTGGCGGCCTCGAACCGCGTGGTCGACCGATCCGCCCCAGCTCTCAGGAAGCTCGAGGGCGCTGCAGCCATTGATGCGGCAGATGAAGAGCGAGGGGTGTCGGGTTTCAGCAAGCTCAAGACACTCATGGACAACATGCCCTACCTCAACAGACTGAAGGGGTGGGTGGGCAAGAATCCCAACATCAACGCGGTGAAGGCTGCCGCGGAGAAGAGCCCCGAGGTGAAGAATCTCAAGGCTGCGGTGGGAAACACCCCTATCAAGCTCACCGAGAAGGATGCCGCCAAGGTCGTGAAGGAGATCAAGAAGCGTCACCCTGCGGTCGGCGTCGCGTTATCCGTGCTGAAAATGCTGGCCGTGGTGGGAATCATCTCGTTCAGTGTAGGCTTTGGCGTTTACATGCACGAAAATTACCCTTAGAGCGGATAGATATCACAGGATTTATCGAGAATACTTTGCTCCCTCGAGCAAACTTTGCGAATGTTAACGCACAGTGGTTGATGATCAAGTGCAGTGGTGAGAGTATGTATGGTCCTAAACAACTACATACCGCATCACCCCTGTCCTAAGCGAACTGCAATGTATGCAGTTTACGGTACATCTGTTGCCAAGACTCAGAATTAAATGATAAAAAGTAAAAGTTATAATAATTCTTGGTATTTTGGACCAATCAAAAAGTATGGACACGGCGGGAATTGAACCCGCATAAAATTGCGGTACTCTTTCGCAATTGACAAGCTCGCTTGGTTACCTTCGCAATTAAGTCTTATCAAAGTAATGTGTTGTATTGTGCATCTAGAAAAACTCATCGTCGGAGCTGCTGGAATAATCATCATCACTACAAACCTGTTTGCCTGCTGCAATTTGGGTAGACGTGTGCAATAGCTTCGTTTACAGAATAGCCAGCAGCCAGGAATTTGAGAAGGCGGCGCTTGTGCGTATAGTCGACTGCAATGCGGGTGTAGCGCTTTGGCTTTTTGCCGGTTCCTGTGGTGCGTGGTCTACCCATAGCACTTTGAACACTGAGACCGAATGGTTGGTGGAAGCCTATAATTAGCTGGTCAACATGGAATTTTAACTACAGACATGTGGTGTCAATGCATTGTTTTCATTGGCTAAAATAAAAATTCGCTTAGGACAAAACTTCGCTTAGGACAGGGGCGATGCGGTACTCGTTGTACAGAAATAAGAAGGAAACTAGCAAACTCCACATTCAGAAAGCACAATAAAGTGTGTTTTCGCTTTCGTATATGATGCACTGGTACAAAGCGGCAACATAGTAGAATACGATGACGCAGTGCCACGAGGGGGCTACAACGAATATGGAGATTCACGAAGTTAATTCCATAGTACCAACATACAGCCTGGGCAACTTCGATTGTTCTCTATTCATTTACTCCCATTCTTCTTCGTCTATCGCAATTGAAGCAACCTTTGCTTTAAGTTTCTCCGTTTCAGCGGAGTCATCGTGACCATCGCTCCAATCAGTAGTAACTGCAGCAGGTAACTGCTCCACTGACTGCTTCTCTTCGTTATCCTCGTTCTGCTCCTGCGAGTCAGCACTCCCCTCTTCTTCAGTCTCACCTTCATCTTCTTCGTCACTCCAGGCATCTGCAATAACAGGAGCGCGGCGGGGCTCAATGTGCTCCCACCCACGGTTGACAGGAACAGGAGGCCTAGCAGGAGCCGGTGCAGCTTGAGGAGGGGGCGTGCTGCCTCGCAGCGGTAGAAACTTCAGCCGGCTCGATGCTTGAGCTGCTCGCGCTTGCTTGTTGAGATTAGCGATGTGCGCAGAAAGCGTTACGCCCGGCACATGCGCGTCATCGCGCTTAAAAAATGACACTCGGCGACGAGGGTCTTCACCAAATGATTCTGACACCACGCCGTAAACTGAGGCCAACTGGTGCATCAACGCGCGCTGCAAGAAGCAAGTATACCGGGTTAGGATATCGTCACAGATGCCATCTAAGCAGTATGCAGACATACCTCTTCGCCCGACATCACTCGCAAACTAACACTGTGGCACGATGGCTCTTGCACGATACGCTCCAAGCGACGTTCTACCACCACAAGGTAGCTTGTGTTCGCTTTCCCCCATGCAATGAGATCTTCCGAGTAGCTGGGGGTCTTCATTTCTTCTTCAAAAGCAGCAGTGTCTCCGCCAGCCAAACCTGGTCGATTAACCCCAAGTGCTTGAGCTAATCGCTGATTGCGAACAATCTGGCCCCGAGGAGGCATGGGCATACGCCGAGCTGGAGGTGGGCCCTGCGTCTGAGCACTTGATGGCCTAGCAATCGCTGGTCTCAGAACCGGAGGAGGGGCAGGTCCGCTAGACGTTGGCAGCGCCGGGAAGGCTTCCTCTATCCGGACAGGCGGCGAGGGCGGATGGTCGCTGACGCCATAGTTCCAGTGATCAGGAACTCCATCCGCGTAACCTGCATTGACGGGGCCAGTAATAGGGTTTCCGCCGTTGCGAGCGACCTGGAAATTAAATTGCAGTCGGTTGTGCACGCCATGGATGGAGCTCATGTGGGCTTGATACTCAACATCGTTGGGAAACACAACAAAGCGCATCGCCAGACTGCAAGGGTGTACAAGGTCAGCGTCGAACCTATCGAGAAATATTATATGCTTTGTAGTGCATGGACGTACCATCTTGAGTCTTCGCACAAGTGGTGCTCGCGACGGAAATGGGTCTCCAAACTAGCGCTGCGACAAAAAAACAAGAGTGTGTTAGCTCTCCGAGACCGAGGATACGCATCCACATTAATCCACGTACTAGTTGCGGAAGTACTCGTTCTCCACCTTGCAGATGTGGCACTTAAAGTGGTCGCGCTCCAGGTGCTCATACAGCTCCTTGTCGCCGTAAAAGCGCTTTCTGCAGAACTGGCACATGGGGTGGAAGTCCTTGCCCGTGTTGGCATGTTTCTGCCCTGCGGGCCCACCTCGACTCTTTCCGATGTTGTGTCCCTTGAGTGCGCCCTTCGTGAACACCTCCTGCTCCTGGATGAAGAACGACTGGTGGCCCAAGCACAGTTCGCAGAACTCGACGCCGTGGTCGTGGCGCAGGTGCTCCTTAAGCTGTCCGAGCGAGTGCTTGACCTCTCTGCAGCGCTTCATGCGGCACTTGAACTCGCGCAGACTGCGCAGCTCGTAGTAGTGCGCGCGGCAGTCCACGAAGATCATGTCGGACGGCTCGTCCAGCACGGACTCGGGCCCGGCCGCGTCGCCCCAGAGCTCGAAGCTCTCGTAGGGGCGCGGCGCGCTGCTCACGACCACGCGCTCCAGCGGCTGCTTGCACATGGGGCAGTTCCGGTCGTCCATGATGAGCCGCATGCGCATCGAGCAGCGGCTGCAGATGCCGTGGTGGTTGCACTCGCCCACGGCGTAGAAGCGGATGGGGTCGGCGCACAGCAAGCAGAACTCGGGCTCGCCCTCCTCCTCTTCCGGCGCTGAGGCCTGAGCATCGGCGGCGTTGGGTGTGGCCGCGTTCTTCTTGGCGGGTTTCTTCTTCCGCTTGGGTTTGGCTGCGGGCGCCCTGTCCTGAGGCTCTGCTACGGCCTGCGCGCTGTCACTGGCAGGCGCGTTCTGCTCTGCAGACGACGCTGCGTCCTTCTTCTTGCGCTGTCTGGGGCGGTGGCGCCGCTTGTGCTGAGCTGCGGCGTCTTCGCCGGCGGCGTTGGCTGGCGCAGAGGCGCGGCGTCGCACCGAACTGGGCACCATGGTGAAGGCCGGCGTGAGCGCCGAGAGCGTGGATGTGGCGGCGACGCTGCTGGCGGCCGCGGAGCTACTGGCCACGCTCGTCATGAGGCTCCTGGTGTGTGTGTAGCGGCGTGGGCAGTGAACGAACGGAGCTGCTCGGCACTTCGCTGGTCGGTTGGGATATGAAGCGGATGGATGCATCCATGAGCCTCCCAACGCGCAACTGCGCACCTCAAAAGTGCAACTGTGGGACCAACACTCATTATCGGTACAGTGTACCTGTATCGAGCCGAAAGGAACGCGCGCCGAAACTTCGGTGTAACCAGCGGGTAATCAAGATGTACCCGGTTACGGTGTATCGTAATGATTAATGCATACTGTATGTGCGACACACCACGATTACGAATCGCCGCGCTCTCATTGGGCCCTTTGCTACGTACGCATACCAGCAGACCGCCACCTTCGCGCTGGCTGCGCTCACTCTCCGACTAGCGACCTCGACGCGCAAGGCTCAGACAGACAGATCGGCATGGCGATTGAACAGCTGAAGACGGTGCTGCGGCTGCAGGCGACGGTGGTGGAGGGCTTCGGCCGCGGCGGAAAGCAGCTGGGCTGTCCTACGGCCAACCTCTCGAGCAAGGACCTGGGAGACCTTCTGGAGCAGCTGCCAACAGGCATCTACTGCGGCTGGGCCACGGTGGACGGCAAGGGCCCGTACAAGGCCGTCGCCAGCATTGGCTGGAACCCCTACTTCAAGAACAAGGTGCGGCTCGAACCCGTTTGTGTCATTTATTGATGGAAGAGGTGCTGACTGTCAATTTCTGCTGCTGCTGCTGCTACTGACTCTGCTGCCTTCGCTGTCTGTTTGCCTGTTTATTGCAGGAGAAGACGGTGGAGCCGCACCTGCTGCATAAGTTCGAGAAGGATTTCTACGGCGCGCAGCTCAAGTTCCTCATCTCGGGCTACATCCGTCCGGAGATGAACTTCTCGTCGCTCGAGGCGCTGATTAAAGCGATCAAGGACGACATCGCCCAGTCGGAGGAGTGGCTAGACACGCCCGAGGGTAAGTCCTGGTCGCAGGACGCGCTGTTTCAGTAGGTTAGGACGAGCATGTGATGCAAGGATACGATGGGGACGAAGATATATTGTTTGTGTGTATGCAGCGGGCACGTCGGAAACACACGCCCGGTGATAGATAGCTATTTCGTCTGCGAGGTAATACACCTGTACTTTGTGGGCATTTAGCGGATGCATGCACGCGAGAGCGGCAGGTTATTCTATTTGTTTACTCTTTACCCATAACAATACAGATAACACCGAGGACCATCAGCATGATGCTGGGGATTTTCTTTCGCAGATTCCGCTCCCGGAAGAGGAATCGCCCCATGAGCACACTCCATATGCAGCCTGATCGTTTGATGGCGATCACGTACGAGACCTCGAGGTGCTGCGTCGCCACAAGGTTGATGTAGTACGCCACGACGCTCGTGACACCCGCGAGGATGACGAACTTCCACGGGATTTTCACCTCCTGCCCGATCGGCAGGTAAAGCTCCTCGCTTCCCACACGCATCTTCTGCAAAATGAAGCTGCCTCCCGCCACGATCACTTGGATGGTCGCTCCGTACACCAGCGGCGTCGAGTTCTGCACGCCGATCTTGTCGAACACGTTGGAGATGCTCCACAAGAAGGCCACCAGAATCGTGTACATGGATCCTTTGCTAGCGTTGGACGAGTCCACGAGCAGGTCCTTGCTAGCGTGTTGGTCCTGAGCCCCTTGCAGCCAGAAGCCGCCCATGACGGCGATGGAGATGCCCAGCACGCCCGAAACAGTCGGGACTTCGCCCAGCACGAGGAACGCCACGATCACCAGGAACGCCGGTGTGAACGACAAGAACGGTACCGTCGCCGACAGCGTGGAGATCTGGATGGCCCGGTTGTACAGGTAGCTGGTGATGATGTTGATGCAGCCGCTGACGCACACGGACGTCCAGAAGAGGTGGTTGAGCGGTGGCACGCGGCCGCCCGTGTCCACGAGCGCCCACAGCACGAACAACGGCGCCTGGATGAGTCCACGCATCGCCACGACCATGAACGGGTCCATGAACTTGGTCAGGTACTTGCGCAGCGGGTCGCAGAGCGCATTGACTACCGAGTTGATCACGGCGATGGACACGCCGTACGACATGAGCATCGCGGCGGTGGCGGTGAGGTGGGTATCGGGCTGGCGGCAGGTGGGGAGCTGCAAGAGGCGTAGTGCAGAGCTGTGGAAGCTGGTGGCGGAGTGCCGATCGATGTACGCGGCTCGTCCTGGCCGGCGTGGTAGGCTCGACGCGTAGAGGCAACTGGTCTGCCGGAAGCCGAGCCTTTGCGTCTGCGTCAGCACCAGCCCGATCAGAGACTGAGAGAGCCAGCAACGGGGCGGTAGTGGCTTTTCAGCCAATAGTCAGTCGACTTCGGTCGTGGTGGTCGCTGCCCTAGCCTCAATGGATACGGCGTTGCACTTGCGATCTTGAGCGGTCGCTCGACGTCCACTTGGACAATCGTGATGGAGGCGGGGCAGCTCGCTCGGGGCGAGGTCAAGCGGCGGCTGGTGCGTGCGTGCAGGGAGCTGGAGGCGCTCGTGGCCGGCAGCTACGGCCCGCTGGGCAGGGCGCAGCTCGTCCAGGCCAACGCGCAGTGCCCCGACGCGCTCACCGCCACAGCTGTGGCGGAGCGGTTCTTCGCCAGCGTCGAGTAAGAGCGGGCGCCAAATATTTCGATCCGGGTGCAACGGCGAAGAGCGTTGCCCCGATGTTGCTGACGTTGATGGCAGTGCCTCGCCGCGCGGAAGGAAGGGCGGCTGACTGCAGGTTGTGTGTGTGTGTGCTGCTGCGCAGCATTGGGGACTGTCCTATCGCCAACGCGTACTTTCACATGCTCAAGAGCAAGGTGCTGCAGCATTGGTGACACAAGGCGTTTCGGTGCTGGGCAGATTTGCGCTAACGGAGTGCCTCTGCTGCTCGATTCTGGTGGAGCAGATCAGAAGACATGCCGATGCCGGGCTCTTCCTGGCGGGGCTGAGTGCGAGGTGAGGTTGAAAAGGCTTGGATGTTACGCGGTGGCTGAGTTGCATTGCTGGTAGCCTGCAGCTCGAGATCCAGGAAGGAAGTCTGGCGGAGATTCCGCACCGTGTCGTAAGTAGAGGTGAGCATGACCCATTTGAGCGGTGTAAGCCATGTCAAGCGTGAGCTGTCCCGCACGCTCCGGAATTATTGAACGTCTTTGTCATGTGAAATTCAGGTTTGCAGGTGGTGCTTGACTGGGTTCTGGAGTACCTGGACGACCCGGCGTGTCCCGTGCGAGCGGCAGTGAATTGGAGCTCGGAAATCGCGCTTTCAGCAGTGATTCGCGGTGTCGTTTCATCCAAGTCCACGACGGGGATGAATGAGGTCACCACGGACACGGTGGTTATTCCACTTATCATCCAAGCTTTTGTGAGCGTCTTTGCTTTTGTCGTCGAAAACCCAGGTGAATCCGTTCCAGTGCAACTCCTGTTTGCTTCTGGTCAAAAGTCGATGACACAGTCTCAGCTGTGGAAGCAAACGGTTCTTCTTGACCTGCCGTGGCCGTATCGTGCAAGACGCCAAGGAACCAAACGTAGCCTGTTATCTCCTCCCATTTGCAACGTACGCGTTGCCTTGTTCAACATCACGATCGAGCCTTTAGCAGAGTTCGAGGAGGAAGACATCAGTACAAGTGTGAATCACTCGGGCTCGTTAAAAAGCTTCCGACTACAAGCGCTCCGGCAGGTAGGCGACCGACTAGAGCGGCTTGGCGCCACGGCAGTGCTATCGCAGAAAATCATACCGAAGTACCTGCAAACGTATCTGGCCGCGAAGGGCATCTTCACTCTTGATCGATTGTCCGCCACGAATATTCGTAAGTTGGATCACTTGGAGCGTTGAATCTGAGCTGGTAGTTGTTTGAAACTAACTCAGTGCTTAATCCGACACAGGAGGCGTGCAGATG
Organism: Phytophthora cinnamomi; assembly: GCF_018691715.1. NCBI lineage: Eukaryota > Oomycota > Peronosporomycetes > Peronosporales > Peronosporaceae > Phytophthora > Phytophthora cinnamomi. The sequence goes on from NW_027151050.1 coordinate 225,227, forward strand.
CTGAGTGGAGCCACAATTCTGAGCGACTGGAGGATCGATGACAGCATTATCTGCAGTGCTCTTGGATTTCTATCTCTCATCACAACGCAAACTCTCGGGAGTAAGCAGTATATCCGACTTCAAAGGGATTGTTCAACAAACCATTCTTCGGCGACAAATAGTGGAAATGGGCATCCAGTGACAACCATCGCTATTGCAGCGGCGGATCGCTTTGCGTACGATGAGCTTTCCCACGTGATCACGACAGCTCTCAAAACGTTGGCAAGTTTGATCGATAATCCATACGTCGTAGCTGGTGGCGGGTGTTTGGAGATCCACCTCGCCGCTTTGCTGCGTCATCGTGCGGGCAAACTGCGAACTCGACCAGGCGGCAGCAAGATCGATAAGCAAACAGCAGGGACGCTGCGCCAGATGGGCCAGACGGTCAATACTTTTGCTGATTGTCTGGAGAGTTTAGCTGGACGCTTATGTGGGAGTCACGCCACTGCAACCGACCGCGCAGCCATGATCGAGCAGGTCCGCGAGGCAAACACCGAGTCTCTCGAGTGTACGAAGCTGTGTGATGGTGGCGATTTACCCCGACAGCACACCAACCATTTTTTTGGATGGGATCCAAGGAAGCGCTCAGTGACACCAGTGCTGTCTTGTGCTTTGCATCAAGAGGGTCCACCAGCCAGTGACGAGAAGACAGTTGTAGACGCTCGCGTCTTGGATGTTTTGGAGACCAAGAAAGATGCCCTCCTGCTCGCGATAGAAAGCGTGTCCTCGCTAGCTCGAATCGTATCGGTCGTCCGAGTCCCTTAACGAAAACAAAGGCACACAGCACTGATAAAGATGAATCCCTATCTATTTCAGCGAGCACTTGCCTCCATCACATTAGTAGAACTGCTGGGCGTCGTCGTATCCAGACAAATCTCCACTGGCGAGGAACGGGATCAGCAGCGGGTCGTGCGCCTCGTCCTCCTCAAGTCCGTACCGCGGCAGCAGGTACGAGGTCATGACGGGCGTGTAGTTCTCGGGCAGTCGGAAGCCCTGACACACCACAAAGGCCTCGTTACTCTGCGCGCGGCTGCTCATGGGCTTGGAGCAGGACACGCTCTCGAAGAAGACGCTGAGCTGCGTCGCCAGCAGGTCGTACTGCTCGCAGCGGAAGATCTTGGCTACGAAGGCGCCGCCTTCCTCCAGCACGTGCGTGGTGATGTTGAGCGCCGCCGCGAGCAGCTCCGCCTGCACGAACTCGTCAATGTCGTGCACGCCCGTGACGTCGGGCGCGCCGTCGCTCACCACCACCTGCGCCTTCGCGCCGTGGAAGTAGCCGATGATCTGCTCGGCCGTGCGCTTGGACGTGATGTCGCCCTGCAGCAGCTGCACGCCAGCGATCGGCGCCATCTCCTGCAGGTCCACGGACACGACGCGCACGTCGCCGCTGTCGGCGCTCTGCACGTTGCTGGCGTCGTACAGCTTGCGGCTCAGCACCTGGCTCCAGCTGCCGGGCGCCGCGCACAGGTCCACGGCGCGTTGCACGTGGCGCAGGAAGTCGAACTGCTCGTCCAGCTGCAGCAGCTTGAAGGCCGAGCGCGCGCGGAAGCCCACCTCCTTGGCCTTGCGGTAGTAAGTATCCTGTAGGCAGACACGCGCATTAGAACGGGGACGGGGTGCACGCCGTTGCGCAGCGCACTCACTCGATTCGCCTCGGTGGACTTGGTCATTGCTGTTTGGGGTCTTGTGGCTGGTTTTCGCGTTATAGTCACTTGTATAGAGGGCAAATGTCGCTTTCCCCCTCTATGTACGGAACGGGAAAATCAAGACAAGAACGACGGCACACACGAAGTCAGACACAGAGACGAATCGGCCATGCGTGCGCAGGGCTCGTCGACGAGCATCGGCTTCGGCATGACCATGGCGAGCGGCCCCGCTGGCGCCCCCTCCGTGCCGGACGCGCAGTTCGAGGCGGCGGCGGACTGCTTCGTGTGCGACAAGAAGTTCCACGCCTTCCGTCGCAAGCACCGTTGCCGCGTGAGTTTTTTTTTTCTCTCTAACCGGGTTACGATAGTGTTAACCGCGATTTAGAGAATTTCTCTAACCTTCTCGTCCGTGCACCCCCTCCCTCCCAGGCTTGCGGCAACGCTGTGTGTGGCAGCTGCTCGCGGACTCACAAGATCATGCCCAGCTCGACTATCATGCGCTACAACAACGAGCCCGTGCGGGTGTGCGACCGCTGCATCCGCGACCAGAACCAGATGATGCTCGAGCGTCGGCGCGCGGAGGACGTGGAGCGCGCGCGCGCCCGCCAAGTGGCGGCGCTGGAGGAGGAGGAGCGGCAGCGGGAGGCGGAGCGCACCCAGCGCGAACGGGAAGTGGTGGAAGCTCAGGCTCGGCGGGAGATGAGGTTGCGCGCGCTCGAGGAGAGGTACCTGGGCCCTCGCCCGGACCTGCGCACTCTCCGGTCGAGGTACTCGAGGAGTCTGGACGACTGCTCTCGAGACGCGCCGCCTCAGTCGCTCTACTCGAAGGAGTTGAGCTCGTTCCTCGAAGACGCAGAGAAGAGATCCATCGCCCTGGTGGCGAAGCCGTACGCTGCTGCCGACATTTTTGAGGATAAGGAAGGCTTGGAAGAGGGGCAAACGGTGGAGACCACGGTGGTGCAGGAGGCGGAGGAGTGCGCGATTTGTCTCGAGACGATGGATGTCGGGGATGCCATCTACACTACCGCGTGTGGACACAGCTTCCACTGGAGTTGTCTGAAGGAGATCCAGAAATCCGACTCCAGCAACTACGACAAGTGCCCGTCGTGCCGTGCCACCATGACAGAAATGCAGGTCAAGAAGCAGTGTGACCACCCGCGCGTGCGGCTCGGTCACCGGTTTTGCCGCGACTGCGGCGCTGCAGTCACAGAAAGGGACGCGAAGCCTCGTGGCGATGATCCGGGCACTGCAGCGGGCGGGATGCGAATGTCAACCCCGTCAGGAGGCCCGGACCTGAACCAACCTGTTTCGTACCGAGCCAGCTCGCATGGTGCACTGGTGCGCTGCCCGCAATGCCATATCCAAATGCGCGTGCTACCTCACATGTATAACATGTAAGTCTCCTCTGTTTGAACCTGAATACGTGGTGCAAAAGGCGCTAACCGTTGCCTTCCTGCTTGTTTCCTTTTGTACAGGCGCGTAGCTTGTCCGTCCGGCCACATGTTCCTGGTTCAAGTAGCTGGCCAAGCTGGAAGTGGTGCCGGTGGACGTGGTGGCTACGGCTTTGGAGCTCGTGGCGGTTTGGGCGGCGCGCGGATGCCCTCGCGCGGTATGAGCATGGGCTACCCGGGCTCGTACTACCGCTCCACAAATGCCTACTCCGAGCTGTAGTAACTTAAGATCCACGATCACCCAGACCAAATGTGCGCGCAACAGTGGAAGCGAAAGTAGCTCTCAACTCGGCGCCAACGCGACCAGAAGACGCATAGGTCATCTGCGAACGCTCTTTATACTACTACTTTACTAGCACTACTTACGGACAAACAGGCTGACAAATTCTTTGTCTTTTCGCACACAGTGCATGCACGTGTTAGAGAGGAAAGGGCCCTGACGGCGAAGGCAAAAATTAACAAGCGCGTTTATTGTGAACACCGATGGTGCTTGTTTTGAGAGTGCGGCCGGGGAGTTCGTGTCTGATCTAATACATCACACAAACGAAAGTGGCAAGCTGGCAAATCTAAGCCACAATGATCTTGGTCACTTCCGAAGTCCATACCTTTTGGCCTCTCACGACCCGGTTATTGTTGGAGTACAACCAGTCTTCGTTGGTACGAGCGTTCACGATATGCGTTTGCGCCTTCACTCTGGGAACTGGGGTGTCATCTCCTGTGCCTTGAGTGGCCCAGCCTTGATCGACTGTGGCGATGGCCTGGACATAATATGTTCCTACTGCCGCAAATTCGACGTTTGCGGAGAACAAACCGTTGTTGTTATTTTTCGCCTTCAGCTCCAGATCTTCGTGATACCATCGCGTGACACCACTCTGCGCTCGAGTGAGCGTAGCATCAGAGTGGTCATCGGACCAGACCTTCAATTGCGTGCTGTCCACGGTTATGGCTCCCGCTACTTCCCATGCGAACGTTGCTGCTTTTTTGGAGGTGGTGTTGTGCGGCTTCGTTTTCCAAAGTACATACGGCTGCACCATATCAATGTATAGTAGCGACAAGCGGACATTGCGAGGAACGTGGCCGACCATTTCAGTGGATGGCAAATAGTCATTCAAAGCCTGGTCGGAAAGCGTGGAGCTGTCACCCAAGCTTGTTGCGTTCGGCTGCTTGCTGTCGCTCGTCTCTATCAGGACGTTGAAAGCGCGGTGGGTGGCATTGTTGTACTTGGTTTTAGCTCGAGGATACCCCCCGAAGCTAGCTGGATTGCAGGTTTGGATGGGTTTCGGCGTGGTGAACTCGTTCTCCCAAGATGCCGCATATCCCCAATCTTCCATCCCGCCGTTCACCGCATACACTACGTCGTTCATGGTGCCATCAGGGTAGTATTCTCCGTTCTCTTCAAATTTCCCTCCGAAGCGAGACATAATGCGAGCGAGTTGCTGCTGGCTGCGATCGTCCGGGCTCTTTTGGCTTTTGCCAGACTCCATAACGTGGTTCTTGCCGCCCCATTCGTACGTGATGCAGTGGGTACCAGCGTGGAAAGTGATGCCAAGCTGGAACAAATGATCACGCCACAGCTCGTTCAGCGCTCGAGCAGCCATAGTCACCATGCACTTCTTGTCGTCATCCAGATTGTACGGGAAGTCTCTATTTGGGTCCACGTCAAGCTCCTTGCGAACATTGTGATCGTAGCCGTACGCGTTAGCGGTAGGGACGATAACGACCGTGCGGGTCTTGACAAGATGCTTCAGCCACGAATTACCGTCGGTCCTGCTGGCATGCGAAAGCAACAGCTCTGCCAGCGCGACGACAGCCTGCGGACCCACCCGTTCGTTACCATGGACTGCACCACTGAAGATCAGCTCGGGACGTTCCGGCTCAGGGAGCGTCGCTTCCTCCGTGATCTTGATCACGTACTGCTCACACAGCACCGTCTTGTTGGCTCGCGTGCACTGCAGTTCCTTGCGCTTTGGCAGGCCGTACTTGTCCTGTACACTGAACACCTCGGCGTAGTCCGGGTACGTGGTCTCGAGCTCGAAAAGGTAGTCGATGATTTCACCGTACGAGCGCTCCTTGTACGCAGTAGCGGTCGCTGAGGCGGGGGATGAGGTCGCGGAGCAGGCGACCACGGTTGCGAAGGACAGCAGCAGCATAAAGAGTTTCGTGTCAACCTTAGTCACAGGGAACTTCATCGTCGTCACGTGACACTCCGTGAGTAAATCCCCAAGTGCTGGCCCTATTATTACTAGTAGTAAGGATGGTGTCGTCTCTAGACCATCTGTATACACCCAGAGACTCAGTTGTGGACAAGAGTTCCGGCTCATTTTGCTCGTGAAGTTCGCTGCGTAGACTCCACAATCAAGGGCCCCATCCCGATGCCGATCATCGATCGTCCACCAGAGCTACGGAAGGACGACGATGGCAACACCAGAAACCAGTCGCAACCGGCTCAACGAGCTGGGTGGTCAAACACATTCTAAGTCCCAGGTTGAGACTCAGCGCCGACAGGGGGCACACAACTCTTCTGATCACCATGCGGTGCGACCTGAGGACACAATTGCGTCGTGTTTCAGAAAGTATCATACGTCGTGTTTCGGAAAATGTCACCAGAGTGATGGTCGTTGAAGTTGCCCTTTTCCGCACTCTTTCATTGTCGAAGTTGCAGCGGACGGCGCAAACCCAAGGGAATGAAGGCTGCGTCCGAGACAGGCAGCACGGCCAGCTGTGCGCGGCCACCGCTCGCGCACCTGGAGAACATCCTGCACGAGCTGACGCGCTGCCAGGAGCGCAAGAGCAAGCAGAAAGCCGAGAGCGCGTCCGAGAGCGTGAAACAGAAGCTGCTGAGCGACCAACTGAGACAGGGTAGGCCATTAATTATCTCGAGTGGCAATTGCTGTGTATATGTTCGCTCGTGCGACGATCGCTGAGCGAGCACTCCCTTCTGAGCAGCACAAGACGAGCTAGCAACCGCACAGGCGAGCAGGGCCAAGCTGTGTGAGGAAATCGGGGCACTGAAGCAGACGAAGGAGCATCAGGCCAAGCAGTTGGACAAGTACAGGCTCGACTGGCAGGCGTCACGCGAGTCTCAGGCGGCCATGGCGAAGAAGATGGAGGCGCTGCAAAAGTCGACGCGGGCGACAAAGCAGCAGTATATCCGGTGCGTGCTCGGTACTTGGTGATTGGCGTGAACAAGTCTTTGACCGCGTTGTACTTGGATCAGATCTCTCGCTTCTCGCATCAAGACAAGTGCTCTCGTTCTCCAGCAGTTGAACGCGACGAACGGAACTTCGTTTAGTTTCCATCTTACTGAGAAATGCAGCGAGTGGGAGACGAACAAACGCAAACGCAGTCAAGGAGAGAGAGACGAACGATTGAGCGAAGATGGTGACAAGGTATTGTTGCTATGCTTGTACCTCATCGCCCGTTGATCTCACATCGCACCAGCCGGAGCACACAGGAAGCCCCGCCGAACGCGAAACTCGGCTCATACAAGAACAACATCTACTACCCCGTGCAGCACTTGCCACTATTTCGGTGTTGCCAATTGTGGGTTCAATTGAGGACCCTTCATGTAGCAAGATCCGCGACGCCAAGCAATACGAGCACCCGGCGGAAGTCCAGGATCAAAGCAAACACGCCATTGAAGAGCTCCAGAACCAAGTCGCCAAACTCAAGACAGAGTATTCAGCTCTAAACGGTACGGTGGGAGACTCTGTAGCCGATAACACTGTTTTCTAACTACTTGCGCTATTTGTACGAAAAAGACAAGTATAAGTCGCTAGTGCGCGATCACAGCGAGTCTTTGGCTGATCGAGAGGCATCTGTGCAAGACATCCAGGCGAAACAGGCGAAAATCGAAGAGCTGACCGAAATGCTCGAGAATTCGCGTTCGAGGCAGCGTGACACCACCAGCGATGAAAGCACCAAGAAGGATGAAGACAGGTCGGATCTTGAAGGACGCTTGAAAATGCTAGAGGTACGAGATCGATACATTCTGTTGCTGCCATAACGTGATTAACGCTGTGAGATTTGCTGTCTTCAGGAGAACTTGGCGCAGATGAACGGATACGCCGATCAACTTGAGATGGTGATCGCTCAGTGCCCTTCATGCACCGTCAAACTCCAAAGCGAGAGCACACAAGATTCTACCACAAAATGAGCCGAGTAGGAGAAATGATTAGGAGAGAGAAGAGCTTATATTTCCCAATAAGTACCAGCTCATAGCCCGCTGCATCTAAAGCAATGGAGCTTGGTTGTGGGCAAGGTTGTAGAACTTCGTGCCTTCCTGGTTCAGCTCGTCAAAAGTGCCCGTCTCCGCGATGACACCCTCCTCTAGCAGAATGATGCGGTTAGCGTGCTTGATGGTGTTCAGCCGATGAGCAATAATGAACACAGTCCGGTTTTCGGCCGCTGACTGAAGAGCACGTCGGATCATGTCCTCGCTGCGGCCATCAAGCGAACTCGTGGCCTCATCGAAAAGCAGAATGTTTGTTTTCTTGTACAACGCACGTGCGATGGCAATGCGTTGCTTTTGACCACCAGAGAGCTCCACACCCTTCTCCCCTACGAACGTGTCGTACTGGTTCGGCAACTCCATGATAAACTCGTGCGCGTGGGCCTCCTTAGCAGCAGCAACAAGCTGCTCCTTGTTGTGCACCTCAGCACCGTACATAATGTTCTCAGCAATCGTAGACGCGAACAGCGACGGCTCCTAAGAAAGAAAATCAAAACGGCGGAACTTCGTCAATACCTGATCACAAGCTCAAACAATCTCCGTTACAACGAACCTGGTTGACGACACCAATTTGCTTGCGCAGCCACGACGCCTTTAGCGTAGCGATATCAATACCGTCCAGGGTCACCGTGCCGCTCGTAGGTTTAATGATCTTCGACATAAGCGACGCGATAGTGGTCTTGCCAGCACCGCTTTTGCCGACGATAGCCACCACCTCGCCAGGGTTAATCTCCATGTTCAAACGGTCTAGCACAAGGATGTCCGGACGCGACGGGTACGCGAACGAGACGTCGTTGAAGCGCACTTGGCCCTTCACCGTGGCCAGCGCTCCCTCGCCATCTGCAGCAGGCGGCAGCGACAACAAGTCGAACAGAGCCTGCGACGACATGCGAGTCTTCTTCATCTCGCTCAGACACGACGACACGCCCGAGAAACCAAGGCCCATGAAGCCGCTGTACAGCGCGAATGACGTGAGTGTTCCAATCGTGAGCTCGCCCGATCCCACCAGCGAACCTCCGAAGTACAGCACCGAAAACAGCGAGCAGTTGATCGAGAGCGACAGACCGCCCATGAACACTCCGCGAGCCCGCTTGGCGCGCTTGGCGTTGGCCAAGATGCCCTGGTTGATCTTCTCAAAGTGATCGAGCTCGTCCTGCTCCGCCGAGAACAGCTTGACCGTGAAAATGTTGTTCAGGCGCTCCTCTGCGACGCCCGTCATGTCCGCCACCGAGTTCTGGTGCGTCTTGGCCAGGCGGCTCGAGAACTTGCTAAAGAGCATGGCGCCCGTGCCCACGACCGGCAGGATCGTCAGCGATACCAGCGTCAGCTTGGGCGAGATGGTCAGCAGCATGCAGGAGGCCCCCACGGCCGAGTTCAGCGACCTGTAGCCGTTGGACAGCACGTCCACGACCGCGTTGGCGGTCTGCTGGCAGTCCCCGCTGAGCCGCGTGACCAGCTCGCCCACCTTGCGGTTGTTGTAGAAGGCGAGCTCCTGCGAGAGCAGCACCTTGTACAGCCGGCGCCGCAGCTTGGCGGCGATGCGCTCGGCCACCATGCCGAGCGAGTACGTGCGCAGGAAGGAGCCGACCGAGCCCGTGAAGAAGGTGGCGAGCACCACCACTACGAAGCCCTTGCGGCTGAGCCCGCCGGGCGCCGGCTTGCCCGAGGCCACGTCGATGGCCTTGCCCATGATGCGCGGGAACACGAGGTTCATGGCCGAGGCGATGGTCATGCCCGTGACGCCCACGGCCAGCGGCAGCTTCTCCTCCTTGGTGAGGCTCAGGATCCAGCCGATGTTGGACGCCTGCCCCTTCTTCTTGCTGCTTTTGTCGCCGGCATGAGGCTTCAGCGGCGCCACGGCGGCGGCACTCGCACCGCCGTCGTACGGCGCGCTCAGCTTCTGCATCAGGAAGGACCTGGGCGGCAGCATGGCGACCAGCGCCCTCCGAGCCTTGAGCGAATCAGACGGCGAGTGCTGAGACCGCTCTTGGCCGCAGACGTCACGGTCGCAGTCGTTTGCCTTGAGTTCAGTATCATCTCGTCGACCCGACCCGGCCCGAGTCGCGGCTGGCGCATCACCCGCAGCGGATCCATCAAGTCTGCGTGCCATCATGCAGCGCTCGGCCCTGCTGCGCTTGTCGCGCACGGCGCTCCCGAGCCGCCAGCATGCGCCCACCGCCGTCCGCGCCATCTCCAACACCTCCGTGCTCCACGCTGCCGCCGGCTCCGAGCGCGCGCCGCCGCCGCGCAGTCCCGCGCGAGCCGCCTCGACTGTGCGCAAGGCCAGCTCCGCGCTGGCCACGGGTCGCCGCCGCACCTCGCGCACGCAGGTGGTGGGCGACCTGGAGGCGTTGGTGCACGAGGCCAAGCGACACGGGCGCTCCCAGCCCAGCCTGGACTTCCTGCGCCGCGCCAGCGCCGTGCTGCAGCTGTGCAAGACGCGCGAGCAGTGCACGGCGGCCATCCCGCTGTGCCACATCGTGGAGCGGGCCGCGGCCACGCACGGCAAGGCGGAGATGGAGTGCGTGCGCATCTACCAGAAGGCCGGCCGCAACCAGGAGGTGGTGGCGCTGGCCGAGAAGCTCATGGCGCAGGACGTGTTCCTGCTGAACCAGGCGCTGGCCAGCGCCATCCAGGCCTGCGCCGCGCTGGGCCACGTGGACAAGGGCTTCCAGTTCTTCGACACGGCGGTCAAGCGCGGCTCCATCCCCAACCTCGGCGTGTACTCGGCGCTGCTCGCGGTCGCCGGCGCGGCGGGGGACCCGAACAAGGTGCAGGGCGTGCTGGACCAGATGCAGGAGGCGGGCGTCGAGATGACGGACATCACGTTCCACAACCTCATGAGCGCCTACGCGCGCGGCGGACACGTGGCCGAGGCGCTGGCGCTGTTCGACAAGATGCAGAAGCAGGGCATCCCGGCGGACGAGCACACGTACGCGATCCTCATGGACGCGCACGCGGAGAGCGGGGACTTTGACGGCGCCCAAGCGCTCATGAACGAGCTCAAGAAGACGACGCTGGAGCCCAACCTGGTGCACTACAACATCCTGCTCAAGGCGTGCGGCAAGGTGAGCAACCTCACGTCCGCCTTCCAGCTGTACGAGGAGATGAAGGAGCGCAAGATTAAGCCCGACCTGGTGACTTTCATCACCATGATGCACGCCGTGTACCACGGCGAGCTGGGTGCAATCGACCAGAAGAAGGTGAAGGCGGCCCTCGTGGGTATGGGTCTCATGGGCGCCGCGTTCGTCCCGTTCATCAACTACGAGGAGTACATGATGACGACGCTCTTCTGCGGCAGTCTCGTCGGGTCCATGGGCTTGGCCGCGTACATGAACCCGGACGGCGTCATCCGCGCGCTTTACCCGAACACCGATGAGCCGCGTGATGACACCATTATCGAAGCTTTCTTCAGACGTCTGCGCGAGGAGGACCACAGCGGCAGATCCATGTATCTGTGGCGCGAGATGCTCAAGTTTAACGTGCCTGCGGACCCGCGCGTGTACGACGTGCTGGTGCGTACCTGCGTACGCAAGCGCCACCCAGAGCTGGCCTACGAAGCGTTGTTTGAAGAGAAGCTGCCGCTTATCGACAAGGAGGGTTCATTTGTGATCAGTCTTCCTACGACGCTGAGTCTGCTGCACTCACTGTTAGCTCAGAAGCGAGTGAACATGGCGGACACTCTGTACGACGCTGCTCGAAGCCACAACGTCTTTGACAAAGTCTTCACCGAGAAGGGTGATGTGTATGTGTACGATATGCGCTCGTTCCTGAACGAGCAGGTGCGCAGCTACACAATCATCAAATTGCTCGATGAGCTGCGAGCAAAGGTGGATTCGTCAAAGGGCGAATTTGTGGCCCCCAGCGTTCAGTTTTTGGTCCAGCACGGATACGAGCTTCTTGACCGCCTTGACGCAGACAACGCAAGCCTACGTACGCTATTCTCGATGGATGACATGACACGAGTGGGTGCAGCAAGTGATAACAGCACGTCTGCGCACTACTACTTCCGGCTGGCGATCCCGACGGAGCGACTGCAGACATATTTTGAGACTACACCCGCGAACGCAGGCAAGGAGCGGCGACTGTAAGGGTGTTGCAAGACGATGGCAGCAGTTAACGGGGGCAGCAGACAGAAAGCTCCCCCAAGGAGTTTTGATTTCACTTTTGCCCATCGCAGAAGCCTCACGTCACAGAATAGACCTTTGGGTAGAATTGTGCCCGGTTCATCTTCCTTCATGTTGTCACGATTGAATTGTGGTTCTGCGTTTTAAGGGGAACTGAAGGCTGCTTCATATTTCACTAATATGGATCACGCTGCTGTATTTTTAGTTAAGCTTAGCTGGGCTTTGGCGCGCAAGGTGAGCTTCGGTTGTCAATGTCAAGCAATGGAATTCAGGTGAGTTGCCGGGTTCGCCTTGATTGTGATGGTAACAGTGGAAGCTATCTGCCTTGTGTACGGGTGGATGCTCTCGCTCGTCGTCTAGTGGTGCACCCATCGGCAGCGATTAGTGATGGTAACAACTTTGCTCCTAGTCGGCAAGAAGTCGAGTCAAACAACGGAGGTACTGCGTATTCGTGCTTCGATGGGGTCTACCCACCAAACGCCACACAGGAAGAGGTATTCGAGGCAATTGGCTGGCCATTTGTTGCAGACCTGGTAGCTGGATATAATTGCACGATCATCGCCTATGGGCAAACAGGTAGCGGCAAAACGTACACAACGGTAGGAGGAGGTGCACCCGACACCCGCGGATTTGTCCCTAGAGCGATGGAAGCAATTCTGGAGAAAATGGCTGACACTGACTTGACCGAGTACGACGTGGCACTTACTGCAAGCTTTGTCGAAATTTACCAAGAGAGGTTGCGTGATTTATTGCTTCCACATAGCTCGAGAACCCTCCGCCTTCGAGAAGATAAAGAGCGCAATGTTCGCGTTGAAGGAGCTAGCGAGATCTCTATTTCAACTGTTGCTGATGGGATGGCGGTTCTGTCACGAGGCAATGCACTACGATCGACGGGCTCAACACTCATGAATGCTGACTCCAGCCGAAGCCATTCGGTATTGATTCTCACCTTTACAAAGAAGCACCTAGCGAGCGGAACGAAGTTGCGGGGTAAAATGTTTATAGTTGATTTAGCTGGATCCGAGAAGGTGCAGAAGACTGCAGTAACTGGTCTTCGTATGGAAGAGGCGAAGCATATCAACCGGGTAGGCTTTGTTCGATAAATCCTGACACGTTTTGTTTAAGCTAATCCTGATTGATGAATGCAGTCTTTGTCAGCTTTAGGCAACGTGATCAACGCGTTGACAGACGAGAAGGTAAAGCACGTTCCTTATCGAGACAGTAAACTCACACGGCTGCTTCAAACGTCACTCGGGGGCAACGCGAAGACGCATTTACTGCTCACATGTTCTGCAAATATTCAGCACGTAGATGAAACTTTGTCAACTTTACGATTTGGGTCCAGGGCTAAGAACATTCAGAATTCGCCTCATATCAACAACGAAAACACCGGAGCTGCCGCAGAATACACAGAAATATTGGTGACGCTGCAGAACAAGATTGACAATCTGTATTGCTACGTTCGTCAGCTAGAAAACTCTAGATGCCAAGCGTGCAAGGCTCGTTGTCCGATTCTTGATAGCGATCGTGAGTCTCATCTTGGGGCAGCAGATGCGGATCAAGTAGAACCTGCCCCTTATCCTGACGAAAACCCAGGGATCGATAGCGATGGTGTTGACTCTATTGCAGACGATTTGATGCAAGCTGAAATGCAAAGTTTGCGGAAAACTCTTTCCAATATGATGCGCGATCATGAGGTGGAGCAACATGCTCATCATGTAGCCCGAACAATGATGGAAGTGGCCGAGCAACAGCTTGATTCGCGGCACAGGAGTCAAGAACAAACTATCCAGAGACAAGAACTGGAGCTGCGAGATGCACTCGCAACAATTTCTCGTTTGGAGCAGAAGATGGGGCTACTCGAAGAGAGTTCTCGAGGAATGAGCGCCGAGTTGCATCGCTTACGCGGGCAGCACCACCACCAACAAGCTGCTGAAAATGCCGAGTTGGAGATTCTGCGTCGGCAATTGGATTTGTCAACTAATCAGACAAAACAACTTCAGGCAAAACTTGCATCCGCTCGACAGGAGCAAGAAGGAATGGCAGATTTGAAGGAGCGCTTGATGAGCAAGGAGCACGAATTAAAATCTCTTGGCAGCGAAATGGAGATGCTTCGCTCAAAGAAAATGCCAGTAGCTGTACCGAGTGTCATTCCTGTTGGCGTTCCGTCACCGCATCGAAGTCCCCAAGCCCGGCCCGTCACGGCGGTCGATTTCAAGGCATTTGCCACCGCTAGCGCAGCCTCTCTGGGCGACTTGAAACACGGTATGAACAACATTCAGAACTGGTGGGCTGGGGAACCTCCGGTCCGCAACCAGGATGAGAATGGTGAAAAATGCAGTCTCGAGCATGTGCTGCCATCGACGATATTGTCAGGTAGCCCCTGTAGAACTCGTGAAGCTGTCGTAAGCCGCGGACAGGAAGAGGTGCTTCCTCCGGCTGAAAACATAACGAATAGAGTCTGCAATAGTGCCAGCTCTACGACTCGACCATTCCGTGCTCGATTAGTGGGGCTGCTCAACTCACTGGAAGAGGAGACCACTGCGTACAAAGAACTAGTTGTGGAAACGAAAGAGCGGACGCTGTCGCGAAGTGGAAGCAAACCGCGGCGCCAATTACCGTGCTTGGAAGCTCCATCTTCTAGCGTGCCACCTTCGACACTCCGTAGTAGAGAACAATACCTTAACTGAAGCTCACACGAAGCACGTTGTTAACAGCTTAAAATGAAAATATGAAAAGTATGGCACCAAACCGACCCGAGACACCTGCAAGAGCAAGCAGGAAGCCCATGCTTATATGGTGAGTGTCGAGTTGCTAGCGTTGTCGAACCGCAGGCTGAGCTGTTTCTTTTTGAGAAAGTCGATGACGTTCATCAGCTGGGGGTCGCGAGAATCAGTCGTACCCGTGCGCTCCAGGTAACGAATGACGTCGCGGAACGACTTGAGCTGCTCCTTGGCAGTGAGCGGCTGAACGCCGGGGTGCTCTTCATCCGTGCCCAGGTGCTCACTGCCGGGTACACCTCCGTGCACGACGCCCCCGACCTCCGGCACGTGGAACTCGGCATCATTCTCTTGCGGGTCTTCGATCATGTCTTCGTTGAGCCGCTTGTGAATGTCGTTCTCCCAACGCGAGTTCACGAGCGCCTTCGTGTTGACCACGCCGCTGAGCTGCAAACAGTAGAGCAGCCCCCAAAGCTCTTCTTCCACATTCTTGTCGTCCGAGCCGTCCATGTTGGAGTCAAACGCAAACGGCGCCGAAATGCCCAGCGGCTTCCAGGCGTTCACGATCATTTCCTTCGAGGTCTGTTGCCACGCATCCACGATCCAACTCATGGCTTGGATCTGAGTGACGTGGTAAATGTCCGAGAGTCCGTCCTCAAGGTGGTCAATAGCCAGGGTCAGGTGCTTGAGGCGGTACTTGCCCTTGAACGCCGTCAGGATACCTCCACGCATGGGCTGTACCTTCATGCCGAGGTGCGGCGCGAACATGACCACGCGCACGTTTGAAAGCGCCACGCAGCCCAGCACGTGGGACGGCGCGTTGTCCATGAGCAGCACCACGTTGCGGTGCGCGCTGGCCATGCGCGCGTTGAAATCGCGCAGCCACTGCTGGAAGATGAAGACCGTCATGCGGGCCTTGCTGCTGCACACGTAGTGGTAGCCGAGCTGCGAGATGGAGGCCATCTTGATGTTCTTGGGCGGCACCACGTTGCCGATGATGTACGGCTCCATGAGGTCCGAGGCGTCGGCGTTCACCGCCAGCAGCACCGTGAGCCTGGCCTCGTCCGCCAACATGGCTTGTGCCTCGTCGCCCTGCACGAGCTTGTTGGGCGACGCGCGGAAGAAGAGCCCGGTCTCGTCCACCGTGTAGACGTCGCTGGGCACGTAGTCGCGCAGCATCTCCTGGATCTGCTCGAGCGTGAGGTCCATGGACACGGGCGGCAGCATGTAGTTGGGGTCCACCGAGAGGCCGTTGGGCAACATGCCGTTGTTGGCGTCCAGGATGCCGCCGTAGGCCGCGCCGTCCTTGCCGGCGGCCAGCGCGGCGGCGCCGCCCTTGTCGCTCTGCAGGTTGTTGGAGCGCTTCATGAGTCCGTGGCGCGCCTTGAAGGAGGCCAGCCAGCCGTTGGAGAATCCGAGCTTGCCCTCGAGGCCCATCTGCTTGACGAGCTCGCGGCCCTTGGTCTTGATCATGTCTCCCGTGATGTTGCCCTTGTTCTGGCGCTCCATGACCCAGTTGGCCAGCACCTGGTCGAAATGCGCGTGGCGCGTGGGGCGGATGGTCTTGCGCTGCGAGCCCAGCACGCCCAGCACGTTGTCCTTGAACATGTGCTCGTGCTTGAGGATGTTGCTCATCGTGGGCTGCGTGGGCGCGCGCTGCAGGTTGAACTCGAGCTTGGCCCAGCGGCACAGGTCCTTTTGCGTGATCTTGGGCGTGTTGCGGTGCTTCTCGCAGATGCGGCGCTTCTGCTCCACCGTCAGGTTGCCGTTGCCCTCTCCGCGGCGGCGGCGCGGCTTGCTGGGCTTGGACGCGCCGGCGGAGGCAGCGGCGGCGCTGGAGGGCGCGGCGGTGGCCACAGCCACGGAGTGGCCGGCATGCGCTTGGGCTTGCGCTTGCGCCGCTTGCACCTGGGCCTGCACCTGCGCTTGCTGCGCCTGCACCTGCTGCGCCATGGCCGCGCTGGCGGCCGCCGCCTGCGGACCCAGCCCCGCCGACAGCATGCTCACATCGGGCACGTAAGTATTAGGACTCGAAGGCATGGCGCCGGCGTCTCGATAAGTTCTGGAGAATCTTGGCTTTTGAGGGAGGGAGGAAAACCACCCGGTCAAGAGATGGGATTGGCTGAGAAACAGCCAATTATAGACTTTCGCGCGCAAAGTTTGAAAAGCCAGTTCTGTGTGGACCACGCTGTGACACATTGTAGACACAAAAACTCGCAGCACTGAAGCAAGTTATTTTACACGTTAGCGAGTTCCGTTGGGCAATAAAGCACCAGAAAGGATTGGGGTTTAGGGCCTCCGAAAATAGCATTGTCAATAACGGAAGATTATTAAACGGGTCTTTTGTGGGTCTGGTTTGGTATCAGGTCGGGTATGTATTTGATTGGTCTGGTGCTGGTCAGGCAGACCGGCACCAGACCTGAAAATATAACTTTGAGTAATATAGTGCATAGTACTTATATACTAATTAGATGATTGATATTTCTTAGTATTACTCTTGATGATATCAACAGAACCTGTGATAATAAGTGCGTCTTTTCGCAATACTGTAGAAGAGGTAAGCACGTACTTGCCTATCGTGGCAAGTATCCCGGCTGGTTTTTGGAGTCGCAACCTCTGCGCTAGCTAACGTGGCTCCAAGTGTTTAGTGCCCTGCATGTATGTCCTACTGACGAATAAGAGCGAGTGGATGTGCTGGCACACATGTTCAATCTACGACGGGGATGGCCATGAACGTGGGCACCTTCTCGACTTCGAGCGTGGTCTCATCATTCCGTTTTATCGACCAGTTCCCGGAAGCCGATACCGTGAGGGTGTCTGGCTCATTTCAAGCAAGCCGTTCGACACAAAATAATTAATTTTCGAATTCCGCAGAAACCAGTATGCAGCGCGACGCACTGACCGTGCTTCCTTACGACCATACCAAAAACCATCCGACCGCCGACCTTTCCGACTATTCGGTGTGACACACAAACACATGTACTAAAATCATTATGTATATTCTAATAATAAATAATCTCTGTAAAAATACGTAAAAAAGGTAATTACGCAAAACAAATGACTGGTTTTCGGGGCGCGGTGTGGTTCTGCAGCGCGCACGCTGTCATTATCAAACGGACCGCCAAGAGATATCTTCATGTGCCGAAGTGACCACCCGGGAGGGTGAATTGAGGGGGCCGTGCTGCGCATCGGCACGGCTAAGAGGGGCTGTGGCTCACACGAAGAACTGTGTTGAGTTAATCCCCCTTCTGGCACGCAGATGAGTATCCCTGTGTTGAGGTGTGCTAACCCCTACTATAGTAGCTCAACGGAAGAGCTCCCGAAAGGGTGGATGTGGGTTCGATTCCCACCTTTAGTATATTTTATGAATTGATAGCGGCAGCGGTTAATTTGATAAATCTAATTCTCTTTTGATATGAAACGATTGTGTTGTTCACTTGTTTGATGTTGGTTATCTTTTTAGCTGAGCAGGTACTTTGCTGTGCACGCACCTCGGGTACGGTTATCGGATGTGTATTTACTGACAAACTACTTCTAATACGTCTTGCGTGTATCCGGGAGCAGGGTCGCGGATTGCAGCGGTATGAAGCAGACGCTGGTGGCGATCAATCTTCGCGTTCAGGTCGCCTGAACGATGGAGCGAACGTGGGTGCTTGAGGACAGCGCCGGATCCACGCGATGTGATGTCGCGCTCGGCGAGGAAACGCAGGACGGCTTCTTCCGCGCTCTTACCCAAGTCCAGAACGCGGTCGCGAAAGTCCGGTGCGGTCGAGTCCAAGACGAATCCGTCCTCCAAAAAGAGCTTCATGAAGGCCACCAGCAGCTTCGCGTCGGACGTCTGCTGCTTGGAGATCGGTGCCTGCCACATCCGCGGCTCCTGTGCGTACCACGTGAACCACGTTGCGTGAAGGTGAGTTACTAGTGAACGGCGCTGTTTCTTCTTTGGCTTGCTCACGTCTGCATCTGTGCTTTCGGGCTTGTTTCGCTTGGTCGTAGTTTGGATAGGATCGTGGTTTAGCTTGGCTTCAAGCGCATCCATGCGTGCGTCTTGCCGTTGCACGTGCTCGATAAAGTGGTTAATGACAGCAGCTTGGTGTCGGATGATCTTCGGTGCTTCGGTCTCCTCAAGTGGGTTGGTAGCTTGCTTGTGTGGTTGCTTGATTATGCTGTCTTTCTTGCCACAGTTCGCGGGCGGAATTGCCAAGTGAGTCGACCAGGCGAGGAGGGCCGCTATGGAGCTGCCGCTGTGAAGAACGCATGCTTCGACTCGCGTGATCGCCGGGGCTTCTGGATTTAATTCCTTCAGCACAGGATAGTGTCAAAGCACACAGGCGATAAGTGCATCGAGGACGGGCTGATTGACGTTGTGACTTGCAGCTTCGAGGTCTTGACAAGCCGCAAACAGAAGCCGCTGAACCGCGTCGATCTTCGTGCGGGTCTGGGAGTCGAACGCTTTGAGCTGCTGAAGCGACACATTTGCCTCCGCGTCCCGGCCGCTGAATATCTTGCTGATCTTGTGGTCTTGCTTGCTGGTATTGAAGATGTAGTAGAACCCCTTGTTTGTTGTTGTCATGTTCCAGGCGCTGAATTCGAAGATCGAGCGAGCTGTCAAACTCCCGGAGGCGTTCGCGTGCTGTGCCTCGCCCCGGCGAAACGAGTGCGAAGTCAGCGCAGCAACCACGCCGGCGGATTTGGCGATGCGGTCAAGGACGCGGTTAACGTGGGCGTAGATGATCGTGGTTGTGTCCAGGCCGGTGGACTTCAGTGCGGCAAGCCCAAGCGTCGTTATTGGATGGTCCAGGATCTCCAAGAGCGGTACGTTAGGAGACAGTTCGATGGCGACCTGGCTTGGCTGTTGAGGCAAGTTGTCGATGACATCAGACGATGGTGCAGCCTGCATGAGGAGCGCCAGGGTCATGGCCAGCAGCGGGCACGTGCTGAAATCTGGGTCGGGAAACAGCGAGAGGCCCTGCTCTTCGGACGTCTTCATGCGTATGAAGCGAACGAAGAGCACGTCACCAGCGTCTATCGACACATTCGTCTTGCGGAGAAGCGCGAGGTCGGACGCGCGGCCAAACAGGTACCACAATAGGCAGATTAAGGCAGCGTCTTGGTAGTCACTTGAACAACTTGCATGAACATACAAATGCACAAGCATTCTTTTCAGATCGCTCTTTGAGCATGGTGGTGCCTTAGTGATAAACCCACCACCATCTCTCTCCATGCAAAAGTTGTCAAGGGTTTTCCCCATTTTGAGCAACCGTGCCTCAAGTTTAGCACGGTGCTGAGGGAACTGTTCGAGTAGCCATAGTTTAGCTTGCCGGTAGTATTGCATCGAAGTGTTTCGAGCCAACGGTTTGACTTTTTTGCCCTCGGTAAATGCAATATACATACCAAACTTATCCATTACGGATACAAAACATTTTCCAGTATCGTCACGCTCGATTCGAGTACACACATACGCATCACTTACACTCTCAGACTTCAGAAACTTCTGAAATGTTGAGACAGCCGTCGCCTTGGCGCGCTTAGTGTTGCCGGGCTCGAGTTCTTCTAACCCCGTGCTGTGCGTCGGATAAAGGCAAAATACGCGAGTGATACGTGGTTGACTTAACATGTGAATGCCAATACACATATTTTCCAAGGTGCTCCGACGGAATGGCTGGCTTACGTGACTTACCTAACCCTATTGATTTCTATTGGCTATTTGGGGTGATGCCTCTAAAATGATTGGACAATTATTATCACTGTACATGATTGGCTGTTTATATACATACAAACTTTGAGTGTAGTCGGATAGATTGCCATATTCAACCATACAATAGATTCTACGACCTCCAACCAGCTCCGACTTGTACCAAATCATTGGTACACCATATCACATACCCTCATAAATTAATATATCAGTTTATGATTTCGTTGTGTGCCAAACACCGATTATTTTCGTTCAGGTGGGCGGTGGTGGTGGCAGGAGGGCAGCAGCAGGCGCCGATGGCGACGGTGGCAACAGGACGAACGGCGGGGTGGACGGCGGGGCGGCGGTGACATCAGGGCGGAACCAATGGCATCAGGGCGGAACCGGCGGCGTCAAGGCGGGATCGGCGTCGTCAGACGGCTGAGCGGCGGCAGGACGGGTGGTGGCGGGGCGGGAGCGGGTGGTGGCAGGGCGGACAGCGTGGCGGCGGCGGAGCGGCAGTAAGCGGTGGCAGCAGGTTGCCCGTTGGGTGAGCACCTGCAAGCGTCACGCTGCGCCCTCCGGCAGCCTCCTGCGGCCCTGTCGAGATGTCGCCGCTGTCAATATGCCTATGAAGACCACACGAGTGCTGGCGCCCTACCCGGCCGAGCGGCGGCATGCAACCCGCCGTTGGCGCCCATCACGTGTCGTGCGGGCTGCACCATGGTGACCACGTTGCTTTAGCACCACATTATTATATAAGATTACCTAAATACAATGAAGTTCTTCATTAATGCACACCTGACTCGCAGCGAGCCGCTAGGCGAGCTTTAACCGAACGAAGAGGAAGCCAGGCTTGGGGAGATGGCGGGTCTAAAACAAAACGTGACCACCCCCGCAGTTCGAGTGGATGGAAGCTTCGTTCTAGAAGCTTCCACAGCCACCCTACATTTGCTCTATCCTATTATGTCCTTAACTATGCGAATGATAGCTACGGTAGTGTAACCTCTCTAATCTGATACACTTACCCCTTCCTCAGACGAGGGTTGCGTTGCTTCGTCCTCGAGCCTCTTCAAGGTACAGTCGCACTTAAGACGGATGGCTACATAGCCAACCGAACTTATCCGTGCTGAGTCCGTACTTAACAGTCATTTCTCGATTGGACGTGCACGGCGCAGCAGTTGTTGCTCTTGGGCGGCTTCTGGGGCGGATTCGTCTTGCGTCGGCTGGTGATGTACTCCCCCGGTCGGAGCTGGATAGGTCCTGCCAGCGCCACCGTGATGACAGTCGCGCATGGCGGCCTCGGCCGCGCACTGGCCGGAGCCTCGCCCTCTTCGGGACCGGGCGCGTCCTAGCGGGCGCCCCTTGACGAACTTGCTGCAGCCGCTGCGCATGCTCTTCGTGCGCCCCTCTCCTCGCCGAGCACTGCGTCCGCTGCGCTGCTGGCCTCGCTGCCTCCGACGGACGACTTCGACTTCGACTTCGACCCGGGGCTCGTGGAGCCATTCCTGCTCCTGGATGATGAAGGCGTACCCGTGGGCTCGCGAGGCACCCTCTCGCCAGCACCGGCGCGCGTGCAGGATGGAGATGAAGGTCCTAGCGGTCTCGTGGACTTGGACGCTATCCTGGCTGAGTCCGACGATGTTGGCGAGGAGGAGGTCGTCGACCAAGGTAGCCCAGCAGCGGCGCCTGCTTCACCAGCACTGCTGCCCGTCATACCTTGGGTAGTGGCCTCAAGTCCTGTTGTTGGGCCGGCGCGCACGCTTCAGAGGCTTCACGTAGATCCTCCTTCGTCGCAGCCAAGTGGCCCTACGCTTCGCAGCACCACGGTTGCGCATCGGTCGCGCAGGCTTGATGTTGAAGCTCGTGTTGCCGCCCCAGTGGAACCTTCTCCGCCGGTGGAGACGCAGATAGCTGTCTATCATGACGAGCCTCTGCCTCAGCACCCTGCGCGTCATCCCGGAAATAACCATCGCAATTACTACGATCCAGCGGCGCTTTGGGACCCAGCGCATGAGTATGGCTTCGCCTACTTCATGGATCGCCACGGAGACCCTCCCAATCGCTCGTACTAAGTGAAGTGGGACACCAAGCCGCTTCAATTGTCTTGGGTTTGGGATGAGCAACTTGCTGGATACCCGGAGTTGAAGGACCACGTCGACCAGTGGGTTGCTGCAGGACGTCCCGACACGTTCTATCGATACGCGGACGAACGCTTCGGTGGTACAGGTGCTTCGGCAACTGGTCGGTGCTTCATGGAGGCTCTTCACGCAGCGTGTTACCATCTTGACAACCCATCGCTCATTACGGAGGACCACTGGGAACGCTTCGATAAACAGCACAAGCGCGAGATGACCTACGGCGTCAAGCGCGAAGACATGACTGAGTTCTTCAAGTTCTTGGAGCGCGACTGTGTTCCCTTGGACTACGACGAGCTGTACAAGTCGCGACAAATTGATTCGTTGAACTCGCTCGCTAACCTCGTAGCGTTCGATCGCTGTGAGAAGCTGGAGCGTGGATGTTACCTCGTGTGTGCGGGTCAGCACCGCCTGGATCACTACTTCGTTCTCGTAGTTCGCCTACACCGGGGTCCGTTGATGGCGTATGATGTCTGGGAAGAGTTCGAAGATCCGCCGTGTTGGATGGAGCCATTGACGAACATCAAGTGGATTGATACTGTCAAGGCCATCTATCGCATCAAGGAAGGACCCAAGCCGGAACCACAACGTGGAAAGCGACTCACCAAGACTGACTAGAAGCGTGCAAGAAAGGCAGCAGCAAAGTCGTCCAAAAACGATAAGAAGAGAGCCAAGAAGCGCAGCCAGGGATAGCCATGCATGCACTCGAGAATACATGTGGCCTTGAGCCCCCTTTCATTGCTTCCTGGTTCGTCGTCTTCGTTTCAAGCGACGTTGGGTTTCGAACTCTGCGATCAAATCTGGCACTTGCTTCAAGTTTTCAACCGGCTCCCAAGTGGGCTTCTCTTCACCCACCCACTCCGCAAGAAATTGGGTCCGTTGTTTGTGACGACGTTTCCCCAATAGTCGACGCACAAGTTGACCGACAGTGCCATCCGCGAGGATGACGTCGTACGGCCGTGACAAGCGAATTGGTTCCTTGTAGGGCTTCAGCGAGCCAGTGTTTAAAACCGGATGCAGCTTGTTACCAGCCTGGATGTTGAGCTCGTAGGCGTGGTTGTGGATCTACCGCACGATCGTGTAAGGACCAATCCACTTAGGTCCAAACTTGGTCGAGTTCGGCAAGCCAGAGTGCTTTCGGTCGAGGTGTTGTGTGCTTAAGTACACTCGGTCGCCAATGTCGAAGACTGGTTCCTCACGATTGCGGTCGTAGACATCACGCATGCGCTCCTGTGCCTGCGCCAAAGCTTCACGACAACTCAGCAAGATTGCTGCTTGGCGCTCATGGAATCCCGCTCCTTGCCGACTCTTGGGATTGTTCCCCAACTGCTCGGAAGTAAGTTGAAGAGGATTCAGCGGGATGTATCCCAGATCGGCTTCGAATGGTGCGTGTTTCGTGTTGGTGTTGATAGTTGAATTGATGGCAAACACAGCGTTGGCGAGATGAAGACCCCAGTCATCCTGCAGTGGACCAACGAAGCACCGAAGATACTCTTCCAAGGTTCGGTTCGTGCGTTCCGTTTGTCCATCGCCTTGCGCTCGGTGGGCCGCGGTCATGCTCAACTTCGTTTCGATCGACTTGAAGGCATGTTGCCAGAAGGCGGACACGAACTTCCGGTCACGGTCGGAGACAATATTCGTCGGCATGCCGTGGAGCTTCCAAATGTTGTCGATGAAAAGTCGAGCTACACCTTCGGCTGTCACTTTCTTCGTAGTGGGTGCGAAGTGGCAACGCTTCGTTAACCGGTCGACGACGACCCAGATGGAGTCAACGTCTCGCTTCGTTCGTGGGAGATCAGTGATGAAGCCCATGGAAATCGACCTCCACCGTTCGTCAGGGATGCTTAGTGGTTCAAGCAAACACGGGGGCTTCGTCAACCGAGGCTTGTTCCTTCGACAGGGCTTGCATTCTGCGATAACTTCTGGATGGACTTCAGCATCTTCGACCAGTATCAGTGGTGCGCTAGGGTCAAGTACGTTCGCTCAGCTCCTGGATGGCCGCCGTAGTTGGTGTCATGACACTCGCTGATGATCGACTGCCGCAACTTCACATCGTTGGTCACGACAACGCGCGGGGCGTCGTCTCCTGGTGGTTGATACCAGAGTAAACCATTCGCTTCGGAGTAGCATCGGAACTCCTTCTGCTGGTGGCGTTCACGCTTCGGCTTCGAGCTGAGGTTGCGCCTCTTGATCGCTGCGAAGATGGCTTGGATATCGCGGTCTTTCTCATACGACTTCTTGATGTGTGAAATCAACTCGGAGTCGCCGGTTACTTCACTGATCGCCAGACTGAAGGATGTATCGTCGAAGCTTGTTACACTGAAGTCGTGGAAGAACTTCATTTCCGGTTCCAGGTCTGGTCTTCGGCTCAATGCGTCAGCGATACCGTTCTTCGCTCCAGGGAGATACGAGAACGTCGGTTGGTACTCCGCGAGGATATCATACCAGCGTGCTAGCATACGGTTCGCCATCTTCTGCGTGAACAGGCCTTCGACACTCTTGTGGTCGGTCTCCACGATCGGTGGCTTGTCCAAACAGTAGATTCGGAACGCTGCCAGGGCGTGTTCGATGGCTAACAACTCCTGTTGCTGCGCTGGGTAGTTGAGCTCCGCGGGTTTCATCTTTCGGCCGGTGTACGCAATGGGACGTTCGACACCATCGACGACCTGGAACAACACGCCACCAACGGCGAACTTGCTCGCGTCTGTCCGCAGGTGCATCGGCTGGGTGAAGTCTGGGGGATGAAGCACTGGCGGATTGCACAACCTCCGCTCCAACTCCTTGAAGTTCCTCAACTGCTCGTCGCTGAAGTGAATCTTCGCGTTTAGCTTGGTCTTCTTCTTCAGGAGGGCCAACATGGTTGCCGTTAGCGAGGCGTATTCCGGACAAAACCGTTGCACGTAGCCCGTCAGGCCCAAGAAGCTGTGAAGCTCCTCTTGCGTCCGCGACACAGGCCAGTCCTTGATGGTCTGCACCTTGTCCGGGTCCATCCGAACTCCGTTACGTCCCACGAAGTCACCGAGGCATGGAATCTCGTTGGCGCAGAAGACACACTAGGACAGCTTGACATACAGCTTATTGTTGCGCAAGATATCCAACGTCTCGCGCAGCGCCTCCAAGTGATCTTCGATCTTCGCCGACTTGGTGAAGATGAGGATGTCATCGTAGAATGACTTCGTGTTCTTCAAGTCTCGAAACAGCTTTGACGCCAACCGGTGCATTGTTGCTGGCGCGTTGCAGACTCCCATCGGAAGTGCAAAGTACTCCCACAGCCCGTTCGGCGCCTGGAAGGCCGTGAACTTGATGTCTTCCTCCCGCATACGCACTTGGTAGTACGCGGACATCAGGTCCATCGTGGAAAACCAGAATGCTCCAGACATAGCGCCAAGATGTCTTCCTTCCTCGTCATTGGGATGCTCTGACGCACGGTGTTCGAGTTGAGATACCGGTAGTCATGAACGATTCTCCAACCGACTGGTTTCCGGACGCAGAATGTCGGCGCTGCGTGGGGACTGATGTTGGGTCGAATGAGCTTCTTCTTCACCATGCCTTCGACCCAGCGCACGATTTATCGCTGCTGCTCGGGTGAGTGTTGCCACTGCTGCCGGTACATCGCAAGATTTGGATCCTTCACATCGATCCGGTGCTCAATGTCGCGTTTCTCTGGTAAACCCTCGGGTAGCTCAGGACGGAACACGTTGTCCTTGTACTCCGTGAGAAGTTTGAAGGCTGGATTCTCTCGGAAGCTGTCCCAGTCCGTCTTCAAATAGCGCTGTGCTTTCTCACTACCAACGTTGTCGGGTTGGTCTCGTCGTTACAGAGAGCGTGCAACTTGCTTGATCGTCTCATTCGAGAGCACCAACATGAAGTCGGGCTCATTGATCGACTTGGTCTTGATTCTCAGGAACTTCCACAGTTTCTTGCGGGTGATGAACTTGGTCGGCACACCACTCTCGTCGACAACACCCATCGTGAACATCTTCTCCACGACGGTGTCCTTACCCTTGGTACTGCTTCTTTCGTCGGCTTCACGTGCAGTACTCTCGCGCTCTAACGTCGCAACGTCGTCGTCTTCAGCTGAACCCTTGCCAGCTTGCGCACCATCTCGTCGTCCGCAGACAATGTTTGGGGTCTCCTTCTGCACTGCGTCGCGAACAGCTTCGTCCGTGGACTTCACATCCGTTTCCAGCGTGGCGCCTCGACAGGAATCGGGTCTTTTCGCCGAAAGGCCTTTCGCCTCGACAGATCTCCGAAGCCCGGAGGCAATCACCGGTCGCCTTCCTCGATCGGCCCACAGGTGTCCCTGTCCGCTTCCAGCGCAGAGTCTTCTCTCTCGTTCCTTCGATTCGTCGACCTCTCCAGGCAATTTGGGACTGTGTGTCTTCGAAGAAGGGTATCCCGAGGATGCAGTCGAATTCATCGGGTATCGCGTAGACGACAGCGCCACACGGGTACGCCTCGTCCAGACCCGACACGTGGATCTTCAAAGGCAAAACTTCCAGCTCCGCTTCCACGATTTGGTTGTCTCCAAGCTTCACGCGAATGCTCATGTCGCTGAACTTCGTCGTCCGGAGGTGATGCTCCATGATCCAACGTTTCGAAACGTAGATCGTGGTGGCTCCACAGTCCAGCAACATGCTTCGGGTAGCGAGACGCTTGTCACCCACACTGATCTCACCGATTACTGAGAACAGCAGACGTGATTTGTAGACCAGAGGCTTTTCACGCAGAGCGTTAAGGCTGATATTCTCAAACTTTAGTGTTCTGGTTACGCTATCGGCCAAGGCAGGACCCTCCTTCACTGACGTGGTTGCCCGTTTTCCGGCTTCTCCTGCTCCTTCTTCCAAAGAAAACAGTTGGCCTTGATGTGGCAAGGCTTCTTGCAGTGGAAGCAGATACGTCCTTCAGGACGTTTGGGCTCAACTCTCGGCTTGAAGCGGCCCTTCCCGCGGAACGGCTTTCCCCTGAAGGGTTTGCCATGGGCTTGAGGCTGCTCAGCTGACGAGAACTACTTGTCGCGATTGGGTTGACGGTCGCGTACTTCTTCGACGAAGTGAGTCACCTCATACTTGACAGTCAAGTCCATCGCGTCGCTCAGAGTCTGAGAGTTCTCGAGCTTGACGTAGCGGCGTGTGCGAGGCTTGAGACCGTTCGCGTAGCACAGCACTTGGTCGAGCACGCTCATGCTCTCCACTCGGAAGATGAGGGCTGAGTACCCGCCGTTGTACGTCTCAATGTCCGCTGTCTACTTGAGTCGCTGAAGCTTCTCGCGCAGAACAGCCTGGTAGTTCGACATCTCAAAGTGTTGGAGCACATGCTCACGGAAAATACCCCACGTGTGCTCCTCGCTTCGAGTCGTCGATGACAAGTGCGGGAACCAGCCAAAGGCAGGCTTCTCCATCACCGACCCCCTCGATTCCTGGAAGTCGTGTGCTTGTGTCTTCGATCGGGATGTTGTTGATTCGACAGGCGTTCACGATCTGGAACAGCCATTCGCGGACATTCTCCCCTGGCTTGCCAGTGAACTTGGGCAGATTGCTTGGCACTCGTGTGCGGTTCGTCATCGCTTGGTTAAGCCGATCGACCTCGGCGCGTAGCTGGGTGATGATGGGCATGGGCTCCTTGTAGTCATGTTGCTGGGACCAACAAGTGTGACCAGTTTAACCGAACGAAGAGGAAGCCAGGTGTGGGGGATGGCAGGTCTAAACCAAAAAGTGACCGCCCCCGCAGTTCCAGTGGATGGAAGCTTCGTTCTAGAAGCTTCCACAGCCACCCTACATCTGCTCTATCCTATTATGTCCTTAACTATGCGAATGGTACCTACGGTAGTGTAACCTCTTTAATCTGATACACGAGCAGCTAGCCTAACGCGTTTGCATTTTAATATTTAAAAATGTGGGATAATTTTTATCCCATATACGCTCATACATTTTTTTACAGAGTGCATGTGTACCTGAAGGACGGTACAGGTCGGAGACGGTCGGAAAATACGCGTGTGATATGCAAATACATTAGAATTTGTAAAGCCATACTAATATTTTGCGTGTACCCTCCGACCCGATACGTCGGAGCTGCCAGCACGGACCCACCTACCCCTATCGAAATCTATTGGCCGAAATCCTAAAGTTGACGTACGGTGCCTAGCCTCAACGAATAAACATGCTGTGATTGGCTATTAAAGGCTTTACAAAATTTAAAATAAGTCGGATACTTGATGATATTCATCCATATCGACCCACGGGATCGACTTCGCCATCACCAAAGTCGAGCAGCATCTCGACGAGAAAGAAGTCATGTACTCAAAGCTGAAATGGGTCGGTACTGGTCGTATTTTCGCAAGACGTGGCTTGAGATGTTTCCTCCACATTTGTGGAACATTCACGGCATTCGGCGCGCTGTGGCTAACCGCACTAGCAATCTCTCGAGAGGTACAGCCGCGAGCTAAATCGCGCGTTCCCGACTTCCAGTCCCAATCTTCCTACTTTCATTGGTGGCACCAAAGAGCATGCAACTCGAGCATTCATAGCTCATAACGCAATGAGCATGGTCTCTACGAAACAGACAGGACAAACACCCACCAACAAGGCCATCAACGGGTCCACATTCGTAATGCAGCTGTCGAAAACCTCCCGGGACGTTCCTGCCTCAAGCGCAACAACCATGCTGCACAGTATAGTCTGCGGCATTTCTCCACCACTTTTGCAATCACGTCTCGAGTCTAGGCTTGATACGGAGCTTGCTCGCGTCCAATTGACTCCGATTTCATAAAAGAGTATACGATTGGTGCGAAGTTCTTGTCCTGAATGCATACCAAGCCGCTGAGCTCCTGGTGGAGAATTTTCAAGGCGTCTGAAAACGATTTCGGTCCGCTTGGAAGGCGAGACTGCCATAGGAGTTCGTCTCGATCGTTGCCACCAACTTCGTTGAAGACAGGGACATAGTTACGGACCTTTGCTTCCTAGTAACGTAGCTACAGCCCCAGCGGAAAAATGTGGACGAAAGCGTTGCTGGGAAGTGCGTGATACTCGCTTGTCATCTTGGGGGCCGTTTCCAAAATGCAGAGATGCGGCCCAAACCGACGGTAATAGTCCAGCATAGTAATTGGTCCGTAGTAGTTCTATTAATACGGCTGTTCCCAACTGGATTTATTTAATATACTATATTAGTACAGTAGTCAAACATTACGGTTTCTCAGGTTGCTAATGGCTATTCGGTGGGCCTGGGTCTGGGGCGTACATTACAGTATATGTATGGGTCTGGTGCTGGTCGGACTGACCAGGAACCTTACTAGACCCTCGGTAGACATGTTTAAAATCTAAACGTCAATAACATTATCTCGGAAAATTGAAATAATTAATGTATTTGGCAAACGTCGATCTCAAAGGTGATGATCTATTCTTTATACTCTTGATATGACATCATTTATGACGGAGGCCTTTAGATCATTTATGTCTCACGACTACCAACTATGTACTCGCTGTCAATCAGTCTCGAGTACAGGGCTTTCTTGTAGTTTACTACACTCGTTCATACACAAGCTACAACGCTCACTTTAGTTTTCTCAGCTCTAAAGCCCAAGCTCTTAACTACATCATGGTTCGCACAGCTCGCCCGACCTACACCAACACCCAGATCGCGGGTGGCTACTTTCGCGCGTGACGCGACGAGAGCAATCCTCGAGTATTTCCGTTGCCGCTGCGGCACGGTGCGGAAGCAACCTTATCGGAACGGGTACACCAACCAGATGCAACAAGTCAGGCGGGAGCACCCGGACTACGAGGCGGTGATACTCGAGGTGACGACAACCGAGCCAGGCTCGCTCGTCAACTTTGTTCGCGAGTTTGCACTCAATCTGCACGGTTGGATGACCTGAGCCATCATGTGCAACCTGCCACTACCCTTTTGTGAGAGTCGCGAAGCTAGACGGTACGTTTGTTCTACGTTTTATTATTTCATGTAAGTTTGTGGTAATCGCATACTCTACTATGTGTATTTTATCCAGCTACTGTAGCCTGGATCCCTTCTCACAGGAAACATTCTGGGCTGGCATGGATGGGGTCGTGGTCGCCTTGGAACGCTCAATCGCGTCAGAGATTCCTGCGCGGTTTGGTATCATGCTTGATGACTGGACGCATGCATCCGAGCACTACACCACTGTGTTAGCCTGGTATCAGGTGAATGGTAGCCCAAATACACATTTGTTGAGCATGGCCCCGCTGCACGACGCGCATGATGACGATCTCTTGGCGCAGGACCACCTCGAATTTCTAGTTACTATGCTTCCCCGCGATTTTGGATTGCAAGTGGAGCTTATTGTGGCCGACAACCTCGCTGTTAACCACCGTTTAGCGACGCTTCAGACAACGACGTACAAAGACGCCACCTCCACCTACTAGCTATCGATACTGAATCTCACTATTCCACAAGGACACAAAACACGCTACCTCCAAAATAATAAACTCTGATTTACCGAAACAAATCACGATACTGTGACAAATGCATGAAGCATGCAAGTAATGCGCAATATCAGAACAACAATTGTAGGAACAGATGCATTTCAAAATGTTGTTCAACTTCGGGTACTTTGGGATGGCCTCCTCGAACGCACTCACGATGGCGCTTTCGCTAAGGCATTTCCAGACGGCGATTGTTCGTTTTACAGCTGCCAGCCTCTTTTCAGGCACAGTTTTGGCTGTTCCCCCTCCATAAGCCACATAGAGCGAATTTTCTGCTTTAGTGGACCCATAACACCAACGTCTAGCGGCTGGCAGACGGAGGTGCTATTGGGAGGAAGGGGGCACACCGTGGAAAAAAGATTCATTAGCTACTAGTTCTTGTCGCTCAACAGAGACGTGAGAGCATCCGAAAGCATGTCCACTACATATCTTTAGTCATATCGCCTTGTACGGGATTTCGGTTAATATTGGTCGAAGTTATCTAATAGTACATCAGATGGGCCTTCAAGCTCGTTCCGTAGCAGGTTTTAACGTAGACCACCCAGACCCGAGCATCCAGCCAGCCGTTTTCTTGCACAATATAGCTGTGACCACTTGGGTACTTCTTGATATCCTTTGTCTCGATCCAGCCTCCTGGTTTGTCCTTCAAACCAAACAAAATAGGAATTTTTGTTCAGAAATATACGCATTTAGTCGGATTTTTAAGATAAAATACGTAAAGAAACAAAGTTCTTACCGTTAGCCCGGGATGTAATGAGTGCTGTTAGCCGGCCTGAATGTTTCTTCAGATTCTTGACCTTGGCAGATTCCCGCCGACCCTCCTCCGCCCACGAGCGCGATGGCGAAACAGAGACTGGTTTCGTCAGCGTTCACGATCTCATGTGGTTCGTAGCCGTCGAACGCTTCCCAAAACTCAGCCGTGAAGCGAAGATGTGTTTCGATGAGGTCGTCGTAGTTTTTAGCCGCAAACACAGGCTTTGGGGTGAAAATCCGTGTCTACAATAGTTAAAAACACAGTTTAGAGCTGAAAAGTTTAAATTAGTATACGGGCTTGTACAAAATACCTTCTAGCAAAACGCTGACAGAGCTTCATAAAGGCCGCCATGCCACGCAGCTCGTTTTTCTTGTTTGTCGTTTAATCCGTGAGCCAAGATGCATTGTTGTCCTTGATATAGTGGAACATGTTTGTAGTTGATAGCACCTACCAAACAATACACATTAGTAAAGTAAACAAAAAGCATACAAAAATCGAAAATCCTTACATGCTCGTTGCGGCGAGTATCTTTCGTGTAAGTCAGCAGCTCTCTTGAAAACGGGATCGATTTGCGCCGCCCTTGGCCCTTCAGCGTGGTGCTCCTTGCAGCGCCCTTGAACCCGCGAGTGGCTTCTTGTTTGCTTTCCAATCCCGCAACATCCGCCGTGGCACACCGAGCTGACGTGCAGCGGGATTGACACCGTTTTCCTCGGCCAGAGCGATTGCGTCTAAGCTTTTGACTGATAGTGTAGGATCGCTGCTTAGAGAACACTTGCAAAATGAAAATACCAGTACGGCCTACTTGGGCGAGCTGGCTACGAGAGCCAACAATTTTGTATTGCATGGGATTCTATCAAAATTCTCGTCTATTTTTTGTCACATCGGATATCCCAGTTCAAGGTGGCGTGTTTTTATGGTGGTGGTGGTGGGGGGTTGTATGTCGCTGTCTGTAATGGCGGTCTCCTTGTTGGCCATGCAAGCCATCAGTTGAACCTTGCTGTTCAAGCTGGGATGTTCTTTCATGAAGGAGACTTAGTTAACTGCTGTACAAGCTCCAATGATCACTCTCCGAACGCTAACCCAATCGGCGAAACAACCCCGGTAAGTGCGAATTATGTATCAATGATGTGTCAAAATGTACCTAACACGAATTTGCCTACTTTTGCAATTTTGACCAAGGTTGAAAACCCCGTTCACCCCGTTATTTGCCAGGACACCTGGTGGAGCTCCACATTCGAGACGGTGCGCCGGTACTTAAAGCTTCTACATACTGGAGCCGCTGCCACCGCCCACACTAAACAAGCGACTTCGCGCACTGTGTCAATAATGGCGCGACATTGAATCCGAGTCCAACGCGCTACAGGGGACTGACGTGGATTTAGTGCAAGCAAGAGCACGTTTATTCAGCACGATTGGCAAACAGGGTTTTAAGTTTTCCTGGAATATTGTTTTTGGTCACAATTTCAAGATAATACCCGGAGAGGAGGAAGAAGCGCGTGAGGCTGGTGGAGATAATCCAGAAGTGCTGGCTTCTCTCCCAGCCAAAGCTCCTGCTGACATACACGTGACCGGAGCCCCTTATATGAACTTCCCTTCTTATCCGTTCTATACCTAATTCTAGGCTACTGCTATAACCCGTTACACTCACTCCTCATACTTGAATTGGTCTTGGTATATGATCTTGAACATCCTCGGTTCTTGTCTGATCTTTGGTCTCGTCCTCATGCTCTTTGCACCGATCGCGCCTCGCTCACTACTAGACCTAGATTCACGCTGATTGCTCGTCCTTGAGTCCCGCACATCGGGCTGCCGTGGTACGAAACTGGAACGCTGTGCGCGCTTGTCCCAGACCGACGTCCCGCCAAGTCGATCTTCGCCTCCAACTGATTAGTCACCAAGCTACCCAGGCTGTCGACGCCGCTGCTGCAGATGTCTCTGATGTCGAACGCGTGTACCTGATCACAGTCAGTCAAGTGTTTGGTGTCGACTCCGAGCTCGTCTACCTGATGTGCTTCTACCACGTCATGGTCAAGGTCAATGAAAGCTTCAAGGCCGTACCAGACTGCTTTTGCGAACAGGCGGTCGCACCTGCACTTTGCTCCCAACAACTAGGAGAATAAAGAACACGTCAACACGGTACTGACGAGGGGGTCGGGCAACGAACAGCTGAAGGCGATTGGTACCTACTTTGACAATATCTGGGTGACGAGCGAGTTCAACGGCCGGCAGTGTATTCACACACCAAGATGTTATGCCACGACAACCAATCCCATAAAACCGTTTGACCGGCTAATCAAGAGGGGCTAAACGCTGCGTAACAAGCACAACATTGGGACGCTGATCCAACTGTTGGTGGACTGTTGTGAACATCAATCGGTGTCCGCTCCCGCGTTCAAGGAAGTCCCTCAAGCCACGCAGCAGCTACGGGTTCGCGTTAAAGACTTCCACTAGCGCGACTTGCTTTGCGACATAATACTCTGCAGATCAAACATCGAATTCTTGCTCGTATTCCCGACGTCCAATGTGGTACGAGTGCTGTCACGAGGATGTCATCGGGTGTATCTTCCCGACTTAGGGCACACTCGCGAGGTGGCGATCGTTTCGGCCCAGATGGGAGCCAACTACGCGCGAATTGAACTTGAAGGACAACCCGAGGGTAGCTGGCATGTGGACGTTGTGCAGCGCACCTGTGGATGCAAGTGCAACTTCAAGTTTGCCATCTGAAACAATGTTATTTTCGCCCTACAGGTCAAGGACAACACAAGGTTGGACGGCAAGTGGACACTCGTCAATCGGTCTGTGCCTAGAAAGCAACGCAAGGCGCGTACTAGCAGCTCTCGCGTTTCTCCTGGACGACCCCGTACCAATGGACACGCACTGAGTACTGACTAACAGTTGTGTGGCTTAACTATAATAAAGTCGTGTTGCACTTCCCATCCGTTTTAGTGAAACTACTGCAAAAAAATGGAACCAACAGTGCTGCCTACGCACAACTTACTTGCTACTCACTTCTCAAATTCCCCCAAGCGATCACAAGATGTAGACCACCGACTCCAATCAAGCCCCCCCCCCCCCCAACGCTTTCCAGGCTTTCTTCGATCGGTGCGAGCAACATCGCAAAGCACGAGGGTGGGGTAGATCAGGTGATCAGCTTGGTACTTGAGGTCATGGGGCATAATCCAAAACGACGCCTCAAGTACCGGGGACGCAATTAAGCGGCTGCTGGACGTGGTACTCCACCGGCGCATCACTAAAGCCCGCCTTATAGAAGCTGCTCGAAGTGGCGGCGACGCAGGGGGAGCGGAATGGGTCATTCCCGCTGGAATGGACATGCCGGCGCACCAGATGCACACCCTTCTGGAGGGTAGCCGCGTTAATGGAAGGGTTGAGTTCTTCACGACATGGGAGCCAACATGGAAGGCCGCCTCCAACCTTCCCTCCGGTGAAATCAAGATGTACAGGCAGCACAAACGGCTTAAGGTAGAACGTGCTTACATTGAAGTCGAAGCTGCGGAAGACTAAAGAAGGGAGACATGTGTAGAAAATCATTCACACTTTATTTTTTTAGCTAACTTTAATAATGCTACAGTCTAATGTTAATCCCAAGGGCTATGTATGTCCCGCGCTGAACGTGACGTAGCAATACTACGCATACGTAGGCAGCAGCCCACAGCCATCAGGTAGAACGGTAGGAGCAACCCTTCAACTCTTTCCGCACAAACTGCTAGTTGATGTCCACATACGCGCAATACCACTGTGTCCGCCAATGTCCGCCGCGGTGCCGCCATGGCAGCCCGAGTGCGCGCCTGAGGCACGCCGTGCTGTTGATGTTCACCGTGTGTGAACGATTTAGAAGAGAGAAGCTTCGATGAAGCCTTCGCGGGACTGGACCGCAATGGGTGGTCCATGTCTTTCCCCCTCGATCTTATCTGTGTGGCACTCACAAATTTTGGGTGCCAGCTCCATTTTGCGGTGTGTTACTCCTATTTTGTCGTTCGACTATTTCGTTCACTTTACATTTAACCAACAATCCACATTCAAGTATTACCAATGCAGACTACCTGCTGTTACTGAGATTGTACACCTTGCCAGCATGCTGGTACAACAATGTTTTTCTCGCACTTTGATTGATCAGCTTTGTCTAGCAGGGTAGCAGACTCTGTCTATCGAGTCAGAGCAGTTACAGAGATGCAATTTGTTCTATCGTGTTGCTATGAATGTACCATCACAAACGTTATATTGTGTACTGTTTTTTTAATCCTTTCGCGAGCCACCTCTATTAACTATACAATACAAATCTAAGGCAGTTAATTATAAAAGGCCACAAAATTCGCCCTTAAACGAAATCACGGAACCGCGTTCGCAAGTCTCATGGGACATGTCATCTCCTGTGATTTGGCGGTTACATAGTGTGGAAACCACGTCTTGATATTTATATTGAACATGATTAGAAAACGGGGGACTATTTTGTGCTACTACTCGGTATAAAGATTGTATTACTTCTTGTTTTACCTTATTTAGTTTGGCGTTGACGTTGGAGCACACCATTTTTATATAGCATCCTTTATATTTCTTCTAAGCGTCGCTCGATGTTTTTGATTTTTTCCTTCGGCTGAAACACGGTACTGAACTAGCGAACGGACTGCTCCCCGAACTTGGTGGCTTGGAAGTCCAGCAAAATAGATGCCACTTTGAATATCTCGAATTAGCTGCTTAGATTTCGGCGGGTCCACCTGAGCAAGCCGTGTCTTGTCCATTACGTCGAACTCCATCATTTGCTTGCACGTTTTATCCACAGCAACGACACGACTCTGCAATTTCTATCGCGCATCAAAATGACTTGCCAGGTAATACAGCGTGGACGAAATGTTTCCACCCTCTCCACGGCGTACGACCCCAGTTGCCTCCTGGAAATCAGCGCAGCCCACGGGACAACGCAGGTCCACGGTCGCGCGATACGGCACGATTTCAGCACTCGATAGCTGGTGTACTTGAATATTGTACCCTTCCAGGTTGTAGTGCATGAGTGATGCCTTAATCCCGCCATCCATTCGCCATCATCGTCAACGAGACTACAGACGAACACATACCACGACTCTACCAGCGCATCCAGGCTTGATCAGGCGGTTGCATCATACTTAATGTCCTTGTTCTTCGAGTAGAAACGCTTCTCAAATAATATACCAATCAAGAATACACCGTTTTTATCCGTCAGGGTTGAATCAGGAGAGAGTTCAGAGCTGTTGCAAAGCGCCCTACCGTGGCCATTTCGCCGGTGGCCTGACATGGGCAGCATGACGTCATCCAGTCACTGGCAGCGAGTGTGCACTAAGCGCGATCGTACCCCGTCATCATCACTAGTGATCATACCGGCAGTGCAGGTCTCAAACCGAGCCTGACTTGGATGTTCACACCGGCAGCTTCCTCTTTGACCTCCGTTGCGGTGATGACTGCACACCCGTTGATTTCAAGGCTGGCCTCCAGATGGTTACAGCCAGGCGGAGGGGACGTCGTGACGGAGAGTCTTCGTCTGCGACGGCTTTCTCGACTTATTCATAATCACTGGCTTCTTTGCGCTCCTTGTCGCAACCCCCGTCGAGTTCATTGGCTCTGATTTCTGTGTACCCATTGGTGATTTTTGGTCATTGGAGTGATATGGCCTTCTCACTTTCCTCCCCCCAATTGCGAGTTCGATTATATCGTTTTTCAAAGACGTTGACTTGAGTATTGACGTGCAATCGAAATATTGTTTTCTATTAATGCGGGATGGGCGATATCGAGAGGTCGACGTACCAAATCTATGCGCAATTTTGTATTATAGAGCGATTGATGATATATCCGCTCTGTCAGCACGGCAGCCAATGTTAGTTTGAATAATAAGATCGCCATCTCTCCGAACCAGTGGTACGTCGCCGCGCAGATGGCGGGAACTAGTGCAAGGGCGATCTCACAGCGGTGGCGACAGCGTGTTGGGTCGTGAGGTGGTAGGCGCAGATTGGGGCTAGCCATGGCGGCTGGACCGCCCACCCAGAAGTCTCTATCTATGGTGTCGCTGCTCTGCCATAGCGGCAACCATTGTTAGTTTGAACAACAATATTGCATCTAGCCGAATCGGTCGTCCTTAGCCGGCAACGACGAGTAGGGCTGGTACAATTGCGAGTGCCAGCTCACAATGATGGCTAGTAGGGGCGCAATATACACAGAGGCTCCATGCAGGACGGCTCAGCCGTCATGGGTACCGCGGACTTGCGCCGGCCGACATCCTAAGCTCGAACTCGCCCTTGGAGTTGTGCGCGCTTTACTCATTATGCCAGCGATGGACTACTACCGACAATTGGAAGCTGACTTTCACAGGCTAGCTAAAGCGAATATATATTAATAGATCGATTTCGCAGAGATACGCTGTACTATAATATTTCACCCAGTGCATAATCTATTGAACTAGTCGTCCGCAAAAATATGGATAATACCCAGTTGGTGTTATACTGGAATAGTACCGTCAATTTTTTATAGGGCTCATCCTGCAACCTTTAAGAAGAGATATCTTTTAGTATCACAGCTCGTACATGATTGGGATAAGTCCGGACGCCTCAGGAGAGTTCGAGGAGTCCGGACTTATCCCAATCCTTTTCTTCACGGGCGCATTTTGCGTATTTAATGGAGGAAGTATCATAAGTTTGTACACTATAGTTTATCCCTGAGGCTCGCGAGAGAATTAAGTTGGTCCCTGTGAACCAGTGGTCGGTAGACACTTGTATGTATATAGACGTCGAGTAATCTTGCCGTATTATTTAAAGCGTTTGCATCATCGTTAGCGTCGGCTCCAGTAAAACACTATTTAAACCAAGCCAACAAATCAGTTTTTTTTAATGAAGTAAACTCTAGGTTCCACAAGCTCTAATTAATTGACTCTCTACGACGCATCCCGTCTTCCAGCGGCAGTTGTGTTCGTGCACAGAATGATAATAAAACAAAATAAGGATTGTTCCGAGCCACAATTGGTGTGTTTATCACCACGAATCCGTAGTCCACCTTTGAGCAAGCAGGTATCTCCATTATACGAAGCCTTTGCGGGCTGGAAATCATAACTGATTCATTGAAAACTTTGGTGAGCAAGTTTCCTCTCTAGTCAAGCGTATTGGCGCGGCGATAAGTGTTTTATCTTTTATGTTGGAGATAAAAAGAATCATCACGGTAGGAATTTAGGTATTATCTAAATTGATGTGTCTATTTTATGTGTGCCATGTCCCGGCTGAAACCATGTGCGCCGTAGACAGACTTGGTTGTAGTTTAGCATGTGATGCACGCTAATTAGTTCGTGACGATGGCCGTCACCGTCGCGTTCAAAGCCATTCTTCAAGCCTAATTGTTCCTAGGAGCTAAGTCCGAATTGTTAAATTGCGCAAACATTTTCCCGTCAGCGCCCAAACATTGTAGAATGTGATCATTGTATTTGTGGGCTTTACGCCGCCGGCCAGATTATTGTTTATACCGGAGCACTCGTAAAGAGACTGCAGGATACCATCAAACCCGTATCGTTACCTGGGCGTTTCCAAACATGCCATCTCCGAGACAATGGTTGCTACAAGCGCACAGTGTCGTACTACAACTTACGATTCAACACTGCTTCAAAAAGTGATATTTGCTGGTAATTCAAGGAAGCGTACGAGTTCTTAGATACACTTGGCCCGATGCGAGAGGCTGCAGCTCACCTTAGCGAGTTTATGCCAATTTAGCCAAAAGCGCGAAACGTCTACCTACTTTTTCAAACATCAATTCAAAATGCAGAGGTGTATATGCTTCCCTGCGAGATCCGAGTTTTCCCAGTAAACGGCGATGCCTGGCGGCGCATTGTCAAACCACACAGGTTCGAAGCAAGACCATGGGC
Source organism: Phytophthora cinnamomi (assembly GCF_018691715.1). Classification (NCBI taxonomy): domain Eukaryota; phylum Oomycota; class Peronosporomycetes; order Peronosporales; family Peronosporaceae; genus Phytophthora; species Phytophthora cinnamomi. The sequence continues at coordinate 264,351 of NW_027151050.1, forward strand.
ATTTGCCTACTACATCTCAACGAATGAGTACGAGGCGTGCATCCTCCGTACTCGCGAGCACAACCCTAGACAGGGCCCCCCACTCTCAAGTCACAATTTTCAACCTCTGCTTTCCCTGAACTATCAACCAACACATATCGTCGGGGACGCTCTTGCCATACGAAATGTAGGCAAGGAGTTATAAGTGTGTAGACGCCGATTCGACATTCCGCCCGCATGTTGTACAAAGTCTCTACTGCGTTGCATGTCGAAATTACTGAAGGAGATTTCCGCCGGGGGGGGCGGGGGGCTCCGTTTTGATTCCACACGACCCACTGCCTTCAACCGGGGTCTCGATTACATCGTCCTTGAACTAATCGAGCGAAAGTATATCCATCGGAGCTCTATGAATGCACACTTTGGCGCTGGCGGCTTTCGCATCGCCACGTGTTTGCCATTGGTTGAATATCACAGCAGAATACGCCTGGTCTGTTTCCCAGTAGTTTCCCGCACTGGTGTTCGCGATGAATCTGCAACATGCGCGAGGAGGCTACTGCGGAATTCGGCAAGCGACGAACAGTCCAACTGAGCAGCAAAGATAACGTAGTGGAGCTGGGCGGACAGGTATCTGTGGGACATTGGATGCGGCTGGACGGGCCGTTGGACAAGCGCATCCCGGTTGTGAATGAAAAGGTGGTCAGTGTCGAATACATTAAAGCGCTGTGGGCGAATTTCATTGATGGCTGCGATATGTGGAGCAGACACGTGGGTCACATGCCGGAGTGGCGCTAGAGCACCACTGTTATCTCCGTACGTATCATGTAGTGCTACATGACTTGTTAAGTAGGTATGCTTGAAAAGTTTACGTCAAACGGGTACAGCCACACCAAATCCTAGATATCCACCAACCCGAATTTAATACACACCCCACGCCGACCCAGTGGTGGCGCGTTGTCGGCAACATTTTAGAAACGGCTGCGTGACGTTACCCTTACTCGGTGGTAAATGCATACTGTCGCGCTTTCATCGGTCGAGCTTACCTGTGCTTGCTGTACCGATTGTGGATTGTCATCGTAGTAAACGACGAACGCACCTACACGACTGTACTTCAGTGGATCAAGGGCGAGATTTTTGTGCTTCTAACTGTAGCGAATTCTAGTCCCCAATCGCACCTTTATATCGCAGCACAGCGTTAGATTTATGCATAGAACCCGTCATGTTACTCTATAAACAGCAACACGCTCGGGCTGAAGAGCTTATCGGTGAACTATTGGCTGATCACGGATGTGTTTAGTTGAACACCAAAGCCCGCTCACACCACACGAGTTATCGACTCCAGCGTTAGGAGGCTGTTTTCCTCAGCGAATACGACCAGCGTCTTTTCCTTCTCCTGGGTGCACGTGACATTCACAGCTCGGAAGCAACTGTACTGATTTACCTCCGGGCCCCTGCTTACGGAAAGGCGGGATGCGGTAGTCCGGCAACTGTTGGGCGACAATCTCAGGTGCATGGCGTAACCATCATATAATCACGCTCAATAAAAATATTACTGTAAATTCCCACTCTTTCTAACCGCCAAATCACAGTAGACGACGTGTCCGTGAGACATTCAAACGCAGTACCATGATTTCGTTAAAGGGCAATTGAATGCCTTACGTTTGTATTAATAGAGGTGGCTCGCGAAAAGGTTAAATATATATTAGAAATGTTTTGGTTGTATTTGATACCGCGTCAAACAAAATGATGCTTAGCCACCCTTTGGTGTTTTTGAGATAATCACGTTTAGAGTTGACCAGGCAAAACTCGTACATCAAAAATTTAAACGCTAAAAACACTCGTGGAAAGCGAAAATGAACTCTAGTTCAATTGCTTTGTACACGGTCTTTCCGACAAAATAGAATGTTAACATTGAAAAAATATACTCCTCAAATAATATCCCGAATTTCGGGGGTCCGGAAATGGAGGTATTTGTTTTCGGCCGCTGTAACTTCACAACTTTTTAACATTTTCTATGATCGATACTTTAAAAGAAGTACAAGACAGAATATGTGTCTTCACGGGTTTCAACACACAAGCAGTGCAGCCGTCAGGTCAATTCGTGGATGGAGAGGTACGTCAGGTGGTAGAAGGCGCCGGTGGTGAGAAAGGTGCTCCGATACATGACCGTAACCGATTCGGCAGTCCGTAATGCAGTCACGGCCCCAACTTCTTCACGCGGTAGATGTGTAGGTGGAACCAGGGAAATGTTATTCTCTTCATTAGACCACTCGCGTATTGTATCGCATGCTCCGACTCGCGACTAAGTAGGCCAAATGGTTATGACATGTCCAGCGTCTTGATAATATACTTATCTGCCTCCTGTATCAAATCGATAAACTTCGACGCATTGTTAATGGCACGCTGTGCTACGCATGCGTATTGGGACGAGATATCTTCCGAGTTTTAGTTGCGATTTTATGGCGAGGGTTCTGCTCCTTAGATATGCCTTGTAAATGGTGAAGTACAACAACCGCTTTGAACGCTTTTTTAGTCGGGCCAGAGGCTACATCACGCTACGCGGTGCTTGCGGTACCAACGTTAGACATGTGCCATAGTATCATCGGCGATTTGCGGTACTGCGTCGGACTTGCCCCAGGACACCAGCGTGCCACTACCGGTATGCGGCGAGAATATCCCCCAGCAAGCCGAAATGACCCATCACACTGTAATTCCTTAAGAGCCTTCACAGGGATTTCAACTTCGAATCTTCTCAGCACCGAGTCATATAGGGGGCTTCGGTGCTAGGCTTCTTCTTTCTTTTGAAGAGGTTTGAATACTTTGCGGGCGGGGCAAAGGTAAAATCGTACGGAACACGTATAATCGATGTTCGGTTCTTGAATAGCTGCGACCAAAATCAGCAAGCGCTGGGTCGCGTCGAAAGGTTCGGATCCGATTTCGCGGGAGCAAGTCAGACTGGTTCGGCGACGGAACCACGAGGGTCTTGGCAAGATCGGGTCATCAGCAGTGTTGTCTGGGGGTTGCGTGTTGGTACCTGGTACAGCACCATCGCTCGCTCGGAATTGAGGCTGCCACACTACTCTGCGAAGTGACGGCTTCGCCAAGGTTACACGCCCGAGATATAGTTAGAGCCATTAAGGGCTCCACGAAAGAAAACGAAGATTTTCCTGAGCGATTCGGTTCCCGGTCGCGGTGATGTCACTGCTCTATTTAACGCTGACTTGATAGTTTTATTGGGAAGTTCTTCGGCCGATGGAAATCCGAAGCGGTCGGGTACGTAGTCCGGTGGAGGTTCATCACTTGCTGCACTCACAACATCGAGATCAAACGGCGAGCGGTTACGCAATGGCATCCCACATGAGGCGCCCACCACTTGAACGTCCATCGGATTCAGCCTTCTCGATAGTCCCATTACTTTTCACCGACTCGTCAGCACACTCAGCTAAACACTCAAACGGACTACATATCGCATGACCCCCGATGTGGTGGTACCAAAATCATTGCAGCGTTTACAGGGGGGTCATTCACGCCACTTCCTGGCAGCAGAGGCGCTGCAATAAATTAATCAAATTGTGCCCTCGTGGAACGCCACCAAACGACGCCAACAGCTACGGTAACAGCAATTTTGGTTAGAAAAATTGTGACAATAGTATTTGTAAAAAAAAACGTAACGCCTTCAAATATTCTGAGTCCACATCAAAATAAGCACTACAAGCGATACATGTGTGTAGCTAGCGCAATACGAAGCGAGGAATCGCCTTGTGATGACTTTGGCAGCGACATTCATCTTGTACATAGATTGTAGTCTTCTGTCGTGCTATGTGCTTTTGTGGCACGCCAGTCAACGATGAAGGATTCAAACATCACATCTCGCACCGTACAGGTTAGTCCATAGGGGCAAAACCGGCGTTTAGAGGGGGGGGGGTACCGCCGAGAAAACAAAACTAGGCTTCTTATGCAACACAGACATAGTAGTGGGTCACAGTGTGCGGAGATTGACATTACAGCTAGTGGTGACACAGTAACGGCATATCTGACCTGTGACATCAGAGGTGTTGTGTCATCGAAATATTTCGTCAACTTTCGGTACGGAATATCAGCACAGCCGCATAGGCGCATTGTTCTGTGGTTGGAGAAAGAAATGTAACATGATGACAAAAAGGCAACTATCCTCGTGCGGTGAGTGAGATTTTAGGTCATTTCAACTCGACCAAATATGAAAAAGCAAGGCTATGTCCTGATTGAAACACAGCAGTTGAGTGGACCAGTGTACATTCCGGGCAAACCTAAAGGATCGCCGTGTCCAACAACTGGCAGGGAGAACACCGTTTTCTGGATAACTGCTCAAAACTAAGCGGAAGTCAAAGTAGTCATGATCTCAAGTCCGTGCAAATCGCGTTGGCCAATGTATGTCTGCCTTGGCGATTGGCACACCTTCGGTGTCCAGTCCTCCTCTCTGCTCCTCGCATCCTGCCAGGCGCAATGCCTTGGTAAACAAATCCGCCAACGTTTTAGTAGTCGGTACGCTTAAAATTGCCAAAGCCTTCGCATTTACATCGTCCGTGTTTGCCATATCGATGTGTTGCTATCAACAGTGGTTATCACAGTACATAGATAGAAGTCGCTAAGCCCAGCTCCTAGACCAGACCAAGTGCTATGTCATATCTTGTAACATTCGTTGCATTATGAGTTTTCAACTGCATATACTTTCGGTCACTCGTCACGGATCTTCCACATCCGATCTGAACATTGGCATGCCTGGGCCGCGCATAACCCGTAATAGAATGACTGGTCTATATGCATGACAGGTGCTTTGGATCTGAGCGGGCATCCGGAGTGGAGTAATTCGATTAGTTCGGTAGAGAGGTCCAAGTTCTGCGTTGCGTGTGCACACTACACGAAAAGCCACGCGACGCTGTCAGTATACCCTTTGTATGCGCTACCCCAGCGTCATCATCGCACCGACCTGGTCGACTCACGTGCAATCGACAAGGTGCGACAGGTTCGATTCAGGTCATAAGCTTTACGTCATCGGTATCAGTTTCAGTGGATGGGGCTATGATAAAACTATAGATCTCGCACGGGCTAGTACCACTTCTACGCAAGCTCTTCGACATACACCCTATGACACTAACCCGGCATGCGTCCTGGTATGTACGGCACCTCCATACCAACTAAATGCCACATACTGCCTAGGTTTATCAACTTGCGTTGTACAATCTTTCATAACGCCCTCGAAATTTCGACTTTCCCGCAACAAAGGTTGCGTCGACAGATACGATAGAACCATCACGACGTCTCAAGCACACGCCAGAATCATTCACGCGCTATTTAAAATCAAGTCCAACAATAACCGTGTAAAGCACGTCATTTCATATATTATGGTTGTTTCGATCCACACAAATTGTTGCTGAGGCTCGGTATCAAGCGCGGGTGCGTCAACAGGGTCCCCCATTTAGGGTTGCCTCTCCTAACGATTTCGATAATCGTCTACCCAAGGCCACAGTACCAAGCCTTTGTCAAGTGCTAGGGATGGTTATGGACGCGTTTCGATTTTTCCAAAATTCTTTTGCAAAACGTGAAAATTCCATTCAAAATCCAAACGTCTTCCAAATCGCACACCACAACATTCCAATCCGAGGTATATGCTTTTAAACACATTTGGACGTGCAAAACGTGAAGCCTCGCCCACCCGCTCCATCCTCCTTCACTTTCACGGTAAGATTGCTGTCGCCACCGGTTCCAGTGCTGGAATCGGCCACTACGCGGCTTCGTACGAGTTGCTTTGATATCTAACTGTCGATGCTGCGGCGCTGTGGTGAACGATTTCAGCAAGGGAGCTGTGCATTCGGTAATCAATCAACGGAGAGTCGGTTCCTCTGCTTGGAGTGAATATGGTCGAATATATTCTAAAATGTCGGAATCTTGAATACAATCTGCGCAATCTTCTTGAGGAGAGGAAATCTTTACTCGCTCTTTGAGTTCCAGTAGTGGCGCGGACTTGACTCGGAGTACGTCTGCCGCATACCTTCACTACCCCGGCGCTTATCACTTTTAAACTTGAGAATCTCGGTAGATAACTTGGCGATTCCATCCTCCGGGCTCAAGTTTCCATATCGTTTCGCCATTTCGCACACTTGGTTCTCTACGTCGTCGTCATCCGAGCCTGCAAAATCATCAAGATCCGTAGCCTGATCGAGCATGAACGCGATGGACATTGCGTTGGTGTGGCAACACCTCCTGATTTTTTCGCGGAATACTTTTCGAAGCTCCACAAGCGGCAGTGCCGCAACGGTATCATATTCACCTGTATCGAGTAAGCTATTATCATCTACAGGGAAATCGGTGTCGGAATTGATTGCCCAGTAGAGACCATGCGTTCTGCAGTGCTGCTCAGCAGATCGCTGCCGTTTTGATATCGAACAGCAGGTTCGTGTCGGCCTGTGTTCTCCTGCGACGGCATCGATTCAGATCGTCGCTCTTCTTCCTCGGGTGATGCAATCCCGTATGCAGAATGCTATCGCAACTACCGGAACCACCTATAGGCCCCAGACGCAAATATGTTGACCTCCTCTAATTCTTATAGTGCCTCAATCATAGGGTCGAGGAGACGAACAATAATTGTAAAGCCATTCCAAAAGCCACTGTCGCGTACCACGTCCGATATATGTCGTAGTTTCTTCCGACCTTTTGCTGTTCCACGATAGCGATCACGAAAATGCTCATATTCCTGACTCAAAAACGTTTTTCGAGCTGTTCGTGGCTATTGAGTAGACTGCGCAAGCATGCATACCCGAAGTACCACCTTGTTGGTACTGGTAATACCAGATTCCTTGCTCGGAAGCTGACATCGCGTACACCCTGTTCTAAACGCTTGAATTCGCCAAGCAACACCAGGTGGTCTCCGACAGACCGCGCAATCGCTACAGCACGTGTCTGCACAGCTTTAATAGCGGAAAATCGGCATACATCCTGCATGAGGAGATTGAGTACATGGGCTGAGCACCCACCACCTTCAATGTTAGGCCATCGAATTTGAATTTGGCCCGATGCACTGCGCACGTTTTGCGCGTTGTCGGTAACCACAGCGATTACATGCGCCGTCGCGTCTCGTTCAATTTCAGCGATGAATTTCTCGATTTCACCAGGAAGATACGCCGCTGTGTGCTGCTCTGACCGAATAGACCACCATGACCAAAATATAGCTGGCATTCCTGGAGCGACCACCATAAAATTTATAATACTGGCGCTGTTGGTGTCGCCCTAGCCGTCTGTGACAAGGGATACGTAGGTTTGCGCATTAATGAGCTTGATGATGTTGCGTCGTATCTTGGCCTTCACGCGATTCAGCAGTACCCCGCCCAGCTTGAGCCGCGATGATATCTTCATGATTGGGGCCACCATTGCAAGGAATTCTCTAAAGACTAGCACTTAAATTAGCATGAACGGCAGGGCACACACGAAAAACGCTTAGCCAGTTCCACTTCAAAGGTATCTTGGCTGCAGCGCAGCGCTAATTGTCGGCGCGGGCCCAGTAGCCACTGGCCACAGAGATGCTTGAACCGCACGATGAACATTTGGACACTGCTTTGGGGTTGGCCGATGTTTCAGTAGGTTACCGCTAGGCTTCCCGTTCTTCTTGAGCTCACCGCAGTACTTGTAACGCCCGTGGTCCTTCGCCCCCTCACACTCAACGGTGTAGTGCTGCCAGATCTCATCACAGGGGCGTCCGGTCTTGCAAACTGGAGGTAGCGACGCCCTAGGTACCCTTGGAGAGCGCGGCGGGCGGCCAGGCGCAGACAAAGCGGACTGCGGCGAGAAAGCAACGCACCTCGTGACGGCTGAGACTGCTCAAGTGAATCTGAGCCCTAATCCTCTGCACGGTACGGGCTATAGCGTGGCGAGCGTCTCAATGCCGAAGATCGTGATGAATTCACATGAACATAAAGTACGCGTTGCAGATTGCGATACCGACAGAGGCGACCCAGATGGCAAGGCAGCAGACATCGGAGGAGTGCTGCCGGCGCTGTAGTAGATCGGCATGGAGAAGGCGGGGGCTGTTCGGGAGCACTTGATGGGCAAGAATGTGTATAGTCGGCAAGACCCCCCGTGAGGACCCTTGAATATCAGGCTGCACCGACGTTTAGACACTATTGGACGTATTGGATAGTTCTAAGCATTTAAGACATTTAGGTTGGTTTTAAATGTTCTTTATTCACCCTATCCAAAACCATCTCTAGCGAGTGCTGATATCACAATGCTACCAACGCGGAAAACGGATAAGATACGATGCCTATACTCGCGTCAGCCCGCGCATACGCAATATTGGCGTAAGTCTGCTAACATTCGATGGAGTAATTGACAAAATTAAGCTCGATTTGATTTTTTACCGTATTCGAGTCCTTTTTATAGGTGAAGGTCTACAAATTGTATTTAGATAACGAGAACATTCAATAGAATGCTTTGACTTGGTTAAGTGCTACATGACCGACTAAAATAGCAATTCAGAGGTGATTCACCTATATATAGTTATGCGAATACGCTAGTTAAATATTTGACCGATGCGTCCAGCTGAAAACGGCTGGATGGTACATAGCCCCGTCTGAAGAGGTTTTGACGCGAGGCAACCTTCTTGTTTAAATATAGTGAGCACACGCTTGGAGGCCGGAACTCGTTTACCTTAACAGGACGATACAAAGCACCTTGCGTCCACCAAATTTCGAGGTAGATCAAGAGTTAAGGCCTATTAAAATGGTGTATTAGTTTATCTCGCCAGTTCGACAGCGGAGCAGCTCAAATCAAGTTGGTGGTGCTTACATACGGTAGCCGTACCTTTCACAACTTTCCCAAACATGTCTATAGCAGCCAACCAATGATCCACGTGTCGAAATTCAGTACGGTGTGGGCGATCTTGAACAATCGGAGTCTTTAGCGCGGTAGTGCTTTGCACTCCACTGGATTGATGACGTCGTAGTGACGGGGACCTTGATGAACAATACCATTGTCCACTGAAATTCAGCGCTGGCACTATGGCCTTAGTATTAGATTTTTTTAATTAGTTTTATACCCAGTTGATCTTCAAATAGTGCCCACAGGTTGTTAGCCTGTGTCCTTGGTCAAAGGCTGGTCAGCTTAACGATTGATCAAGAACATGGCGGCAACGCGAATGCCACATTTGATCATAGTAGATGTGCATACACCGTTCTACGTGAATGCCATGCGGCATCCACGTCTACCGAGTTTACTCGGAGTGATGGCTCCCACATTAAGTGGGGGAGGATCTACGACTGCAATACAGCAGCCGCAGAAAACCACTGACACTTGCACAGTGTCAGCTGCAACAACGAACAAAACGCATGAGTCTGCGCAGGGCGCAGACTCCTCCAACAACAAGGCCAAAGACCACGGGTCTGCGCCAGGCGCAGACACCGCGATGAACCACACAGAAGCCGGGCCTCTAGCGGAGAGCGAGCTGAATGACTTCAGCTCGGATGCAATCAACTTCCATACCAAAAGACAAGCCGTGATTCGGTTTGTCCAAGATGCAATAGCAGCTTCTGTTGACCAACAGAAGCTGAACGCAGACAATGTGGGCAGAGGCAACACAAATGAATTCAAAGTTAGTTCATTGGTTTTGTTAGCTACTCAAAACCTGCCTAAACATGCAGTTTCGGATTTCGGAGCAAGTAAGCTTGCTCCGCACTTCATCGGGCCGTTCACTGTGTTGGTACGGCACGGCAACGCTTACACGCTAGACATACCGTCTAGCATGCACCTCCATCCGACCTTTTACGTCGGACGGCTGAAGCCATACCTGCAGCACGAGCCATCTAGCTCGGCTGACCCGAAGCCTCGGCAGGAGCCGAGGCAGAAGCGGAAGCCTTGGCCTCGGCGACGAGCAACCTCTCCTCCAGCGCGCGGACGCGCTGGAGCAACTCCTTCATCCGGGTCCCCAACTCGACCTGGATGTTCGAGGCGGTCTGCGAGACCGCCGCGACTTGGGCCTTCTGGTTCGCCAGCTCCTGCTTCAGGGCGGCGAACTCAGCGCCCTGCAGACGCTCCACCGCGATCACCCGGTCGTGAAGAGACGCGTACTGATCAGCCCGGGGCTGATCATACCCGGGGCGTGTTCCCACCCCCGCCACCGCCGACCCATGACGCCCGCGGCTCAACCCGCTGGATTGTTGAGCGGATTGTTGACCATAGTATCCCGAAAACAAACCCTCAAGGGGCTCGTTTTCGTATTCGTTGGAGAGGATCTCCTCCCCATCAAGATACATGGGAGCCGCGGAACGTCTTGCTGGAGGACGTTCCGGAAATGGTGAGGGCGTACGAAGAGCAGTACGCGCTGGCGCAGCGGAAGTAGTGCGAGCGCTGCGGTCATCGCTAGCGCCCGAACCTGTGGAGTAGCGCTTTCACAGAAATCTGCAAAGTCGTCCTCGCACAAACCCGTCGCGTCCGCTGTCGGTGGGCGCGTCGGATATTTCCCCGGGACTTGAGTAGCGTATCTCAGGATAGGGTAACGAGTAGCTCGAGCTTGGAGCGTGAAGTCTTCCTTACTGGGACGATCTTGTCCTTGATCCGTCTTTTCTCCTTTCTTGCCCTTGAACACGTGCAGTTATCGGTGCGTCGCGTCCTTGGGGTGCGTGGCGTTATCGGGGCCGACGCCGTCTTGTGCGGCGTTATCGGGGCCGGCACGGGTCTTCGCCTTCAGCGACGCGTTATCGGGCGTGCTTGAGCGGTATCGTTTAACGTGTCCCTCCTGTCGGGCACGGGTCTGAGGGTGAGTACACCGACGACCGAGGGACGAGGGGCCGCGTTATCGGGGCGGCTCTGCTTGCCGGCACTCGGAAGCCTTGGACCGAAAGGGAGAAATCCACTTGAGCGGCACAAAGAAGATTCGGGACTGAGCCTTACACCTATCCTATCCTACCGATTGACTACTTGAAGATTGCTAAGGTACGGTTCCATGTCTAACCCTACTTCGATGACCCATGCCCTGATTTATGACGCTTGATCTCTGAGACGGGGTCCTCCAGACCGCGTCTCAGGGATTCCTAGGACGGGGTCGTCCTAGACCTGATGCGGGGTCACTCACGCGGGGTGTCACTAAAGTGAGGTAGTCCGAGAGCCCTGAATGACAGCTCCGACTCAGCCTTGACATCTGAGGAGTCTTTCACCCTTTCCGCAGAAGATTCCGTACAGATCGCGTTCTTTCACTTTGGGCAACGGTCCTCTGGCGCGCCTCGCTCATCACTTCTCGTCTCGCGGTCTGCTTCACCACAAACCCTCACATGTTAAGAACTTAGCACGGAGCTCTTTGAGACTCTCGGGCACACGGAATGACGTGTACTCGTTCAGGTCGCGGTCGCTCAAGCGGACCGCGCCTGGGAAGCACTTCGCGCACTGAAAGCCCTCGGGCACAGCGCACGACACATTAGCCTCCTCCGCAGCAACGTGGAGTTGCTCCAACTTTCCACGCTTCGAGTACGTCTCGACGCGATCACGCGCTTGCTTAATCTGATCACGATAAGCACTCGGCTTCTTGTTGAAGTTCTCAACAAAAGCGCTCCAACTTTGACAAAGTGCCTGCCACTCGGGCACTTTGCTGCGAGAAGATGTCTTCTTGCTTTGAAACCATCGGAGCTCATGGAAGAGTCCGATGTAGTAATCGCGCCTTTGATGTGTTTCCGCATCAAAGTGCAACTCGGTAGCCACGGCGTCATCTTTGATGGAGCTGCATACGTACAACGGCACCTCATTCGGAGGTACTGAGTTCCCATACCGGTCCGCGATCTCGGACGCGGACGGCATCCATGGATCGCGCGCTGCAGGCACAGCGCGCGGAGAGCCTTGAGCTTTGACATCACGCGCTGCAGCAGCAGCGCGCGTAGTACTGAGAGCCCCAGCGGAAGCGAGTGGGGTATCGCTCTCAGTACGCGAACGGATCGAACTCGAAGCGTCCGATTCGTCCCCTTCACGCGGGCGAACGTTCTTGGCGTGAGGGTCGAGCGATTCGCTCGACACTGAGTCTTTACGCTTTGAGGGCGAGTCCTCCTCGCCCTCCATGTCTTCATCGTCGTCGTCGAAGTCGACGACGTCGCCGTACTTCGCCTTCTGACGCTCGAAGTAGTCGTCGATGGAGAGATGACTCCCCACCGACTTCGAGGTCTTCTTCTGTGGCGCGCTCATCGTTGAATGAGCGCGGGTTTCTTCTCCAAACGCGGAGAATTGACGAATGGTCAATTCAGAAGATTGACGTGCGGAGACCCCGCGCGTCTAACCTTAAGGGGGGAGGTGTAACGGGGTTACACGCACAAGTGGCTACAAGCCACTGATGATTTTAGCAGATAAGATATCTGTTAAAAATTTTAGATACTTCCTCACCTTGGTGTCCACACCAATGGATACATTGAAGTGGGCCACCACAATGAGTGGGCCACACCTACCTAAAGATCCTATTGGTAGAAAGCAGCATCTTTCTACCAATTAGAGACGTGCATATTGGCGGGCCAGCCGCTTTCAACCCCTTTCATAGATGATAAACAGTTTTAGCATATTTAGGAGGAAGACCAATTTACAAACTATACAGTTCTCATTTTACCTAATCTAAGTCTCTTGGAGTCTTATCTGATTTAAATTATATTTGTGTATTCAAATATAAGTAACTCAAGTAATTACTAAGTACTTACGCTTCCTCATACACGTAGCGCAACGTGTAAGCAAAAGTAGTGAGTCAAGTTAGACCAACTGCAACTACCCTGAACGTCCCAGAGCATGTATCCATAGGAAGCGGAGTGTACACGATTTTGCATGCATCCTTTCACAATTTCTGGGTCTCGGTTAGCGCATCGACGGTGATGTCTCGGACAACAGTAGTGTATTGGCTCGGCTGAAGTAATGCTGGAGTGATGACACCATTACACGCTGAGATCAGTCGAGTGTCAGCTGCTGCACCTTCCCAACAAGGCAACAGACTTTCTAAGACCGTGAATAGATCGCCTCGGCCGCTGTGAATCCACGCCTTGCATTTAGCGTGCGTACCCTCAACCAAGGATGTGTCGCGAACATCAAAGTGTGGATACCGGTCCGTCCAAGCATGAACAATTCTCTCTGTACATGTACTTCCACCAGTTAGTGTCAATGTAAGATGCCAGATATGCACGGTGTGCTTTTAAGGCACCGCGCCGGGTCTCGAACTCTGCCTCCGTACGTGAGTCAACCACCTCGTGAAATGCCGCCATGCAGTCATCCGTTTCCCATACATTTACCTTTGTCTTATCTCCAGTAATGGGGTCTACCATAGTCACTTGACCTAGATGTTTGCAAGCCATAGCCTCCACGTTAGTGTTCATATGTCAACGACATACCATCGCTGGTATTTCAGGTAACACCCGATCAACTGCATTCATGAACGCCTAGTCGCGATCAGTTAGCACCACACCGAGTAGCTCAATATCCTTTTCAATCAGAAACAGTCGCAACATACTCAACGCCCACACGTAATCTTCCTCTTTTCCTCCGGGCAGCCAGCACTGCTCCACGGGAGGGCCAGTGTTAAAACCGTCACAGCAATGGTGTCGAAAAGTGAGACCTTGAATTTGTATGTGTTGTACGTGCAATCCACGACGAGGACATCGTGGCGTGACGATGCGCTCAAAAGAGATACCACAGTTCTTGTGTATCCGGGTTGGATGCGAAGCGATAAACGAAACCACGCTTAAGAGGTCCGCACAGAGAGCTTCCATTGCTGTGTTGGTAGGCAACTCGCGGCGGCGGGCCGCGTTCATCGTATTTGCGATGTCTTAGGAATGACGAACGAATCTGGATCGGCCTGTTGGAGAGTGGCGAAAATACTCGCCAGCATTCGTCTGGGCTTCCACCAATTCCTGGCCGGGTAGTATCAGCACTGGTTTCTGCAGGCGCGGAGCGCCGACGATGACACGAGTGGACTCGCGTGTCTTCAGAGGGCGGATGATTATGCAGTTTACACCCATTCCGCGTGTGGACGATTTCCCGCGGCCCTTCAAGGTCGTCCTTCGATACGGCTTGTAATACTAACTTCATCTAGCACCCCATTCGCTTGGAGCCACACATTGGTCGCACTCTGTCGTTATCCGGAAGATGTTTGGGTGATCCCTTTCGGTCACACTTCAAACCGCACTTCCACGTTGTTGCCTACGAAGAAAGCCCGATTGTAGCAGTGCGCTCGTGTCCAGCGGTGAACTGCAGCGAGAGCTTTGACCTCCGATAGAAACGTTTCTTCCGGAGGTGGCGGGATTGCAAACGTCGCCGCGCTGGTGTCGTTGTTAGAAGCGTGCATTGCGTCCCAAGATAGTGTAGCCGTAGAGATAATGATGCGGGACTGAACTCGAATTGACAAGGGAAAGCTAATCAGTACTGAATCCTTCGGGCGTGTGAACAATCTAGAACGTTCACTTTCTTCTCAGCTATGCCGCCATGTGCTTGCGGAATGGTACATTTTTTTATTAGTAGTGCCGAGCAGGAATATTGCAAGGCGTTCGCTATGCCGCCAACAAAGATATTATCCGTCTACAACGTTGAAGTTTTAAATAGTACAAAAAAATGTATCTGTTCCTTTTTTTGAAAATGACCTTGATTTGAAATACAATAACTGTTCCCGATTCCGGAACTAGTTACAATTAATATCCTCCTCGTTCTGATAAAATCTTGTTAAAGAGGATTTGGTATGGTATTGACGGGAACTCACGCCCACCAGTGATAATCGCGACCCAGAAGCAGCAGTGCATATACGCCACCCACCAGTCATTGTCTGGCCAACACCCCACTGGTTGTTGCCGCGCACCACTTTACACAACAGAATCGGAGCCTCCCACCACCCGCAGTGCGTCATGGGAGCCTGGATGAGGATCCGGTAGAAGCGAGACTTCATCCAGCTGGTGACGAGTGCCCTACAATGACCCAGCATGATCTTGTCGTGTGGGCAAAGCTAACGTTAAAGCTCAAGCGGACGCCAGCCCAGACGACGATCTCCGACATCGTACGAAAGTCGCCCGCCATCATGAGCGAAGCGTACGGCGACGGCATGCGCCGCAAGCCGCCGGAGGTGACGTCATTAAGGTTAGAACAGAAGTTGGGGTGGATCCAGCGCATCGAGGCCCAGAACGTCTGCCTCTCGCGGGAGCTGATCCAGATGAAGGCGAAGGACTTGGAGAAGGAACTCTGTGACGCGTGGGAGTTGAACTTCTCTGACGGATACCACTGGGTTTGAGCACCGCGACGGCTTACGCACCAGCGTTATGGTGAGGCTGCGTTCGCCGATACGTCTGCTCTTTACCTAGGTAGGCAGCAGCTGCAGGACCTGACAGACTAGTACTCTCCTCAAGATGTATACAGCATGGATGAAACGGGCTTGTGCTGTGCTATGGCACCGGCCCGATCCATCTGCACGAGACGCGCCCGCGGCGTGAAGAATACGAAGACACGAATCACCATCGCTCTCACCGCAACCGCCGACGGCTCCGATGCGCTACCTCCACTCTTTTTGGGCCGCGCCAAGCAACCGTACTGTTTCAATAATCGCACTGCGTCCCAGCTCTGCTTCAGGTACAAGTCGGACCAGAAGGTGTGGATGACAGGTCAAGTTTTCCGTGAATGGCTGCTCAACCTCGACCGCGCCATTCGAGCGTCTGGACGGCACATCTTGCTGCTAGTCGACAATGCTTCTTCGCATAGCCTTGGCGATATTGTACGCACTAACGTTCGCCTAGAGTGTCTACCACCAAACACGACAGCTTTTCTGCAACCCATGGATGCAGGGATGATTGCCGGGTTCAAGCGTGCTTATCATAAGAAGCAGCTCCGGTGGGTATAAGAGAAGATCAAACGTGCAGAGGAGATTAAGAAGGGCGAAGCCTACAAGGTCGACCAGCTCCAGGCAATACACTGGCGAAAAGAAATCTGGTAGGATCTTCAGGACAAGGCTACAATTTTTACAATGTTTCCACCACACTGGCATTGTTTTCAATGGAGTAGACGAGAGGAGCATGGAAGAAAGTAGTTACGGGCAGGATATAGAGGTGGAGGATATTTTCATCCGTGCTGCAGAATTGCATCTCTAATCTGCATAAAGCTACCACAAATCCTATGATGTGGTCGGACCACGGTACCGGAAGTGGTAGCGTTTGCTGTAGCCCTCGTTAGACAGTCCCTTTTGCGGTCGCTGTCGCATAAAAAAGTGATAAAAGGGGGTATAAAACTTCGGCGATAAAACGGTTTTATGATGGTTTTGGAAGGCGCCCATTGGTGAATACATGTAAAAACTTTTCACTGGCCATCAACCTGTGAAAAGTTTTGATAAATGCAATGCGAATTGAAAAGTGTGTGGTCCACGTTGAAACAGGAATGATTGCGACTTCAACTGCCGCACAGGATCCGTCACTGCAGAACTTGCCCTGTGCCAAGCAAGCGGCCAGGACACTGCGAGGACGATGGTGCCAGACCGGGAATGGCGCCCTGTCGGCGAGAACATGGACAAGCGGTGCGTAGGTGGCGTCGTCCTCACTTAGTACCCTCTGACAGCGCACAAGCTCAGCTAACCCACCGCTCTGTCTCCACCCCAGTACGGCGCGCAAGGTGCACGCGGCGGACTTCCAGCGCACGTTGCGCGAGCTGCGCGGCCAGTATCTGCAGCAGATGCAGAGTAGGCTGCACGCCGACGGAGGCGAGAGCGACGAGGCGAACCGAGAGGCGCCCGGCAGCGACCACATGCATGTGTACGTGCGCAAGCGCCCGCTGCTGCCGCACGAGCTGCGCAAGCACGAGTTCGACGTCACCACGGCCGTCGGCCAGCGCGAGATCGTCATCCACGAGTGCAAAATGTACCCCGGTACGGAGAGAAGGGGGCTAATTTACTAGGCATTTTACGCTGATGCGTGCTGCTTGTGCGGGGTGCAGATATGCGGCACAAGTACGTGGTGTCCCACCACCAGCGCTTCTCCACCTGCTACGACGAGAAGGTCGACACGGAGACCATCTACGAGGACGCGGTCAAGCACTTGCTGCTGCACGCCATGCAGGGTGGCAAGGCCGTGTGCATGATGTACGGACAGACGGGATCCGGCAAGACGTACACCATGAGTGGGCTCTTCCAGTACGTCGCGGATGACCTGTTCACCGAGGCGGTGGGCGACGTGGACTTCGTCGTCTCTGTCTCAGCTGTTGAGGTCGCCGGCTCGAAGTGCTATGGTGCGTTCGAGATGCAGGAGCCTGGTTGAAACCCTGGTAATGACGGTTGTTGCTGTCTGTTTCCCGGTTCAGACCTCATCCACGACCGCGCGAAGGTGCTTGTGTGTGATGACGGAGAAGGCAATACGAGCTTGGTGGGTACGACCGAAGTGGAGGCCGACTCGACCAACTCTCTGCTGGAAGTGCTGGAGGGCGTGAAGGACTTGCGCTCCACCGAGTCGACAACGGTGAATCATCAGTCGTCGCGCTCTCACTTGGTGTGCTACGTTAATTTGCGTCACCGCAGTTCTAGAAAAGGGGAGTTGGGTGAGCTCTACGGACAGCTCGTGTTGCTGGATTTGGCTGGCAGCGAGCGCAATGAAGATTCATTCTACCATGACGCAGCTCGGCGTAAGGAAGCGATTGAGATCAACAAGAGCCACCTAGCACTGAAGGAGTGCGTTCGGGCCATCGGACGCGAAGACAGCACGGGTTTTGTTCCCTATCGTGCCAGCAATCTGACTCGCATTTTGAAGAGTTGTCTTTGGAGCATGAATTCCCGAGCCAGTGTGATTGCTACGATCTCTCCGCTATCGATAGACACGGAACACACACTTCACACTCTGTTGTGTGCCGGTCAGATGCTCGAAGATACTCCGCATGTCAGCACGGATCGAGTTGATGTGAAAGAAGTTGGAGAGGGCGAAGAAGAGCGGGTAGTCCCGATCCGCGAATGGGACAATGACCGCGTGAGAAACTGGATCTGCTCGGTGCGCAAGGGCAGGTTTCAAAAGTTCGCGGACAACGTGAACAGCTCCATTGATGGCAGAATGCTCATTCGGTTCACTCATGCTCGGTTCACGCAACTTTGCGGTGGCAACAGCCTTGCTGGTGGGCATCTGCTGAAGGCATTTCGAGATGAGGTGGCCAACCAAGACAAGACACTCAAGGCGAGACGAGAGCGCAACGCTGCCCGGCGCAAGTAAAATGAACCAGACTCGGCAGTCTTTCCTAAGCTAGAATATCGATCAGTGCGCTTTATAGGCATCGAAGCAGGTGGGCTGGAGCACAAGAGTAGATCGATATATAAAGCATTGTTATGCCAGCAACAGGCAGGTGAAGCGCTAGTCTAGCGGTACAAACCTATTAGGGGGTGTAGTGCTTCGAAGGGATGAATTTGTAGGTCACGAGTGCTCCAAGCAGAGATACCGTCGCACTGAGAGTCAGGAGATACGATACACCAAAACGAGCTTCGATGATTCCAAATGACGCCGCACCGATTGCAGCGCCCAGTTTGCCGGCAGCGGCAGCGACACCATTGAGCTCAACGCGCACGTCTTCCGGGAAAATCTCCGCGGGGAGGCAAAATGTGCCGACGTTCGGCCCAAAATTTGAGAAGAAGAACGTGAGCGCGTACATTCCGAGCAGCAGTCCTCTGTAGTCCAGCAGTTGCTCGTAGAAGAACCCAAGCACCAGGAAGAGCAGCGCCATGACGACAAAGCCCAGTATCTGGATCGCCTTGAAGCTGACTTTGCCGACAATAAATACGGTGAGCAGGTTGCCGGGCAGAGCGATGGCTGCTACGACCAGCGAGCATAGTGCGACATCAGCGAAGTGGTGCTTGTCCAATCCGTAGGTGTCTTGCAGAATAATCGGAGTGAAGATGACGTTCCCGTAAAACGTGAGGTCGAACAGGAACCAAGTCGCGCATGCTCCGAAGAGTTTGTGCTGCAGCTTGGTGCTGTCCCGCAGCTTTTCCCACAGCTTTGACCTGCACGTCACCTCTGCGTCCATCCTTTTCAGCACGATCGGCGGGGTGATCGGCGACGGCGGCAAGTCTTCCTTAACCTCGAACGCTCGTCGCAGCACGAACAGCCCGGGGAACGCGCCGACCAGTAGCAGCACCCTCCACCCAATCGTATGCTGGGCATTCATGGCCAACATGACGTAGGCCATGAGTGGTGCCAGTAACTGTCCAATGCCCTGGAAGCTGAAGACCGCCGCCACGACCTTGCTCTTCTTTGAGTCGTCGTCGCTGTCCGTCGACTCCACGGCCGAGGCCGCCGACAGCGGGTAGACCCCTCCAACCCCCACGCCCAAGACGAAGCGGCACGCCGCCAGCACGTGGTAGACCGAGTCGGTGCCCCACGGCAGCAGCGCGCTCGAGGCGGCCCCCAGGATGGACAGCAGCAGCGTGAAGATCATCCCCTTGCGGCGCCCCATCACCGCCCCCACGTAGCCGAAGGTGAGCTGCCCCACGATGGCCCCGACCAGCGAGCACGAGTCCACCGTCGAGCGCAGCTCCGGACTCGAGTTCGGGTACGACCGCTGCAGCATCATCAGCGCGTAGTTGATCACCGCCAGGTTGTACTGAGGAGGACGCGCCACGAGTCAGTCAGTGCAGCACTCTCCATGTACTCAATCAGGGAGATATCTCTACGTACGGCGGTGCTGAGGTTGGCGATGGCGGAGACCAACACCTGGTCGCTCACGACGACGTCGCCCCCGTCATCCTGCGGCTCCACCTCCGGCGTGGTGCTGCCGTATCCTAACTGCCGATCTTTGGGCACGAGGGGCTCCGTCATCTCGGACGAGCTGCTGGCTTCGGTGCTGAAGCCGCCCGACGACGCGCGCTTGCGCGGCGTCACCTGCCCCAGCGGCTCGGCCTTGACGCGTCTCGAGTCGCGCATGCTCGCGCGAGGGATAATGACGCTCGCCTGGCGTATACGCAAGTGACCGCTCGGGAGCTAATTGGCCCAGATTCGGTTACGCTAACCGCTCGAATCTTCCCATCCATGTGTGGTATGGGCTTTATAGCCTGCGGCCCCATCGGCACGGTGACGCACGCCGCGGCAGAGCTTTGGCGGGGGTTGTGCTGGATCATGAACATGCGCTGCCTTCCAGCTGCAGCGCGCGGAGCATAGGTGTCGCGACTGCAGACAGTCAGATTCAGATTCGCTGGTGGCTTCCGTTGCTGGCTGCTGCACCCCAAGCACCACTGCATCCGCGCGGTTTAAGCTTAGTAAGTTGTATAAAAATATTCGGCTAACGGACCTGAAGCCGCATCGTTCCAGCGCTGTGGGCGGTATGCTTGGCGCTGGGATAGCACCCGAGCGTTGCTTTTGCTGGCGAGGCCATAGAATCTGCTACCTAACTACTACTACTGTTTGTGTTCACCCGCGAAAGCCATAACACGAAAGTGCAGCACAAGGGGCTTTACTGTTAGCTACAATGCGATCAACCAAACACATTCTGGTCAACAACTTCAACGGCTAACTTCAACTTCAGTGTGTATGAAAAGGGTACCACACGAAGAACGCTAGTAGAGCTCGTCGCTGAATCTTGGCTTCTGCTTGGAGCCTCTGATCCAGGGGCGCGACGGGAGGAGCTTGGCCAGCCGGCTGCCTCTGGCTGCTGTGGAACCCCGAGTCGAATGGCGAAACTCCATGTCGTTTTCCAGACTAACCTCAGCGTACTCAGCGTAGCCAACGTTCTCGACTCCAGCTTGGTTCCCCATGGCGGTAACGTGATCGCTGTCGAAGTGGTCGCTGTTGGACTGGTTGGATTGGTGGTGGTCTGCTACCTCGGACTCCCTGGTCTGAGAGCGGTCGGTCCGTGACGATGAGCCCTTTGTCATAGTCTTGCGCAGCTGGCTGATGGCCTGGCGGGTAGTTACGCGCACATGGAGCTTCTTGGCGCGCGTGGTCACGGCAGCGCGAGCACTGTGGAGGCTGGTCGAAATTGATGCCAAGCGCGAGCTGGTTGCTGTCGTCTTCTTGTCTGAGTTTGTGCGGCTTCGACCGCGCTGCTGGGGAAGGGTTTCTTGCTGGCCCTCTTGATTCCCATAGCCGTCACCTAGGTCGAGGTAGTTCTGACCTACGTCTCCCGTGTAGGCCAGGATGGATGGGTTCTTGTGGAGCTGCTCGCGCTCGTGAAAGCCGAGTACTGACGATATCTTTGGCGCCATGCTCACCTCAACTCAGCAAAAGCGACAATGGTGCGCCATTTGGAGCATTGCGCACCGAGAAGGCAGTGCCAGCGGGGATCGTGCAGTGAGGAATAGACCAAGATGCATCTTCGAGACTGTGGCGTGAAGACGCCTTGGCTCATCGCGTTTTGCAACCGAAGCAAAACGGCCACGCATACAGAAATCAGGATTTCGGCCGTTTGTTGTTTGGGCGTTCGGCTTCACTCGGATGAATGCTTCCACTCCTGTGGCGGATAACTGGACACGCTACAGGAACGGTCACCTCGTTTGGCGAACTGACGGACGTGCGTCGAAGCCGTACGAGCTACTGCAAACGACAACGAGCAAACACCAGAGTAGAGCCATTCTCCACCAACGTCACCACGATAAGCTAGCAGGAAGTGATGGCATCGACATCCTTCATGTACGGCTTTGAACCTTGCCGGTGTGCTTTCTATTGAAGCTGTTCTGACGTTATACACCAGCAAGCCAAAGCTATCGTCACAGGGGTGGATGCTATCGGAAGCTCTGGTGTAATACATGTACATGTATGGGGAATCTGAGACAACCACGAAATTTAATCGCTTCCCTGCGTTAATTTTTAAATGCTCGTCTGGTTGCAGGCTGCGCCAAGCAAACCCGGCGGTCTTGCTTCAGATCCAGCCAGAGACGCACATGGCGCGCAATCGAACTCACGCGACCCCATCCGATGGCAAGCGAAAAAGGCAACTTGAACACTGTTTCTGTTCGTTATTACGCGTCGGGGATTGCGCGCCACCCTCGATGTGTCCGAAGTGTCCTGTTCAGGTTGCACCTGCTGCTGCATTCCCACCAATCGTGCCGCTCAATCGACAGCCGCGGGACGGACACCGCGTCAACTCGGCTGCGTTTGCTTGCGCGCCAGGCACCAGCATGCGAGGTCACGAACACCCGACTGTCCGTCCACCGAATGCCCTGCGCTCTCCGCAGTCGAGCGAGCACTAAAGCCATTATCAAATTTGCTCAGCTTGGCAAAAGCCTGCGACCTCGAGGGCATTGGGCTCTTAGCGGAGACTTTAAGCGATGAGGGCTTCACGGGTAACCAAAGTGGATCTCGAGTCCAGCAAGACCATGCTGGCCAAGGGCCCGCACGAACTGCACGGGTACGTGGCCAACACGATGGAGGCTGCTATCGGGCGCGAGCTGCCTCAAATGGAAGTTCGCTACAGCAATTTGTCCATCACGGTCGACGTCGCTGTCATCGGAGACGTCTCGGCCAAGTCGGAGCTGCCCACCATCTACAACGTGACCAAGCGCAACCTAGCCAAGCTCGCGCCGAACAAGCGAATGGAGAAGAAGCACATCCTCAAGAACGCGAGCGGCGTATTCAAGCCGGGCACTATCACGCTGCTGCTGGGTCAACCCGGATCGGGCAAGTCGTCCCTCATGCGCGTTCTGGCCGGCCAGTTCCCCAAGAGCAAGAATGTCACGATCGAGGGCAACATATTGTACAATGGACGCGAACAGAAGGACTTTGCCAAGCAACTCCCGCAGTTCGCGGCGTACGTGACGCAGGAGGATAAACATTTCCCCTCGTTGACAGTTCGCGAGACGCTGGAGTTTGCCCACGAGTTCTGCGGCGGAGGTCTCTCAAAGCACAACGAGGACTTGCTCTCAAATGGCACCTCTGAAGACAACTTGGCAGCACTCGAAGCGGCCAAGGCGTACTTTAAGCACTACCCGGACCTGATCATCGACCAGCTCGGACTGCAGAATTGTCAAAGCACAATCATCGGCAATGCCATGCGTCGTGGTGTGTCAGGCGGAGAACGAAAGCGCGTGACGACCGGCGAGATGGAGTTTGGCATGAAATACATGACGCTCATGGACGAGATCAGCACGGGTCTCGACAGCGCCGCCACGTTTGACATCATCAAGACCCAGCGCAGTATTGCCAAGAAGCTGCACAAGACCATTGTCATCGCGCTGCTTCAACCCGCTCCGGAGGTGTTCGACCTGTTTGACAACGTTGTGATCCTGAACGACGGTGAAGTGATGTACCATGGACCTCGAGTGCAGACACTCCCATTCTTCGAGAGCTTGGGTTTCAAGTGCCCGCCCGGTCGCGACGTGGCCGACTTCTTACTGGATCTAGGCACAAAGCAGCAGGGCAAATACCAAGCACGACTGCCACGCCACTTGGAGAAACACCCGCGCAGAGCAAGCGAGTTTGCTGAGCTCTTCCGGCAGTCAGCGGTCTACAACAACTTGGTTGAGCTGCTGGATGACCCGTTCCACCCGCACCTCTTGGAGGATGCAAGCAAGCACATGGAGTCTATGCCAGAGTTCCGACAGTCGTTTTGGGAAAACACGAAGACGCTGACTCGCCGACAGTGGATGGTGACCATCAGGAACCATGCATTCATCCGGACGCGAGCGCTCATGGTGGTCGTAATGGGCTTGATTTACGGCAGCACATTCTACCAAGCAGACTCAGTTGACGTGCAGCGAAGACTTGGTGTAACATTCCAGGCGACCATTTTCATGGCACTTGGCCAAACCTCCCAGGTCCCGACGTTCATGGCTGCCCGAGACATCTTCTACAAGCAACGAGCCGCCAACTTTGCTCGAGCTTCTTCGTATGCGATCGCAAACTCCGTGGCGCTTGTTCCGCAGGCCATTTTCGAAAGTGTCGTGTTTGGCTCATTAGTCTACTGGATGAGCGGCTTCGTCGTCCACGCAGGCCACTATTTCATCTTCATCGTACTCCTCGTTCTGACCAATTTGGTGTTCGCGTCGTGGTTCTTCTGCCTGACGGCGGTGTCACCCGACTTCAATATCGCCAAGCCGATGTCGACGTTCTCGATCGCAGTCTTCGTGCTCTTCGGAGGCTTTGTGGCGTCAAGAAACGTGATTCCCGACTGGTTGATATGGGTGTATTGGCTCAACCCCATGGCCTGGTGTCTGCGCGCGCTCGACGTGAACGAGTATCGCGCCGCGAAGTATGATGTGTGCGTATACGAAAGCGTGGACTACTGCGGTGAATTCAATGCCACGATGGGCAAGTATTTTTTGTCGGAGTACAGCGTACCGTCAAGGAGCGAGTGGGTTTGGGCAGGAATCGTTTACCTGACTGCGGCGTACTTGTTCTTTATGGCTCTGGGTGCGTTCGTTCTTGAATACAAGCGCTATGATGGCCCGAGGAACGTTGTTCTCACACCAAAGGATATCGAGCGTGAGCACTCCAGGTCGACAGGCGGTTCCAACCACTATGCGCTGGTTTCAACACCCAATAGCTCCAACACCTCCTCAGGGTGGTCTCCGTCATCTGCTGAAGTCGTGGTTGACGTGCATTCTCGTGAGAAGAACTTCGTACCTGTCACTCTTACATTCCAAGACTTATGGTACTCAGTGCCCAAGCCTAGCAATCCGAAGGAGAGTATCGATCTTCTCAAGGGAGTCAGTGGTTTTGCCGAACCTGGTACGTTGACGGCTCTCATGGGCTCATCAGGTGCCGGAAAGACAACTCTGATGGACGTGATAGCTGGCCGCAAGACCGGAGGCAAAATTACGGGCAAGATCATGCTGAACGGCTACGAGGCGAACGAGTTAGCTATTCGTCGATGCACCGCCTACTGCGAGCAAATGGACATCCACTCGGATGCAACAACTTTCCGCGAGGCTTTCACATTTAGTGCATTCCTTCGTCAAGACAGCAGCGTGCCAGACAGCAAGAAATACGACTCGGTCGATGAGGTTTTGGATCTGCTGGACATGCACGAAATCGCCGATCAAATTGTCCGAGGAAGTTCGATGGAGCAGATGAAGCGCTTGACGATCGGTGTGGAGCTTGCAGCTCAGCCCAGCGTGCTGTTCTTGGACGAACCCACCAGCGGACTGGATGCGCATTCGTCCAAGCTGATCATGGACGGCGTTCGTAAGGTGGCCGACAGCGGACGGACCGTCGTGTGCACGATTCACCAACCGTCTGCTGATGTATTTTTCCTGTTCGACCACCTACTGCTACTGAAGCGCGGCGGTGAGACTGTGTTCGTGGGCGAGTTGGGCGAGAAGAGTCAAAATCTGGTGAACTACCTCGAAGCAATCCCAGGCACACTACTTCTTCCAGAGGGACAAAACCCAGCAACCTGGATGTTGGAAGTGATCGGTGCTGGCGTGAGCAACAAGGTCACAACGGACTTTGTACAGGAGTTCAGGGACAGCGAGGAGAAGCGTATATTGGATGCAGGCTTGGAGAGACCTGGCGTGAGCCACCCAGCCCCTGGGGTTCCTGAACTGGTCTTCACGAAAAAGCGCGCGGCGAGCTCGATGACCCAGCTGCGGTTCTTGGTGAAGCGGTTCAACGACCGATACTGGCGTACACCCTCATACAATATCACAAGGCTCGCGATCTCGCTGATGCTGGCAATTGTCTTTGGTCTCGTATTCATGGGGAAGGACTACAAGACGTACCAAGAGGTCAACTCGGGTATCGGCATGATCTTCACGACCACGCTTTTCAATGGCGTTATCTCGTTCACTGGCACACTACCGATCACGTCCGCCGAGCGCCCAGCATTCTATCGTGAGCGAGCGTCTCAGACGTACAATTGCCTTTGGTACTTCGTGGGCTCTACGGTGGCGGAACTCCCATACGCGTTCTTGAGTGGCGGGGTCTTTACGATCATCTTCTACCCGTGGGTGGGTTTCACGAACCACGCGTCCGGTGTCATGTACTGGATCACAATGTCGCTCTTCGTGCTGATGCAGGCGTATCTGGGCCAGCTCTTCATTTATGCGCTGCCGAGTGTGGAGGTGGCAGCAATTCTCGGTGTTCTCTACAACTCGATCTGTCTGCTGTTCTCGGGCTTCAATCCGCCGGCCGCCTCGATTCCGTCTGGTTACCACTGGTTGTACCTGATCACCCCGCAGAAGTACATCATGGGCATTCTCAACGCGCTCGCCTTCACGGACTGCAGCGACGAGCCCATGTGGAACAGCGCGCTCGAGGTGTACGAGGATGGCGGCTCCGAGCAGGCTTGCCAACAACTTGAGGACGCCCCTCTTACTCTGGGGCACACCACCGTGAAGGGGTATGTCGAAGACCACTTCCAGATGAAGCACTCTGAGATCTGGAGCAATGTCGGCTATGCATTCGTTTTCCTCGCCGTCTTCCGGCTGCTCGCGCTGCTGTCGCTGCGCTTCATCAACCATCAGAAGAGATAGGCGACAGCAACCGCAGATTGCAACCTATATCATTTTATCGTACAATACGGCTTTGTGTGACTAAAACAGTACATTGGTGCGCAGAGTAACCTTATTTCTTCGTAGTGAATCATTGGGTTGACCCACTTCGTCCTCACGGCCCGTACAGGTGTCCCCGCTGAATCTGCAACTGCCATCGGCTATCTACCGCGAACACAGAGTGTGCGGGAGTCTGCCAGTGCACAAGATTTGCCACAGCTGTCTGGTGATATGTACTGAATTAGTAAGATCATTGCGGGAAAATGTCTCTGCGGGAAACATCGAGTTGCTAGATCGGTAGAAATGAAAGGCCCACAATGAACATTATATCTTAGATCAGGGCATCATTGCGTGCATCAAGAGTCTCTTCACGCGCATTAAGGTCAAGGATAGCATTGATCGGTATATTGTAGGGTTGCCGCAGGAGAAGATCTCAATCTATACAGCCTTAAGTTGGGCGTCACAGGCTTGGAATGCTGTAACTCCGGCCTCTATCAGGAACTGCTGGATGCATTCTGGCATCGTATCTAGCGCAAACTCAGCTATGTCGATCCATAACAGTACATTGGCATCTATAAAAGCAGTACATTAGCGTCTATGCGCAACCTGTGCAGATATTGTAACCTCGCAGTTTTTTTTGGTCCCACCTTTGCAGATTCAGCGGGGACACCTGTACTGTCGCGCTACAGTTCTCGTTACAGCTCGAGCTGTAGCCATTACATGTACAGTAGGTTGTTGAAGTCTGAAGTCTGAAGTCTGAAGTCTGAAGTCTGAAGTCTGAAGTCTGAAGTCTGGAGCAGATCGGGTCGTACAGTAGCCACCGATGAGACAGTCGAGCTGGTCTCGACGATCTCGATCCCGTGTCGACACTTTGCGAGGCTGCAGCGGTGCCGGCGACGACTGGAAGCGAGGAGGTAAAAAAATCCGACAAGAGCACCCGCATCGGCGAGCTGACGCTCGACGCTGGCTTGCTGATATCGTCCGAAGGTGGACATCGGTGTAAGTTACGCCGCGTAGCATCGACGCTGTCAAACCAATGGTTTGAAACCACCGCTTAGTATGAGGGCGAGGGGGGTGAGTTTGGCCGTCCGCGCAGAGCTGAAAGGACCGTGTTCCACCCCCACTGAGAAAACATGCATGCGCCGCCGCAACGTCCGCCTCGCCTCTAACCGCACCTCCAAGCGCAAGCTCACCACTCATCCACGATGCACCAGCGAAGTTAGCACCCAGCTGGCGGCGGACACAATCATTGGAGCCTGTCGTGCTCGTGAGGCTGGGGGATTGCGCTCGACGTCGCCGGCCGCAAGCGGAGATCAAGTCGGCGGCGGAGGACGATGACCGAGAATGGTGGTTGCAGCGCGTGCGCTGCGCGCAAACAGCGTGGCGACTACGCGCACGCGCCAGCGGCTGACCTCCCGCGCATGGTCGGACTCATCGATACCTAGCGCTGGTTTAACCAAAACGATCGCCGCCGCGCCTTACCGCGACAAAGGATACTTTTTGCGGCGGTGCTGCCGCTAACGCCTCGGTACCGAGGCGAAAGCGCGCGTATTGCCGTCGGGCAAACGCCGCCGACGCTGCCGCCGAGGTCAGCGCATCAGCGTAATGTCAGTCACGCGACTTTCGATTCGATTGACAGCAGCGCGCCATACAAACGGCCAGTCGAACGGCTGGCTCCAGCGGCTCTACTGGCGAGAAAAGCGCGACCAGCGCTGATGTCATCAGTGATGATGCCACAGCCCTACTCGCCGCGGCGGCGCGCGTAGTACAGGCTCGGCTCTGCAGCCGATTGCTCGCACACAGGTGTGTGTCGCACCTCGCGCTGTCCCGCATTGCGGGCCGATACTGGATCCCTGCATCGACCGTATTCGACCCGCCGGCAACGAGGCGCTTGGTATTCCAACTGCGGACACATGCACCTAGGCAGCGTCCACAGCGACGGCCAAGTTCACGACTGCTCGACTCGTCCTTCGTGGTATCGCGCCGCACTAGCGAAACGGCCGTTTCGGTTAGCGGAGTCCCGCGCGCACTTCTTCGAGTATACACTTGTGCGCGCAATCCAGCGCGTCTACACCCACTCATATTACGCGCGTCCCCTAGCCGCGACGTTGCGGATCTCTCTCTTGGCGGTACATGTACATGCACATGCACGGGTCGTCCGCCGCCGGTCGATGCGTGAGCTCCTCGCCCGGCTCCGATCCGTCCATTCCTGAATTTGCTCGACGAGAGCGACGCCGACGTCAACTCATAGATCAGCAGCAGCAGCCACAGCTACTGCTACTGCACACACGTCGCTGTCCGCCATGTCGACCACCTCAGACCAGAGGACCCCGGGCCACGAGTCGGGCGCGGCGCTCATGGCGTACGGGCCGGAGGTGCTGCACGACTACGTGGCCACACGCTTCGAGGCGGCGCTGGGCCGCACCATGCCGCAGATGGAGGTGCGCTTCACCAACCTGTCGATCGCCGCCGACGTGGTGGTGGTCGAGGAGAACGAGAGCAAGACGGAGCTGCCGACGCTCTGGAACACGGCCAGGAAGGGCCTGGCCAAGTTCTCGGCCAAGAAGCACGTGGTGCGCAAGGAGATCCTGCGCAACGCCAGCGGCGTGCTCAAGCCGGGCACCATCACGCTGGTGCTGGGCCAGCCGGGCTCGGGCAAGTCGTCGCTCATGAAGGTGCTGAGCGGCCGCTTCCCGCTCGAGAAGAACGTGACGATCGAGGGCGATGTGACGTACAACGGCGTCGCGCAGGCTGACATCATGAAGCGCCTGCCGCAGTTCGCGGCCTACGTGACGCAGCGCGACAAGCACTTCCCCACGCTCACCGTCAAGGAGACGCTCGAGTACGCGCACCGCTTCTGCGGCGGCGAGATGTCCAAGCGCGCCGAGGAGAAGCTGTCCAAGGGCACGCCCGAGGAGAACAGGGCCGCGCTGGACGCCGCGCAGGCGCTGTTCGCGCACTACCCGGACGTGGTGATCCAGCAGCTCGGCCTCGAGAACTGCCAGGACACGATCGTGGGCAACGGCATGATGCGCGGCGTGTCGGGTGGCGAGCGCAAGCGCGTGACGACCGGCGAGATGGAGTTCGGCATGAAGTACGTGACGCTCATGGACGAGATCAGCACGGGCCTCGACAGCGCCGCCACGTTCGACATCATCAAGACGCAGCGCAGCATCGCTAAGAAGCTGCAGAAGACGGTGGTCATCGCGCTGCTGCAGCCGGCGCCCGAGGTGTTCGACCTCTTCGACGACGTGATCATCCTGAACGAGGGCGAGGTCATGTACCACGGCCCGCGCGAGCAGGTCGTGGGCCACTTCGAGAGCCTGGGCTTCCAGTGTCCGCCCGAGCGCGACGTGGCCGACTACCTGCTGGACCTGGGCACGAACCAGCAGCACAAGTACGAGACGGCGCTGCCGTCGGGCATGGCGCACCACCCGCGCCTGGCGAGCGAGTTCGCGGAGCACTACCGGCGCTCGAGCATCCACCGCGACATGCTGGCGGCGCTGGAAGCCCCGTACGACCCGCACCTGCTGGAGAACGTCAGCAACGACATCGACCCGATGCCCGAGTTCCACCAGTCCTTCGTGGACAACACGTGGACGCTCATGGAGCGCCAGAACAAGG
The DNA here is from genome assembly GCF_018691715.1 of Phytophthora cinnamomi. Taxonomy (NCBI): domain Eukaryota; phylum Oomycota; class Peronosporomycetes; order Peronosporales; family Peronosporaceae; genus Phytophthora; species Phytophthora cinnamomi. The sequence continues at coordinate 294,349 of NW_027151050.1, forward strand.
TCACGATGCGCAACACTGCATTCCTCAAGGGCCGAGGCATCATGGTCATCGTCATGGGCCTGATCAACGCGTCGACGTTCTGGAACGTGGACCCCGTGAACGTGCAGGTGCTGCTGGGCGTGCTGTTCCAGGCCGTGCTGTTCCTGTCGCTGGGCCAGGCGTCGCAGATCCCGACGTACATGGCTGCGCGCGACATCTTCTACAAGCAGCGCGGCGCCAACTTCTACCGCACGGCCTCGTACGTGCTCTCGTGCTCGGTCTCGCAGGTGCCGCTGGCGTTCGCGGAGACGATCGTGTTCGGCCCGCTGGTGTACTGGTTGTGCGGCTTCGTGTCGTCGGCCAGCGCCTTCATCATCTACGTGATCATGCTCATCCTGACGAACCTGGCGTTCGCGGCGTGGTTCTTCTTCATCGCGTCCATCTCACCGGACCTGCACGTGTCCAAGCCGATCGCCATGATCACGATCCTCTTCTTCGTGCTGTTCGCGGGCTTCATCGTGGCCAAGAGCCAAATGCCGGACTGGTTGGTATGGATCTATTGGATCGACCCGATCGCGTGGTGCCTGCGCGCGCTGGCCGTGAACCAGTACCGCTCGTCGGTGTTCGAGGTGTGTCTGTACGAGGGCGTCGACTACTGCACGGAGTTCGGCATGTACATGGGCGAGTACTACTTGTCGCTGTACGACGTGCCGTCGGCCAAGTCGTGGATCGTGTACGGCATCATCTTCATGGTGGTGGCGTACGTGGTGTTCATGTTCCTGGGGTGCTTGGTGCTGGAGTACAAGCGCTACGAGAGCCCGGAGCACACGATCCTGACAAAGAAGACCGTGGACGAGGACGAGGCCGGCAGCTACGCGCTGGTGGCGACGCCTAAGAAGAGCAAGTCGCCCGCCGGCGGCGATGCTTTCGTGGTGGACGTGAAGGAGCGCGAGAAGAACTTCACGCCGGTGGCCGTGGCGTTCCAGGACTTGTGGTACTCGGTGCCGAACCCGAAGAACCCGAAGGAGACGCTGGACCTGCTGAAGGGTGTCAGCGGCTTCGCGATGCCCGGCTCGGTGACGGCGCTTATGGGCTCGTCGGGCGCAGGCAAGACGACGCTGATGGACGTGATCGCTGGCCGCAAGACGGGCGGTACGATCAAGGGCAAGATTCTGCTGAACGGCTACGAGGCGAACGACCTGGCCATCCGCCGCTGCACGGGCTACTGCGAGCAGATGGACGTGCACTCGGAGGCGTCGACGTTCCGCGAGGCTTTCACGTTCAGCGCGTTCCTCCGCCAGGACAGCAACGTGCCGGACAGCAAGAAGTACGACTCGGTGGACGAGGTGCTGGACCTGCTGGACATGCACGACATCGCGGACCAGATCATCCGCGGCAGCTCGGTGGAGCAGATGAAGCGCCTGACGATCGGTGTCGAGCTTGCTGCTCAGCCCAGCGTGATTTTCTTGGACGAGCCCACGAGCGGATTGGACGCTCGCTCGGCGAAGTTGATCATGGACGGCGTGCGCAAGGTGGCGGACAGCGGCCGCACGATCGTGTGCACGATCCACCAGCCTTCGACGGAGGTGTTCTACCTGTTCGACAACCTGCTCCTGCTGAAGCGCGGTGGCGAGACCGTGTTCGTGGGCGAGCTTGGCGAGAAGTGCCGCAAGCTGGTGGAGTACTTCGAGTCGATCCCGGGCGTGACTCCTCTTCCGAAGGGCTACAACCCAGCCACGTGGATGCTGGAGGTGATTGGCGCTGGTGTGGGCCATGCCGCCGGCACGACAGACTTTGTGGAGACGTTCAAGAACAGCGAGGAGAAGCGCGTTCTGGACGCGAACCTGGCGAAGGAGGGCGTCACCATCCCGTCGCCAGACCACCCGGAGATGGTGTTCACGAAGAAGCGCGCCGCCAGCTCGTGGACGCAGGCCCAGTTCCTGGTGGGCCGCTTCATGAACATGTACTGGCGCACGCCGTCGTACAACCTGACCCGCTTCGTCGTGACGTTCCTACTGGCGCTGGTGTTCGGTTTCCTGTTCCTGAACGGCGACTACGTGACCTACCAGGGCATCAACGGCGGCGTGGGCATGGTGTTCATGACGACGCTGTTCAACGGTATCGTGTCGTTCAACAGCGTGCTGCCGATTTCGTGCGAGGAACGCGAGTCATTCTACCGCGAGCGCGCCGCGCAGACGTACAACGCGCTGTGGTACTTCGTGGGCTCGACGCTGGCGGAGATCCCGTACGTGTTCGCGAGCGGCTTCATCTTCACGTTCGTGTGGTTCTTCATGGTGGGCTTCACTGGCTTCGGCACGGCGTTGTTGTACTGGATCAACGTGTCGCTGCTGATCCTGCTGCAGACGTACATGGGCCAGTTCCTGGCGTACGCGCTGCCGAGCGTGGAAGTGGCGGCTATCATCGGTGTGCTGATGAACTCGATTTTCTTCCTGTTTATGGGCTTCAACCCTCCGGCGAACGCCATCCCGAGCGGCTACAAGTGGTTGTACGCGATCACCCCGCAGCGCTACCCGCTCGCGATCCTGGGCTCGCTTGTGTTCGGCCAGTGCGATGTGGACCCTACGTGGAACGAAAGCACGCAGGCGTACGAGAACGTGGGCTCGCAGCTCGGTTGCCAGCCGGTGACGGGCCTGCCCGTGTCAATCGACCACATCACGGTGAAGGGCTACGTGGGCTCTGTATTCGGCATGCACCACTCGGACATGTGGACGTACTTCGGCTACGTGTTCATCTTCATCGCGGTGTTCCGTGTGCTGGCGCTGCTGTCGCTGCGCTTCCTGAACCACCAGAAGAGATAAGCATATACTGTAGTATCCGGTACCGGGGGTGTCGCCGCTCCCCTTAGACAAAACCTTTTGAACAAATAAACTAACTTAGAATTGAGCACGGAGTTGCTTCACAGATTTTGTTCCCGCAACCTACACCGAGTACTGCATGTATCAGTCAGTAGACGAGTCACGCATGCTCCGGTAAAAATGACGTGCGTATTCAAGCATCGATCGTATATTGTAGCGGCAGCGCACGACGCGAATCGTCGAGTGGAGTAGCAGGAAGCGATGATCACAATGACATCTAAGTTGAAGTTGTTATGTTGCACTTCAGCGATTGGGAGGTAACCCCCCCCCCCCTCCATTTGCTGACAACAAGGGTAAGTATGTGACTTGAGACGAAGCTTAGTGTTCATTATTTTGAACCACATCTAGTCGCTGTGGCTGCAACCTTACCTCCTCGAGGTCGCGAGCTGAGCAACATATTTTCTATCTTTACGTTGACCTACATAGCACCGACCATTCTCTATGTAGGCACTGTATTTAGACCGTCGCCCTGCCAGGCCGAACTGGCACGTACGACTTGGCGCTGGCGAAGCTGCTGGGACCCTTCTTGGCCGCAGCTACGATGGCGGCGGTGTTGTTGGAAGCCGCCGCGCCACCCTCACCGATCTTAGCACAGTCGATGTACACTTGCCACTCCATCAGCGTCGACATCCAGTACATGGTGAGGCGCTTCTTGCCCTCGCACTTGGCCTTCGCGTACGGGAATTTGCCGTAAGGGTACGCCGTACGGCAGTTGGCCATGAACGGCATGACCACCACGTCGCCGCACCAGATTTCGCAAGGGCCGTCGTGGATCATTTGGCCACCGGACCATTCCACCATGTCCGGCAGCGGTTGGACGGCGCCACCAGTGGGGTCCGTGAATCCGCACTCGGCGGTCTTGGGCATGTTGAATCGGCCCTTGCTCATGTCCTGCTTCGAGTACGTGAACTCTTTGAGAGACTTGTACTCCGAGGACTCCAAAGCACGAGCAAACGCCGCGGCATTCTTTGAGTAATCGGGGTGGTTGGTGAACGTTTCGCCCGACGGTGGAGTCAGCGAGTTCATCGGGATGAGAGATTGGAAGTTGCCGCCATACCCGGTGCCCGTAAACGTGAGTGCTGGTTTGATCAGTGTGCCGTGCGCATCGACGCTGGAAACAGCCAGCGAGACGACGCCAGCGAAGGTGAGAGCAGCGACCGTGGAGACCATGGGACTTGAGTAGACTGGTAAGTTGTTTCAGGCAATTTTGCGAATGATCAAGTTTGATCTCGGACGTCCGGTGGTTCAGCCTTTCAGATAACTTCCAGCTGCGGGTGCAAGCTTATTAACACCCTTCGATTATTGACGCCGTTTACTGTACGCCGTTCATCACGAACGTACACTGTACGCGCTCCCACACTCGTGTAATGTCCAGCCGATCGCGAGGTGAGTATGTATTAATAATATTAATACATACCAGTAGTTTATTAATATATGTCAAGAAACGATAAGCAAGAGATACGGCAGAAAAACCACCAACTGGGCGAGAAGAACTGCTGTCCAGCAAATCAAATGCTTCCCATGACTTGTGAGTCACGAGAGCGGCACCACGACCGTTCCAAGGGAGGGTTTCAACGTTTCTTCGCTGAGCGTTGGGCATCACCGCTGTCATAACCTCGATCCAAGTTTTTGGGGCTGTTATGCTAATGCTACGTATCCTTCGTATCCTTCCCGCTACACTGTCGAAAACGCTGTAGAGTCTACACATATGATACTTTACTTACTGTAGTGTAGCGGGAAGGATACGTAGCAGTGTAGAGTCTACACATGAACACTTTACTGACATACTGTAGTGTAGCGGGAAGGATACGAAGGATACGTAGCATTAGCATAACAGCCCCAAAAACTTGGATCGAGGTTATGACAGCGGTGATGCCCAACGCTCAGCGAAGAAACGTTGAAACCCTCCCTTGGAACGGTCGTGGTGCCGCTCTCGTGACTCACAAGTCATGGGAAGCATTTGATTTGCTGGACAGCAGTTCTTCTCGCCCAGTTGGTGGTTTTTCTGCCGTATCTCTTGCTTATCGTTTCTTGACATATATTAATAAACTACTGGTATGTATTAATATTATTAATACATACTCACCTCGCGATCGGCTGGACATTACACGAGTGTGGGAGCGCGTACAGTGTACGTTCGTGATGAACGGCGTACAGTAAACGGCGTCAATAATCGAAGGGTGTTAATAAGCTTGCACCCGCAGCTGGAAGTTATCTGAAAGGCTGAACCACCGGACGTCCGAGATCAAACTTGATCATTCGCAAAATTGCCTGAAACAACTTACCAGTCTACTCAAGTCCCATGGTCTCCACGGTCGCTGCTCTCACCTTCGCTGGCGTCGTCTCGCTGGCTGTTTCCAGCGTCGATGCGCACGGCACACTGATCAAACCAGCACTCACGTTTACGGGCACCGGGTATGGCGGCAACTTCCAATCTCTCATCCCGATGAACTCGCTGACTCCACCGTCGGGCGAAACGTTCACCAACTACCCCGATTACTCAAAGAATGCCGCGGCGTTTGCTCGTGCTTTGGAGTCCTCGGAGTACAAGTCTCTCAAAGAGTTCACGTACTCGAAGCAGGACATGAGCAAGGGCCGATTCAACATGCCCAAGACCGCCGAGTGCGGATTCACGGACCCCACTGGTGGCGCCGTCCAACCGCTGCCGGACATGGTGGAATGGTCCGGTGGCCAAATGATCCACGACGGCCCTTGCGAAATCTGGTGCGGCGACGTGGTGGTCATGCCGTTCATGGCCAACTGCCGTACGGCGTACCCTTACGGCAAATTCCCGTACGCGAAGGCCAAGTGCGAGGGCAAGAAGCGCCTCACCATGTACTGGATGTCGACGCTGATGGAGTGGCAAGTGTACATCGACTGTGCTAAGATCGGTGAGGGTGGCGCGGCGGCTTCCAACAACACCGCCGCCATCGTAGCTGCGGCCAAGAAGGGTCCCAGCAGCTTCGCCAGCGCCAAGTCGTACGTGCCAGTTCGGCCTGGCAGGGCGACGGTCTAAATACAGTGCCTACATAGAGAATGGTCGGTGCTATGTAGGTCAACGTAAAGATAGAAAATATGTTGCTCAGCTCGCGACCTCGAGGAGGTAAGGTTGCAGCCACAGCGACTAGATGTGGTTCAAAATAATGAACACTAAGCTTCGTCTCAAGTCACATACTTACCCTTGTTGTCAGCAAATGGAGGGGGGGGGGGGTTACCTCCCAATCGCTGAAGTGCAACATAACAACTTCAACTTAGATTCATCGCTTCCTGCTACTCCACTCGACGATTCGCGTCGTGCGCTGCCGCTACAATATACGATCGATGCTTGAATACGCACGTCATTTTTACCGGAGCATGCGTGACTCGTCTACTGACTGATACATGCAGTACTCGGTGTAGGTTGCGGGAACAAAATCTGTGAAGCAACTCCGTGCTCAATTCTAAGTTAGTTTATTTGTTCAAAAGGTTTTGTCTAAGGGGAGCGGCGACACCCCCGGTACCGGATACTACAGTATATGCTTATCTCTTCTGGTGGTTCAGGAAGCGCAGCGACAGCAGCGCCAGCACACGGAACACCGCGATGAAGATGAACACGTAGCCGAAGTACGTCCACATGTCCGAGTGGTGCATGCCGAATACAGAGCCCACGTAGCCCTTCACCGTGATGTGGTCGATTGACACGGGCAGGCCCGTCACCGGCTGGCAACCGAGCTGCGAGCCCACGTTCTCGTACGCCTGCGTGCTTTCGTTCCACGTAGGGTCCACATCGCACTGGCCGAACACAAGCGAGCCCAGGATCGCGAGCGGGTAGCGCTGCGGGGTGATCGCGTACAACCACTTGTAGCCGCTCGGGATGGCGTTCGCCGGAGGGTTGAAGCCCATAAACAGGAAGAAAATCGAGTTCATCAGCACACCGATGATAGCCGCCACTTCCACGCTCGGCAGCGCGTACGCCAGGAACTGGCCCATGTACGTCTGCAGCAGGATCAGCAGCGACACGTTGATCCAGTACAACAACGCCGTGCCGAAGCCAGTGAAGCCCACCATGAAGAACCACACGAACGTGAAGATGAAGCCGCTCGCGAACACGTACGGGATCTCCGCCAGCGTCGAGCCCACGAAGTACCACAGCGCGTTGTACGTCTGCGCGGCGCGCTCGCGGTAGAATGACTCGCGTTCCTCGCACGAAATCGGCAGCACGCTGTTGAACGACACGATACCGTTGAACAGCGTCGTCATGAACACCATGCCCACGCCGCCGTTGATGCCCTGGTAGGTCACGTAGTCGCCGTTCAGGAACAGGAAACCGAACACCAGCGCCAGTAGGAACGTCACGACGAAGCGGGTCAGGTTGTACGACGGCGTGCGCCAGTACATGTTCATGAAGCGGCCCACCAGGAACTGGGCCTGCGTCCACGAGCTGGCGGCGCGCTTCTTCGTGAACACCATCTCCGGGTGGTCTGGCGACGGGATGGTGACGCCCTCCTTCGCCAGGTTCGCGTCCAGAACGCGCTTCTCCTCGCTGTTCTTGAACGTCTCCACAAAGTCTGTCGTGCCGGCGGCATGGCCCACACCAGCGCCAATCACCTCCAGCATCCACGTGGCTGGGTTGTAGCCCTTCGGAAGAGGAGTCACGCCCGGGATCGACTCGAAGTACTCCACCAGCTTGCGGCACTTCTCGCCAAGCTCGCCCACGAACACGGTCTCGCCACCGCGCTTCAGCAGGAGCAGGTTGTCGAACAGGTAGAACACCTCCGTCGAAGGCTGGTGGATCGTGCACACGATCGTGCGGCCGCTGTCCGCCACCTTGCGCACGCCGTCCATGATCAACTTCGCCGAGCGAGCGTCCAATCCGCTCGTGGGCTCGTCCAAGAAAATCACGCTGGGCTGAGCAGCAAGCTCGACACCGATCGTCAGGCGCTTCATCTGCTCCACCGAGCTGCCGCGGATGATCTGGTCCGCGATGTCGTGCATGTCCAGCAGGTCCAGCACCTCGTCCACCGAGTCGTACTTCTTGCTGTCCGGCACGTTGCTGTCCTGGCGGAGGAACGCGCTGAACGTGAAAGCCTCGCGGAACGTCGACGCCTCCGAGTGCACGTCCATCTGCTCGCAGTAGCCCGTGCAGCGGCGGATGGCCAGGTCGTTCGCCTCGTAGCCGTTCAGCAGAATCTTGCCCTTGATCGTACCGCCCGTCTTGCGGCCAGCGATCACGTCCATCAGCGTCGTCTTGCCTGCGCCCGACGAGCCCATAAGCGCCGTCACCGAGCCGGGCATCGCGAAGCCGCTGACACCCTTCAGCAGGTCCAGCGTCTCCTTCGGGTTCTTCGGGTTCGGCACCGAGTACCACAAGTCCTGGAACGCCACGGCCACCGGCGTGAAGTTCTTCTCGCGCTCCTTCACGTCCACCACGAAAGCATCGCCGCCGGCGGGCGACTTGCTCTTCTTAGGCGTCGCCACCAGCGCGTAGCTGCCGGCCTCGTCCTCGTCCACGGTCTTCTTTGTCAGGATCGTGTGCTCCGGGCTCTCGTAGCGCTTGTACTCCAGCACCAAGCACCCCAGGAACATGAACACCACGTACGCCACCACCATGAAGATGATGCCGTACACGATCCACGACTTGGCCGACGGCACGTCGTACAGCGACAAGTAGTACTCGCCCATGTACATGCCGAACTCCGTGCAGTAGTCGACGCCCTCGTACAGACACACCTCGAACACCGACGAGCGGTACTGGTTCACGGCCAGCGCGCGCAGGCACCACGCGATCGGGTCGATCCAATAGATCCATACCAACCAGTCCGGCATTTGGCTCTTGGCCACGATGAAGCCCGCGAACAGCACGAAGAAGAGGATCGTGATCATGGCGATCGGCTTGGACACGTGCAGGTCCGGTGAGATGGACGCGATGAAGAAGAACCACGCCGCGAACGCCAGGTTCGTCAGGATGAGCATGATCACGTAGATGATGAAGGCGCTGGCCGACGACACGAAGCCGCACAACCAGTACACCAGCGGGCCGAACACGATCGTCTCCGCGAACGCCAGCGGCACCTGCGAGACCGAGCACGAGAGCACGTACGAGGCCGTGCGATAGAAGTTGGCGCCGCGCTGCTTGTAGAAGATGTCGCGCGCAGCCATGTACGTCGGGATCTGCGACGCCTGGCCCAGCGACAGGAACAGCACGGCCTGGAACAGCACGCCCAGCAGCACCTGCACGTTCACGGGGTCCACGTTCCAGAACGTCGACGCGTTGATCAGGCCCATGACGATGACCATGATGCCTCGGCCCTTGAGGAATGCAGTGTTGCGCATCGTGACCTTGTTCTGGCGCTCCATGAGCGTCCACGTGTTGTCCACGAAGGACTGGTGGAACTCGGGCATCGGGTCGATGTCGTTGCTGACGTTCTCCAGCAGGTGCGGGTCGTACGGGGCTTCCAGCGCCGCCAGCATGTCGCGGTGGATGCTCGAGCGCCGGTAGTACTCCGCGAACTCGCTCGCCATGCGCGGGTGGTGCGCCATGCCCGACGGCAGCGCCGTCTCGTACTTGTGCTGCTGGTTCGTGCCCAGGTCTAGCAGGTAGTCGGCCACGTCGCGCTCGGGCGGACACTGGAAGCCCAGGCTCTCGAAGTGGCCCACGACCTGCTCGCGCGGGCCGTGGTACATGACCTCGCCCTCGTTCAGGATGATCACGTCGTCGAAGAGGTCGAACACCTCGGGCGCTGGCTGCAGCAGCGCGATGACCACCGTCTTCTGCAGCTTCTTGGCGATGCTGCGCTGCGTCTTGATGATGTCGAACGTGGCGGCGCTGTCGAGGCCCGTGCTGATCTCGTCCATGAGCGTCACGTACTTCATGCCGAACTCCATCTCGCCGGTCGTCACGCGCTTGCGCTCGCCACCTGACACGCCGCGCATCATGCCGTTCCCCACGATCGTGTCCTGGCAGTTCTCGAGGCCGAGCTGCTGGATCACCACGTCCGGGTAGTGCGCGAACAGCGCCTGCGCGGCGTCCAGCGCGGCCCTGTTCTCCTCGGGCGTGCCCTTGGACAGCTTCTCCTCGGCGCGCTTGGACATCTCGCCGCCGCAGAAGCGGTGCGCGTACTCGAGCGTCTCCTTGACGGTGAGCGTGGGGAAGTGCTTGTCGCGCTGCGTCACGTAGGCCGCGAACTGCGGCAGGCGCTTCATGATGTCGGCCTGCGCGACGCCGTTGTACGTCACATCGCCCTCGATCGTCACGTTCTTCTCGAGCGGGAAGCGGCCGCTCAGCACCTTCATGAGCGACGACTTGCCCGAGCCCGGCTGGCCCAGCACCAGCGTGATGGTGCCCGGCTTGAGCACGCCGCTGGCGTTGCGCAGGATCTCCTTGCGCACCACGTGCTTCTTGGCCGAGAACTTGGCCAGGCCCTTCCTGGCCGTGTTCCAGAGCGTCGGCAGCTCCGTCTTGCTCTCGTTCTCCTCGACCACCACCACGTCGGCGGCGATCGACAGGTTGGTGAAGCGCACCTCCATCTGCGGCATGGTGCGGCCCAGCGCCGCCTCGAAGCGTGTGGCCACGTAGTCGTGCAGCACCTCCGGCCCGTACGCCATGAGCGCCGCGCCCGACTCGTGGCCCGGGGTCCTCTGGTCTGAGGTGGTCGACATGGCGGACAGCGACGTGTGTGCAGTAGCAGTAGCTGTGGCTGCTGCTGCTGATCTATGAGTTGACGTCGGCGTCGCTCTCGTCGAGCAAATTCAGGAATGGACGGATCGGAGCCGGGCGAGGAGCTCACGCATCGACCGGCGGCGGACGACCCGTGCATGTGCATGTACATGTACCGCCAAGAGAGAGATCCGCAACGTCGCGGCTAGGGGACGCGCGTAATATGAGTGGGTGTAGACGCGCTGGATTGCGCGCACAAGTGTATACTCGAAGAAGTGCGCGCGGGACTCCGCTAACCGAAACGGCCGTTTCGCTAGTGCGGCGCGATACCACGAAGGACGAGTCGAGCAGTCGTGAACTTGGCCGTCGCTGTGGACGCTGCCTAGGTGCATGTGTCCGCAGTTGGAATACCAAGCGCCTCGTTGCCGGCGGGTCGAATACGGTCGATGCAGGGATCCAGTATCGGCCCGCAATGCGGGACAGCGCGAGGTGCGACACACACCTGTGTGCGAGCAATCGGCTGCAGAGCCGAGCCTGTACTACGCGCGCCGCCGCGGCGAGTAGGGCTGTGGCATCATCACTGATGACATCAGCGCTGGTCGCGCTTTTTCTCGCCAGTAGAGCCGCTGGAGCCAGCCGTTCGACTGGCCGTTTGTATGGCGCGCTGCTGTCAATCGAATCGAAAGTCGCGTGACTGACATTACGCTGATGCGCTGACCTCGGCGGCAGCGTCGGCGGCGTTTGCCCGACGGCAATACGCGCGCTTTCGCCTCGGTACCGAGGCGTTAGCGGCAGCACCGCCGCAAAAAGTATCCTTTGTCGCGGTAAGGCGCGGCGGCGATCGTTTTGGTTAAACCAGCGCTAGGTATCGATGAGTCCGACCATGCGCGGGAGGTCAGCCGCTGGCGCGTGCGCGTAGTCGCCACGCTGTTTGCGCGCAGCGCACGCGCTGCAACCACCATTCTCGGTCATCGTCCTCCGCCGCCGACTTGATCTCCGCTTGCGGCCGGCGACGTCGAGCGCAATCCCCCAGCCTCACGAGCACGACAGGCTCCAATGATTGTGTCCGCCGCCAGCTGGGTGCTAACTTCGCTGGTGCATCGTGGATGAGTGGTGAGCTTGCGCTTGGAGGTGCGGTTAGAGGCGAGGCGGACGTTGCGGCGGCGCATGCATGTTTTCTCAGTGGGGGTGGAACACGGTCCTTTCAGCTCTGCGCGGACGGCCAAACTCACCCCCCTCGCCCTCATACTAAGCGGTGGTTTCAAACCATTGGTTTGACAGCGTCGATGCTACGCGGCGTAACTTACACCGATGTCCACCTTCGGACGATATCAGCAAGCCAGCGTCGAGCGTCAGCTCGCCGATGCGGGTGCTCTTGTCGGATTTTTTTACCTCCTCGCTTCCAGTCGTCGCCGGCACCGCTGCAGCCTCGCAAAGTGTCGACACGGGATCGAGATCGTCGAGACCAGCTCGACTGTCTCATCGGTGGCTACTGTACGACCCGATCTGCTCCAGACTTCAGACTTCAGACTTCAGACTTCAGACTTCAGACTTCAGACTTCAGACTTCAACAACCTACTGTACATGTAATGGCTACAGCTCGAGCTGTAACGAGAACTGTAGCGCGACAGTACGGGCGGTGGGGATGAAGTGGGTCAACCCAATGATCCACTACGAAGAAATAAGGTTACTCTACGCACCAATGTACTGTAGTCACACAAAGCCGTATCGTACGATAAAAAGATACACAGTATGTAGCCGTTCGCCTATCTCTCCTGATGGTTGATAACAACAGCGCGAGCAGTCGGGAACTTAGGAACTTCGGGCTTGGAAGACGGCGAGAAACTCGAACAGCCGAAGAGTGGTCTTCAGGTACGTTGAAGATCACTTCTGGTCTTCAGCGCAAGGGCCTGAAGACCGCCCTGCTCAGCTTGCCTAACAGCCCAGTTGGGTGCTGCGTGCGCCATCAAGCAGAATAGATTCCATCGATCGCACTATCTCCGCTCCATGTTCGTGACCCGAAAACTCCGCTAACTTTAAGAATTGAGCAAGCTTGCTCTCGCATCCCTTTGCATTGTACGGTACAAACCTGATAAAGGTCAGGATCGCAGTAGACATACCTACCGCACTCTTGGACTCTGCATCCGTTGGACGAACTACTGACCAGCCAGTCTCGTCGGCGTGGATACCATTAAGCTCACCTTCACCCTTGGTATGAGCCCGCCACAAAATCACTATCCTCTCAGGCTCGACACGCCGCTTCATGACGATCCGGATGATCAAGTTTGAGGCATCTTGGCAATTATTTCCCACTTGAAACTTGACTGCAATCACGCTATCAAGGTCAACAACGCTTCTGTAGCGCTGACGGTCACTTCGGAAGTGAACCAGACGCATTGATTCCCACAGCGCGTCACCAGTCCGCCTGAAGTCGAAAGGGGTCAACTGCACATCCAAATTTTCAAAGTATTTCAGTCCCTCACCGCTCGGTCTTGCACGAACTGATGATAAAGGAGCATCCTCTACACGCCAGGCGCGGTGAACCTCGTCAATCCCGTCGAAAGCGGTATCCACTTCCAACAAATACTTATCAAAAAGTAGCACGTCTTCTTGTTCTAACGGAGGCGCACTCTGCCCTTCAGTTTCATCCATGCTCACACCCGATCCTTGCAAATGTCGGCGCATCTTCTCCCCTAGCTCGTGGATCAGCGTAGCACGAGCTGCAACAAGCTCTCGCAGCCGGCGCCGTTCCGTTTCAGCCACAAGCCGACCTTGTAGTTGGCGCGTGGCAATGGCTCTCCACACAGGCATGGACCTCGTCCTCTCCATAATCCACTTGTTTTCACTCTTCGTGGCCTTTAGGCCGGCCAACTTTGCCACTAGCTGTTTTTCCTGTTGCACCAACTGCTCCTTCTCGTCCTTGACCTTCTTGGCGTACTTGAGTCGCCTCTTGGCCGCATTGGCATTCCGCACTTTCTGTCGTTCGTCCAGTACTTGGCTCTTTGCTTCCGGGGTAGTGCGGGCATCGCAAACCCGCTCCGGTTGCGTGTTATCGGCTGAAGTCCCCTCTGGTGATGAGCTGCAGGACGACAGTAAGGCCTCTGTCTCCTCTATGAGCTGGTTGCTGGCAAGAAGCAGCGCGTCGTGGGCTCCCCCAGCAGGCGGTGCTTGCAGCGGGTTGCCGGCCAGAAGCACTGAGAGCTCGGACAGGAACGCGTCGTCCAGCACGTCGTCAATCATCGCGGTTTCTAACACCGAAATATTTGTGACTGGCTTTTGGCAACAGTGACGCTGTTGGACAGTTCCTATTTTTACATGTACTTTTAGAAAACCCAGAAAAGAGCCAAACCAATGCCTTTTAACAGGTTCCTAGGGGACGGGTGTCATGAGCGTCAAATCCAACAATGGCCGAGTTGTCGATTTCACAACTACGCCCACGCCTCAATTCTGAAAGCCATGTGAACTCCGACGTAGCCCCAAGACGAGCGATACCAGGCCGCGTTTGGTCCTGGGCGGAAATCCGTGCGTTACAGCAACAGTTTTTGCGACAGGCATCGCTTTCGCTCGCCTAGGGGAGAATCGATTCACCCCCTCCCTTCCTTCTCCCATACAAAAACCAAGTGATCACTGGTGACTATCACCAAGAGTGAAACATTAATATGGTCAGGTGCACCAGAGCTCGCAATCTGGTACCCGAGCCCGGGTAAAATGCTTACCCGGCCGGGTATACCCGAACTTCGGGTAGGGTGCGGGTACCCGAAATTATCCTTGGGTGGGTTGCGGGTACCCGAGTCTATCTGTAATGTTGCATACAGTACAACCGCTGGCCTTTGTTATAGATTCTCCGTGCCATTTTCATCCCAAGAATTGTACAAGACGCTGGGAGAGTACCAGTTCTTTCAGTGCTTCACCAACCCGATCGACTGTATCATCTACTAAACCGTGTGCAGGCCGTACTCGCTCGCACAAAAAGCAGAAAACAAGTTCCGCTTCATTCATTGTGGGTGCTGCAGACTTGTGCTCTTCGGACGAGAGCGATGACGAAAATGCACCATGCGTAAATCTTGATGAGCAAGAGGAGTTCGACAAATACATGAGCTGCTCCCTAGGTAAAGACGACAAAACCAACCTCGACATGTTGGAATGGTGGAACTCCACACGTAAACCAGCATACCCGAAGCTTGCGATGGTGGCAAGGGCGGTACTGTGCATTCCGGCGTCAAGCGCTGTATCGGAAAGCAATTTCTCCACTGCGGGAACCGTAATGTGTAAATCGCAGAATTCCCTCAATCCATCGATGCTAGATGATATTCTCGTAGTGAGATCTAATAGCGATCTCATCGACTGAGAGTAAAGATAAACTCACCATATATTGCACATTTTGTTTTGATTGGCTCTGTTTGTATATAGTGGGCCGGGTAAAGTTCGGGTACCCGAACGGTGCTGTCGGGCGGGTGCGGGTACCCGGAGTGAACAAGAGGAGCGATCGGGCGGGTGCGGGTAACCCGAAAATCGCCATTTGCGAGCTCTGAGGTGCACTAAAATGAGTTTGTTGTTATTGCATTTATATTGAGCACTAGCTCGTCTAGCGCTACATCATTAAAAAGGATAGCAACGCTAAGCAGCTTATCTCTTCTGGTGGTTGATGTAGCGCAGCGACAGCAACGCCAGGAGCCGCAGGACACCGATGAACAGGAAGACGTAGCCGAAGTTGCTCCAGATGTCGTCGTGCTTCATCTCGAAGACCGACTCGACGTAGCCCTTGACGGTGATGTGGTCGATCGTGAGTGGCAGACCTGTCACGGGCTGGCACGCGAGCTCCGAGCCCACGTTCTCGTATTCACCCAGCGTGCTGTTCCACGTCGGTTCATTCGGGCAGTTGGTGAACACGAGGGCCTCCAGAATCGCGAGTGAATATTTCTGCGGTGTGATCGCATACAGCCAGCGGTAGCCCTCAGGGATTGAATTGGTCGGCGGGTTGAAGCCCATGAACAAGAAGAAAATTGAATTCACGAGCACGCCGATGATAGCCGCCACCTCCACACTGGGCAGGGCGTACACGAAGAGCTGGCCCATATATGTCTGCATCAGCACCAGCAACGAAACGTTGATCCAGTACAGCACTCCCGCTCCAAACCCAGTGAAGCCGACCAGCGGGAAGAAGATGACCGTGAAAATCAAGCAGCTGAAGAAGACGTACGGGATTTCGGCGATTGTCGAGCCCACGAAGTACCAGAGCGAGTTGTATGTCTGAGATGCACGCTCTCGGTAAAATGCGGCGCGGTCGCCAGAGGCTATGGGCAGAACACCGTTGAACGAGACAACGCCATTGAAAAGCGTCGTCATGAACACCATTCCCACACCTCCATTGATCCCCTGGTAGCTCACGTACTCCACGTCAACGTAGGTCAGGCCGAAAAGTAAGGCCAGGAACAGGCCAATGACGAAGCGCGTCATGTTGTACGTGGGCGTGCGCCAGTACATCCGCATGAACCGCATCGTCAAGAACTTCGCCTGCGTCCACGAACTCGCCGCACGCTTCTTCTGGAAAATCATCTCCGGGAGGCCAGGTGCGGGAATAGTAACGCCTTCCTGTGCCATCTCGTTGTCCAGAACACGCTTCTCCTCGCTGTTCTTGAAGTACTCGACAAAGTCCATGGAGTTACGCCCACCGTTGTTGACACCTGCACCAATGCACTCCAGCATCCAAGTCGCAGGGTTGTACCGTTCAGGAAGTGGAGCAACACCCGGGATCGACTCGAAGTATTCCACCAGTTTGCGGCATTTCTCGCCCAGTTCGCCAACGAAGACGGTTTCACCGCCACGCTTCAGCAGCAGCAAGTGGTCGAACAGGTAAAACACATCCGATGAAGGCTGGTGAATCGTGCACACGATGGTCCGCCCGCTGTCGGCCACCTTACGAACGCCGTCCATGATCAACTTGGCTGAACGCGCATCCAAACCACTGGTCGGCTCATCCAGGAACAGCACGCTAGGCTGAGCGGCAAGCTCCACGCCAATCGTCAATCGCTTCATCTGCTCCACCGAGCTGCCGCGCACAATTTGATCTGCGATATCGTGCATGTCCAGCAGGTCTAGCGCCTCTTCCACCGAATCAAATTTCTTGCTGTCGGGAATGGCGCTGTCTTGACGCAGGAATGCACTAAATGTGAAGGCCTCGCGGAACGTAGTGGCATCCGAGTGGATGTCCATTTGCTCGCAGTAGCCCGTGCAACGACGGATAGCCAAGTCCGTGGCCTCGTAGCCGTTAAACAAAATCTTCCCCTGAATTTTGCCGCCAGTCTTGCGACCCGCGATCACGTCCATTAGCGTCGTCTTGCCAGCGCCCGACGATCCCATCAAAGCTGTCATAGTACCAGGTTTGGCAAATCCACTGATGCCCTTCAGTAAGTCTAGAGATTCCTTCGGGTTACCCGGCTTCGGGACTGAGTACCACAAATCTTTGAATGCGATCGTCACAGGAACAAAGTTCTTTTCGCGCCCAATATCCAAAGCAATCGCTCTAGCGGCTGAGCTGGTACTGGATCCCTTTGGAGTTGCTGCCAATGCGTAGCTTTCGTCGGATTCTTCGTCATTGTCCTTGATAATTGTGTGCTCGGGGCTCTCGAAGCGGTGATATTCAAGCACGTAGCAGCCCAGAGCCATGAAGAGAGCGTAGCACGCAATCATGAACAGCATAGCAGCCCACACCCACACCTTCGAGGACGGAACATCGTATTGTGATAAGTAGTATTCGCCCATAGTCATGTTGTAGTCACTGCAGTAGTTCACACCCTCGTAGATGCAGACATCAAACTTGCCAGCACGATATTGGTTGACTGCAAGGCCACGGAGACACCACGCGATTGGGTTGATCCAATAGATCCAAACAAACCAGCCAGGCATGGTGCTCTTCGCCATGACGAAGCCAGCAAATAGGATGAAGAAAACCACGGTGAATGTTGCGAACGGCTTCGCAATGTGGAAGTCCGGCGACATGGCCGTCAGCAAGAAGAACCACGAAGAGAAGACCAGGTTCGTCAAGATGAGCAGGATCATGTAGCAGATGAAGGCACCTGCTGTTGCCACAAAGCCACACATCCAGTAGACCATCGATCCGAAGATGATACTTTCAGCGATGGCCATAGGGACTTGAGCGACAGAGCACGCGAGTACATACGCCGACGTCGGGAAGAAATTTGCTCCTCGTTGCTTGTAAAACACGTCTCGAGCTGCCATAAACGTCGGTATCTGGGAAACTTGGCCCAGAGCAAGGAATAGGACAGCCTGGAACATAATGCCTAGCGCCACTTGGACATCAGTGGGGTCAACTTGCCAAAACGTGCTCGAGTAGATGAGCCCCATCAGAACCACCATAATGCAGCGGCCCTTAATGAACGCAGTGTTGCGGAGAGTAACCATAGTCTGCCGCTTCATGAGAGTCCGGGTGTTCTCCCAGAATCCTCGACGAAACTCTGGCATCGGGTCCATGTGCGCACCGACATTTTCCAAGAGTTCGGGGTTGTGTGGAACTTCCAACGCTTGGAGCATACGCTGGTGGATGGACGAACATCGGAAAATCTCTGCGAACTCACTCGCAAGACGCGGGTGGTGTGTCATACCAGCGGGCAGGTCAACCTCGTAGCCGTACTGCTGGTTGGTTCCTAGATCCAAAAGGAAGTCGGCCTCATCTCGGTCGGGTGGGCACTTGAAGCCGAGGCTCTCGAAAAAGGGCACAGCTTGATCGCGAGGCCCGTGGTACATGACTTCACCCTCGTTCAGGATCATCACGTCGTCGAACAGCTGAAAAACTTCGGGTGAAGGCTGCAGCAAGGCGATGACCACTGTCTTCTGCAGTGTTTTCGCGATTCCACGCTGTGTACTGATGATGTCGAAGGTGGCAGCGCTGTCGAGGCCCGTACTGATCTCGTCCATGAGCGTCATGTACTTCATGCCAAACTCCATCTCGCCCGTGGTCACTCGTTTGCGCTCACCGCCAGACACGCCGCGCAGCATGGCGTTGCCCACGATGGTGTCCTTGCAATTTTCTAGTCCGAGCTGTTTAATTACCACGTCCGGGTAGTGCGCGTACAACGCCGACAGCGCCTCCAACGCGGCTGTGTTTTCCTCCAATGTTCCCTTGGACAGCAGTTCCTCCGCACGTTTAGAGATTCCACCGCCGCAGAAGGCGTGCGCGAACTCGAGCGTCTCCTTGACAGTCAGAGTGGGGAAGTGCTTGTCACGCTGCGTCACATAGGCCGCGAACTGCGGCAACCGCTTCATGATATCGGCCTGCGGAACACCGTTGTACGTGATCTTTCCGTCGATCGTCACGTGCTTCTCGAGCGGGAAGCGGCCGCTCAGCACCTTCATGAGCGACGACTTGCCCGATCCGGGCTGACCCAGCAAAAGGGTGATAGTCCCGGGCTTGAAGACGCCGCTGGCGTTCTTGAGGATGATCTTCTCGGCCGTGTGGTTCTTGGCGTTGATCTTGGCAGCAGACTTCTTGACACTGTTGTAGAGCGTGGGCAGCTGGGCCTTCGGGTTCGAGTGTCTGGAGGCGAAGACCTTGGCGGAGATGGAGAGGTCCTTGAAGCGCACCTCCATTTGAGGCATGGCTTTGCCCATGGCGGCCTGCACCTTGTCGGCCACGTAGCTGTGCAACGCGTTGGGGCCCTGCGCCATCAGCGCGTCGGCCGAATCCAGCCCGAGCTTCTTGTCGGAGGAGTTCATCGCCCTTGTGACGAGGAGGAGGAAAGTGCTTGAGAGGTAGCGAGCAAATTCCGGAATGAGCTTCGTTTAACGAGAGCTCCGCCAGTCGCAGGCCGAGGGCAACACAATCGGAGCTGCGCGTCAACAGGGACTTGTTGATTTCGCGGTGGTGGCGCGCGATCCGAGCGGCGCGAGATTGCGCGGCGGTCATATCGCCAGTTGAGACGTTGAAGTGAGCGCCCCGGCTTGGTTCAGTTTTCGCGCTGAGACAAACGTCAAACTAGTCTGAAGCAGACCACCGCAACCGAGTCATCTTGGTTGAGACGGGCCCAGCACGCTCCACACCAATCGAACTCTTCCAGAGCCCTGATGCAATTGCATCCCGCGCTGGGCAGGTCTTGCTCTTCTGGACACATGGGCGCCTGCAACCTGCATCCGATTTCGCTACGCGTCACACCATCGAACAAGCTGTGCAGGATACACTTCACGCTCTTTCTTTATCAGCTCCAGTCCTCACCTGCCTCTAAGTTGCCACGGCAAGCCGATCTCTACAAACTTCTTTCTCTTGCTCTCTTGCGAGCAACCTCACTGCAAGACAAGACGTCAGTGGTTGTCCACGCGTCACTCTTCCAGATGTAGTTGACAAACGACCGTGCTACTCTGGCCGGCCCACGAAACACTCTGCAGTTCGATCGTGAGGCGAGTCGACGTGTGCGACGACGACGACGTGGCCCCCTCGATGATGTCGGGCTGCTGCCAGGCGCAGCTGTCCACCCAGAGCGAGTTGTCAAAGCTCTTGCCCGAGAAAATCCGCTCGCCAGCTTCGGTGCGAGCAAACACTAGCACGTAACGCACGGGCGCTCCGTCCGCCGTCAATTCCCACTGTACTCCAAACGACACCGAGTTAGCATTGTTGCGCGTGAAGGACATGACTGTCGCGTTCATGCACGACCGCGGTTGGGTGTGCACGTCTCGGTGCGCCGCTTTCACAAGTGGTTTGCCACTACTGCCGACCACGCAGACCTCGCCGATGTAAGCGAGGTAGTCCTCGCGCTCGCCAGGTACCTTCCTCAGCTTCTTGGTGCAGAGCATACCGATCTCGACGATGTGTTTCTGGTCCCAAAGCTGCCCACCCAGGCGATACGTCTTCTTGCACCACCCATCTGCGGTGATTCCGAGTGAGGCTTCAGCATTGACCGCTTCGACGTCGAAAAAATCGGTCGACACTGGCAAGTAGAAATGCTTCTCCAGCGACGCCTTGGCAACTGTTGACAAGGTTTTCTTCGGGTCCACGCGGTTATCCCCGGCTTCGGGACCTGAGTCGTCCATGGAGCGCAGGATTACGTAGTGCGTAGCACGATCGAGACCCGGACAAATTGTCAACACAAGCAGGCAGACTGATTCCTCACGTGTCGCAGTAGTGTACGAAAGCTCCATGATACGACGCGGTGAGAACTCGATGTCCACGTCAAAGAGCTTGAAATATGACTTCTCTCGCCCTACCAATTGGCCCTAGCATGCAAAAAGCGCACCTCAGTAATGACACCAAAACTCAACTACAGTAGCATGACACCTACCTGCAACTGCACGCTTGACCCTCCCTGAAATGCCACGTCATGACAGATCGATGCCTTCATCGACCCCGTTGCAGTAGTTACGATGCTTCCGACGTGAAGCGCCTGGTTTGGCTGCACATCAAGTTCTGTCATGTTGGACCAGGTATCAGTGCTTATACGCTCTCCTTTCGCCCAGGCACCGACGCCACGACCAATATTGAAGGAGCTGTACAGACAGTTTTCCCCACCAAGAGCATCGTAGCACGGACTCCTCACTTTCCAACTCTCTCGCACTGCTTCCCAGAAGCGGTTCTCGACAACAACGAAATCTTCTTGCGCCTCGTGCTGGTAGCATTCGTGTGTCCAACCGGGAGCAAACAGAGCTGCAGAGACGCCCGAGTTCCACGCCAAACGGAGCGGCTCGCTACAATTCATCTTACCACCGCCAAGCATGTTGTGTCTGCCAAATACATCAATGCCCATGAACACGTCATAACGGCGGTCGAGATCGAAAGCAGCCGAGAACTTGGCGTCGTCTGACACCCAGCCATAGTCCGCGTAGAACGCATCAACGTTACTGAAGAAATCAACGCTTGCCTCATCCAAACGAGCAAACGACTTGCGTTTACCCGATCTGGAAAGGCTTCCATACCAGACAACCTGCGCCAGAGGGTTCTGAAGCTGCATTCCCTTGCGCAGCGTGCGCAAAAACACGTCAATGTTGGTTACCAGCTCGGCCGGAACGTCATTTTCAATGTTGATGAGCCAACCGTCAAAACCACCGTGCCAAGCGATACCAGCGAGTTTCGAAGCAAACGCCTGCAATGTTAAGCCGCCACCACAATAGTATCCGTCAGTTAATCGTACGAATTTCACGTTCCAGTCGTGGTGAACTTACCTCGGCAGACTGAGTATCCCGGAACAACTCCTTGCAAAACTCAGTGCCCTGGTCGCCTTCGGTTAAGAACGTTCCCAACACGCGAGTGCCGTGCCGGTGACCAGCAGCGATCCACCCAGTAGGTGGCGGGCATACCAAAGCATGGCCAAAGTACACGAACAAATCCACGAGATCCCACTGATAAAACCTGTAGGCATCGAAGTCGGAGCAGCCCTGTTTGAAACGGTCTTCCTGGTATCCCCCCTTCATGTCATGACACACCAGCAGCTTACTGCGTCTACGTTGTTGCCTCGATCTGGGCGCAATGGGCACCGAGCACCCGACCAGCGTCGTTGTGTCAAACTCGCGGAGTTCCTCAACCGTATGCAGTGGTCTCGTCTCCAACTTTGCCGCGACCTTCGTATCGTGACCAACATCCCGTACAAACTGGAATCCGTTGCGCGCACTCAGCACCATGAACCCCGTGTCGCTCTTCTCGTCCACACGAACGTGGCCCCAGTCGCACTCGTGCCCGAGCTCGTGCTTCTTCCCGCCGACCAGCAGTGCGCGTAGATGCTTCAACCCTCCCACAAGTCTCCCCCTCACGAACAAAAGCTCCTGTTGTTCGCCGTCCACCTGCTCCTGGTGCTTCTCGTGCAGCGCTGCTAGCACGTTTTTGCCCCCTGCAGTGCGGCTCAAGTCCACGACGTGGAGCTTCACGCGGAGCGCATCAAACAGCGCTCGGAACGGGCCGACGCGGTCTCCTGTGGCCACGAACAGCACGATCTCATTGGCTGCCACTTCACTGTCCACGAACGCAGCGTATCGCTCCTCGCGAGGCCTTGTGAACCCCGTGGAGGCTGCTGCATTGGCGTTGCTGGACGTGGCGGAGGTATTGGTGGAGATGGGGGTGGGGGCGGCACTGGGGCGCCAGCAGAACCAGTAGAGCAAGCCCAGTCCGAGTGTGGCAAGCGTTGCAATGGCCTCCATAGTGAAGAGAGGGTCGGCGCCCAGCGTCGACGCTACGGGGTCTTCAGCGGAGGCGGCGGCGGCGTCCGGTGCTGCAGAAGAGCTGCTCATCATGGATCAGTACAACAGATAAAGTTTACTACCGGTATAAGTTCTGGTTTTGTATGCTCAGATCTGGATTTGATGTCGCTACAGAGTGGGAAATATTCTAGTTTCCGAGTTTGAGCGGAGTGGCACCGCACCTTGGGGAACATTGCGGACAGCAACAGTCAAGTACAGCCACAGTCAAGTGAGTGGGTTGAACCAGTCGCGGCCGCCAGGATGGCGGGCAATGGAAGTCAGCCTTGCAAATTTCGTTCGCGACTGCTTCGTCGAAGTTGAAGTGCAGGTGTTCAGCACGAGTCGCGCTTGAAGCCATCGGAGTGGATGGTTTAACGTATCTTCCGCTCCCACAGCTCCGGATACCGCCTAACTCGATCAACGCGCTACTGTGATACACATTGCTGTATCGAGGTACTGCGCTGCCCACTACTGCAATACGCAGCCTGTCCGAGGCTAGTTAAAGCTGAAGTCAGGGTGAGCAGCACCACCAAAACCGCGCCGCCGCCACCACACCTCAGGGGTTTGGCATTCCAATCCTTACGCATCGGGGGCAGGTCGCTAAGCAAGGCACAAATACAACGACGCAGTGGAGAACGGCTTAGCAGGGAGACCATATCTTGACTTGGACTCGAGCGATGCGCTGATAGCGCACGGCCCCACGGTCCTGCACAGCTTCGTCGCCGACAAGGTGCAGGCCGCCATGGACAAAGCCATGCCTCAAATGGAGGTGCGCTTCAAGGACCTCTCCATCTCCGCCAAGGTCTTCGCCTCCAGACACTCGAACCCGAAGGCCCAGCTGCCCACGCTCTACAACAGTGTCAAGAAGTCTGCTGCCAAGATCAACGCCAAGAACCACACGGCCGAGAAGATCATCCTCAAGAACGCCAGCGGCGTCTTCAAGCCCGGGACTATCACCCTCTTGCTGGGTCAGCCCGGATCGGGCAAGTCGTCGCTCATGAAGGTGCTGAGCGGCCGCTTCCCGCTCGAGAAGCACGTGACGATCGACGGAAAGATCACGTACAACGGTGTTCCGCAGGCCGATATCATGAAGCGGTTGCCGCAGTTCGCGGCCTGTGTGACGCAGCGTGACAAGCATTTCGCAACCTTGACCGTCAAGGAGACGCTCGAGCTCGCGCACGCCTTCTGCGGCGGCGACGTGTCCAAGCATGGAGAGAATCTGCTGTCGAGAGGCACCCCCGAGGCCACGATGGAGGCGCTCGACGCCCTCAAGGCGCTGTACGCGCACTACCCGGACGTGGTAATTAAACAGCTCGGATGTGACGGATTCATGTAACTATGCATGATTCGTCAATTTCTTCATACGTAAATTATCAATTGGTACATTTGGCGTACACGTCAATTGAGAACTTGACCAATGATAGTTGAGAAGAAGTTTTTGTCAATAGTTTAGCGGACGTAGCTACAACAGGGTAGTGCAGCAACATGCTAGCGACAGTTAAAACTCAATGTCACTCTTCAATTTTCCATCGTGAGCGCTAGTACCATTACATCGGACTAGAAAATTGCAAGGACACCATCGTGGGCAACGCCATGCTGCGCGGCGTGTCTGGTGGTGAGCGCAAACGAGTGACCACGGGCGAGATGGAGTTTGGCGTGAAACGAAATGGCAGTGTGCACTATCTAGAGCAGCAAGGCTTTCTTTTGGTACCGTCTCCAGCCTGCATTAAAATCCCAATGCTAGCAAAAAGTAGTAGTTGTCAATCCGGTTTTGCTATATAAGCGTGGCTTCACTGCTGCCACATTGCCTGCCGGATTTCGCCCAGTGCTGGACACGAGAAGAAACAGTGCGCTACTGTTTCACTTGCAATACATGATCTTCGGACGCACTGTGGGCTTTTTGGATTTACATTATTGTAGCGGCCTTAAAATATAAAGCCGGGAGCCCACAATAAGATCACCAAAGAAGAGTCTCAGCATTACATCATGGACCACAGGAATGACGCATCTTCGAAGCCACTTCCACTGCGACAGCATCGAGTGAATACAGCTGTTGCGGATATCCTAGCAAAGTCATTGAACGTGTATCCGTTTCAGCAGAACTTCCAATCTTGACTACGAAGGTCAGGAAAATATCAAGCTCCATTTCTGGAGTTCGGCGGCATGCTTTGCTTTTTTTATCGCACCAAATCGAGGACGGGGTCCAGTACGTTAATCCAGTAAGCTACTGCCAGTTATTATTGAGGATATTGGAATTCGGGGACCCGGGTGGTGGACCGCAGTTCGAAGGTTGAAACAAACGACACATAGACTGAAAGGGAATAAATTAATTGGTATTAAAAGATTGCAAAACGGCAGCGGATAGATCACATAACAGTTTTTCTTCTTGCAATGCCAATGTTGGAGGCTTGGACCACTGAGCAAGGGTAGGAGTAAAGGGAGATAAAGTCGAGAAAGCCGAACGAGAAACGACGCGAGAAACCAACAGATATGCTTGCTGGGGCTTATTGATGCTTCCGACCGACGACTTCCATTCGACGACAACCATAGATTCCGATGTCTCCCCTTGCACTTTGAATATGGTCTGTGAAGTAGAAGATCTGTCCGTGTTTAATGCCTGTTATTTTGAATAACCTGTTTGATTTACATATTATGCTGCTACGTTGACCCATCCTGTTGAGATTGAAATAAAATACCTACTCACTTGCGTAGCCTCTAAGCAACGTCAATACCTGTGGCAAATGATTTTTCTGTCTACTCAAGCGACATCCGTCGGATTTTTCTCTTCTCGAGCAACATGCAATTGGAGAATGTTGATTGTCAGTCACTCTTTTGGTTTTTCAAAGCTTTCGACTCGTCTTTTCTACCGTCTTCTCTACGCTCAAGCTCCCACATTCGTATATGTCCATGACATACTGTACTCCTCTGTCCTAATTCCTCTGTGAGGTCCATTACTCCAACAGAAAACACGTGGTACGTCGCTCACATTCGGCGGCCACGGGAAGCGACACTTTTATCGTGGATGCTTTATTTAGTGAACTTTGGAGTAACAATGTCCAACGTTGGTAAGCTAAGGTGCGCAACATGAGTTTCAATCTGGGAATGTCAGGTAAACTATATCTGTAGCTCTGTAAATGGGTATTATATTATATTCCACTAATGGCCGCAGGTACGGAGGAGAACTAGAGTGGACCCTGGGCACGAACAGCATTATCCGCGGAAAATAAAATGAAAAAGAAGATAATGCATGCCATGATCAAATAAAAAAGCATTATCCGCGGAAAATAAAATGAAAAATAAGAGAATGCATGCCATGATCAAATAAACACGAGTGGGTTGAACTAAACCTTGACTGCTTGTTGGTAGCACGAAACTTTACAACATAGGTGACTTGAGGGCAATTTCTCAAGATTCATGAATTGCCAATACTTCTCGATCAAAACGTGCGACTGAGATTTCGAAAGTGCACCGTTTAGAATAAAATCACCTGACGAATAAGCCCGACAATTTTGGGTCATCGTATGGTCCGCGCGAGCCAACACGTCCGTCTTATTGACATAGTTCCTTGTGCAGACCCATATGCATGACCAGTCTTATCTACATAGCAATGCAGTATTAGTTTTGAGCAGTGCTCTCTCGGAATGTGACCGGTAAAGATTGAAGGCTAATATACCATTTAGTATTGCAATGCAGTTCTGCTTCAGCTCCTACTGCTGTCCTAGATCCGATTAGGACAGTAGGTGAGTGGAAGCAACAACTAAACTACCTCTTTCCTGTTATTCAAGAAAGATGAGAGCAGTACTAGTATTGTTGTGCTATGCGGTCCGCAAATTAAAATCCAGAGCTGTTCCGGGCGAAGCACGACTTTGTTAGAGCTTGCCTGTGACCACGCCTCGTAGGCTACGAGAAACAACCAAATCGAGGGAGGGCGTAGCTTTGTTTCATCTGCTTCTTCAACTTTAGGTTACGACATTTCAGAGCTTCTCTTCGTGCCGCCCACGACTTCGTTGCCCTGTATCTGGTGTTGCACCTATGTTACTCGATGACATCCCTGGAGTAGGAGAATGTTGCACCAATGTCACTTGATGACATCCGAAAAACAGCCCCAAACGACAGTTCTTCGAACTGCGAATTTTCTCAGCTTCCGATCAGCAAATATGCAGGTTACTGTCCGTGTTCAATTCAGCTCTTCGAGAGTTTGGCTCCCACTTGCGTACTAAGTAAGCTGTAAACCGATTAAGCGCGTGTCCTTACACTTTGATCACCTATCAATGCGGTGTAATGGTACTAGCGCTCACGACGGAAAATTGAAGAGTGAATTGATATTTAAGTCTGCTACGACAGCCAAGCTCTTGTGGCCTTTCATTTAGGCTAGTAAACATAAGTAAACAATAGGACTTAATAACGACGACTTGGGCGCAAACACTGCATAAACCAGTGCGACCAGATCGTACTCAACGGAGGCATTGCACTCCGTTACATGCGGTGCCACGTTGTGATGGCTGCGCAACGAACAGCGAGAGGGTAATCCCGGCGGTGCTGCAATAAGACCGCCAGCATGCCACCCGCGCGCAGGACGCCAAACTCCCAGCAAGGCGAACCACATGTATTGCTGCCTCCATGCAACCAAATTTCGCTCGCGGTGAGCACAGCGTTCGGAATTCATCGTCGACTGGAACTGCTTCCCTTGATCGGCACCACCTCGCGATGAGTCCTAGCGTCCAGACGATAAGATTTGCCTCAGCTGCAGCGCAAGGAGCTTCTACAAAGTTAGATGACAATGATGCTAAGAACAAGCTGACATGGTTTATCATTCCGAATAAGGATATACTTGAGGCTAATAAACTTCACGAGAGCATCACCCCGGTGTTCAAGGATGGTAAAATCTATAGTAAAGGCTATCTGTGGATTGACAATAAATTTATAAGGGAATCTGCCACTTTAGTGCACTAGAAGCATATTAGTGCACTAATAGAAACGACCAATCACGCCAAAAACCTACGAGCTCTGGTATATTACTGGATGAAATATTCGAAACCGTAAAACCTGCCATTATGTATTCAGCTCCTGTTGGCTAACTCTCGACCACCCTATTTGTCTCGTCTGCTTTTGCAGTTAGTACTAGTGGCATGAGCTTAACTATTTGACTATCACTACCAAATTGACCTCGCCCCGAGAATCATGACCAAGAAGCGCGGAGACTACACCAAGAGCAAGCTAAACTCTGCCGTGGAGCGAGTTGTTGCTGGCGAGAAGGCAAAAGCTGTTAGCATGAGCACCAAGATTCCGTACCGCACGCTAATTAAGTGGGTAGGCAAGCGCAAGAAAGGCGAATCGATGGAGTCTCAGCGACGTGGCCCTCAACCACGCTTGACAGCTGAGGCAGAGCGAAACCTTTGTGAGTGGATAATGGGGCGACAGCTTATCGGAAAGCCGACCAAGCGTGGGGAAATCACTGCCAAGGCCAGCACGATCGCTGAGATGACTACGGGCACTGGCGTTGGTAGCGGCTGGTACAAGCTCTTTATGAAGCGGCACCCAGCTCTGTCTGTACGGCCATCGCAGTCGATATCGAAGGCGCGAAATGCGATTGACACTGCTGACATTTGGCAGTTGTTTGGAACATTGGCTAAGCTGTATATCAAAGGCCATTACAGCCCGGAGAGAGTCTTTAATGTTGATGAAACGGCGTTCCAGACCAGTACAAAGACCAAAAAGGTCGTCGCTGCTCGTGGTTCGAGCAACGTCTGGCACACTGACGCCGGAACAAGCTTCCATCTCTCGGTGGTGGCATGCGGCAGTGCGGCAGGAGCAGTGGTTCCTCCACTCTTTGTGATTCCGGGGAAGACGGTCTCTCTCGAAATAATGGACGACTGTGGTATCCCAGGTGCTGCGGTGACTACAACCGAATCTGGATTCATGAACAGCACTTTGTTCCGGTCCTGGCTTGGGTTCTTTGCTGCCGCGGTACCAAGTAGCGTTGCTAGACCTCTGCTGCTTATCATGGACGGATGCAGCTCGCACTACTCGGTGGAGTTGGTAGATGTGGCCAGTGCGTTTCAGATTCAACTGGTATGCCTACCTGCGAATGCCACGCATCTGTTCCAGCCCCTTGACGTAGCTGTCTTTGCGTCATTTAAAGGAAAGGTGCGAGGGTTAGTTGAGGCGTTTACAAACGACGGTGGTGACTACAAGATCGACAAGAAAACAGAAATCACGCTCGCGGCTCTGGCGTGGGAAAGCGGAAACCTATCGCCAAACATCAAAGCCGGCTTCAAAGCATGCGGGCTTTTCCCGCTATCCTTGGCTAGAATGCACCATGTGGGCGAGAATTTCGCTCGAAATGGAGCACCGGCGTCGATTAAGCGAGCCGCTTGGCTTCGCGTGAAGGAAACCGTGCAACAACAGCTTCTCGTCCTCCCACCGCCACGCACAAAAGGCAGGAAGCGGAAAACAGCGACAGTTGGTGGGCGATTGCTAACCCGTGAACTGCTAGAGAACTTACAAGCAAAGCCTCGAAAGGCACGGCAAAAACGTTCCCGACTGACACCGGTTCATACGGTGGTTGAAAATGCTCCAGGAGCACCCGAGCAATCGCTGTTTGAAGCGATAGTTTAGTCAAGAGATAAGACAGACAGTCAAAACAATGTTAGTTACTGTAAGTCAATTGCACTGTAGTGGGTCAAACTTGACTCACTACTTTTGCTTACACGTTGCGCAACGTGTATGAGGAAGCGTAAGTACTTAGTAATTACTTAGGTTAATTATATTTGAATACACAAATATAAGTTAAGTAAGATAGGATTCCAAGCGACTTAGATTAGGTAAAATGAGAACTGTATTGCTTGTAAATTGATCTTCCTCTAAAATCTGCTAAAAACTGTTTATCATCTATGAAGGGGTTGGCAGCGGCTGGCTGTCAGAGCCCCGCTAATATGCATGTCTCTGATTGGTAGAAAGATCCTGCTTTCTACCAATAGGATCTTTGAGTATGTGTGGACCACTCATTGTGGTGGTCCACTTCAATGTATCCATTGGTGTGTCTTACACCAAGGTGAGGAAGTATCCAAAATCTTTAACAGATAACCTATCTGTTAAATTCACAAGTGACTTGCAGCCACTTGTATGTGTAACCCCGTTACACCATCCCCCCCTTAAGGTTAGACGCGCGGGGTCTCCGCACGTCAATCTTCGGAATTGACCATTTGTCATTTCTCCGCGTTTGGAGAAGAAATCCGCGCTCATTCAACGATGAGCGCGCCTCAGAAGAAGTCCACAAAGTCGGTGGGGAGTCATCTCTCCATCGACGACTACTTCGAACGCCAGAAGGCGAAGTACGGCGACGTCGTCGACTTCGACGACGACGATGAGGATATGGAGGGCGAGGAGGACTCGCCCTCAAAGCGCAAAGACTCAGTGTCGAGCGAATCGCTCGACCCTCACGCCAAGAACGTCCGCCGGCGTGAAGGGG
This sequence comes from Phytophthora cinnamomi, assembly GCF_018691715.1. Lineage (NCBI taxonomy): Eukaryota > Oomycota > Peronosporomycetes > Peronosporales > Peronosporaceae > Phytophthora > Phytophthora cinnamomi. Next base: position 324,485 of record NW_027151050.1, read on the forward strand.
ACGAATCGGACGCTTCGAGTTCGAAGCGTTCGTGTACTGAGAGCGATACCCCACTCGCTTCCGCTGGGGCTCTCAGTACTCCGCGCGCTGCTGTTGTAGCGCGTGATGTGAAAGCTCAAGGCTCTCCGCGCGCTGCGCCTGCAGCGCGCGATCCGTGGATTCCGTCCGCGTCCGAGATCACGGACCGGTATGGGAACTCGGTACCTCCGAATGAGGTGCCGCTGTACGTATGCAGCGCCATCAAAGATGACGCTGTGGCTGCCGAGCTGCACTTTGATGCGGAGACGCATCAAAGGCGCGATTACTACATCGGACTCTTTCATGAGCTTCGATGGTTTCAAAGCAAGGAGACCTCTTCTCGCAGCAAAGTGCCCGAATGGCAGGCACTTCGTCAAAGTTGGAACGCCTTTGTTGAAAACGTCAACAAGAAGCCGAGTGCTTACCGTGATCGGATTAAGCAAGCGCGTGATCACTTCGAGACGTACTCGAAGCGTGGAAAGTTGGAGCAACTCCACGTTGCTGCGGAGGAGGCAAATGTGCCGTGCGCTGTGCCCGAGGGCTTTCAGTGCGCGAAGTGCTTCCCAGGCGCGGTCCGCTTGAGCGACCGCGACCTGAACGGGTACACGTCGTTCCGTGTGTCCGAGAGTCTCAAAGAGCTCCGTGCTAAGTTCTTAGCACGTGAGGGTTCGGGCGCTAGCGATGATCGCAGCGCTCGTATTACTTCCGCTGCGCCAGCGCGTACTGCTCCTCGTACGCCCTCACCATTTCCGGAACGTCCTCCAGCAAGACGTTCCGCGGCTCCCATGTATCTCGATGGGGAGGAAATCCTCTCCAACGAATACGAAAACGAGCCCCTTGAGGGTTCGTTTTCGGGATACTATGGTCAACAATCCGCTCAACAATCCAGCGGGTTGAGCCGCGGGCGTCACGGATCGGCGGTGGCGGGGGTGGGAACACGCCCCGGGTATGATCAGCCCCGGGCTGATCAGTATGCGCCTCTCCACGACCGGGTGACCGCCGTGGAGCGTCTGCAGGGCGCTGAGTTCGCCGCCCTGAAACAGGAGCTGGCGAACCAGAAGGCCCAAGTCGCGGCGGTCTCGCAGACCGCCTCGAATATCCAGGTCGAGCTGGGGACCCAGATGAAGGGTTGCTCCAGCGCGTCCGCGCGCTGGAGGAGAGGCTGCTCGTCGCCGAGGCCAAGTCCTCCGCTTCTGCCTCGGCTCCTGCCGAGGCTTCGGGTCAGCCGAGCTAGATGGCTCGTGCTGCAGGTATGGCTTCAGCCGTCCGACGTAAAAGGTCGGATGGAGGCGCATGCTAGACGGTATGTCTAGTGTGTATGCGTTGCCGTGCCGTGCCAACACAGTGAACGGCCCGATGAAGCGCGGAGCAAGCTTGCTTGCTCCGAAATCCGAAACTGCATGTCTAGGCAGGTTTTGTGTAGCTAACAAAACCAATGAACCAACTTTAAATTCATTTGTGTTGCCTCTGCCCGCATTGTCTGCGTTCAGCTTCTGTTGATCAACAGAAGCTGCTATTGTGTCTTGGACAAACCGAATCACGGCTTGTCTTTTGGTGATGAAACTGATTGCATCCGAGCTGAAGTCATTCAGCTCGCTCTCCGCTAGAGGCCCGGCCTCTGCGTGGTTCTTTGCGGTGTCTGCGCCCTGCGCAGACCCGTGGTCGTTGGCCTTGTTGTTGGGGGAGTCTGCGCCCTGCGCAGACTCATGTGGTTTGTCCATTGTTGCAGCTGACACTGTGCAAGTGTCAGCGGTTTTCTGCGGCTGCTGTATTGCAGGCGTAGATCCTCCTCCACTTAAAGTGGGAGCCATCACTCCGAGTAAACTCGGTAGACGTGGATGCCGCATGGCATTCACGTAGAACGGTGTATGCCCGGTCGAGGCATGCACTGAGTTATTGATGGCAAACTCTGCCATCGATAGGCACTCGCTCCAGTATTGGAACGAGTGAGCGTAGCTCTTCAACATATCGACGAGCACGCGATTCACGCGCTCGGTTTGACCGTCCGTCTGCGGATGATACGCAGTCGACATGGAAAGTTGGCCCCCAAGAAGTGTAAACACTTCTTGCCACAGGTGCGCTGTGAAGCGCGGGTCTCTGTCCGACACGATGTCGGTCGGCATGCCATGGTGTTTGAACACCATGTCGACGAACAGACGGGCCGTCTGCTTCGCGGTCACCTCTGCCGGCACCGCAGCAAGATGTACCATCTTGCTGAAGCGGTCGACGAAGACCACAACACCGGTATTCCCTCCGCTGTCCGGGGGAAGACCAAAGATGAAGTCCAAAGACATGGACTTCCAACACTCCGACGGAGTCGGTAGTGATTGCAAAGGAGCCTGCGCGAATGGCGCAGGCTTTACGCGTTGGCATACCTCGCAAGCACGGATGTACTTGCGCACCCACTTATACTGGTGGTGCCAGTAGAAGTCGCGCGTGAGAAGGACGTATGTCTTCTCACGTCCGAGATTTCCCACAGTCGGGGCATCATGATATTCGTACATGATCCTGAGTCGCAGGTCATGATCGTTCGGTACGACAACGCGATCCGCGTTGTCGTCGACTGCATTGTAAAGAAGCAGTCCGTCGTGCACCCGATATCGGTGTGCACGCGCACGAAGGTGTTTGGGCAACTTCTGACGAGCCTTGTCAGAAGGTGTTGTGCCATAGGCCAACAAGAGTTTCGCGTCCGCGTCGTGCGCGTACGCGGCCTTCACATCATCCAACAGGGACGATGTGGGTTTGCTTGATCGCATGACCTCAATGGCATTGACGTCAGCAGCTTCCACGTAGTCCGGCCGACGTGATAACGCGTCGGCCACTACATTTAATCTTCCGGGTTTGTATTCGACCCGGAAGGTATACTCCGCAAAGAATGAGAGCCATCTCGCCATTCTTTGTGATATGTGTGGCGACTTCACTGCGGTGCGCAGTGAAGCATGGTCGGTGCAGACCACAAATGGTCTACTTCCAAGCAAATACACTCGGAACTTTGCGAGTGCGTACTTCATGGCAAGGAGTTCCTTGTCATGCACCGGATAGTTGCGCTCAGCTGGCTTCAGCTGACGCGATTGGTAGTAGACGACACGATCACGGCCCTCGTGATCGGGCTGCATCAACGCGCATCCTATCGCGAAATCGAATGCGTCACATACTACGTGAAATGGACGATCTTGGTCAGCCACTGCCAAGATCGGCGCCTCAGTCAAGCCCCGCTTGACTGCATCGAATGCGTTTTGGCAATCGGGTTTCCAATTCCACACAGCTTCTTTCTTAAGAAGCTGTGACAGCGGGCAGATCTTGCCCGCATAATCCTCCACGTACTTGCACAAGTACGTGGCCAAGCCAAGGAACTGCCTCAGTTCCTTGACTCTTGATGGCGTTGGCCATGCATTAATCACTCTGACCTTTTCCTGGTCAGGGCGAACACCATTTTTCCCTACGAGACACCCGAGGACGGGTATCTCGCTCGCCCCGAAGATACACTTCTTCAGGTTCGCGTAGTGATTATGCTTTCGCATAAGCTCGAGTAGCTTCCGGAGATGCACCCTGTGCATCTCTACGTCGGTCTTCCCGTCCACAGCTCGGCTGTGGATGAACACATCATCGAAGTAGCTCGGTGCGAAGTCGCGCACCGAGCGCAACAAGTGCGTTACGCACCTGTTGAAAGTCGCAGGGGCGTTCTTAAGCCCCTGTGGCATTACTAGCCATTCCCAGAGCATGCCGCTTGGCGTGCTCACTGCCGTGAGAGGGATATCGCTCTCACGCATTAGGATTTGGTAGAATCCATCTCGCACGTCGAGAGCACTGTAAACGGTGCTCCCGGCCGTCGAATCGATGATAACATCTTTTCGCGGTATCGGCGTCTGCGCCAGTACTGTCGCATCGTTCAGCTTGTTGTAGGCATGAACGATGCGCCATCCGCCCTGTGGCTTTTTGACACAGAACGTCGGAGCACTGTGCGGGGACTTTGATTCCCGCACTTGTCCTGCTTTGCGACGACTTTCAAAGAAGTCGTCGATTGCTTTAACTTGCTCTCGCGGCAGTGGCCACTGCCGCGTGACACAGTACTTCGTGCCCGGCACGAGATCAATCTCGTGCTGAATGCCCTTATCCTGCGGAAGCTCCGCAGGAATCTCTTCCGGGAGTACGTATTTGTACTCCCTCAACAATTCGTAATAGGGACTCGACTTCAGCGAGTTCCAACCTTGTTCCTCGAAGCGCTCTCGCTTCGTATTCGCACTGAGAGTGTCTTCACTCTCAGTGGTACTTCCCATGAAGAGCTGCCTCAGCTCTTCGCTCTCGCTATCCGCTCTTTCGCTGTTCGAAAGAACGCAGACCTGCTTGATGCGTCCATCGTGCAAGTCGCGTGTGAAGCGCTTCCAGCACACGGCTGGAAGCGAAGTCAACTCCGACGCCGTCGTCGGAGGACTAGCGAGTTCCATGTCACGATACTGGAATCCAGTATCGGTGCGCGTCAAGACGCTTAGCGTCTTTACATTCGGCGTCACCGCCGCAGTCTGCCCAGCAGACTGCTCTTGTTGCGTCTCGGTCCCGGACCGAGACTTGCGCAGCGTTCTCCGCTTGCGCTGTCTTCTTGTTGTGCGGAGCCCGGCTCCGCACAGTTGTTCTTTTGGTCCAGGCCCGGCCGTGGACAGTTGTTCGCCGGCGGACCCTGTCCGCGGGCGCGCGGTATCAAACCCGGCTTGACCGCATTTTCCTTCGTGCAGCCCGGCTGCACGGTAATGTGTCTCTCCGCCGGTAGACCCTGTCTGCGGGCGCGCGATATCAGGCCCGGCTTGATCGCATGGCGCTTCGTCGTGCAGCCCGGCTGCACGACAGCATGCAAATTGCGTCAGTGCGGTACGTTTGCAACAGTCCGCACTGTTTGCAGCGTCAACTCCCGGAGTTGACACGCCTTCGTCACCTCGACGCCATTCATTGGCGGAGCCCCTCATGACCGGGGGTGCGTCGGCTCCCGGAGCCGACGCGCCGTTGTCGACCTGACCTCTTCGGGTCAGGGACTGTCCCTTACACGCTTGAACGTGGGTGTTGGTTCCCGGAACCAACACATCTTTTTCTTCCGACGTCGGCAGCATTGCCGACGTGGGTCTCACTTGTGCGCGCCCTCGCGCACTCCTTGGGAACTCCGGGACAGCAGCATTAAGCGCTGTCTCGACTGGTGAGCCGCGCGCACCTGCTGGTGCGTGCGCTGCGGTAACAGGGCCATCGCTTTCTGTTCCGCTGTCGCGTCCGAAGCGCACGAGCGTGCGCTTCTTCCAGTCTATCACCGGATCATGCCGTGCAAGCCACGGCATGCCCATTACCATGTCGAACTTATCGTCCAGGTCCAGGACGATAAAGCGTTCGACAAACACTCGTTGTTTGTACGAGAAGCGCACGTTCACGACGCGCTTCTCGGTCTTTACGATGGCACCTGTTGCCAATCGTACCTCCAGAAGACTTCGAGGTGTATCTACCTCCTCGAAGTCAAGTCTCAACAGGCTTCGTAGTCGAACGAAGTTGTTCGACGCGCCTGAATCTACCAAAGCTCGAAGAGAGTCACTCGCTCTCTTCGAGTAAACCTTCAAGATGACTAGGTTTGGCCTGTCATCTTGTTTCTTGCAGTGAGAGCTGGTCTCACTGGGGGCTGCAGTCCTCAGTGTCGCGTGCCCGATGTCGGCACGCGCGACTGCATTACCAGTAGGGCGCCCCGCGCCTACTGGACGTTCGCGTTTTTTGTTGGTCCGCGGCGATGCCTAGCATCGCCACGACGGCCACCTCCAGGGGGCATGGGAGCTGTGCACTCCCGTGCAAAGTGACCGATCCTTCCGCAACGGAAGCATCGCACGTTACCTCCCTGCTGCTGGTAACCAGCAGCCGTTGCATTCGAGAGGTCCATTGGTTCCGGACCTCCCGTGCTCACTACCGGGCGCGGTTACGACCTCGGCACGTTCACATGCAGTTTAGCCTGCCGCAGGCTAAACTCTTCTTGCATGGCAAGAGTAATCGCAGCTTCGAGAGTACTCGGGTACTCTCGGAAGAGATAGGTCTTCACAGGCCCATCTCTAAGCCCCTTCATGAACGTGACGACCTTGGTCGCCTCGTCAATCGGGTTGTCACGATATTTGATACCAAATATCGTGCGCGCTGCGCGTAAGCATGGACGTCATGCTTACCCTGCTGAAGGTCAAGGAACTTCGCCCTCGACCGGAACTCGTTTTGCGGGGGCTCAAACGCTTGTTTGAGCTCCTCTTTGAACACTTCGTACGTGCTGAAGCACGTAGGATCGGAGAGTCGGCGTCCATACGCCCAACTCCTTGCGCGTCCGCCAAGGCAGGACATGGCGAACGCGACCTTCGACAGCGGGTCGACGATGCGTCGAGCCGCTATGGCTGTGTCGAGCTCGACAAGCCATCGGAGAAGAGGCTCGCCCTCTCTTCCCACGTAATTACTTACGCTCAATTTTAATGGTTGAGCACGCGGTGTCGTCCCTGACGACGCCGTCACTGAGGAAGCAGCGTCACGCTGCTCCTTCATGATGAACCCCAGAGCAACACCATGTTGCTCCGTGGGCGATAGCGTACGCAGCATTGTAGCTATCGCCGCTTCTCCAATGACTGTTGACAGTCGTTGGAGGGCTTCCCACTCTGGGTCAGACAGGTGGGGGCAGTCTGCGCGTGCAACGTGCGTTGCAGGCGTATTGGAGCTCTCCATGGGCACCTCCGTGCTCATGGGGTTCTCGGCTCCGCGTTCGTACACCGCGTACGAACGTCAAGCAGTCGGTCGTTGGACGGACTACAAAGTGCTACCAGGTGTAGTGGGTCTAACTTGACTCACTACTTTAGCTTACACGTTGCGCAACGTGTATGAGGAAGCGTAAGTACTTAGTAATTACTTAGGTTAATTATATTTGAATACACAAATATAAGTTAAGTAAGATAGGATTCCAAGTGACTTAGATTAGGTAAAATGAGAACTGTATTGTTTGTAAATTGATCTTCCATTAAAATCTGCTAAAAACTGTTTATCATATATGAAGGGGTTGGCAGCGGCTGGCTGTCAGAGCCCCGCTAATATGCATGTCTCTGATTGGTAGAAAGATGCTGCTTTCTACCAATAGGATCTTTGGGTATGTGTGGACCACTCATTGTGGTGGTCCACTTCAATGTATCCATTGGTGTGTCTTACACCAAGGTGATGAAGTATCCAAAACTTTTAACAGATAACCTATCTGTTAAATTCACAAGTGGCTTGCAGCCACTTGTACGTGTAACCCCGTTACATGCACACACAAATGAGCAGATAATCGTACCTTTATAACAGTGCGGAGAATTAACGTGTCCGAGGGGACTCGAACCCGCGACAACCCTGCTCCCCGTAGGGCCCTCAATAAGCCAGCGGCGTTAACCGACTGAGCTGTCAGCACTGTCGAAATGACAAATTATTTCCAAGATACATATCCTTTCAATACTGATGTGTTTGCGTTTTATCGTATATTATAGGTTACCTAACCGCTGAACGAAAGAAACACTATCCCAGTTTGAGAGTTGCTGGTTCATACAAATACTAAGATTAAAAGGAGCACTAAACTGGCAATCAGCAGGAAATAGGCCATTCACTACAATCCATCCAAACTACCCACTAAGAGCCTCTCCACACCAGAATTAATCTATGAAAGAGAGTAAACAAACACCTGTCTGGGCATGCATATTCCACACTGAAACTCACAGTAGACTTTCGGCTACCGCGCCTTGACTGATGCCCTTTGAAAAGTGCACTAAATTGGCAAATTCCCTTAATCTATCTTTTTGGTAAGGATTCTAACAGACATCGGCCAGCGGAACAGGAAAAAAAGTTAGTTGGACACTTACTCTTGACAGGTTCTTATCAATGATCAAGGAGAAAGGGCTGAGTTTAGTATGACATACTGAGATGGCTACTGAGAAAGTTGCAAAACCTTATGAGCTCACTGAAGATCTGATCGACGAACGACCAGGGGTTAAAACTGGTACAGATGAAGACATGGACAAACTCTTTCTATCCCAGATCTTGAAGCTAAATTGATCCTCACTGCTTATTATAGGAAGCTTGCTGAAAATGATATCAAAATTGCGGTCAGATTAAGTTCAATTGTTAATTCGGACAAAGGTGTGAAGGTCCATCCAACGTATTATCTCGGTAAGCCAACAATTGCTAAGCCATTATATTTTAGAAATGCTCAGGACAATGAGGTGAAAAGCAATCGAATGTCTTACCTAATGAAAACAATCCGATGGATGGACACATTCCAATCCTTACTAACTGATCGTGAAGACTGCGGAAAATATGTCGATGATACCGGAGACAGGAATATCGAGAAAAATCTTAATGATAATCTGACGTTGCTGCGAGAAGCCATCTTCAGCAACGTTTTTGATGTTAAAACACCACTTGGTTATGGCGATTATGGCGATGAGAACCTTCAAAAGCTCCATGATGAAGCAGAAGCAACGTTTCAAACATATGGTAGAATATCATCAACTCTCCGACCTAACTTAAGTTTTGTATAGCCTTTAATAGCCAATCACAGCATTTTTATTAACTTAGGCTATTCATCATACGGCTCGTTTGGATTTCGGCCAATAGATTTCGATAGGGGTAGGTGAGTCCGGTATGCTGGCAGCTCCGATGTATCAGGTCGGAGGCACACGCAAAATATGTATATGGCAATACAAATTCTAATATAATTGCATATCACACGCATATTTGTCATGTCTCCGACCTGTACCGTCGTTCAGGTACACATGGACTCTGTAAAAAAAATGTATGAGCGTACATGTAATTTATTAATATCCCACATTTCAAATATTAAATGTGAATGCGTTAGGGCCTAGCGGCTCGCTGCGAGTCAGGCGTGCAATAATGATGAAGAACTTCATTTTTATTTACGCTTTTTATTTTAATATAGTGCTACTTGCAACGTGGCGGCAGGGTCGCTGGAGGCTGCCGGAGGGCGCGGCGTGACGCTTGCAGGTGCTCACCAAACGGGCAACCTGCCAGCCGCCCTGCCGGGTAAGCCATCAAGGTCGTCGGCGCAACCTGCCTCTTCCTGTCGCCGCCTCCTGTCCCCTCCGCCCCGCCGTCCACTCCGCCGTCCACCCCGCTCCCGCTCCGCCTCCGCCCCGCTGCCACCGCCTCCTGCTGTCCACCCCGCCGCAACCCAGCCTCGCCTGAATGAAAGTGATCGGTGTGGCACACAACCAAACGCATAAACTAATATATTAACTTGTGAAGGTATGTGATATGGGGTACCAGTGTTTTGGTACAGGTCGGAACTGGTCGGGAGGTCGGAGAATTTATGGTATGGAGAAGCTATGAGTCAATTGCAGAAGCATATCCACGATTTTAAAAATTCAAATTCAGAAGCCGATAAGGAAGCTATAAGAGCATCAAGAGTAGCGGTAAAGGCAACTAAGGTGACTTATTCGATTAAACTTCGCAAATATCAAATGGCTAAGGCCCAAACCCATGTATCGGGTCGCGGTGGATTAAAAGGCCGAGGGCTACGAGGGGCAGGAGTAGCGCCATTGGAAGGTGTTGAGCGTAAAGGTAGAACATATAATCTCAACGACATTCAGGGAAAAGCGACCCCATCGGCATATGCATATTGCAAGCTTGGTTGTAAATTCATCCAACTTCCAGATCTTGACAACAGGACGCTGACCATCGTTCAGCCAAATCGCAGAAAGGTTAGTCCTATGCGTGAGATCAGTGATTCTCTACAGACCATGATAAAGGATCTGGTATTTAGAAACGATATCAGTCAGGAGAAGTATGATCATCTATGTATTGATGATAAGAAGCTATTCAAAGAGATACTTGAGATGACCCATCTTCAATACAATTTTGACAAGCATTTAAATGATCCGCTAGAGTCGCTTCGTATGTAATATGATAAACAGAAGGGTGAGCTGATGCTTGGCAATACCAATCCATCGATTCTAAACCAACTCAAGGTAGTATGCGTTGACATGTTCAGCAATCGATTGATTTCTGATTCTGAATTCAAATCGATTATCACGCGACTACTACAGCTATGTTAGTACTCGACCCACGAAACATTTCAAAGAGCGGAGGGCTCTATAATCTAAATGCTGATCAAAATCTTGCTGAGCTGAAGGCTATCATGAAGGATCTGCTCGTCAAGGAGGTTCCATCAAGCGATCGACCTGCCGTGTGGGCATCTGACAAGCCATATTCGGCGAAGAAAATTGTATCCACTCAAACTAATGCTACTGGTGACGAATGGGAGAAGTCAGAATCTAAGGCCGGATCAAGCGTTTGGGCTTAAAAAAAAAGCGATCGGTCAAGACCATTGCACTATGAAGTCATTGAAGCAACTATTTTTTTTAACTCATCAAGACGTGCGTACACAACGTATCGATCCGCTTTGAGAATCCCCAACTCAGTCTGCTGTCTCAAAAACAGCTTATGGAGGAGACAGGAGACCTTGCCATAGTCAGCAGTCATCTGAAGACCTTCCAGATCAACTGTTTCATCCTCGACGTGTAGATCTGGATTCGAAACGTAGTTGATACAATGGTAGAGGCCTGCCTTCAGCATATCCTGAGCACAGTATCTGAGGTGCATAGGAGTGTCCTCCGAGTCGTTTTTGTATTTAAACATACAAGGCTCAATTTTCAGTAGACCATCGCACACAGAGTCCTCCACCGGTTCAAAACAATGCGTTGGATGTCGATCACTATATGTATAATAAGCAGTAGATCTAAGCATTGAACCACCACAAGCGATAGCTATTGGAACAGACCTTATAGGACCAACTGTCGAGACAAGACCTCCAGATTGCTTGAAATACTCTACACCAGTTGCCCCAGCGTCTATAGTGGTTGAAACCGTTATTCCCACGAACAAACCATATAGAGGCGTCGCAGTACCTATGCCTACCCTCCCAGCGTTCGTTCCTCCCAAAATTGTCATGCGAGTGCTATCAGCTGTACCAAATCGTAAATCACAGTTGCTCATCGTTCCAACGTACATTGCGTTTGTAGATGGTGCATTAGAGCCATGGCTGACCTGAATGCATCCCCTTACAGGTGTTGCATTGGATCCATAGTAGTCCGAACAGATAGTATAAGTACCATCGAGTCAATTGACTCCATCTCCAGCAATTGTTTGCCACGAAGTTTGAGAAGCAGCTTGTGTATTAACGAGAACACCACTAACGGCTTGAAAGAGATTTTCCCAGACATCGCCTCCGCAACCGATTCCACCACCTACGATAAGGGTTCCCGTGGCTTGTGATGTAGCGGGGATAGCTCCACTCAAATAAGATGAACCACTTGGTATCCATAAAGCATGAGAATTGGTTAAAGTCATATTGCTTCCAGCTATTGGAGCTCCGCTAATATATACCGTTGCCGCTCGTGTAGTGATAACTCCTGTATTTGTGGCTGCGATAGTGGGTGATCCAAATGAGGTAAGACAGCACTTGCGGCAGTTCCAGAAGAAGCAGTGCTCGAATTCGTAAAGGTTGTTGCCAGTGAATTATGTTGAATACCTGATGTTGTCCAGGATGCTGCTGAAATATTCGTACCACTGATCGTGATGTTCTTGCCTATACCAATGCCTCCGGAGATAACTAAAGAACCAGTAGTAGATGATGTAGATAGAGTTGTATCAGCTAAGAGAGTTGTACCAGAATTGATCCAAAGTAAGTATTTACTGGTAAAGGAAAGATTCGTGCCACCAATGGGAGGCCCATCTATTTAAACAGTTGCTCCTGTAGTTATTACCACTGCTGTGTTCGAAGCTCGCATTGTTCCTCCATAAAAGCTGCTTACGACAGCACTTGTAGCAGTTGCAGAAGCCGTGGTACTCGTATTTATATGAGTATTTGAGGCAGAATTAAAAGCAATGCCATTGGTTAGCCATGATGCTGATGAAATAGTAGCTCCTCCAACACCACCAAGTGTGATATTTTTCGCAATACCCAGACCACCACTAAGTACCAAGCTACCAGTGGTGGCTGAAGTGCAGGTAGTAGCATCTCCAATTAATGCTGGCTCAGAATTAATCCAGAGTGAATAAGCACTACCGATTATAGCAGAGGCTCCAGCTCTAGGTGAATTATCAATGTATACAGTCGCGGCCGTAGTAATAGTAGTTGAAGAAGTTCCACCAATGGTTGGTTGGGCAAAGCTATGAACTACTGAGGAAGCAAAAGTACCACTTGAATTGATGGTATAGGTCGTTGCTAAGCTATTGAATTGAATACCACTTATGCCCCAGCTAGTGTATGTACCTCCGGATCCCCCAAATGTTATATTTTTGGCTATTCCAACACCTCCAGAAATAACTAAAGCACCAGTTGAAGCTGATGTAGATAAAGTTGTATTAGTCAATGAAACTACTCCAGAAGCGCTAATAGTAGTAGCAGCTGATATTCCACCCGAAAGTGATAGAGACGTTAGCGTACCAACGGAAGTGATATTAGGTTGAGGTGCCGTGCTTAAAGTACCACTGATATTGCCAATCACGGTAAGACCAGTTAAATTACAAAACGATGTAATATTAGGCTGAGATGATGTACTCAGAGTACCACTGATATTTCCACTCACCGTAAGACCAGTTAGCGTACCAACGGAAGTGATATTAGGCTGAGCTGATGTACTCAGAGTACTACTAATGTTTCCACTCACCGTAAGACCGGTTAGAGTACCTAACGACGTGATATTAGGCTGGGCTGCGGTTTGGATGGTTCCTGTTAGGTTTGCAGCTGATAGCGAATTGATTCCAGTGATATTGACCGATGCATCAAGTACCAGCGATTTCGATAAAGCTGAAGTGCCAGGTGTAATACCGAGTACGTAGCTCGGCGCCGATGATACTGCTGAACCATTCACCATTACGCTGGAGCAACTTATAGCTCCTAACCCGCTGAGTGAGCCATCTGGAGCAGCGACAAGTGCTACGCCGGGAGTAACTGTACCAGCCGTTATACCCGTAATATAGCTAAGAAGATAATCGTTTATACCGAGATATAGTGTTTGGGCGTATGCATATGTCAAGTATCCCGTCTGATCAAGCGAGAGGTAAAATGCTGGATTGTAGCATGAAAGAAACGAAAGTAGGCGGGGGATAACTAAATCCACTTTTCTGTGGCCTCTTATATAAGTCAATTGATTTTTAGTCATAAGCTCTATTCCCGACTATGGTGGATCACTCCCAAAGAAGTACAAATCCGAGTCAGTCGGTGATATCAAGGAACTGGGTATTAAAAAGTTACTTAGAATGGTAATACTGGGTCCATCGTTCTCTGGTAAGAACAATTTGGTTTTTCATATCCTGAAGCATTCGCCTCATGTTTTCTCTCATCTCCATATCATCGCGAGAAATCCTCATCAAGAGCTATACGACTACCTGAAGGGTAAGCTTGAAGGATTTGTCAGTCTCCATGAGACTCCACCTAATGTTGATGCTATCCGATGCACGCCAGGCAACAAACCCGAGCTCGTTATCGTCAACGACTATTCGAATGATAAGCCCCTTCAGAAGAATGTGTTCAGCCATTATTTCACAAGGGGTCGCCATCATAAACTATCGACTATCTTCCTGAGTCATAGCTGGTTTGCTACAGATAAGATGATAAGACTCAATACTGAGTATATGGTGATCCTTCGCGCGAATTCTCGTCGCGATCTAAAGCTACTAATAACTGACTTCAACATTCCTGGTCTCACTGAGGAAAGCATTCTGCATTATTATAATCGAGCTGTCGGGCGCGGAAAGGGCCAGATGCTGTTCATAGACTCTGTAAAGGGTCAGCTCAGGTATAATTTCGATCAGCCAATTAAAATTGGCGAAAACTATTAGTCGGATTATATAACAAATATGAGTAGTTTCGTCAAGATTGATAATACTAACTTAGTCCAACACGACTTGAATAATACCTGGCGATATCAATTTCCAGGCTCAGCTTGTAATTTCCGAGATGTCGAGGCTTCGATTCAATCGATTTCACTGTACACCTCCGAGTTCAACATCGATTCAGGGCAATTCGTTAACACCAGTTTCGCGATTGAAGTGCCTACTGCTGCTACCACTTCTACTATTAGTGTCAATCTCCAAGACGGATACTACTTGTACTCCGATATCAACCGAAATATACAAACGGCGCTGGTCGCAGCTGGAGCGTATCTGATCGATAGTAATGGAAACAATGTTTTATGCATTCAAATCGAAGAGAATTCAACCTATTATGCGTGCCAGCTTGATTGCTCAGCTACGCCCACATCGCTTCCAACTGGATACACGCGACCAGCAACGGGTCTGTATTCGACAACGGGAACTGGTCTCCCAACGACGACACGAGTTCCGCGTTTGATCATCAATAATGCCAATTTGGTTCGATTCTTGGCTTTACAACAGGAACATATCTAAGTGCATCTCAAACAACTTCTACGAGTCTTCTGAGCAATACCATCTCTGCTATTTGTCCTTCTACGAGCTACATAGTTCGGTGTGATCTGATCAGGAATGACTTCGTGATTTCAGGAGATACGATGGCCTGTTTTGGTAAAGGAAATGCTGGTATAGGTCAGCAGATTCAGTACTTCCCATCGCATGAAACTTGTGCCAGACGCATGACGGCCCTCGGGCGAGCATTACCCTATCGATATGGAACCAGAACAATCAACCAGTGAAATGTCGTGATAATAGCGTTATTATCATGCTTTTACTGCGTAAGAAACGAAGCTAAACAAGAAGTTTTTCTTCTTCTTAGTACGACCACATAGTGAAAGAGTCCCCGGTCATGTTTTTACGCATAGAACGAACCTTAGCCATATGAGCCTAAGCTTCAGCGGAACCCTTCGAAAACTTGGTTTTTCGCTTAGGTGCTACACATACTCCAAAGCGATGCTTGATATCCTTGCGGACACTGGCGATGAGCTCGTGATGTTCAGGCTTGGTTGCCTTAGAGTGTAGGAAACGCTCGCCCTCATCGATGACGCCAGTGATGATCCCCTTTGGTTTAGCATATCGGAGGGCATTGCCCGCATGTCGCTTGACATCTGCGAAATTAACGCGACCTCCTTCCTCATCACTATCATAATCATCTACACCGATTCCGGTAAGAGACTTTAGACCTGCTCTAATAGGTACAGAAGCTTCAGGAGCACCAACTTTGGTAGCTAACATTGGAATAGCAGCTTCAGCTGCCTTGCTTAGTAGTCCCGAGTCTTTGGCGAATTTGAAACCAGACTTTATTCCCAGCCAAATCTTACTCCAGATAGAGCCTCCTTGAACCTTCTTGTAGCCTTTCTTAATTTCGTGCTTCGTGATGTGAAGCCGGACGCCGCGACCGCCCTTTTTGGCATTTAACGCCTTCTCATGAGATTCAGGGTGCAAGTGTAATTTGGCACCTGTGCCAGCCAGCTCAGCTGCTGTAAGCGATAGCTTGCCAGATTTGACAGCTTTACGTAGCTTATGGGCGGGGACACCGCTTGAGATGATAAGTCCACGGTACATGATCGTAGTATATTTAACTCAGATTTTAAAGCACAACGATCTTTAAATTATAAAATCATTGAAGATATTAATGTGATTATGCTGCTTTGCATATAACCAAAGGATACAACCATATACCGCAATATTCTCCATGAGCGGATTGGGCCTGAATTCCGCTATATTTGCTGATACTATAGCTTGTTGGTGGGCCTTCTCCTATTGAGTCATAGTATTCGTGAGCATGGCCGCTGTCCAGTGCCCAACGTTCTGTTTTGGCTTTCGTAGAAGTATCAGAAAGGATCCTTTTCTCGGGAGAGCCGATTTGATCTCATTCGACTCATAGATGTGATCAATATGGATATCCAGCTTCTTCGCTAAAGATATTAAATCGTGATCAGAGGATACTGGTTTGACTACGTTCATTTAATTATTTTTTCGTAGATCCTATATCGAGAGCTATATATGTGCTCTCACACCAACTAAAACAAAGTTTTGCGCTTCGACAACGTCGTTGTCTCTATGTCGGATACTCAACTTGTCGATCAATTTCTATATCAGTCTTCGCTGAAGAGCGATCCGGCCGTCAAGGGCAGTTCACGCAAGCGCGTTCGGTATGTGATCGATCTCAATCAGGGTTCATACGCGAATGGCGTTATTACAATCGATGGTACTGCTCAGCTCAATGGGGCGGAGGGATTCGCATGACTTCGCGATGCGTACGTTGTAATCCCGTACAAAGTTAGCATGAAGAACACTCACGCAAGCACTACACTTGCATCTGTAGCCAACCGTCTATCTGTTGGTCCTAAATGCGGTGTTTGGAATGTTATCGATGGGATGGCTCTCGAGCTCAATGGCAAGTCTGCCATCAGCATGAGTGAGTACAAGCTATTTGCTAACAACCTACGAGCTCACGCGGAGACTTCGCTCGACTATGTAAATAAGCATGGTGCTGAAGATTGCCTAGCTCGGGCTCGTTGCTATTCACATCTGGTAGCAGTAGTCTCTAGGGTGATGGGTACAGTGCTACTGCTGCGGATATTACTCCAGCTCTTGGGACGTCTTCTGCCGTCGTCACCGACCGGTGCTGCTTCATACCCTGTAAATGATGGATTCGTCAAGCGGCTTCTAAGCAACCCTCCAGTAGCTGGTGGTCAGAACACGAACGGATGGGCTACTATCGCATCGGGTGCTGCTAATACGATCGCTAACCAGTTTGGACGTGGTGCTTTTGTTCCTGGTTCAACTGCTGCAGGTGCTGTTGCAGGAACGTGGAACTATATGCTTAAGATCAAACTCGTCGATCTCCACCCGATTTTCAAGGAGTTGGACCTCATGGCTAACCCCCAGATCAAGCTTCGTTTCCGAGTGAATCAGGGTTCGTCCGTCATCACACTCAGTCAATGACTCTATCATCAACTACACTTGTTTCGGGTCAGAGCTGTTCTATTATGGTAGCATCTGCTGCTGGCTCTGCTCCGAACTCAGGTGTGTTTAATGCTACGACTGCAGGCCAATTCTCGGTTGCGTGGGGTGCAATTACAAACTCCCTGGAGCCTACTATTGATTCTACATACTTCCCATTCACGACTACCCGTCTCTAGGTTCCGTTCCTTGATCTTGAGAACCCCCAAGCTATCATCAGTAAGCCTAGCAAGACTATCAGATATATGGATTACTACGCACAGTGGTTTTACCAGCGAGCTGGCACTGGTGTATCGTCTATTCAGCTAAACACTGCGTTTGGCCTACAGCTGTCGGCAAGCCTGAATAACGCTAAGGTAGTTGCTCTACTTCCATTCGCTGAGACCTCTTCGGGCAACTTCAATGCCTCTACCATTCAGCAATTCCAAAGTTGCTTCGATAGCGCTCCTTGGACCGTCCAGCCTGGTTCGTCGATTCGTAATTCAACGTACGTATCGGTAGTCAGCAAGTGTTTGATATCAGCTATGACTATGATTTCCAAGATTTCATTAATGAGTTCTCTAAGCTCGGCTCGATCAATGGTGACCAAACAAAGGAGTTATCGAACGGACTTATTGACTACCAAACCTGGCAGCAGACTAACCGTGTCCTCGTAGCCGATGTATCGCGCCTGACGGAGCCTGACGTTCCTCAGAGTATTCAGGTCATGGGAACTAACGCCTCGACGCAGGGCTGCAACATGCTGGTACTAGTCGGCTTCGAAAATACGTTGACCTACAATAGACTCACAGGTGAGATTTTAGAATATACTGCTAACTAAGTTCTCGTTTGTAGGATCGAACGATGGTATAATCTCCTTTCTCTAGCTTAATCCTATCATCATTACTTTTAACTGATAGGAGCGTCTTACCTATTCCGCAAGCGACTTGCTTAACTTTAATATCTCTCTCATTCTGGAATAGAAGTAAGTGTAAGACTCCTCTACCAGTTAAACTGTTCATGCGTATACTAATGACTGATTTGTTTTTTCTAAGATCGTAGATACCCACAATTAATTAATATTTTTTAATATTTAGTGATGGACTGTACATAGATAGAGTCGATAATAATTACGAGTTCAGTACTAAGTTTTGGAAAGCATAAGTCGGAGACGATTGAAGAAGTTTATATTTCTGACCCTGGCTATTGCCGTTGGTTGTTGAATCAAAAGATTCTAATCGATTCTAACCCTGCGATTGGTGATTTTCTGAAGGAAAAGTTCGTTAATGATGATGGATCGTTCCTGATGACCTGGGGAAAGCACAAAGGTAAGACGATCAAACAGATCTATTCCTTTGATTGTGGATATATCGATTGGTTGAAGAAGAATGACTTTGTTAATGAGAAGATGCCTAAGCTAAAGGAGGCTCTCAATGAGTTTGCTTAAGTTTTGAGGAATCGGAGACAACTTATTCACGAATACTCTCACCAAAGTGATGACTTCAGTGATCACTATTACGTATATCGAAAGGTTATGAAAGATGTGCGACTACAGCGTCTATATTTTTTTATAAAAAAATGCATTTTTTTGAATCGGTCCCTTACTACAATTTACTATAGTCCGGACCCCACCAGCCAAGATCTTGTGGGTATGGCATGGTGCTTATCCACTTGGAATGCTTTTCTTTATTACGGTGTTGAGCAAAGTTCCATCTCTCCATCGATGATCCACATAAGCAAGTGATCCTTTCCTTCATTGGAGCTGAAATTATTTTCTTCATCATATCTTCATCAACTTCTGGTGAATGCACTTTTATCGTAGGGAATTTCGCAAGTGGATGCTTACCGCAACGCTCATGCAATGGTCTCGCCGTGCACTTGAATCCACTGTCTAAGATATAATTGCACATGGTTATTACTAGTAGTATTTATTATATACTTACTAGATTTTTGTCTTAAGATCAGCTAACTTTTATCATCCTTTATACCTTCTTTGGATGTACACCCATTGTTGCTGTGTGCGGTGCTCGGAGGTGTGGAGGAGACCTCCTTCGCACCAGGCGCTACTTAGCGGCGGTGTCGACGTTTTCAGCAGCTGGTGGTCAGGAAGATGCAGAGCAGTGCTCGTTGGTAAATTACGGTCAGAAAAAACTGGAGGTGTTATGTGCCGGACTCGACTACTCTCGAGTTCGCGCACGCCTTCTGCGGCGGTGGGATCTCCAAGCGTGGAGAGAAGCTGCTGTTGAGAGGCACCCCCGAGGCCACGGCGGAGGCGCTCGACGCCCTCAAGGCGCTGTACGCGCACTACCCGGACGTGGTAATTAAACAGCTCGGACTAGAAAATTGCAAGGACACCATCGTTGTGATGTAGCTGAAGCTTGGGCTCGTAGAAGGCAAAAAGAAAAGTGATATTGTAACTTAAAGTCCGTACTCTCTTGTACTCTAGACTAGCTACCGTATTCCTTATGTGCTTGCTGACTGATTCATTTTACTGACAAATCTAAGTAGCCAATCAAATTCGAGTGTTGATTGTACAGTTTTACTTTATGTGCTTGCTGACAGCTCAGCTCAACCACAAATTTCTCACTTGCAATTTCGACATAAGCAGCGCACAGCCGACGGCATGAAGCGGAAACCACCAGGACGCAGCCGCGTGACTGGCACCGACTCGGGACTCCTTCACTAAGAGTGAGAAGCTGGAGATAGTAAGATTCTTTGCTAACAACAAAGTCGACGCTACGCTAGACAAATACTTTCCTAAGCTGGCAGGCCATGCAAGAGAGCAGAAGAGAAAGCCAATGTACCAGTGGCGTAGGAGCACGACCAACTCGAAGAGTTGTGCGCCGACCCCGCCAAGCAAGTCTAAAGTACATACGCCCGACCGGCAGCACTACCATCCTCCCCACCGACGCTGAGATGGAGCTGGTGCAGTGGATCAACGCGCTGAGGAAGGACGGGGCTCCCGTGAGCTCCAAAATGCTGGAGCTGCAGGCCAGGGCGACTGCACACGAGTACGAGATCAGCCCCTTCGAGGCTTCGTGGCACTGGAGGAAGGGCTTTATGAAGCGGCACCGACTCAGTATCCGTGCACGGACTAGACAAGGGCAAGTTTCGCTTGAAGCAGCGGACACAATCGCCATCAACTTTGCTGTGGATGTCCAGCAGAAAATGTTGGAGCTACGGGTGACTAAAGTCTATAATGCCGACCAAACAGGTACGTTATAACATGATCACAGTATTTTACAATGATGGCGACGAGATCGACGAGTGGTAAGCGCGTAATACAATTTTCCGTTTGATCACTACTGTTACATTTGTCTACTGTTGCATTTGTCGAAGATTACTGTTGATCAATGTTTGGACGACAAGTTGCAAATCATGCAGATGCATGTCAGCAAGCACATAAGGAATACGGTACTCACTTCATGGCCACTCCTTGTTGTATGCAATTTTTTAGTTGACGGTCGTCCCGTAAACTTCGTCCCGTAAGTCGTCCCGTAAAGCCGTCCCGTAATACGTACCACAACAAATATAAATTACGTGCTCCGTAATAAATTACGAAACCAGTAACATATAACGCAGTGCGTTACATTCGTGGGCAACGCCATGCTGCGCGGCGTGTCTGGTGGTGAGCGCAAACGAGTGACCACGGGCGAGATGGAGTTTGGCGTGAAACGAAATGGCAGTGTGCACTATCTAGAGCAGCAAGGCTTCCTTTTGGTACCGTCTCCAGCCTGCATTAAGATCCCAATGCTAGCAAAAAGTAGTAGTTGTCAATCCGGTTTTGCTATATAAGCGTGGCTTCACTGCTGCCACATTGCCTGCCGGATTTCGCCCAGTGCTGGACACGAGAAGAAACAGTGCGCTACTGTTTCACTTGCAATACATGATCTTCGGACGCACTGTGGGCTTTTTGGATTTACATTATTGTAGCGGCCTTAAAATATAAAGCCGGGAGCCCACAATAAGATCACCAAAGAAGAGTCTCAGCATTACATCATGGACCACAGGAATGACGCATCTTCGAAGCCACTTCCACTGCGACAGCATCGAGTGAATACAGCTGTTGCGGATATCCTAGCAAAGTCATTGAACGTGTATCCGTTTCAGCAAAACTTCCAATCTTGACTACGAAGGTCAGGAAAATATCAAGCTCCATTTCTGGAGTTCGGCGGCATGCTTTGCTTTTTTTTATTGCACCAAATCGAGGACGGGGTCCAGTACGTTAATCCAGTAAGCTACTGCCAGTTATTATTGAGGATATTGGAATTTTCTCAGCTTTCGATCAGCAAATACATGTATGCAGGTTACTGTCCGTGTTCAATTCAGCTCTTCGAGAGTTTGGCTCCCACTTGCGTACTAAGTAAAGCTGTAAACCGATTAAGCGCGTGTCCTTACACTTTGATCACCTATCAATGCGGTGCCACGTTGTGATGGCTGCGCAACGAACAGCGAGAGGGTAATCCCGGCGGTGCTGCAATAAGACCGCCAGCATGCCACCCGCGCGCAGGACGCCAAACTCCCAGCAAGGCGAACTACATGTATTGCTGCCTCCATGCAACCAAATTTCGCTCGCGGTGAGCACAGCGTTCGGAATTCATCGTCGACTGGAACTGCTTCCCTTGATCGGCACCACCTCGCGATGAGTCCTAGCGTCCAGACGATAAGATTTGCCTCAGCTGCAGCGCAAGGAGCGTCGCAGACGCAATCAACGGCCAGCGGGCACTTGTACACACTGTAACACCTGTAATAGTGCCTCGTCCCTTTAATAGTACCCCACCCCTGATTCAAATTATCAGAATTATCATCATTATCAGATGATCGTAGGCATCGTATGCAAAAATCAACTTTGGCGCTTAAAACAAGGTCTCGCCGGTTTGGCTCGATCTATCTCATTGTCAAATGTGAGTCGTGACAATGAAGCGCAAGTTCACCGTGGAAGAGGAGTTACAGACTACGCGTGATTCAAGCCTCGAAGGAAAACGTTTTGACAAGCAGTGACAAGTGGAACACGAGCGGCAACTTTCAGTACACTCGATATGGTAACGTGAAAGTACCGGGAAACGATGTGGTTCGAAGCTGCCTGACCCGTGCTTGGAAGGCTGTGTCCAGCGAGACCATCATCACAAGCTTCCGTCGTTGTTTCCTTGGAGCGGATAACCAACCTCTCTGACCACGCACTCCATGTACGGAGAGGCTTTTGTGGCTGTGCTGACTGAACATCGCGCGGCTGCATCTACCAACGACAGTGTAGTTGTGGAAGCTGAAAACAGCAGCGAGTCTGAAGATGGCGACTCGTTCATCGACGTCATTGGAGAGGCTGATCTCTAAGCAAGCACATGCAGCTTTTAGGACTCTTCCTAAATCAACACGGCTCTCACTTGACTACTATAGTGTCCCATCTCTTTAATAGTACCCCACCTTTAATAGTACCCCACCTTTAATAGTACCCCACCTTTAATAGTACCCCACCTTTAATAGTACCCCATCCTAGCAGGGGGTACTAACGGAGTGCCGCACGGGGCATAATTACAGGTTTTACAGTAGTTCCATTTCTGGAGTTCGGCGGCATGCTTTGCTTTTTTCTTATTTATTGCACCAAACTGAGGACGGGGTCCAGTAAGTTATTCCAGTAAGCTATTGTGAATTCCGCACATATTTGCCAAAGCTGGCTGATCGGTCTTATCGATCGGAGGGCCGCCTATACAAACACCAAGTCATCAGACAATCGCCGGAGGCAACATGTCAAGCTGATCAGGGAAATTGAAATCGTACTTAAATGCGTAATATAAAAATTTGTATGACCTTGGGCGATTTGCGGGGCGATTGGGCTCGGTCAATTCAATCGGCCCGGGAACTTTCAAGTAGAACCCGCAATAATACTGTCAGTTATTATCGAGGCTATTGGAATTTTCTCAGCTTCCGATCAGCAAGTATGCAGGTTACTATCCGTGTTCAACTCAGCTCTTCGAGAGTTTGGTTCCCAAGTACCAGTAAGCTGTAAAACGATTACGCGTGTGTCCTTACACTTTGATCACCTATCAATGTGGTACCACGTTGTGATGGCTGCGCAACGAACAGCGAGAGGGTAATCCCGGCGATGCTGTAATAAGACCGCCAGCATGCCACCCGTGCGCAGGACGCCAAACTCCCAGCAAGGCGAACTACATGTACTGCTGCCTCCATGCAACCAATTTTGGTGCGCGTTAAGCACAGCGTTCGGAATTCATCGTCGACTGGAACTGCTTCCCTCGATCGGCAGCACCTCACGTTTGAGTCCTAGCGTCCAGACGATAAGATTTGCCTCAGCTGCAGCGCAAGGAGCTTCGCAGACGCAAATCAACGGCAAGCGGGCACTTCGACTTCCGAGGTTGCGTTACCATCACAGCATTATGCTGCGCGTAAGCCTCAGCGCGGGGGGCGCGCAATCGGCAACCAGCCGTTTCGTTAGCACTTCAACCTGGAGCATACAAACACCAAGTTACACCATCGTATGGTCAGTCGAACCCTCCAGGCGCGCAATCGAGCTGACCCGAGATTGCTCGCAGCAGCTTGCAACGTCTGCCGCGGTGCCGTTCATGCCATCACGTGATCATGAGCGCAGCCATCTGCACCGCTTCAGCGCCGCCTCGCCTCAGCGCAGCTTCCCCTTCATTCTCCGTTCTCCCGCGCGCCGCATTGCCCTCATCGGAAGTAGTTCCCGAGGTGACAAGATGGAGACCCCCACCAAGCCAACAGTGGGGCTAGACTCGAGCGATGCGCTGATGGCGCACGGCCCCACGGTCCTCCACAGCTTCGTCGCCGACAAGCTCGAGGCCGCCATGGGCAAGGCCATGCCTCAAATGGAGGTGCGTTTCAAGGACCTCTCCATCTCCGCCAAGGTCTTCGCCTCCAGACACGCGGACCCGAAGGCCCAGCTGCCCACGCTCTACAACAGCGTCAAAAAGGCCGCCACCAGCATCAACAAGGACAAGTACACGGCCGAGAAAACCATCCTCAAGAACGCCAGCGGCGTCTTCAAGCCCGGGACTATCACCCTCTTGCTGGGCCAGCCCGGATCGGGCAAGTCGTCCCTCATGAAGGTGCTGAGCGGCCGCTTCCCGCTCGAGAAGAACGTGACGATCGACGGAGAGATCACGTACAACGGTGTTCCGCAGGCCGATATCATGAAGCGGTTGCCGCAGTTCGCGGCCTATGTGACGCAGCGTGACAAGCATTTCCCCACTCTGACCGTCAAGGAGACGCTCGAGTTCGCGCACGCCTTCTGCGGCGGTGGGATCTCCAAGCGTGGAGAGAAGCTGCTGTCGAGAGGCACCCCCGAGGCCACGGCGGAGGCGCTCGACGCCATCAAGGCGCTGTACGCGCACTACCCGGAGGTCGTC
This sequence comes from Phytophthora cinnamomi, assembly GCF_018691715.1. Taxonomy (NCBI): domain Eukaryota; phylum Oomycota; class Peronosporomycetes; order Peronosporales; family Peronosporaceae; genus Phytophthora; species Phytophthora cinnamomi. The sequence continues at coordinate 348,799 of NW_027151050.1, forward strand.
ATGAAGCAGCTCGGTCTCGAGAACTGCAAGGACACCATCGTGGGCAACGGCATGTTGCGTGGTGTATCGGGCGGCGAGCGCAAACGAGTGACGACCGGCGAGATGGAGTTCGGCATGAAGTACATGACGCTCATGGACGAAATCAGCACGGGCCTCGATAGCGCCGCCACCTACGACATCATCAACACGCAGCGCGGCATCGCCAAGACGCTGCTCAAGACCGTGGTCATCGCGCTGCTGCAGCCGGCACCCGAGGTCTTTGCCCTGTTCGACGAGGTCATGATCATGAACGAGGGAGAGGTGATCTACCACGGCCCGCGCGATCAAGCGCTGAGCTACTTCGAGAGTCTGGGCTTCGTGTGTCCGCTCGACCGCGACGTTGCCGACTTCTTGCTGGACCTGGGCACCGACGAGCAGTACAAGTACGAGGGCGTGCTGCCGCGCGGCATGGCACACTTCCCGCGGCGCGCGAGCGAGTTCGCAGACATCTTCCGCGAGTCCGGCATCTACGCCGGCATGATGCGGGCGCTGCACGCACCGCACCACCCGGAGCTGCTCACGGACGTCGGCACTCATATGGACACGATGCCCGAGTTCCGCCGGTCGTTCTGGGAGAGCACGCGCATTCTCATGAAGCGGCAGACCATGGTCACGATGCGCAACCGAGCGTTCATCCGGGGACGCACCATCATGGTCATCGCCATGGGGCTGATCTACTCGAGCACGTTCTGGCAAGTGGACCCGACGGACGTGCAGGTGGCCATGGGCATCATGTTCCAGGTGATCCTGTTCCTGGCGCTGGGCCAGGTCTCACAGGTGCCGACGTTCATGGCGTCGCGCGACGTGTTCTACAAGCAGCGTGGGGCCAACTTCTTCCCCACGTCGGCGTACGTGCTGGCATGCTCGGTGGCGCAGGTGCCGTTGGCGCTCGCGGAGAGTATCGTGTTTGGAAGCATGGTGTACTGGATGTGCGGGTTCACGGCGACGGCGGGGGCCTTTATCTGCTACCTGATCCTGCTGGTGCTGACGAACCTGGTGTTCGCGGCGTGGTTCTTCTTGCTGACAGCCGTGTCTCCGGATTTCCACATCGCCAAACCGGGCTCGACATTCAGCATTGCCTTCTTCATCCTGTTCGCTGGCTTCGTGATGACGAAGAGCACAATGCCTGGCTGGTTTGTTTGGTTCTATTGGATCAACCCCATCGCGTGGTGCCTCCGCGCGCTTGCGGTGAACCAGTATCGCGCGGACGAGTTCGACGTGTGCGTGTACGATGGCCTCGACTACTGCGCTCAGTTCAACAAGAAGATGGGCGAATATTATTTGGAGCAGTACGACGTGCCGTCGGCGAAGATGTGGGTGTGGTCGGGTATCGTGTTCATGATGCTGTGCTACGCGGCGTTCATGGGTCTGGGCTGTTTGGTGCTTGAGTACAAGCGGTATGAGAGTCCCGAGCACACGATCGTCAAGAAGACCGAAGACGACAGCGAAGTGGAGGTGGAGACGGCGTACGCGCTGGTCAAGACGCCTCGCAATTCAGCCTACGCAAACGCAACAACAACGCTGGATGCCATCGCACTCGATGTCGATACGCAGCGCGAGAAGAACTTCACACCCGTGACGATCGCCTTTCAGGACTTGTGGTACTCGGTGCCGCACCCGAAGAACCCGAAGGAGTCACTCGATCTACTGAAAGGCATCAGCGGGTTCGCCAAACCAGGGACCATGACGGCGCTCATGGGGTCGTCGGGGGCAGGCAAGACGACACTCATGGACGTCATTGCCGGCCGTAAGACGGGAGGCACCATCAAGGGCAAGATTCTCTTCAACGGCTACGAAGCCACCGACCTCGCTATTCGGCGGTGCACGGGCTATTGCGAGCAGATGGACATCCACTCGGACGCCACGACGATCCGCGAGGCTTTCGCGTTCAGCGCGTTCCTTCGCCAGGACAGCAGCATCCCGGACAACAAGAAGTACGACACAGTAAACGAGTGCCTCGACCTGCTCGGCATGAACGGCATCGCGGACCAGATCGTGCGCGGCAGCTCGGTGGAGCAAATGAAGCGGTTGACGATCGGCGTGGAGCTTGCCGCTCAGCCGAGCGTGCTCTTCCTGGACGAGCCCACCAGCGGACTGGACGCGCGGTCGGCCAAGGTGATCATGGATGGCGTGCGCAAGGTGGCGGACACCGGCCGTACAGTGGTGTGTACGATCCATCAGCCATCGTCCGATGTGTTCTACCTATTCGACCATTTGCTGCTGCTGAAGCGTGGCGGTGAGACGGTGTTCGTAGGCGAGCTGGGCGAGAAGTGCTACAAGCTGGTGGAGTACTTCGAGGCCATCCCGGGTGTTGCTCCGCTTCCTGAACGGTACAACCCTGCGACTTGGATGCTGGAATGCATTGGCGCAGGTGTGGGCAAGGTGGTGACGAACCAGACGGACTTCGTGCAGTATTTCAAGGAGAGCAAGGAGAAGCGTGTGTTGGATGCCGAGATGGCGGAGGAGGGCGTCGCGGTTCCGTCATCCAGTTTGCCGGAGATGATTTTCCAGAAGAAGCGTGCGGCGAGTTCGTGGACGCAGGCGAAGTTCTTGACGATGCGGTTCATGCGGATGTACTGGCGTACGCCCACGTACAACATGACGCGCTTTGTCATTGGCCTGTTCCTGGCATTGCTTTTCGGCCTGACCTACGTTGACGTGGAGTATGTGAGCTACCAGGGGATCAACGGTGGTGTGGGTATGGTTTTCATGACGACACTGTTTAACGGTATCGTGTCGTTTAACGGTGTCCTACCGATCGCATCCGGAGAACGCGGCGCATACTACCGCGAGCGTGCATCCCAGACGTACAACTCGCTCTGGTACTTCGTGGGCTCGACAATCGCCGAAATCCCGTACGTCTTCTTTGGATGTCTCCTCTTCACGGCGATCTTCTATCCGTTGGTCGGCTTCACCGGTTTTGGGACGGCTGTGCTGTACTGGATCAACATTTCGTTGTTGGTGCTGATGCAGACGTACATGGGCCAGCTCTTCGTCTACGCGCTACCCAGTGTCGAGGTCTCTGCGATCATCGGTGTTCTGGTGAACTCCATCTTCTTCTCGTTCATGGGCTTCAACCCCCCTACCGACTCCATCCCCGAAGGGTACCGGTGGCTCTACACGATCACCCCGCAGAAATACCCCATGGCGATCCTCACCGCGTTGGTTTTCTCCGACTGCCCGGCCGAGCCGACCTGGAACAGCACGCTGGGCGCGTACGAGAACGTGGGCTCGGAGCTCGGATGCCAGCCGGTGACGAACCTGCCGGTGACCATCGACCATATCACCGTCAAGGGCTACGTCGAGTCGGTCTTCGAGATGAAGCACGACGACATCTGGAGCAACTTCGGCTACTCTCTCCTGTGCATCGCTGTGCTGCGGCTCCTGGCGCTGCTCTCGCTGCGCTACATCAACCACCAGAAGAGATAAGCGGCATACATGCATGTACTAACTAATGTTAAATGTAAATTGTAAATTGGCCTTAAAAAGTTTCTACCAAACCTATTGCACAGCTTGACGGATGATGGTTTCTGGCAGCGGCTTTGGTCCGTAATCGCAAGTTGAAGTTTCCCCGTGACCATCATTCCGACAGTAACCCGCCGTACCCCAAGCGCCTCACTTCTTGGTTTGCAGCGTTGGGCTCAAGTGACCCCCTGGCCGAAGGATCCAGCTCAGTCCAGTCATGGCGCCGCTCCAGCTCGCCCTCCTGCTGCTGAGCGCGCTCGCCGCCGCCGCAGGGAAGCCCGAGACCAAGCGCTACACGGCGCTGACGCCGCCGCTGTCGCTGTCGCAGGGCGAGGTGACCAACACGTTCCACCGGCTGCCGATCCCCAAGGGCCCCATCGCCGTCTACCGCTTCGAGGCGGACGTGGTGGAGCGGGACGCGGCCGGGAACGTGGTGCCCGTGCCCTCGTTCGACGCCTACCTGCACCACCACGTGTTCGGCTCCACGCACAAGCAGTACGACGTCATGAAGAGCCGCTGGGCGCCCATGAAGCCCAAGAACTTCAGCCGCAGCGTCGCGTTCGGCGCCGGCACCGAGTGCCGCGGCACCCCGCAGGAGTTCTACTTCCCCTACGCCTTCATGACGGTGGAGGGCGAGGACGAGTGGGTCGCCAACGTGCACATCATCAACACGCGCAGCATGACGCCGCGGCGCGCGCACCGCTGTCTGGAGTGCCCCTGCACGGCCGAGGACGTGTTCACAGCCGACGCCGTCAACGGCATCCGCTTCCGTAACGGCAGCTGCAACGCGCAGCTCCGCTTCGAAAAGAACACGGTGTGCTCGGCCGAGACGTACCACGGAGGCTTGCGCTGCTGCGAGGACGCCGAGTTCTGCCTCGAGCACGACGAGCTGGAGGTGGCAGCAGCCAGCAACGCCAAGTACCAGCTGCGCTACTCGCTGGAGTACGCGGAGATCGTGCCGGAGAACCGCCCGCTGTACCTTGCGGCTTGTTGCGACGCCTCCGGGGATCTGGAGCACATGGGGAACATCGAGTACGACGTACCGGTGTGCGACCCAGAGACGCACCCTGGGTGTGTGCACACGCTGTCGACGCGCCAGCGGCTGGACAACGGCAGTATCCCGCTGTTCGCTTACCGCCAGAACCCGCCGGAGCCGGAACGAGAGGTGGAGCTCGTGTATGCTGTCGGTCACCAGCATCGTGGCGGCCTAGGGATCCAGCTGTATGATGATGCGACGGGAGACTTGTTGTGCGCATCGGTGCCGGAATATGGCTCAGGAACGGAAGCTGGCAACGAAGACGGCTATGTGATCTCGATGAGCACGTGCACGTTTGACCCGCCTCGACGCATGCGCACGACCGACATTGTCCGGATCGTGGCGCTGTACAACAATACGCTGCCTCACACGGGAGTCATGAGTCTCATGTACATGGCGCTGAGCGATTTTCCGCTTGAAGAAGCTGCTACTGCGGTGGTGAAGACGACAGACACTACTGCGACTACCACAGTCTCCACGGTGTCGTCTGGAGGTGATAACTGGGCCTTCCTGGGTCTGGGTACTGTTGCAGGAGCTGCTGCGTGTGTGCTCGTGATGGCGGCTCTGAAGCGCTGGAAGCAGCGATCGGGTTACACCCCTCTGCAGCCCCGAGCGAGCTAAGCTGACCTGGGTGCTGGTTGTTGTGCGCGCGAGCACTGAACTCCAGCACGTGCATGAATTCACAAATGCAATGTCTTGTTTAGCGTGCTCTCTAGGTATCTACTCCTTCGCCTTCGCTGCCTTACGGCCGGCGTGCTTCGGCTTTTTGGCCTTGGGCTTTTTGCTGTCGCTGTGGTCGTGCTTGCGCTTCTTGGAGCCGTTACCCTTGGCGGCGGCGGCAGCAGCCTCCGCCGCGGCCTTGGCCGCCTTTCGTGCTGCGTGCTTGGGCTTCAGCTTCTTGCCCAGTCCAGCCGCGGCGGCCGCCCGCTTCATTTTCTTGGTGGGCAGCCCACGGTCCAGGTCGTCAATTCCAGCCTTACGCTTCAGCTGGATGCGAGCGCGAGCGCCGGCAGACGCACGAAGGCCCTCGAACTTCTCCTTCTCACTTTCCTCGCCGCGCTTGTTCTTGAAGCGCTTGCCGCACACCTGCACACGTAGCTCGCGGGTCTCCATCTTCAGATCACGAAGCGCCAGCGTCTTGGCAACGAGAGCTGGGGTTTTCAGTAACAGGTAGCCAAAGCCCTTGCCGAGGCCGGACTCGCGGTCGCGGATGAGGCGCACGTTCTCGATCGGCTCGGGCTCCTCTTCAGTTCGGAGGCGCTTCGTGAAGAAGAGCATCAACTGTTCGTCCGTGCACTTGAACGACACGTTTCCGACGAACACACTGCGGCGAGCGTCGATCACAGGGTTGGAGCGGTCCACGCGGATCTTCTTCTGTACCAGAGTCTGCACGAAAACAAAACAAGAAAATGTTAGCTCCACAATAAGCCTCGACGTCTCAAGAAGCAAGCAGCTCAGCGCACCGTTCCGTTGAGCTTGAGTGCGTTCTCCACGCTGCTCTCCTCTTCGAAGATGACGTAGGCGTTGCAGTTGTCCTTGGCGGTGGTCAGGATCTTCTTGTTCGCGCACACCTTCATCATGAGCTTCTGGTTGCCAGCCTGGTCCACGGCGCAGCCGGCGATGGGCAGGTGGCGGAGACGCACGCTCTCCACCTTGCCGCACACCGAGAAGTGGTTCTTGATGTCCTTCAGCGTGGCGTCAAGCGACACGTTGCCCACAAACACCGTGCGGCTCGCCTTCTCGTCCTCGATCGTGGGCTCCTTCTGCTGCTCCTCATCTTCTCCTTCCTCCGACTTGTTCTTCTTGCTCTTCTTCTTTTTCTTCTTCTTCTTCTCGCCGTCCTCCGCCTCGTCACCGTTCTCCTCTGCAGCCTCCTCCTCCTCCTTCTCGTCCTTCTCCTCTTCTTCCTTCTCCTGAGTCTTCTTACTCTTTTTGGCCTTCTTCTTCTCCTTCTTCTTTTTATTCTTCTTGTCGTCCGCCTTCTGCTCCGGTTGCTGCTCCTTGGGCGCCTCCGCCACCGCCGGCGCGTACGACGCCTTCTTGCCGAAGAACGCTGCGCTCTGGGCGAAGCCGTCGGCCAGCGCCGACGCGTTCTGGTGCTTCACCTGATCCTGCACGGCCTCCACCACTTCGGGCTCCAGCGCCGGCAGCTCCGGCTCCGCGGCGGGCGGCGCCTCGCTCTTGCTCTTGCTCTTCTTACCCATGCTGCTGCCCGTCACGAAATGGATGGAAGGCCGTCGGTGAGGAGCTTGAAGCGATATCGACCAATCGTCGGGTGGATACAGGGGATTTCTCAGCCAATCATAGAGGGCGAACGAAAAAGGCAACTTGTTGATTGACTAGCGCTACCTACACTAACAACACACTTTCACGGACGGACGCGAGGCTTTGGCATGGACGTGAGGACACCAAAACTCTCAGCCAATCGACCATCGGAAGGGCGGATGTGGAGGAAAAAAGTTGGAGCGACTAACTATCTGCACAGACCGACCGACTAGATCTCCGCCTGGTCGTTCGTGATGAACTCCTTGATAGCCTTCTTCTGCGAGGACATGTCGCGACCCAGGTCCGCGCTCAGCTGCCGTACGATCTGCGTGTGCACGGCACGACGATTTAAATCTGTTAGTTCTGGTTCACACATTTGAGTGATGCAGGAGCTACACGCGGGGTCTTACCTTCTTCACCGTCAGCTCCTCGGCGTTGCCGTGGGCGATAATGTCCCTGACTTTGCTGCAGACGTCGGCGTCCAGCGGCTCCGTCTCGGGCTCCTCCTTTTTAGCAACCGCGGACTCCTCCTCGGGCTCGGCAGCGGGCTGCTCTTCGTCCTTGTCGGCAGCGGCGTTGTTGTCCTTCTCGCCTTCGTCGTCGTCCTCGTCGTCGCTTTCTACGACGCGCGACTTCTTCGGCCGGCGAGTGGCTTTCCTCTTCTTGGTAGGCTTCTTGTCGCCCTCTTCGAAGTCGCTGGATGACTCTTCACCTTCGGACTCGGTGGATTCATGATCATTCTCCTCATCCTCTTCCTCGTCTGCAACCGCAGCCTTCTTCTTGGTAGTTTTCCGCTTCTTCTTGGCAGGCTCGCTTTCACTCTGTATGGTAGATCGAGGTCATGACGGCATGTGAGCGACAATTAATCTCGAGGCACACCACCAATTCAAAGCAGCGACGTCGCACCGCCTTCTTGGCCTTTTTCGCTCGCTTGTTAGCTTTCTGTTTCTCCTTCTTGGCGGCAATGGCGGCCTTCTTCTCGCCGAGCTGTTGCACAATCATCACATGACAACCAACTCAGCACACACCCCACGAACCATCCTCTTGCAGAGAATCCATCCCACACCTTCGTTTCCTGCGGGTTGTAAAGCCAATCGATCAGGCGGTCAATAAGCGCCTCCTTGTCGTGCGGCTTGCCCGCCTCATCAAAAGACTTTTTAGAGCGATCCACCTGCAGCACACGACACCATACCGAAATATGAGCACAGTGCTGTCCTCACAACAAGTCAAAACACCCCCAAACAGTGCAAAACAGTCCCATACCGCAAGCAGATCCATCACTTCGTGCACGAAAATGCGCTTCCACTTGCCCATCTTGGCGAACAAGTGCTCGCGCGACTACAAACCCAATTGCCAATTCACCGTCAGCCCCCGCCCAGCAACAGCAACAACCCCAGCCAATCCCCGCACCTTCTCGTCCTGCTCGATGACGCCCGAGAAGTCGAGGATGTGCTCCTTGATGAGTTTCATCTGCAGCAGCCACCACCAATCGGTCAGTCAACCGCTCCCTGCACTGCAGCTCTAATTGCAAGCACACGCACGTTCTTCTGCTGGAACCGCCGGCCGTACATGACGCTGTAGAGCTGCTTGATCATGTCCTGCTGCTTCTTGCCCAGCGCCTCCACCTGCAGCAGCAATTGGCACGCAACAAACAACCAAAAGCTTGAGAATTGATGCCCCAATTGCGCGTCAGTCTCATCCGCCGCCGTCCTTACGTTGCCGCAGACAAACTCCATGTCGCGCACTTTGACGCCCTTGCCCGCGGGCGGCGCGAACTCCTCGGGCTCGTCGCCCTTGGCCTGCGCGAACGTGAACTTCTGCGTCGTGCGGCGCACGCGGCCCCCCAGACTCGCGCCCGTCGAGGACGCGGCCGACGACCCGGAGGCAGGTGCCTGCGCCTCGGCCGGCGTCTCGGCCTGCGGGTCCACGCTCAGCGGCTTGTGCGGCTCGTCCGTCATCGTCTTGGAGGCTTTCCCGCGCTTTTGCTTGTGCCTCCTCCGCCGCTGAACGCCGGCGGACGGAAACTGCGCGGCCACGGTACTGCACGTCGCACGAAAACGCGATTAGGCTTGGGGAATCTCTGGCACATGCTTGTCAAAAAGTCACGACAGTCTGGAAGCAGATGCAACGTGCTTATTATCCACGGAGCCTGCACGCCGTCGGATACTGTGCGTGAATGTATTTTAGCATAACGGCATGCGGCACAAGATGTGTGCTGCCGCAGCACTGCTGCGTCGCCGAAGCAATGGTCCAGCTGCGGGCCTTCAACTTTGGCCCCGCCCGCCGGCAGATGGAGCGCGGACAGAAAACTCTCTCCGGGTGTCCGTGCGTGCTGCAGAGACCGCGTGTCCAGTCCGTACGGCCTCCCACGACGTCAGTCACGTTTACAGCTATCCATCGATGGCGTGTGGCGATTGCAGCCTAGGCAGGCGGAGAAACGGAATCGGACAGTAACGGCGGCAGCAATGCATGCTGCAGCCTCTCAAACCCCCTGCGCTGCATTGATGAAGAAATGCTGCTGGGCCTATAACCTACGGGAGAACTTGCCCACTAATGCTTGACGGGCTCATTTTTGAAGTAATATCAGACCACCAGCTAACCTGGCACCTTGCTTATAGGCACAGTTGTCCTTGATACATTGTGAGATGTACCCTACCACGCACGGCCAACGGCCGCCATCGATTCCTGTGCGCGGTCCGTTCGACTCGAACGCGCTCGAATCTCAATCGCCATGGAGCACCGCAGACCGCCTCGCCGTTCCCGTCGCTGCCCCAGCAAAGCGAGCGCTGCATCTTGACCAGCTCGAGTTTGTCCCAACCGAAAAGGCCACTTTATCCAGCATAAAAGCTGGAAAGCGTCACAAAAATCCCTCTCGCAACCCTTTCCCTACTATCAAGTGTTTACAGAATCATTCCACAACCTCTAAATCCAATACAATCAGTATCTATTCCAAACAATTATCTTCCAACGAGTAGATAAGTACACGCACCTCCTCATGCATCCGCTTCAAAAATCAGCACTTCCGGCACAATCTACTGCAACAGCGTAACTCCGCATCCATTACAAAACCTCCGCTTTGCCGCGCAGAGCCAGGGCGCTATTCAACAAAAACGCCACGTCGTGACCCGAAAGATTAGAGTTCGCCAGCTTCCAGCGCATGCTCTAACCGCATTACGGGACTTCCAGCGCCGGCGTGCCATCTTCCTCCCCTGCCTGCCCTCGATCCACTCGCTACCATCCCTCCGCTCTCTCCGCCAGCCACCGCCGCGTCCATGACGGAGGCCGCGGACTACCACGCGCTGCCGGAGCAGGGCTCGTTCTCGGGCCACGGCGGCGAGCGCGTCAGCCGCCGCAGCTCGCAGGGCCCGTCCACCGCGGCGGCCGCCACCGACAAGGCGTCGCGCACGCCCACGCCGCTGCCCAGCGGCTCCACGGACGAGGCCGTGCTGGAGATGGGCGACGCGGACGACGACGCGCTGCCGGCCGCGCCGCGCGGCACGCCCAAGGCGCTGCCCCGCACGTTCCTGGGCCCGGGCTACGGCCGCAACTCGTACTTCACGTGGCGCCTGCGCATGAGCACGCTGCTGGTGGCGGCGCTGGGCGTCGCGGGCATCGTCGTGTTCTGGGCCTCGCACGACGTGGGCCACGGCGGCGTCTACGTGCAGGACGTGGGCTACGCGCTGGCCTTCCGCCGCACCAACACCACGGCGTGCGTGGCCGGCACCGACTACTGCGGCGCCTGCGACACCATCGTGGTGTACGCCATGCTGGTGTACCACGTGGCGCCGCTGCTCGTGCTCATCGGGCTGCCGGCCTCGGGGCTGCGCGTCTTCGAGCCGTTCCGGCGGCGGCGCGACGGCGGCGGCCGCCAGAAGATCCAGCGCTCCGTGTTCTTCCAGTTCTGCGAGCTGCTGAGCGTCGTCGTGCTCGTGTTCAGCCTCGTGGTCATCCTCTACTTCGCGTACGCCATCTTCCAGGGCAACAACTTCCACTGCAGCCGCGCCGGGGCCATCCTGTACGTCGTGTTCGCGGTCGTCACCTTCTTCGCCAACTTCGTGGTACTCACGTACTTCGCGCGCTTCCGCGAGCACCTGAGCATGCAGCTGGGCGCGTTCAAGGAGACGGACCAGACCGGAGGAATCAGGTCGAGGCTGCAGCGACGCCGGAGCAGGTACAAGTCGGAGCGCTCGCGCGTCATCAACGACCTGCGCAAGCACCTGTACAAGGAGACGTCGCTCGGGAACGTGGCCAAGCTGGAGAGTCTGCTCGAGTACGCCAAGGAGCGCCTGGGCACCGACTTCGCCGAAGAAATGTACTGCGACGCCAGACTCGTGTGCAAGCTCTTCGGCCGATCCAAGAAGAACCCCATGCACGTGGCCGCCTACTTGGGCAACGTCCAGACGCTGCAGTTGCTGCTGGACGCTGGCTTTCGTGTAGACAGCTACGACAAGGTATCCCGCGTGCGCTTTACGACGGGCGACCTCTTCTGGACGTTTGCACAGATTTTCGTGTCCAAGCCACTGACGTCCGAAGATGAGATGGCTGCGTCCATCTTCAGAACGACGCTCGTGACGCCGCTGCATTGCGCAGTGAGCACGGGGCAGATTCAAGCGGTTCAATGGCTTGTGGATCATGGCGCAAACGTGAACCTCAAGTCCAAGGCGTCGTACTGGTCGGATCGCATGCCGCCGCTTTTTGTGGCTGAAAACCCCGACATCGTCACACTGCTTCTCGAGGCTGGCGCCAACCACCTGGAGGTACCTGATCCAGGTCACATGAACACACTGACAGTGCTGCAAATGGCCTACATGCGTGGCAACTTTCCTGTTGCACATGAGCTGGAAGAATGGGGAGCTGACGTGGCGCTTACGCCACTCCATGAAGCTGCAGCAAAAGACGATATCACAGGAATCAAAAGGCTGCTGAAAACGGGAGCTGACCCGAATTGTGTGGGCGAGTACGGCTACACTGGTATGCATCGCCGAACGCCATTGCACTGGGCAGCAATTAACGGTGCTGTCCAGGCTGTGAAAAAGCTTCTTGAAGCCGGATCTGACCCGGACTTCCAGGATATCTTCGGCCGCTCACCTCTCCATTGGGCCGCACGTGTGAACAAGCCGGAAGTCGTTCGTTTGCTACTGAGCAAGGGCGCTGATGTGAATTTGCGCGATTATCGTGACCACACCCCTCTGCTATGCGCAGCATCATCGAAAAACGTGAGTGTCGACCTGTTTGAGTGCCTCGTTGAGTACGGCGCAGATATCGACGATCGTCTTCCGAACGGTGATACAGCGCTGCATATTGCCATGAAGTGTGAGCAAAAGGGCACGGCGCTAGCACTCTTGGACGCAGGTGCAGACGTAATGGAGACGAATCGCGATGGATACCGCCCAGTGGACTGCACTACCTCGACGCAGTTGCAGTTTGAAATCAAGCAGGCTGCCGGTGACCGCGATGTTATGATCAGCTACACGCATTCACACAGCGAGTTCGCTCTGAAAATCCGTGACAGTCTCGAGCGTGCGAACATCACGTCGTGGCTGGACCTTATGGACCCCACTGGTATTGGCGGTGGATCCGTGTGGCGCGAAGAGATTGCACGTGGCATCAAAAATGCCGAGGTGATTATCTGTCTGTACACGGAGGACTACCCGGTCTCTGAATGGTGTCTCAAGGAGCTGGCGCTGGCCAAGCAGCTTGGTAAGCCAATCATTGCTGTGTCTCCTGAGGGTGCTGCTGTCACCGATGAAATGCAGGTGTACATCTACACGCGGCAGATGGTTCCTTTCGAACAAGCCATCAAGAGCGTCAACAACGCCAACAAGCGAAAGATCATGTACGAGTACGACGAGGAGCGTTTCGCGGCTCAATTCCGCCTCCTGCTTGACGGCGTTCGTGATGAAATTGAGAAGCAGCGTGAGGCTAATGTCACTGGAAGCCGCCGTCGCTTGGCGAATGGCACCAGCGTGGTCGGATTCGGCGAGAACATCGCGGATTGGGATCCTGCTACGCTCGACAACCTTAGTTTTGCATTCGTATCGCACGGCGATCACCACCACCACTTCGTCAAGCGTCTCCATGACCGACTTCAGGATAACCAAGTGAGGTGTCTCCTGGACGGCACCCAGACGTATGCGGACATGACCGAGCGCATCCACGCCGCCAAAGAAGCCATCCTCAAGTGTGACGTGTTCATCGTCGTGCTGTCCAGGAAGACCGTCAACAGCGAACTTGTCAAGGACCAGTTGGCGTTTGCAGAGGACAAGGGCAAGCCCATCCTGCCGATCATGCTGAACGATATGGAGATTCCTCTCGACAAGCACTACACGCTGTCGCGCGTCGAGCTGCTTCACTTCACGCCGGAGCTGGGCTTCAACTCGAGCTTCATGCAGCTGTTGGGCCGCGTCCGGGACAATATGACCACCGCGAACGCGTCGTTCAACGCCCCACGTGCTTCCGCACGTCCAACCTTCCGCGCCGTGGCTCGAATGACCGCCTTGGGTCACGCGCGTCAAAACAACAGCATGGCCGTCAACGCCGCCGCGCGCGCCTTCCTGGGACGCCCTCGCCTCTCGGAAGCTGCCGTGTCGCTCGTGTAGACGGTGCAGTGCAAATTTATAAAGCTGCCTCCTGGATTGCGAGGCACTCCCGCTCCATCTCCATCAAGGCGACATCCTGCTAGCTAGCCCCGTAGGTAGCTAAGGCCTGTAAGTTACAATCCAAACCATTTTTCCCAGAACTGCAACGTCAAGCATACATGTAGCCATCTCGCAACACTCGCGTGCACCACATCAAAATCCCAGCTTCAACTTCTGTTAAGTACGACTTCAAGTGTCCCTAACCGGCTCACTCGACCATTTACAACCGCACGTGGACGATGGCGGTGCTGGGCAAGCGCAAGGGCGACGATGCAGTCGCCACGGACGCCAAGAGGGCTGCAGTGAGCAAAGGAGACGTGGACGAGGGCCCCCGTACGTCTGCAATTGTTTTAAACATTGTTGCACCGGTGCTAACCGCCCCGGAACCCGATGTATCATTCGTGGAGCAGTGTGGACGCCGTCGCCGGAGCTCTTGGCCTCCTCCAACTGGACCAAGTTCACGCAGCTGGTGAATGAGCGCTTCAAGTGAGACAATTGTTGTTGTTGCTAGTTGGGGAGGGGGTGGGTGGCTAATGCTGTTGTCTGGGTGAAGGTTGTCGCTGGAATCCCCCCAGGAGCTCTGGAAGTGGTCGGTGGACAACCTCGAACAGTTCTGGGAGGCGGTGGGTGGATCACAGCTGGCGGTGCAATGCGGGGGTTAGTGTAGAGGCTCACTTGGTGCTTGGTGGCGCAGTGTTGGGACTTTACGGGCATGATCTCGTCGCAGCCGTACACGAAGGTGATCGAGGACAAGGAGAAGATGCCAGGTACGGACGGTTTGAGTTGATACATCGAGAGGTGGTGGGTTAATGGCGGTTGTGCGGCGCGGTTGTGGGGACTATTAGGTGCCAAGTTTTTCCCGGGCGCTCGGTTGAACTTTGCCGAGAACCTACTGCGCTTCCGAGATGACCGGCCGGCGATTATTTTCAAGGCGGAGACCAGTAACCAGGAAGAGGTCATTTCGTTCAAGGAACTGTACGCACGTGTGGCGAAGTTGTCTGCGCGATTGGCGGAAATGGGCGTTGTCGCGGGTGACCGTGTTGCAGCGTATATCCCGAACATCCCGGAAGCCATCATCGGCATGCTTGCTACCACCAGGTTCGCGTGCTGCCTGGCATTCGACTGTAAAATCATTGAAATGCGTACTAACGTTTGGTTGCTTTTGCCAACAGCCTTGGAGCAATCTGGTCGAGCTGCTCTCCTGATTTTGGAGCTCAAGGAGTTCTGGATCGCTTTGCCCAGGTTCGTTCAACTCTGTTGTCACCAGGTTTCCCCTACTTGGTTGCTGATATTCATTCCGCGACGAATCACACCAGATAACACCGAAGGTCGTGTTCACTACGGATGGCTACTTCTACAAGGGCAACCGAATTGACATGTTTTCACAGCTGAAAAAAGTTATCGACGACCTACCGACTGTGGAGAAGGTGGTGGTCGTCCGCTTTACCATTTCTGGCAAGAACGATTTGGATCTGTCGAATATCCGAGGAGCAGTCTACTATGATCGCTTTATCGAGGAAGCAGTGCAGCCTGTGAAGGACACGATACCGTTCGCACAGTTGCCCTTTGATCACCCCGTCTACGTCATGTACAGCTCGGGAACGACAGGGCTTCCAAAGTGCCTTGTCCAAGGTCCCGGTGTTGTTCTGAACCACCTGAAGGAGCTCGCAATTGTACGTCTAGCGTTGAGCGTCGTTCGAAACTTTCTGTCCGCGGTTACTAACAAAAGCTTTGTAATTATCGGCGGGTGTAACTTATGCAGCATCTGAACGTTCAACGAGAGGATCGCGTGTTCTACTACACGACCACCGGCTGGATGATGTGGAACTGGGTCGTGAGTACACTAGGCGTTGGGGCAACACTGGTTCTCTTCGATGGCAATCCGTTGTACCCATCCACAGACGCGTTATGGAAATTCGCGCAGGTAAGTAAACGTTCGTGGTGGCTGCTGAACCCGTAAATGCATCTTATATTTTCCGTTGTCAAAAATGTCGATGCAGGACGTTGGTGTAACGGTATTTGGTACTAGTGCACGTTACTTGGCCGCCGTCATGGACTCAGGATGTGTTCCCGGCAAAACGTTTGATTTGTCCAAGCTGAGGCTGATCACATCAACAGGATCCCCAGCCAGTACCAACATCTTCAAGGTTGGTGGTCATAATTTGGGGGCGAAAACGATACCATTGCAAACTAACTCTTTGTCGCCCCAGTTTGTGTACGAGGGGATTAAGAGCAATGTGCAATTTGCCTCCATCAGTGGAGGTACAGATTTGAACGGATGCTTTGCTCTGGGCTGCACCAACATGCCAGGTACACGAAGTAATGTGCTCCCGCTGTCGTAGTTAAAGGATGTATATACTCAAGATTGCTGTTGTATCACAGTGCTTGACAGTGAGCTGCAGACGCGCGGTTTGGGCATGGATGTGCGTATCTTCGATGACGATGGCAAGGAGATCATTCAAGAGCAAGGCGAACTGATCTGCAAGCAGCCGTTTCCGTCGATGCCGCTGTACTTTTGGAACGACGATAGTGGCTCGAAGTACCATGATGCCTGTGAGTGAAAACTATTGCTGTATACTTTTGGTTTGATTGTGACTCTGACTCGTGATGTTGGCGTGTGAAGACTTCGACACCTTTCCAAATATTTGGAGGCATGGTGACTTTGCCAAGGTCACGGACAGCGGTGGCGTAATTATCTGTGGTCGCTCTGATGCAACCTTGAAGCCTGGTAAGAGCGTCTGTGCTTGAGTTTATTTTGTAGCTCTATACCGTTTTGCTAAACCAACGCATCTTGTAGGCGGTGTTCGCATCGGGACGGCAGACATCTACAAAGTACTGGAGCGAATGGAGGAAGTGGCCGACTCGGTGGTCGTTGGACAGAACTACACGCTGAATGACGGCACTCCCGACGTTCGAATCCTGCTGTTTGTGGTGATGGCAGCCGGCCACGAGTGTACCCCTGTCTTCCAGAAAAAGGTTCGCCAACACATTCGTGACCAAGCTTCTCCACGACACATGCCTGGTATGGTAGTAGCCTGCCCGGCAATCCCTCATACTGTGAGCGGGAAGAAAGTGGAGCTCACCGTGAAAAAGATCATTGATGGTCAAGCTGTGACCAACAAAAACGCGCTACAGAATCCGGAAAGTTTGACGTGGTTCGAAGAGTTCGCGGGGTCTCTGCGCAACAAGGAGACGGGTGGCGCGTAAGATGCCTCGGAGTCATCGTACTTCGTAGAAGTATGTGAACTTGTAAAAGGAAATTCCAGCACTACTTTGCGGACACCAGTCTGAACAGTAGATTTTCATTCCATTTTTTGTTGGAAGATGACAAACGAATGCCTTGCTCGGAACGATAAATCATCCTCAACTCTCCGAGTCCACTTCAAGCGAGCTCTCTTACTGACACTGTTGTCGGATTGTCCAGCGAGTTCCAGCAACAGGGCTAACTCCACCTTGTAGTGCCCCAGTTTTTATGCTGGCACTCAGCAAACCGCTTGCGTGTCTTCGTGATCGTCACTACCGCATCTGCATTCGTGGCGCTGGCTTCCATCTTGAACGAGGCATTGACTTGCGCTTCACGCGTCCATTTTGATGCGTAGTTGCTCGCGTCTTGAAACCCTTAAACTTGTGTACCCCTTTCGTCATCGTCATGGACGTTCCAGAACTTCGTAAGAATGCCTCCGCCTTGGCGTTGTCTCTTTCCATCTGGCATCTGCCATGAAAATGGCTTGTCAACCTTCTCGATCTGGGTCTTGAGCCACTCGCTCCGCTTGGAGACGAGCAACATGAGCAAAACAACCTTCTCGTCACTTGCATCGACACAATTGAAACACCCGAAGGCCTTCTACAAAAGCGTTGGACTTAGGAGGCTCGGATCGATCTGCTTGAGTGTGCTCACTACTTTCTCAACCATGGAGGCGGCACTGTGGCGAACCACCTACCCACTTCAAAAGTAATCCGACGACCTTGCATGAACATAACGCCTCTGCAGCGAGTTCGACCAACATGTCCGCTACCGTTTTGAACAGCGCATCTTGTGAAGCTCCGCTGTCCAACTCGCCGAGGATCAGCAGCGCCAATTCCATGCTCGAGTATTCGATGCTTCTTCTTTGAGGTCATAGGTCGAGATACTTTGGTTCAAGCAATCCGAAAACTATTTGCCGAAGGCACTCCACTCAAACGTGCAGAATGATCTTCTCGACGACTGGGACGAGTGTGTCGTTGTGTTTCTGATTACCAAGCCGCGGACAAAGCTCCGCGAAAAAGTATTGCTCGAGCTCCTGATCACCAGCCTCCACTGCCAGCTCGCAAAAAAGGTCGAATAAACTTGATATGGAGAGCGTAGCAGTTTGAAAATAATACTTGCCCTCTGAGCGTTCACATCCTTCATAACCACGTCAAGTTTGGCACCATCCACCAGTTTCTGAGCGTGAAGAACTTCGACAACGACATGTAAAGGCATGGCTTTCGCTGCATGTTCCGCATGCTTCGCGGACGGCCACGCAACCATCGCGTATCTCGCATACTTGGTGCTCCTGGTCGGTCCTTCATTGCCCATGTACCCTTCTTCCTTCTTGACCCCGTGGGAATCCACATTTGAGACAGCGTTTCTTGACCGGGGTTGAGAAAGCTGAATGTCGTCGATTTTCGAACTCGCCCGAGGCTCTCACCGCCGGAGTACCAACGCATAGATTCTTTGCGCTTGCCAGGTTTCCAACCCATGCTGTAGCCAGAGCCAAATTCAATTTTGTGTGCCAAACGCACGATGTAAAACTTGAGCTGTTTGGCTGCCGGTACCAACACATTCGCCTCTTCAAGAGCGCGAAACCTCGCGCTGTCGATGCCTTTCAGTGCTCCGGTGCCCACATCCTGAATACTTTTCGCTGCATACTCGTGAGAGAGCAGCAGTGTGAATGGTTCACCTTCCTCGTCCATGCTGCCCATAAGACCAGCCAGGTCTTCACAGAGCGGCTGACCGTGAGCTTTCTCGAGGTAGCGCATCGTTGGGGGTAAGCAATAGTGAGTACACCAGAGCGAGACGGTAGCCCTTCTTCACCTTCTTCCAACGCATGTTCTGCATCAGCATAGTGCACAGCGCGATGAAGAAGAAACACCACAGTTCCATCAGCCTTCCCGAAATGGTGGCGGTGCCTCACCCCACCACCTCGGTACACGACCAAATCGCCGCCTTCGTGAGAACTGGGCAACTGAACGACCAGCATCGCAATCATGCTGTCCTCTTGTTCCGTGTCTTGGTGCTTGACGAAGTGCCCTCCTTCGCCATACACCAGCAGCTTGTACAGCACGCACTGAAGCGGTATATATTGAATCGGTCTGAGATAACTTGGCACAGTTTGTCAAGGCCGGTTTGCCACGCCTTGTTCTCAAACCTCACTTGTGAGGGCTCGAGCTGCCAACTCTGGCGCACGTCCTCATCCATCTTGGTCTCGATGTCCGAAAGGAGACTTCGCGCCCTTTTCGATCAGTTTCTGAGCTTGCTCGGCGCTGATGGGGACCGGAATGGACCCGGCTTCATTGAAAACTAGTCCAGGTGCGGTTGATCTCGTCCTTCAAATGAATATTCCCCCGCTCGTTCATCGGCCCGAGTCAGAACACTGCTTATCTGCCTGGCTGCTCCCGACGGAACTGTAACACCTTCTGGCTCATCTTCTTCCCCTAATGGCCGCTTGCTCTCTTCAAAGTCGCCGTCGATCATTGTTGTGGCTTGAACGGCGAGCAAAATGGAAAATAGCTGGAAAGGACGAGACGGTGGGCTGTAGCCGACTTCGATCTGTCTACTGGGCGTTGAGAAAAGGACATGTGTGAACCTTTCTGCAAAGTACATCGAGTGTTGTTTGCAAATTTTCAAGATATAAGTGCTGGAACTTGTGTTGGATTAAAATCGACAAAAACATTTCCGAAGTATCGCCGACGTTATCTGCGTACCTTCGGGGATATCATCTTCACGCCTTCTAATGCGGCCGATAGTTGGTCTGAAAGTCCACTTGTAGCGTTCCTCGAGGTCAACCTGTTGGCGCAGCCATTGCACGACGTTCTGGCGGTCGCTTTGAACCGCCTCGCGAATGATTCGCTGCACATCAACGAATCTTTCTCGGTCCCCTTTGAAAAGCTTCTTCACAATATCAAGTTTTCCCTCCCGCGTAGCACTAGCGATTGACGCCAAGCGAAGGATCTCCGCTTGAAGCGCCAACACTTCCGTGTAGCCGAATGCACCCACCAAGTCTGCAACCAAATCGGCGTCGAGTTTACCAAACTGCTCGAGGAGCCACCGCATGCAGGCCCCATTTTTGTTACGAGCAGCAATTCGCACAGCCTTGGGCGAGTTGAAACTGGGGCACCGCTTGACGAGCCATTGAATCAACTCGAGGTTTTCTTTCCCCACAACAGTGCCCTCCACAATTCCAGACGTAGGTTCTCCACTTTCAAACAACCATTTCACCACACGGGGACAAGGCCGATAATAAGCGGCCATACTAGCCAGCATCGCAATTACATGCTTCGGGGTGGCTGCGGCTTCCCGCGGTTGGGTCTCGTACAACCATTTCAACACCTCCACGTTGTCGTACTTGGCCGCCAGCGTGAAAGCCTCCGGGGTACATCCTTTGCGGCAGTTCTCATGCAACCATTTTGCAATCTCCAAATTACCAATGGCCGCGGCGTGGTCGATGGCAAACGCAGTACACCCCTCTTTGCGGTTGCTATGCAGCCACTTGAGCATTTCAAAATGGCTATTGCAGGCAGCTTTGTCCATCGCGTCCGTGCTGCACCCTTCCGTTCTGTTCTCTTGCAGCCATTTTACCACATCTGAATGACCATTTTGAGCGGCGCAGTCCATGACTTCGTGCGTCCAAATTCCATTTGGCACACTGGTGTGAATCCATTTCAGCATCTCAAGGTGCCCACTGTAAGAGACGCTGCTTATGCCATCTTCAAGAAAGGTCTCCGACCAACCTTCCGTCCGATTGTCTTTGAGCCACTGAACAACATCCATGTGTCCGCCGTAGATGGCCCCATCCATCGCTGAAGTGGTGCAGCCTTCCCTGCGGTTTGCGTGAAGGAACTTGACTACGTCTAGGAAACCCTCAGAGCTTGCTCTGTCCATTGCCTCCGTAGTGCATCCTTCTTTCCGGTTTTCGTGCAACCATTCCACCACTGCGAGATGACCACTACCAGCAGCTGAGTCCATTGCAGCGGTCGTACATCCTTCCTGACGGTTGTCATGAAGCCACTGAGCTACCTCAAGCTGGCCGTCCCTTGCCGCAGAGTCCATTACACTGGAATCAAACTGGAGGCTTGCGTATTCACTCAACCATTTCACAACTTCCAAGTGTCCATGTTCCGCAGCAGATACGAGTCCAGCCTTAGTGCACGTTTCACCTCGCTTTCTGTGCAACCACTCCAGCACCTCAAGATGGCCATTGCAAGCTGCTGCATCCGCAGCATCACTTGTGCACCCCTCAGTGCAGTTAGCATGCAACCACTGTAGAACATCCAAATGGCCGTTCCGAGCGGCGGAAGTCATCGCTCGATTTGAGTATTTAACCCTACGATTGCCATGCAGCCACTGTATGGTTTCGAGATGGCCACCTTCGGCAGCCATCTCGATGGTATTGTCAAAATCTGCTGCCCAGGGCCCCTGCGCAACTGGAAGTTCGTCCATCCACTGAAGCACGTGCGTGAATCCATGGCGCACCGCCTTCTTCACTGCATCACACCAGTAGATTGCGTCCTCGCGAGAGAAAAAATACTGCAACGATTGGGCGGAGTCACCTCGTTCGCAAGCCTTGACGAGAGCACCTTGGTGGGAAAATCTGTCAATGAAGCTGTCGATACGATACGCAAGACGCGGCAGCGAAGAGCTTTCGTTTTGAGAGAGAAACTTGTGGCAAACGACAGATACTGCCGTAAGCACTGGTCGAGACGGGAATGTCTTCATCGCCCAAGCTGCAATTCGCAAATATTGGCTGGAATTTTTTGTATTTAGTCATAGTCTTTATCTTTCACTCAATCAATAGATGCATTTCACAGAACTTTCCGCTACCGTTTCCACGACAGAACGAAGTGGATTACACCTCAAATAAAATGATCAACGGCGACGTGGATGTGCAGCGATTCATTCGCGACGCGATTCAAAGTGACCGCCAGAACGTCGTGCAATGGCTGCGCCAACAGGTTGACCTCGAGGAACGCTACAAGTGGACTTTCAGACCAACTATCGGTCGCATTAGAAGTCGTGAAGATGATATCCCCGAAGGTACGCAGATAACGTCGGCGATACTTCGGAATTGTTTTTGTCGATTTTAATCCAACACAAGTTCCAGCATTTATATCTTGAAAATTTGCAAACAACACTCGATGTACTTTGCAGAAAGGTTCACACATGTCCTTTTCTCAACGCCCAGTAGACAGATCGAAGTCGACTACAGCCCACCGTCTCGTCCTTTCCAGCTATTTTCCATTTTGCTCGCCGTTCAAGCCACAACAATGATCGACGGCGACTTTGAAGAGAGCAAGCGGCCATTAGGGGAAGAAGATGAGCCAGAAGGTGTTACAGTTCCGTCGGGAGCAGCCAGGCAGATAAGCAGTGTTCTGACTCGGGCCGATGAACGAGCGGGGGAATATTCATTTGAAGGACGAGATCAACCGCACCTGGACTAGTTTTCAATGAAGCCGGGTCCATTCCGGTCCCCATCAGCGCCGAGCAAGCTCAGAAACTGATCGAAAAGGGCGCGAAGTCTCCTTTCGGATATCGAGACCAAGATGGATGAGGACGTGCGCCAGAGTTGGCAGCTCGAGCCCTCACAAGTGAGGTTTGAGAACAAGGCGTGGCAAACCGGCCTTGACAAACTGTGCCAAGTTATCTCAGACCGATTCAATATATACCGCTTCAGTGCGTGCTGTACAAGCTGCTGGTGTATGGCGAAGGAGGGCACTTCGTCAAGCACCAAGACACGGAACAAGAGGACAGCATGATTGCGATGCTGGTCGTTCAGTTGCCCAGTTCTCACGAAGGCGGCGATTTGGTCGTGTACCGAGGTGGTGGGGTGAGGCACCGCCACCATTTCGGGAAGGCTGATGGAACTGTGGTGTTTCTTCTTCATCGCGCTGTGCACTATGCTGATGCAGAACATGCGTTGGAAGAAGGTGAAGAAGGGCTACCGTCTCGCTCTGGTGTACTCACTATTGCTTACCCCCAACGATGCGCTACCTCGAGAAAGCTCACGGTCAGCCGCTCTGTGAAGACCTGGCTGGTCTTATGGGCAGCATGGACGAGGAAGGTGAACCATTCACACTGCTGCTCTCTCACGAGTATGCAGCGAAAAGTATTCAGGATGTGGGCACCGGAGCACTGAAAGGCATCGACAGCGCGAGGTTTCGCGCTCTTGAAGAGGCGAATGTGTTGGTACCGGCAGCCAAACAGCTCAAGTTTTACATCGTGCGTTTGGCACACAAAATTGAATTTGGCTCTGGCTACAGCATGGGTTGGAAACCTGGCAAGCGCAAAGAATCTATGCGTTGGTACTCCGGCGGTGAGAGCCTCGGGCGAGTTCGAAAATCGACGACATTCAGCTTTCTCAACCCCGGTCAAGAAACGCTGTCTCAAATGTGGATTCCCCACGGGGTCAAGAAGGAAGAAGGGTACATGGGCAATGAAGGACCGACCAGGAGCACCAAGTATGCGAGATACGCGATGGTTGCGTGGCCGTCCGCGAAGCATGCGGAACATGCAGCGAAAGCCATGCCTTTACATGTCGTTGTCGAAGTTCTTCACGCTCAGAAACTGGTGGATGGTGCCAAACTTGACGTGGTTATGAAGGATGTGAACGCTCAGAGGGCAAGTATTATTTTCAAACTGCTACGCTCTCCATATCAAGTTTATTCGACCTTTTTTGCGAGCTGGCAGTGGAGGCTGGTGATCAGGAGCTCGAGCAATACTTTTTCGCGGAGCTTTGTCCGCGGCTTGGTAATCAGAAACACAACGACACACTCGTCCCAGTCGTCGAGAAGATCATTCTGCACGTTTGAGTGGAGTGCCTTCGGCAAATAGTTTTCGGATTGCTTGACCAAAGTATCTCGACCTATGACCTCAAAGAAGAAGCATCGAATACTCGAGCATGGAATTGGCGCTGCTGATCCTCGGCGAGTTGGACGGCGGAGCTTCACAAGATGCGCTGTTCAAAACGGTAGCGGACATGTTGGTCGAACTCGCTGCAGAGGCGTTATGTTCATGCAAGGTCGTCGGATTACTTTTGAAGTGGGTAGGTGGTTCGCCACAGTGCCGCCTCCATGGTTGAGAAAGTAGTGAGCACACTCAAGCAGATCGATCCGAGCCTCCTAAGTCCAACGCTTTTGTAGAAGGCCTTCGGGTGTTTCAATTGTGTCGATGCAAGTGACGAGAAGGTTGTTTTGCTCATGTTGCTCGTCTCCAAGCGGAGCGAGTGGCTCAAGACCCAGATCGAGAAGGTTGACAAGCCATTTTCATGGCAGATGCCAGATGGAAAGAGACAACGCCAAGGCGGAGGCATTCTTACGAAGTTCTGGAACGTCCATGACGATGACGAAAGGGGTACACAAGTTTAAGGGTTTCAAGACGCGAGCAACTACGCATCAAAATGGACGCGTGAAGCGCAAGTCAATGCCTCGTTCAAGATGGAAGCCAGCGCCACGAATGCAGATGCGGTAGTGACGATCACGAAGACACGCAAGCGGTTTGCTGAGTGCCAGCATAAAAACTGGGGCACTACAAGGTGGAGCTTGCTCAGCTGCTGAAATACGCTGGAGAACAGCAGTAACAACGAAGATAATAATGCTCGTGGGGGCGAACAACCGAAGGTCTCTGGCATTTTTTTTTTTTTTTCAGTTCCAAAAGCGCCATGGGAAAGATTGAGGTACTACGGGTTATCTTGGTTGGTGCTTGGTGTCACTGGCAGCGCTACCATTACGACAGGTTGGTTCTGGCGAAGAAGGTGGATGTGAATTGATTTTTTTAACGCTACTTAACTACTTTACGTGAGTTTTGCCTTTTAGCAAGAGCGCTACTACTATAATATGCAGACCCGACAGATCGATCAACTTGACAAAGGCGCGTCGAAAAACTGCGTGAAGTAACGGTAAATGTCGTCGCCTGAGCTCCAAGGCACCACTGACGCCTGAACCATGTTGGGGTTAGCGTGAATGCACTTCTGCAGCCCATAAGACTTCCCGTCAGCTTCGTCGGCACGAGCAAAGACGACGTCGTCTCTATAAAATGAGGAACACACAGCGTCAAGAAGGATAAACGTTAGTCCAGTGGACAGCTATAAAGCAACAACGTGAACAGGCCTTACTTCGTCAGGCGAGTAGCTGCGCAGAAATCGCCAGACCCATCACCGACGTACAAAACGCTCGAGAACGGGTGCGCACGGCGGAGGGTGTCGACGATACGACCTTTACACATGTTCGTTGGGCACCAAGCACAACCGTGAGGCTCAACATCGTCCGCATGATACGGCCCGACTCTGAGCCGACTTCGCCCACCATCCAACGATACAAAAGTAGCGGGGTTTGTGATAACCTCGCTTACGTGTTGCGCTAGACCGTGATGTTTCAGCATACTCTCGATGTAGACGGAGTTGGCGTCGCTGACGATCTTGACATCCGCGCTGTATTGTTCCGCGGCGAGCCGAACTGCGTCAAGCATGTGTGGCTGGACAGGCACGCGGGCAACTGCGTCTCGGATCATGTCTGCCGAGATCTCCGGTTTGTCCTTAGACAGGTCTCCCAGCATATCGTCCATGATCTTCGTCCACGAGGGCTGTTTGGTACGTCGTTCGCGTAGTGTAGCAAGCAGCTCTGGATAAAGCTTCTGAAAAACAAAGGTGTCCGAGTTCTCGTTGATCAGCGACCAGTCGTAGTCGAAGATGACAAGCACGCTGCCAGAGATCCGCGGAGTAATGCTTGGGATGACATAAGGCGGCTGGCAGAATCTCGCGAAACGGCGATAAATGTCATATCCTGTGCTCCAAGGCACTACAGGTGCTTGTACAACACCAGGATTCGCGTTGATTCGCCGCTGCAGACCGTACGGCTCACCGCTAAGTAGGTGAGAACGAGCGAGTACCACGTCGTCCCTAACCGAACAAAACATTCGTTAGCATCAACTTATCAGAGGCAGCAACCGATTGAGAACGTACTTTGACAAGCGCGACGCCGGACAGAAATCCCCAGTACCATCTCCAACGTAGATCACGCGGGAGTATGACTTGGCACTGCGAATCGAGTCCAATATGCTACCCTTGCACATGTTCGTAGGGCACCACGAGCACCCATGCGGCTCCAAATGATCCGCATGGAACGGGCGGATACGAAGCCTGGTGCGTCCATCGTCCGTGGCTTCGTACTCGACCGGGTTGGCGAAGACCTCTTTCACGTGCTGTTGTAGCTCGCGGTGCTCCAACATGCTCTCGATGTAGAACGTGTTACCATCGCTGATGACTTGCACCTCAGCCCCAAACAGCTCCACCGCCATCCGAATCGCATCAAGCATACGCGCTTGCACTGGGATGCGTGCCACCCTCTTGCGAATCAATTCCGGCGTCACGTCCGGTCTCTCTTCCGCCAAGACCCGGAGCATGTCGTCGAACACACTGGGCCATACCGGGTTCTTAGCGTGCCGTTCGTAGACCGTCTGGCAGAGCTCAGGGTGGAACGACCCGAACACAAAGATGTCCGAGTCCTCGTTCACAAGAGAATCATCGAAGTCGAAAATCACCAACAGCTTCCCATCCGCCGGAGGAGCCGCACGCGGTACTTCAAAGCCCCCTCCGCTCGTCAATGCCAGCTCTGGAGCACTCGCCGCACGACACTCCGGGTACTGCTGGTAGAAGAAGTTCCGCAGGTAGGCAAGGATATCCTCCCCGGTCTTCCACTGCAAAACATGGGCCTGGACCTTGTCCGGACTCGCAGTCAGCAACGGCAAGAGCTCGTACGCCCTCCCGTCCTTCCCAGCACGAGCAAACACCACATCGTCCCTAATAAGACAAACAATTGTCAGAGACCCACCAATGGAACTATCACTATGGATAGTGTTTTACGGCTGCCCTACTCTAGCCCACCTCGCCAGCTTCGTAGCAGCACAGAAGTCCCCGGCCCCGGCTCCAACGTACAGCACCCGGGAGTATCGGTGTTGCTGCAGGACGCGCTCCAGCACCTTCCCTGTGCACAGGCTCTTGGGGCAGGTGGGGCACCCGTGCGGGCCCACGTGGGGGCCCTGGTAGGGCCTCACCCTCAGCCTCTTGCCGCCGTTCTCCCAGTGCGTGGGGTGCCCCACCACCTCGTCCACGTGCTGCGCCAGGCCGTGGGAGTGCATGAAGCTCTGCACGCAGAGGACGGGGATGTCGCCCACGACGTCAACCGTTGCACCGAAGTCCCCCGCCGCGAGACGGACAGCGTCCACCATGGAAGGACTGAAAGGGAGACGCTCGGTTGCATTGTGGATGTCAGTGGAGGACAGCTGCGGACGCTTTTGCACGAGCTGCTGGAAGAAATCGTCCATCGACTGCGCGCGGTCCCCACCCGACGACACGGTGGAGGACGAGGCGGCGTCCAACGAATGTGCAATGTGGACGCTCGAGTCAGTGTCCACCAGCCCGTGGTCGAAGGCGAACACCACCAACACGTCCGCAGCAGCAGCACTGTCCTTCATCTTCTACCGGAGAGATCTACGATTAAAACGAGATGGACAGTCGGTCGATCCAAGTGTTTTTTTTTGTTATGTTTTTTTTTTCAAAATACCCGCCCATAAAATCAAAATGACGGGATTATTGGGTTTTAAATAAGCACTATTTCAGAGGACCTAGAATACGTACAAATATTTACAAGAAGATAGCGATACAAAAATAGAAGTTGCAACCAGAGCTTTTTTTGTACAAATACCATAGCATCCAGTTTTGTTTTAAGAGTGGCGCATCTTGCAAACTGAGCTACTTCTAAATTTGAAGTGGGACAAAAAGGGCACTAAAGCGCAAACGAGTCACTAAAACGCAAGCGTGTCACTAAAGCGGCCAAAGCGCCATAGAGGTGGTGGAGAGAGCGCAACGGCCATGGTGGGGCTCTCGGCGTCGGAGCTGCAGGCGGAGACGCTGTTCCCGGGCGACACGGTCGAGTACTTCTCCATGGTGAGTGTCCGTGTGCCAATGCACGCGATTTAATTCCTTCTGTAGCGCTCACAATCGCCCATTGCCGTCCTTTCCCGCTGCGCCAGGCCTTCGTGGCGGGAGACCCGCGCGGCCACCGCGTGTCGAAGGTGCTGCGCATCGACCGCAAAGACGACGAGTTCCCCATCCGTGTGGACACGCAAGAGATGTACGCGGGACTGCAGCCCTGGAATTGTCGTCCCAAGAGCGCAATTAGCTGACGAATTGGGTCTTTTACCCTCCAGGCTGCCGTTGACCATGATGTTGAAGCGGAAGCGCGACCGGAACGACGTGGACATTTCGTCCGACGGTGGGTGCTACTACTGCTGTCTTGGTAGAGGACGCATTGCGGTTGGTTGGTGGGAGAGTTTTGTAGTTAATTGAGACGGTTGTGCAGATGCAAAGTGGCGGAAGCTGCGGACGTTTAGGCTGGTGGATGGAGAGGTGGAGGGCGAGACGCGAGCAGACCGACTGAATGCGGAGCTGAAGAAGGTGGGTGGGGGTGGGCTTGGGCTGATCGAGCTGCTGGATGAGAAGGTTGATTGGGGATTTTTGTGTGTTCAGGGCTTGGAGGAAGCCATGAAGGCGACAAAGAAAATGTTGGCGAAGGAGAAGGCGGAGAAGGCAAACGCTGGTAGCAAGAAGATTATGAGTAGTTACTTCACGAGTTCGGCTGACGAGACGAGGAATAGGAAATATTCGTTTGAGAAGCAGGCGACGCCCGAACGGAAGAAGAAGACGAGGAAACCACTGACGCCCAGAGAAAACACGGATCACGCCTTGAGCAGCCGACCTCACGACAAGGTTGAGCTGAAGAAGAGGCATGGTGGAGAGAAGGCTTCGCCAAAGCGCCGTCCTGAAGGCGAAACAGCGCGGCCCGAGCAGAGATTCAAGTATGACAAACATAACGAGACGACGAAGCACACGTCGCTCAAGAGGAAACGAAGTGGGTCGACCCCAACACGGCCGGAACAACGAGATGCAGCTCTGAAAACGAGTCAAAAGACTATCAGCAAGTTCTTCGGTGCACCGAAGAAGAAGTCCATCCTGGGGAAATTCATGGAGCATGTCGAGGAGATCCACGACAAACAGAGTACCGCGGTAGATCTGAACGCGTACCTTGCACTGGAGAACGAAAAACTGGAAGCCGTCAAGACGGTTGAAGACGAAATGAAAGCTGTAGGCGGACGTCAATCTGCTAGTAAAAGTGCTTCCGATCATCACAACAATGCGAGCAAGAAAGACTGGAATGAACGTCGGACGCATTTTCGTTCGAAGCAGCCAAGCATCAACCTTCGCTCGTGGTTAACACCGCTGGACCGGCAAAAAGGCGGATTAGAGGACGCCAGTAGCGACACTCCGAAGGAAGCTCCACGACCCAAACAGCGGCGACCAACTCTTGCACCAGGGAGGCCAGCGACGGCAATGGCATCACCTAAGATGAACAGTAAAACCGGATTGAGCTTCATGAACTCGGGCGACGCCTCTCATCACGCCACAGACACGAAGTCAAGTTCGCAACGAGATACCCAGCCTCTCAAGAAGCGAGGCTCCCTCGGCACTGTGAGCGCAAGAGTACGTTGTGAACTAGCCGCAGTATAGAGGGCTTGTCGTTTTGCGGTCTAATTTCTTGTCTGCGTCGTTCAATTAGGCCCCGAAAAAGAACTTGATGGGTCAGTGGAACCACAAGAAAATCGCTCGGTGAGTGCATACAGCCCCAACACGGCACCAACGAATGCCTCTCCCATAGACCAAAGCAAGACTGTCATCGTCTCAACACTTTGAACGTAGCATCAAAACAACAGATAGGCATGGATTTAAGTTTTGCGCTCTACCGCGTACAGTCTGCATGGCCCAAACTGAGTACAATACGACGCCAATGAATCAGTATGTTCACGGTCGTTTAGCAAGACGGAATCCACCGTCGTTGGCTTTCCAGATCCCGACCGTGTAGCACAAACGAATGAGGATGATCTCACGCAGCATCGTGAGTGTTGCCGAGATCACGCTCAGCTTGGAACCAGGTACCTCCGTCCACTGCACCGCAACCTCCTGCAAAAGCGACAACGCAAATCACTCAGCAACTCCCCCAGCCATTCAACACGAAATCGCAACCCACCTTGATAGCCATTTTGCTGCTGGCAGCGAGGTACAGTAGCTCCACATCGAACGCCCACCGCTCAATATGCATCGGCGCGAACAGCACCCGCGCCGCCTTGCGGTCGAACAGTTTGAACCCACACTGCGTGTCCCGCACGTTCTTGATGCAGAGCGTCGACACGATCAAGTGGAACCCGTGCATCAACAAGTTGCGCAACGGGTTGCGCTTGGCAATCGCCTGTTCCTCCAGGTGTGCGCGACTGCCGCACACAACAACCCCATTGCTGGTTGCCGCCTGGGCTTCATCCATGGCTGATGCCAACTTGTCGTAGTCCCTGATCTCCGTCGCGTTGTCCGCGTCAGCAAACAGCACGCGCTCGCCTCGAGCGCGCATGACGCCCTTGCGGATGGCTCCACCTTTGCCGTGGTTCTTCTGCAGCTTGAGCAGCCTGATGCAGTCGACCGAAAACCTCTTGACCTCGTTCATGACCACGTCCACGGTCCCGTCCACGCTGCAGTCGTCCACCACCAGGATCTCGTACGAGAAGGACGGGTCCTTGCTCTTCTTCTCGTCCAGGAAGGCCACCGTGTCCTTGATCGTCACCAAAATGCGCTGCTCCTCGTTGTACGCCGGGATCACCACGCTCAAAGTCACCTGGGCCTTCTCGTCGCCTAGTGAGCCAAATGGCAGCCTGCAACATGGATACATTCAGCGCACACAAAAATTAGGGTGCATGTAAAATATACAGTAAGAGTAAGAATAAGAAAATGCAAATGCAAATGCAAATTGCGTTTTGGTGCGTACAGCTTGTCGTTGTCGTTCGGATCCTGGTACGAGTCTTCCTGCGGGGGGTCCAGCTCAGCCGCGAGCTTCTTGGCCTCGGCGATGGGCGCGCGGATCCAGGCCAGCAGCAGCACGGCGCCTGTCGCCAGCGCCACGGAGAGCACGGCCAGCGCGGCATTGAGCGCTGCGGAGGTCAGGACCATGGCGGGGATCGGTCCAGAAGCTCAATGCGCCGACCAACTTGGCCACGTGTGTGCTTTGGTTTTTGATGATGGCGGAGTTTATGTGTACGACACAGATTGAACTTGGTTTCCGTATGGTGCGATTTGGTCTCGCGGAGCAAAATTTGTGTATTTGGATGGGGTTATACGAGCGAGCTGGCGACGTCAGCGTGCGACGTCACCGGCTTGGCTGCCGTAGAGTGGACCCACTTGTTGCGGTCGCCGTTGCAGATGAAGACCCACCAGTTCTGCAGCACGCCGCGGTCGAATGGGGAGCGCTTGTCCGGCAGGTTCTGCAGGTAGGTGATGGAGGAGCGACGCGCGTGTTCCCACGAGGTCTGCAGTTGGCAATTGAAAGTGGACACGAGAGCGAGGATGTTAGGGACTCGGCAACACCATCGAGTGCTTCTCGGGGTTGCAATTGTTGTGCACGCACCTGGTTCGTCGAGACGAGGTAGGCCTGGTAGCAGAAGAGCGGCACGGCGATGAGCAGCACGCACAGGAGCATGAACCACAGCACGATGAACAGCGCGTTGGTCTTGAACCACTCGTTGATGTCGTCTCCCTCGGTGAACGCCAACGACGTCACGTCCATCATCACCGCTCCCTCCAGAATCTGCAGGAACAGGTACAGCACGAACAACCGGCGGTTGTTCTCACCCACGCACGTGCCCACGCAGTCGCAGCTACGCAGCACAACAAGAACAACCCAGTCAGTCAGCACAACATTCTCCTAGGGAATCCTACAGAAGCGGCTTGTCAGCCCGACGTACTGGTGATCATACTGTCGCGTACACCGCCCGCAATCCTTGCTGCAGACACAACACATTAGCACCCACCCACCCCACCCAACAGCACAGTCACCAGCTGTACCAGTGCTTCGTGCGCAGCGGTTGGAAAACGTGGCACTCGTTGCAGAAGTGCAGGTCGGCGCTGTCTCGCGCGTGTCCGTTCTCCAGTCCGTCCGCCAGCAACTCCGTGCCGTCGTCGTCTTCGGGTGCAACCGGCGGTGGGCTGGCGACGTCCGTCGGCGTGGCGGTTTGCACTGGCGCCAGCATCGGCCTCTTGTCGAGCTGTCCGGGAGACGACAGCTGCAGCACAATGTAGCAGCCGATGGTCACCACTGCGACCACCACGTAGACCACGAACTGGGCCACCGGCAGCGCCTGCGGACTCAGCGCGCCCTTGACGCCCAGCACCACGTAGCCGTACACGTGCACGCCCACCCACCACGCCCGGGCGTACCATTTGCGCATCGTCGCGGCCCGCACGGGGTTCTCCGCGTTCCTATTCCGTGCCATGCTGGCCCTGGTTTCAATTGTGCAATTGGAAATTGGTAATTTGGGCTGTGACACGTGAAGGTATACTGAAATCAAGTCATATTTTTGTAGCCATGTGCGAGAATCCACCTAACAGCTTTACCACTTCGCATCGTGTTTTGCCGATACTGTAGTGTTGGCGTTCTCTTGCGTTGCTTGACGACGTCTTGAGTTACATCATCCCCATCATTTCCGTCACCTGCTCCACGACGGTGTCCACCGCGGGCTCCTCAGGTCTGTAGATGAATCAGCGCACAAGTCGCAGATGGTGAGACCAAGCACCAAAAACAAGTGTAGGATGTTCAGACGCAACGTACCCTTTCGTGGTCAAGTCGGCGCCTTCAACTGCAGGCAGCACCGGAGGCATCGCAGGTGGAGGAGCCACGTGCTCTGGAGCTGTGACAGTGGCTTGCTTTTCGACGGTTGGAGCCTCGACAGGGGCAGGTGGCGGTAGAATGCTCGGAGCTTCGACAACTGGAGGCGGAGCTGCTGACGCCGTGGGAGCCACCGGCGGTGCAGGTGGAGCAGGGATGGAAGGAGCAACTGGGGTGTTGTCCATGGTGGCCTGCACCACCTTCGTTGCCTCTTTTTGTGAAGTGCTGAACGTGAACGACTGCATCCCACCAGAGGCAGACGAAGAACTGTCGGCGTACTGGATGAAACCCGCGTCCCGCGCTACAGGGTTCACGCAGGCACCCAACGACGCAGCGGCACCAGGAACCTGCGGCTCAATGTCGATGACCCATGGAGCTGCTTCTTCCTCGTGCTCTATGGAGCAAATACCGTTCCATTGTGTTAGGAAATAGAAACGCTGACAAAGAGCTGAGCTGCCGCGAGAACTCACTGAGGATACGCCAGTTGCAGCCAGTCTTGTCAGGGTCATTGAAATCGTAGACTTGCGACCAGTGGTTGTTGGTCGGCTCCAACCGTGCATCTGTGAAGTTCTGTGCCACATAATATGAATTTCCAACCCGATGAATGCGCATTGTTCACGTCTACTTACCCGCTCAATACCGCAGTACGCTCCGTTGAACGGTGCAAAAGTGATATCCTGCGACGTCTCGATGATCGGATCCGTGAGCGAGTACAGGTAGATAGAGCAGCTCGAGCAGTCCCGGGTGCGTAGCTGTTTGCTATACACACCAAACGTGCACTTAGTAATCACCAGTAAAGTGGACCCAACGAGTGAAAAACCATACCACGCGATGGTGAAGACACAGTTGCTGCAGTTTCTCACGAAGACAGACTCGGAGCTCGGGCCTTAACAACGTCGATGCACCACGCATGTTTGGCACCAAACTAACACCCCCAATATCTCACTACAACGAGGACAAATGCGTACCGATGAACACGCGGCAGTTGGACAGGTTGTCAATCTGCACCTGGTTGATATGATCCAGTAGCATGACGGTACATCCATCCAGATCCGAAAGATCAAATGGTTGTCTACCCGAACAGCAAACAACACAAAGACCATCATCCTCCGAACTACAAACTCAAACCACTCAGCCCCCTAGCTTTAAAACACGACGCACCCTTCGATCTGCCCCGGCAGCTTCGTGAGCGTCTCGCTCGTCTTGTTCCGGAACGTGTAGGTAAGCTCGAACTCGTAGAGCCGCCAGGCCGCGCGGTCCTCGAATGTTTTGCCATCCGACGCAGTGAAAATCATCCTTTCCCCTACAGCCAGCCTCCTTACTTCTCCAGCAAGTCTTACTCCAGAACTCGAAATGCCCACCAGTCTTCCTGCAACTTGACCCTCGTCCGTTTCTCCGCGCCGCTTCAAGATCATTTCGGTGTGCACCACACCACATAGCTCCATGTGGTCCACACACCCATCCAATCCATTCCACACTTCGAGCCATGGCGCGGCATGACCACCTGCAGAGCGGCGTCTTGCGCGCGCTGATGCTCCTCTCCTTGACGCTCCTGGCGCTCACCACCTATGTGACCAGCTACACCAACGCATCATCAAGCTCTGCAGCAAGTTACAGCTCCGAAGACGCAGTAGCAGCTCCGCAATCAACTGTCCACGACGCCGTCTGCTTACCCGTCGGCGAGGGGTTTTCGTGTCCTGCGCAGCCCCCAAGGGCCCGCGTGGACCCGCACGAGCGCCATATCATCTTCGTGTCCATCGCCATCAAGGGCCACGCGCTGCCGCTGCTGCGCGTAGCCAGCGAGATGAAGGAGCGCGGCTATCGAGTGTCCTTCGCCACCCACGACTCCGGTAAGGAGTGGGCGCACGCCTACGGGGTGCCCTTCCTGTCGGCGGGGGCGTTCCCCATCTCCGCCGAGGACCTGCGGGTCAAGCTGCGCGCCATGACGCGCGACGCCTCGAACTTCCGAGGCATCTTGACCATGTTCAACGACATCTACGTCAGGGCTGCGAGGCCCATGTTCGACGCGCTGCTGCCCCAGCTGGAGAAGAACGGGAGCAACGCCGATGCCCCAGACCTGTTGGTGGTGGATATCGCCACGGTGGGGGCGCAGGATCTGGCGCATAAGCTCAAGGTGCCGTACATTTTGAACTCGCCGTCGCTGCTGTTTGATTTGGGGGGAGCACCCAGCTACGTGCCCGCGTGGGGGACGGGCTTTAGTGAGAACATGTCGCTGTGGAATCGCTGCATGAATATTTTGTTCCCGAGGCTGCTGTCGGTGGCGCTGACCCCGCCGTTCATGGAGCTGAACAAGATGAGGTACGAACTGGACCTGCCGCCGTTCAGGTCGCAGCATGATCTGTTCAAGGGGGCGCGAGTGATTCTGAATACGGCCTTTGGGCTGGAGCACCCGCAGCCTCTCTCGCCACTGGTGGAAGCCGTGGGGCCGATCATGCCGGTCCCCGGGGGGAATGCGAGCAAATTGGAGCGGCAACCTCTTCCGTCGGCTTTGCTGAGTTGGCTTGATGCGTCGATTGAATCGACGCCGTCGCTGCGTCTCCGGCAGAGGACGGCATCTCACCCTCGCTCCAAGACTTCAGGTGACAACGAACTCGACACCGCAACTGGGGGTGTGGTGTATTTAAACCTGGGCACTATGGCGTACATTGACGCGTGGCAAGCTCAAGCACTCGTCGAAGGATTACTCATGGGACCCGGAGACCCGCCGGTGAAGGTGCTTTGGATACTTCCTACTGATCAGCGCGGTATTTTACCGCCTGCGTTGCCGACATCGCTGGTCTTGAAGCCACCCAGCTCGTCTCTGTCGAACCTGGAAGTGCTCAGCCACCCGGCGGTCAGGCTGGTAGTATCGCACTGTGGCATGGTATCTGCTCAGGAAGCACTAGTAATGGGTAAGCCGTTGTTGTGCATCCCGTTCCTCGTGGACCAGCCAGATGTGGCAGCTCGTGTAGCGGACTCTGGGGCAGGAATTTCGCTGGACAAAAACCTTCTCTCGGGCCCGTACGTGCACGCTGCCGTCACTGAATTGCTGGCGAATTCCTCCTACACGCGTGCGGCGCGGCGAGTTGGCTCATTGCTGGAACGAGCTGGTGGCGCGTCTCGTGCCATCGACGTAATCGATGCTGCGCTACGACTGGGATTCGATCATTTGGCCACTTTGAACCTGACAGCTCCGTGGCACAAGACCGCACTGCTGGATGTTTGGGCAGTCTACGCTGCTCTCATCTGTTTGCTGGCGGTGTTTGTCCGGGTACAATGGCTACTCATCTACTTCTTGGTGACGGAAAGCTTCAGTCTGCTGTGCAATTTGATTCTGGGCCCACCGCTTCCTCCATCCTCGATGGGCGATGGGTATGATGAGGCCTATGAAGACGGCGATGAGGCTGAAGGGGGTAGCGGAAGCAGTGATGCATCGCAGCCTTCAAGTTAGTGCGGGCCTCGGGAGTGGAATAATAAATACATTACGCGGAGTTCGGTCAAAATGCCTACGATCGCCCAGCAAACGACTCATGAATGTAAGCGGCGACCTCTTCTTGATATTTGCGCTGGCGCTCTTGATTGCGACGTGAAGCTTCAGCGAGTTCGGCCTCATATTTCTCGCGTTCCTTTCGTGCTGCGGCGGAGGAAATCGGCCGATCGTCCCATCTTGACACGGCCAGGTCTTCATTGTTTCCTGACTTGGTTGATGAATCCTCGGCAGTGAATCGAGAGGTATGGGTTACCTCGGACGCACAATTGGCTGGAGACAAATCGTGAGCAACAGCTTCCACATGTGCCGCCTCTTTCTCCGGGTTGTCCTCCCGAGGACTGGCACTTCCATCCGTTGGCGAAAACAAAGTTGCCACAAGCGACGCTCGTCTTGTCTGGTTGGCTGGAGAATCGTTGGAATCATCGGATTTTGCCTCTTTCGACGATTCATGGCGTCTCTCGGATCGCCGCGGGCGGTGAGAAGGACTAACGGGCGGCGATGATACTGCTGGAGCAGTGTGCCGCCTGGGTGCAGTAGTAGTAACCGGCTCGGGGGCGACGGGCTCTGACTTGTGCCCAGCGTATTGTGCGAACGGGAACTCTAACAACTCCGCTGCGCTAGGACGCATAGCTGGATCGATCTGGAGGCAGGCCAAGATGAACTCGCGAGCTTCTGGTGATAGACCTTCAGGCAACGGAGGCAATTCCTGAAGGTTCGCGATGTAGTACAGGAGTGCAGCCTGCGCGTCAAAGCGACGGTCTCCCCAAAGCGGACGTCCAGTCAGCAACCGGAGCACGGTGCAGCCAACGCTCCAGATATCGGCCTTGCGATTGCGACCTGAAGTCTGCTTGATTACTTCAGGTGCCATGTAGTTCGGCGTGCCATGCAAAGATCGGGAAGATGCGTTGGCCATAGTGGCGCTGTTGATAAGTCGAGAAGACCCAAAGTCGGCAATCTTCACCACACCATTCTGGTCAACCAGGATATTTGCTGGCTGCAAGCAAAGTCTTCGTTAGCAAAACCGACTGTCATCGAAGATTTGTACGAGGATTGCTGTATTTTACCTTGATGTCGTGGTGGATGATATTTTTCGTGTGAAGATAGGCGACGCCAGAGAGGAGCTGGTGCGTGAATCGGCGGACCACGCGCTCGTTGCCGCCAAAGAGTTTGCGGTTGTGCTCGAGACTGCCTCCGGGTACCCACTCAGTGAAGATTGACAGCGTCTGAGCGACGTTGTCCACGTGGCAGCCCAAATACTTGACAATATTCTCGTGCTTCAAGCTGCGCAGCAGTTCGACTTCTCGCGTAGCCTCACGGATTGCCGAGTCGGTCTCCTCCGAAATAAGGATCTCCTTCACTGCCATCAGACAGCCCGTGTCTTCGTCGCGAGCCAAGTACACCTGAATTAGCGAGCATACTAGTCAGCCAAATACTCGCTGCTAGACATGCAAATAGGCATTGTCAGCGCTTACCGTGCCGTAACTACCGGCACCAATGGAGGCACCTTTCTTCCATTCTGTGACTTCGTCGTCCTCGAAGTCGTCTGTCGAGTAGCCTTCTTCCTCCTCTTCGGCTTCTCCGTCACGTCCACTCTTTTCGTCGGCGACACCGTCAGCGGCAGCAGCAGGAAGTTCTACGGTTGTATCGTGGCACCAGTGCTCGACGTAAGGCCTCGCTCGTTCAGTTGAGGGCCGCTGCAAGCTCTCAGCGCGCATACCAGGAGGAATCCTCGCCAACGTGACGCCGAGAAGCCGCTCATCATCGTTGTCAGCATTCTCCCGGGCTTCAGCCAGGAGGGCATCGATTCTGCTGCCAGACCGCTGTAACAGTGCGTGCCGCGAGGCGCCGCTGCCCATTGTGTGCGAGGTCTAATTTTCAGTAATGAGAGGCCTTCTTCCTCGGTCTCAGGATGAGATTGCCATTCTCGACTTGTTGCCGTCTCTACCGACCTTTTGGAAGACGGACGAGAACAAGAAACGCCATTTCTGAGCCCGCTTCAGCCGGCGATTCACTCGTCCTCGGTCTTGTTCACCATCAGACTATCA
Source organism: Phytophthora cinnamomi (assembly GCF_018691715.1). NCBI lineage: Eukaryota > Oomycota > Peronosporomycetes > Peronosporales > Peronosporaceae > Phytophthora > Phytophthora cinnamomi. Next base: position 386,770 of record NW_027151050.1, read on the forward strand.
CACGTTACGGTAAGGCTGGGGTGGCATGCAGTATATGGCTCACCGCCGGTCGTCAGTCGATGAAACATTGTTGGAATCGATCTTATCCAATTTCTCAGTCATTTGTCTCACTCGAGTCTTGCGTTGTCACGAGAGCTCTCGCTGACGCGCTTGCCGAAGCACTACATCACAAATAGTGAGAGGTTATCTCCCTAGGGTTAGGTGTAGCTGTACTTGAATGCACTATAGAATGGGGACGGCGTCCCTCCCCGCAGGCAGCTCTTCGGTGATAGCAAAAAAATAGTCCATATCGTAAATTGTGTTTGGGGTGCCATGGAGCCACCAAGGTTGCAAGTTGAGCTCGAAGAGGACGGTAACGCAACGCTAGATCGCTGTCGCGAGGCAAGGCCTGCCGACACGACGCGCCTAAGGAAGCTGTTTCTAAATTTCTAGAGCCTGCACTGTCGTATAATTTTAAGTTCTCAAGGCAGGAAAAAAATTCAACAAAAGCAATGACATACCGAGCACATTACGGCGCTACCGTAAATCTTTCTCTACCCTCAGTATGCACTCAAAAGCTAATACCCACGCTACCCGAGGATCTGGATCCCGAATGGCCGAACTAGCTGGAGCAACAGAGTCACAGATTAGAAGGTTGGGGCGCTGGAATGCTGGCGCTATGGAGGGATATTACCTGGCGGCTTTGCCTCGGGACGCCATGCGCTCCCTTGCTGGGGTTCCCCCGGACCGCCGCTCATTCTTTTTAGATCGAGCTGCTCTTACACCTCCTGATAGTCTGCAACGCGAAGTGTTTCCATCTACCTACTTGACAACATAGGTAAAACAGTCAACACCGCACATATCAACTGGAGAATTTTTGGGATTGCTACTGTACCTCTGGGTAGTCGTCCTACAAGATGCTGTGCTGCTGCGTGAAGCGCATCCATCCCATACGTTGTGGGCAAATCCTCCGTTTAACACGAACGCGAGCAATCCGTCTGTGCTGTCGAAGCACTCCATACACAGAGCAAGCTTACACTCAATGCGCTGAGCGACAGTCTCAAACGCAATTCCTAGTTCACATTTAAAACCAATTTCAAAACCAGTTAGTAGTTCAATCCATGCTCAGCCCCCTCCCCCTTGATGTACGTACAGATTTGACTGCCGCTCTTTAGCACTGGCGCTGGCCCTGCTGCTCTGTTTCACCGCGCCGCCCATCAGGCCATCACTGTAACGGGGTTACACACACAAGTGACAACAGTCACTTGTGCATGACAACGGTCACAAGTGACAAGTGTCACCTGTGTATGACATTTGTCACGTATGGTTTAACAGATAAATATCTGTTAAAGGTTTTAGATACTTCCTCACGTTGGTGTAAGGCACACCAATGGATACATTGAAGTGGGCCACCACGATGAGTGGTCCACACCTACCCAAAGATCCTATTGGTAGAAAGCAGCATCTTTCTACCAATCAGAGACGTGCATATTGGCGGGGCTCTGACACCCAGCCGCTGTCAACCCCTTTCATAGATGATAAACAGTTTTAGCAGATTTAGGAGGAAGATCAATTCACAAACAATACAGTTCTCATTTTACCTTAAACTAGCTACTTGGCGTTTTATTTGATTTATATTATACTTGTGGACTCAAGTATAATTAATTCAAATTATTAATAAACTCCTACGCTTCCTCATACACGTAGCGCGACGTGTAAGCTAAAGTAGTGAGCCAAAGTAGGCCCATTACAATCACCCCCTCCTGCGTCGGCGCGGTCGTCGTCGGCGCGCTAGTCGTTGCAGTGCTGGTCCCTGCTGCTCTGCTTCGCCGCGCCGCCCTTCAGGCCATCACTCCCTCGGGCGCCGACCCGGTCGACATCAGTGTGGTGCCCCGCCCAGTGCGCTAGTGCCGCTGCGTTCTGTCAAATGGATTTTGTTTAAATGTGTGTTGTGCAAATGTGTTTTTTGTGTTTTGAGTACGTGGATATTTATGACTATGTTAATAGCCTAATTTGAACCCGTGTACTACAGGAATCTCCGGCAAAGTATTCCTGCCTTCTACTCAGGCATATCCAAAATATCATATAGTTCTACTGATACACACCAAGAAAAATAAAACCCTGTTGCTGTTGGAGGAACGGGATAAAATAAATAACGCAGTAAATGAAGATGGCAGAATACATTACCGTAGTAAAAGCATTTGCACCTAAAGACATTGCTCAACCACCGCGACGTTCCAGAGGCGGCTGTTAATCTTCAAAAACAAAATCATCTCAAACATCATAGGAGAGAGGCGGTGTCGCTCGTGACGCAGCACAGCACGAGCGATGCTAAAAAGCCTTTCCACCACATTAGAAGTTGGTGAAATTGCTTATAACCGCGCATACGAAGGAGGAGCACCTCGCACCTTGTGGCGCTTCAGCACTTGCTCCGCAAGCCCCTCAGCTGTCCTTGCCTGTGGTTCCGGCACGACAGCACTGCCGACAAGCTTGAAGGGCTCCAGCGTCGCTCTCTCCTCCTCCGTTAGCAGCATCGCATCGCCGGCAAGCACTTTCACCACGGCCTTCTCAAAATTAACAGAATGCACAATGTCTGCGTCGGGTGCTAGCATACAAGCACCCATAAAGAACATCCCAGAATTAGTCTAACTAACTCAGGTACATAATTTAGCACTCGGATAGAAGTTACCCAGGTTCTTAGCAAAGGATGGCCGTATCTAGATCCGAGGATCGCGGAGATCGCGTGCGTCCAGTAGTGTTAGCCCGTCATATTGCAGACGCTTCGATACCGACTCCACGTCGCGCAAGCTCTCTAGTAGCCCCGCAAGTTTGCGGTGTGCTGTACGAGATGGGATGTAATCCGCCAGTTCCTCGTCGTCCGCCGAAAGGAACTCGCGGAGCCTGAAGAAGCGCTTGAGCATAGCAAACGTGGATGACCAACGTGTGTCTTGGCGGAGAACTGGCACCAGGGCGGTTTTGGTCCTAAAATTCGAAAGGAGTGTACACATAAAATCGTATTTAGCCGAACCCAAAATAAAAGTGTGAATACCCAAATTACCTTAATTTGGCGGCCTGCCGCAGCGTACGCAGTTTGCGCATGAGCTGCTGCACTTCTTCGAGAGCACTGTCGTGTGGCTCCAGATAGTCACGAACGGCCAAGTTAAGGCGGTGGCTTGCGCACCCAACCAGCGGCACGCCAAGCAAATTTGCAAGCCGCTTGCTAAGTGCGCAGTTGTCTCCAACCAGGAACTTGCAGCCAGAAATCGACTTGCCAAAGAACGGTAGGAAGCGCGTGATAGCGGTAAGATGGCCCTGGGCATTCACCTGGTCGTCGGGCTCGTCGATCACCGGGACCAGCTACAGGAGCGGGTACTGCGGCCCGGCCTCGGTCTCGTAGCAGGCGTAGACGGCTAGGTAGTGCTCCGTTCCATGTGACCATCCGTCGATCATATGCCCAAAGCTATCAGGCATTTCCACCCCAATTGCCTTCTCTACAGCCTTCACAACCGCTTCCATGCTCTCAGTGAGTGTCGCGACGTTCTTTTGATTCACAAAAGGAAAGCGACAAGTTGCCCATGACAACCCAACGCAACCAAGCGTAGCGGTTAGACGCTTTCTGGTTTACCCATGGCAGCAGCGTTCCGCTTGCTGCCACGCTAGCGTCGCGCATGTCACTCTCGTAGTTAGGATGGTCGGTTCGGACGTGCGACACCAGGTTGGTGTAGCCCGTCCGTGGCGTATGCTTGCGGGATTTCCCACATGACTTGCAGGAGTAGTACCCCGTAGCCTCTCCTTCTACGTCTACGCAGGGCTTGAAGTAAAAGCTTGCTATTTGCCTGGGCGTGAAGGTCGGGCGAGGCGGAGTGGCAGCGAGTAGGTTGTCAGCCATGGTGGCGTCGGGATGCGTGCAGTAGGGAGTGGTAGTTTGAGTTTGTGTTTGGAAATTAGGCCTGTGGTTCTGAGTGAGCTGCCGGAGCTCGATGTGTGGCTCCGAAAACGCTGGTACTTTGAATGGTGGTGCAAAATAGGTAACCTTAAAGTAAAGTGGTGCAACATAAATTACGGATTTTAACCTGAATTAGCACCAAAATAAAGTATTGTAACACTAAATACAAATTTATTTGTAGCGATATCTTTTTTTGGGGATGCCTGCTTCTACTGTAGGAGACATGCTTTTGTTGAAGGACCATCAGTTTCTCGAAGTATATACAGGACAAAACGCAACCGGCTCGGTTTCTTGTTTATCGACACTGCCGGTATCGGATATGACTTCCTGGCGCATTCTTTTGGAATTCAAGAGTGTGCTCTGTGACAACGTCCTATCCCTCAGTCGGTGTCTCCGTGATGTTGTTTCGATGTATTACCATTGTAGCTTTACATGTACTACAAATTTGTCATGGAACTAGCGACTCACGATGGAAAATTGAAGAGTGACTTAAGTGCTACGCCAGCCCTCTTGTGGCCATTCATTTAGGCTCGTCATATCATAACGACGACGATCTCATCAACGACGACGAGAATACTAATGTAACTATTGTTACAAACCAGAGAGCCGGACAGCATCGTGGAGGACTGCTTCAAGCGCCGATCCGGGTTGCCGGAAGCGAGGTCCCGTGATGCTGCCGAAGACGCCACATGTGTTTGGCGAACCATTACTGAATGCACGAGTGCGACGTTCGTCCCTGTGGTATCGCAGGCGCGCGCAGCAACGCTCGAGTTAGAGTTACGGGGGCCACGTTCTTTTCATGACCAGCACTCATGTACTGTACTCTCAAACCACCAGTATTTTTGGCGTGCACTATTGGAGTAAATTTGAGTTTGTACCAATTTGTACTACATAATATGTAGTTATACAGTATAAGCTGGTTAGCAGATTTATTGACGAACTCGTACAAACCAGCTCAGAACCGGCTCCCTGACTTGAAACAATAGTCTCTGTCTTAGTTTATCAGTCTAAATGTCTCGCCATGTTGTTGTTGTCGCAGTCGGTGGGTTTGGACGATCTCAATTCCTCCTAAATAAGGCGTCGCGAGACCACAACTTTCATGCTCTGGTTTATCAGTACAGTCAGTACATGTACGCCAAAGTTCATGTACATGCAGTGCGAGTGGCCAACTAGGTACACTCTCGCTGATGTGAGCCCTGGACGAGGGATTAAATTACGGCTGGGGTGAACTCGTGCGGAGAACGAACAATGATCAACTTCGGGATGGTGTGCTGCCAGTTCACATATTACAGACAATCCTCTTTACCATGGTATCCCATAGTGATAGTACATGTAGTGCTAGCGTGCTGGCCCATATACAAATTCAAATTCAAATATCTGTAGCCTCCAAATTGTGGTTAATAACACGAGATTGACAATTAGCATTATCGGAAGTTTTAGAGAGACGCGGTCCCACCTCGTCCCCACCCCGTCCCTCGCCCGTCACTCTGATATGTCAACTATCTGAAGTTTGGACTTCCGGATAACAGCACATATCCACGTACTCAAAACACAAAAAAAACACATTTGCACAACACACATTTATACAAAAGGCATTTTGACAGAACACAGCAGCACCAGCGGACCGGGCAGGGCACCCACCACGCACACGACCACCGCGCAGACGCCGATCGCACCGGCGCTGGAGGGGGTGATGGCCTGAAGGGCGGCGCGGCGAAGAAGCACAGCAGGGTCTGCGCTGTTACGGCCAGCACGCAGACACCGACCGCGCCGACGCCTGAGGGGGTGATGGCCAGAAGGGCGGAGTGGCGAAGGAGTGCACCAAGGCCCGCGCCAGTGCTAACGAGCGGCAGTCAAATCTGTACGTACGCTAAGGGAGGGAACTGGACATGGACGGATGTACTAACTGGTTTGAAATTGGTTTTAAATGTGAACTAGGAATTGCCTTTGAGACTGTCGCTCAACGCATTAAGTGTAAGCTTTCTCTGTGTACGGTGTGCTTCGACGGCACAGACAGATTGCTCGTGACTAATACATTTTGCTTGAGCCGTTGCTACGATGTGATCGCTGATTCTCTTACGTCGAAAAAAGAAGCGTTTGTCTGCTGCTGATCTGCGCCACGACGAGCCGTGGCTTTCCTCGAGGTCGCGCACAGCGGGCCCACCGTGGATTCCGACGGACCATTCCTGCCAGACTTGGTGTAGTGTCCTGAGCGACCTCACCATTTTGTAGCTTGAAGGCACGGAGGAAGACTGGGAAGCTGTACTTGGTATGGATGCAACAACATCCGACCCAGACCAGTTGCCACTCAAACGAACCGCTGCAGCACCCGAGGTGAGTTGTGTGAACGCACCGGCCAAGTTGTTTACCGATGCTCCAACCTCGCTAACCTTGCTATCAATGTGTGCTATGGTTTGTAGATGCTGTTGGTTGATGTGGCCCATCAAATCTGGAACGACTTCCGCTAAGCGCGTTGCTTGAGGTGACGTCTCGGTGAGCATTTTTGCCTTGAGCGCAACTGCGAAATTGTGGAACGCGTTCGTGTTAAACGGAGGATTCGCCCACAATTTGTGGGATGGATGCACTTCACGCAGCAGCACAGCATCTTGTAGGACGACTACTCGGAGGTAAAGTAGCAATTCCAAAAACCCACCGGTTGATATGTGGGGTGCTGACTGTTTTACATATGCTCCCATGTAGTTTTCAACAAACGGAAACACTTCGCGCTGCAGACTATCAGAAGGAGTAAGAGCTGCTCGTTCTAAAAAGAATGCGCGGCGGTCAGGAGGAAACCCAGCAAGAGAGCGCATGGCGTCCCGAGGCAAAGCCGCCAGGTAATATCCCTCCATAGCGCCAGCATTCCAGCGCCCCAACCTTCTAATCTGTGACTCTGTTGCTCCAGCTAGTTCGGCCATTCGAGATCCAGATCCTCGGGCAGCGTGGGTCTTAGCTTTTGAGTGCATACTGAGGGTAGAGAAAGATTTACGGTAGCGTCGTAATGTGCTCGGTATGTCATTGCTTTTGTTGAATTTTTTCCTGCCTTGAGGACTTTGATATTATACCACAGTGCAGGCTCCAGAAAGTTAGGAACGGCTTCCAATTGAACACTCCATCGGAATGAGAGGTACAAACCGAGGGCGCCGATAGGACAAACCTCAACATTGCGGTGTCGGATGCACGAACCAAATTCACGGCGCCCATATTGATTCGTCTTTCCCCGCTCCATGATCATCACGAGTGCGCGGCAGTCCGTGAAACCCTCGTGCTCGAGCACCACGCTGAACAAGTTGGGTAGTTCCAAGTTGCGCGCAGACTCCCCTCGTAATAAACATGAATGACAGAGAAAGTGGCTCATGCGATTCCGCAAGTCGCTACCGGTGTTTAAATTCATATAGTAGCGAGAAATTGCGACTAAATCCTCAGTTGTACAATATCCATCCAGCAAAGATCCAACACCGCTATCTACGAACTCACGCTTATTCTTTTCGTGTTTCTCGCACTTGAGAGACGACAGGAGCGCCTTTATCAGGTTGTTTCTCGGGTGTGGATGAGTATTAGCCCCTCTGCTTTGTTGATCGTTATACAAGTCAGAAATCGCATTCACGTACATCTCCACCGTCGCCACACCAATTTTGCGTGTAGAGTGTTTCACACGAACTTCTCGATCTACGACTTCTTCACTAAGAAACAAATGCATTTTAGCTGCTGTCACCTGATATCGCGTAGTTTCGTGAAAACACTTTCGCTCACACCAAGCTTTAAATTCTTTTTGTTTAGAGCGTAAGCGCGGGTTGTGTTGGTCGGCCTTGCCTCGCGACAGCGATCTAGCGTTGCGTTAGCGCTCTCTTCGAGCTCAACTTGCAACCTCGGTGGCTCCATGGCGTCCTTCCAGCCCAATTCACGTTATGGACTATTTTTTGCTAGCACCGAAGAGCTCTCTGCAGGGGGGGGACGCCGTCCCCATTCTATAGTGCATTCAAGTACAGCTACACCTAACCCTAGGGAGATAACCTCTCATTATCAAGAGGCCATTCACTATCGGTAGAGTCCGTCTCGTGGACTATGTCCAGCAAAAAGCTCAGCAAGCAGTATGGGTCGCTTGCTGCATTGGTTTGATACTATTCCAACGAAATGCACATGCTATCATTACTAGTTAAGCGGTCTGCAGCCTGGACAAGTATAGCCAATAAACCAGCAGTAAGCGGGGGTGAGGGTGGTTCTTCTGATCCTTTCTGTACACTGACCAACATATTATTATTCATCACGTCATGACTATAGTTCGTGTGGTAGTGGCCAGCGATACGCTGCAGCTATGCTACGACGTATTAGCGGTATTCGAGCTCATCGCGCGCTCGAATTGTGGCACTGCATTGCTATCATGAGTGCTGAATATACGTACAGCTCCAGATAGTGATTCCTCTCAATTGTGATAAAATGTGGCTATCACTAAAGTTACGAATTGTCTGTATGTGAATTTGTAGTAACGCGCACGCATCATTCTGATGTAAACTTTGTGAGTTTACGGTGCGCTTACGGCAATGTGATGCATCTGTGTACTGTATCTTCTCGTTTTCTGTTCGTGTAAGCTGGGACTGCCTCTCAAAGCCGGCAGTAGCACATTAGGGAATTTTCGTTGGTCCTACCAACATGAAGTGTTCGGCGTTTTTACTCTCGCTTGGTGCCGTCGTCGCCTGCATCTCCACCCCACCACCAGTATTGGCGGAAATCACGACGTACAAGGAACGCTCCTACGGCGAAATCATCGACTACTTGCTGGAGTTGGAGACCAAGTACCCCAACTACGCCGAGGTCTTTAGTGTGCAGGACAAGTACGACCTGCCCAAGCGTCCAGAACTAAACTGCACTCGCGCCAACGTGACGGTCCCCTGTGAGAACTACGTGATCAAAATTACCGATGAATCAACATTGCCTGATCCGGAACGCCCCGAGTTGATCTTCAGTGGCGAAGTCCACGGCAACGAACGGGTGGGTCCCCAGGTTGTCGTTGAATTGGCGGGGCTGCTGCTTTCTCATGCCAACAGAGCGGATGGTAACCCGTGGCTTAAGCACCTTGTCAAGACTCGTACCATTGTGATCATCCCAACCCCCAATGCGTACGGCTACAACCACAACGTTCGCAGGGAGCTAAACGTTGACCCAAACCGGGACTTTCCGTACAATCTCGACAGTGGTGAAAAGTGCATGGTGACTATGGCGGCTCGGGCGCTGAACGAGTTGTGGCGCGATCACTTGTTCCAGCTCGGTATCACATTCCACGCTGGAACGGAATGCATCACCTATGAATGGGGAGGCAAGAACCACGTAATGGCGTCTGGAAAGAGCCAAAAAAGCCCCGATGATCGCAGTCAGCAACAACTATCTCGCATTATGTCGCGATTCGGAGGCAAATTCGAAGACAGCGGTGAGTACTACCCAGACGGCACCATGAATGACGTAGTGTATGCGGTGGACGGCGGCATGGAAGATTGGGGCTACGCCGCGTCTTGGGAAAATGAATTCACGACGCCTAAGCCCATTCGAACCTGCAATCCGACAAGCTACGGGGGATATCCAAGCGCTAAAACCACGTACAACAATGCAACCCATCGCGCTTTCAACGTCCTGATCGAGACGAGCCACACCAAGCAGCCAAATGCTACAAGTTTGGGCGACAGTTCTACGTTGTCGGACGAAGCTTTGAGTGATTATTTGCCATCCACGGAAATAATAGGCCACGTTCCTCGCAACGTACGCTTGTCGCTGTTATACATCGATCTGGTGCAGCCGTACTTGCTCTGGAAAACGCACCCGCAAAACGCAACCGTCAAGAAAGCAGCAGCGTTCCAATGGGAAGTTGCTGGAGCCATCACAGTGGACAGCACGCAGCTGAAGGTCTGGTCTGACAACCCCGCTAATTCTACCCTCACGCAAGCTCAGCACGGTGTTACGCGATGGTATCACAAGGATCTTGGCTTGAAGGCATGGGATAACAAGAAGGGATTGTTCTCCGCAAATGTGAAATTCGCGGCAGCGGGAACGTACTACGTCCAGGCCATCGCCACCGTCGATCAAAACTGGGCCGCTCAAGGCACCGGAGATGACATCCCAGTCCCCAAGGTGAAGCCGCAAACGCACATCGTCAACGCTCGCACCAATGAAGACTGGGTGTACTCCAACAACGGACGTGTCGTGCGGGGCCAACGAGTGTGGAGATCGCAGGTGGCGAAGATCGTCGTGGTCTAATCGCAAGCCCATTGAGCATCAAAGAACATTGCACCGGCAACTGGCATAGCGGCAGTGACTCCGGTGCATCACAATCGAGTACATCCATTCCGCCCTTGATGCGTGCAATTACAAGCTGAAGTCAATAAGTTGCTGACATGCAACATAACAACTTCAACTATAAAACAGTGCGGGTGTTAAAATCCATAAGCAGTTGGTAGAGAAGTTCTGTTCATCTTCTTCTTCCTGGCAAGTAATACCAGGCGCTCTTGGACCAGGGTGTTGGAGCGATAAATTGTAGCGGCTGCTTTGCGGCGAAGCTGAGCTGCGATCTGTCGAGCACGGAACGCGCGGAATGTTGTCTGGATAAGCTGCGCGGCTCGATAGCGAAGACGTCGCTCAAGTTCGAGTTTGTCAAACGTGTCGTTTGTGGTCGCCACTTCCCCCTTTACTGACTGGTCCCAAATGGCTCGATGGATCAGGTTACGCCGACGGTAATTGGGCTGCGGTTCTCGAGCTGAAACTTGTTTTCTTCTGCTAATTGCTGGCTGTGGAGTTGCCATGTATATCAAACGGGTTGGTTCTTGAAGCGATGCATCATCCAATAGCTTCACATCTGAATGTGTTGACAGATTTTCCTGTGGTTTTGCGAGCTTTGGCAGCATACTTGACGGACTTCGGAGAGCCTCCAAAAACGCCTCGTAGTTGATGTAGCCCTGGCGGTTGATGTCAAAGTACGCGAAGAGATAATCCAGATCTTGGTAAGTGATATCAATACCAACTTTCATAAGAGCACTCCTCAACTCGTACTTCATCAGGAGTGAGTCACCGTTGGAGCTAGACGCTTGTAGCCACTTGGTCAATACATTGAGATTCACTGGTGGCAGCGTTTTAGCAAGATTTGCTCCAGTTTGGTGTCCGTTAATGCGCATTCTAATTCTCTCAATGGCTCTGGACGCGTAGTACTCGACGTAATTGTAGTCAACTGTAGAATAGCTTGTAGCCTTTTCACTCCAATTAGTCGTCAACATACGATATAGAGACGACAGCACGATCGTATCCCTGTCATCGAGTGAGACTGCACAATGGTCCGCCACAAAGCATGATAGATCGTAAGCATCATCGTGCGTCAAACGCTTGTCCATAATGTTTAGCGAGTGGGCAAACGCTTTGACGTTCATGGCCTCATTTCCATCGCCCAGAACACGGTTGGCACCCAGCCGACGACACATGTTGTCCAGTGTTGGCCAGCTACTGACTCCAACTTGGTATGGTTGGGGAAAAAGTAGCAGCGCACGAAGATACGCCCACGCCTTGCTTGGGCGAGTATCATTTTCGACAACCGTCTCAGCTCCAGTTACTGCCACCGGAACAGCACCGGATTGTGGTGAAAGATTTATCGATACACCAGGAGAAACACTACTCGTCGAATTCTTGGCGTTCGACCCCGACGGTGACTCAGATTCTGGGCCTGGACCTTCCTCTGGCAGACGCCATGCTTGACGCATCAGTCGTTCAAAATCTGAGTCATTACCGATGCAAGCGCTGACATTCTGTAGAAGTGCAAACTCAAAGTCAGCAAGACTCCCATTGAAGGTAAGTGCTAAACGTAGGTCTTACCTGATAATATTTCACAAACGCCTCGAATGCGACGGTATTGCCACTAGAAGTGCAGATGGCTGACCACTCTTGCAGAAAAGCTGTGAGAGCTTCTAATTTACTTTGTCTTCCGTCTCGCACCTGAGGAAGGAATCCAACGTCGTAGTGCTTGATCATATCATCAACGTTCACGACACCACTGCCTGCTGGGGCCATCTGGTAAAACGCTTTTGCCACCAAATCAAGTCTTGCACCGCTTAGTGGTGGCCCGCGAAGATAATCGAGAAACTTGGTTATGTCGATGTAACCACGCTTCTCATGGCTAAAAGTTGCAGCGATGTCCTTCAGCTCACTCGATGATACTTTTACGCCTAGCTTTCTCAAGGCGAGACTCAACTCGGTGGGTGAGATTGCCCCAATCTTGAAGGGTCTAAGAACGGCCACAAGCGCATTGAGTCCTTGCATAGCTTGGCTCCTTCGGTTGCTGAGTCTTTTCAGCAAACGGCTGATGGTATCGACTTGCTGCGCCGTAGGGCTCGGAGTAGTCTTCGAGTGCGATATGCTTTTACAAGGTCGAACACTAGATGATGTCCCAGGACGAATGTTTTTCACTGCAGCGAGAATACCTTCGGTAGCAGCATCAACTCCAAACCGATTAGGTATTGGCGATGCAGAGTTCACTTGCTCTGCGGCACAAGACACGCCACAACAGGTACTGACTTTTCTCTTAGATGCCATATCCACTTTGTTGTTGCTAGAAATCCCCTTCACAGAGTTATCTGCGCGCTTCTTGCGTCTCTGGCCGTGAGGCGGGAGCTGCTTTGCTATCGATGAAACGGTTGGCGCTCGGAGTTTGTAGCGAGATCGTTCAACAGAAGACCCACTTTGTACTGCTGCTACTTTGGCAGCAGAAGAAAAGATGTCAGCTTTAGCGTTATCGTCTGCAGGATTGTGATTTACCTTCTCGGTAGCTGCAGCATTGAGTGCCGAACGCGGCGAGCCGGTGGCTTGACCACCAAATAGTTCTTGGCCGTTCTCATCGAACTGGTTGTTGTTCATGTTGTCTCCACCACCAACAATCTCTGCTATTCCTTCTTCTTGCTCATCTTTAACAACTTTCATTAGTGCAATGTCTTCACGAAATGATTCCGAGAAGCGAAAGTCCAAACTCTCGCCGTCACAAATCCACTCGCCGACCGGAAGAAAACTTAACCGCATCTGCTGGCCATCTTTGGCCCACGATGTAACCCAGGCTAAAACACTCGAAATCACGGATTTCACCAGGTCCTTACTGCAATTTTGCAAGTATTCGGCAGCTAGCCCTTCGACATCAATGTCTACAACTTGCCCATTCTGCCGTAAAGCAGGCGCCACGATGTTCCCACGCTTTCGGGATGCCAAACACAGCCGCGTCATATGCACAAACACCGGGTCTTGCACGAAAACGAGGTCATTGTTTTGATCAAATCCGAATGCACCAAAGTTCGTAATATTCACTGCCTTCAGTTGCAAAAGCTGCTTCTGTAAATGTTGTCCCACGGCTCTCCACATACTCTCCGGGCTGTTCACACCAAGGCTGGCTCTGATGGTGGCCGTGGCCTTGTGCAGAATATCCGGCGTTGTGAGAACATCCTCCGCGTCGGCTTGGTTTCCATAGTCCCACAACGAAGTTTTTTTAAGGTGATGCGAGGCATCGGAAATCCTCATCGAAGTCAGCGGTGCCGTAGAGTTTGCTAGAGTTTGCTGGAGGTGTGAAATCGGCGAGTGAAGCCCAACGGCTGAAAACTACAAAATGGGAACCGTCGTGAGAGGTTTCACGTTTTCACACCCTGTCTTCGTTACGTTTCACGGATCCCATGATCACCAGCCGTTCATAGCCACACATATCAGGAAATGTTAGGACGAGTTCAAGTTTAACGGCGTCAGTGATGCGCTGTCAACTACTGGTATTCTCCTGCTTTCCAATGTTCGCCTCGCAGTTCGTGCGTCCTTGCTTTGGTGAATAGCACCACTTAACCGCTGTAGCGGCCAACAAGATGAGGAGGAGGCTGCTCGAGCATGATGGACGGGTTGGCCTCGATGTACTCCTTGATAGTAGTTGAGCGATCACCCAGGTACGTCGTAGAGACGAAGTCATCGTACACATCCTGCAAACCAGAGAAAGTTAGCTCAGACCTCCATCTCACACAAGCCCGGTTGGGCTATAACTGCACATACCTGTCCTAACTTCTTGACAGCCAGCAGACAGTGGCGGAGGTACACCTGTACACAGCATTTTCGATTGAATAAACACCAGTAAGCTTACAACATGTACATCCTCCTGCAATAGCAAGCTACTGCGTACCCTGCACGGAAGGATGCCGCTCTGCGCGTCCCAGCCCCAGATGGAGTCCAAGCCGTACGCCTTGTACTTGGTGTCGAAAGTCTCCTGCCCACTACACACCAACACAAAAAAGTTAGCCCAACAATCGTCAAGCAAACCTTACTCCCTCGTAGCTTCTCACCGTTTGGCGATGTACTCCTCGTCGCTCCACCTTGTGCACATGAGCGCCTAAAACACCCACCCCACCTCGTCAGCCCCTCCCCATTTAACCCACCTCAACCCACCCACTCACCTCTCCCCCGGATGTCCCATCCAGCTCCTGGAACTTGGCGTTGATGATTCTGAACTCCTCCTCGCGCTCGTAGAAATCCGGCAGCAGCTCCTCCGGGATGTCGAACACGCTGACCAGGAACTTGCTCCCAACCGCCGGCTCCGTCGACAAACTCGCCACCTCCTAAATCACCCACCCACGTTAAAAAAAACCCTCACACCAACTAAAAAATCCCACTAATTAGACACTAATTAGTCTAATTCTATTGTTGCGGCACCTTGGTCTGGAGGTTGGCGATCCCGCGCTCGAAGAAGATGGAGGCCGGGTGCGCGAACACGCGGCGGTAGTCCAGCACGCGCGCCAGGCGGAAGTTGCGCACGCCGTCGCCGAACGTCGAGCGCGCCGACACTTCTGCACCCACCCACCCACGCACGCGTTAGCCTAAAACTTAGGGCATTTCGTCTCGTCTTAGGATAATTTACCGGACAGCAAGGACCCGAAGCCGACGATCGCCACCATTTTTTGATCGAAAATGAAGGACTGTAGTATTAATCAGCCCAATTGAATCCAACAAGTCGATTCTATTGTTGACTTGGTTCCACTATGCTCCATCATCCACCCAGGCTGTTAAAAAACACGTCAGCACAGTTGATGAGTGGAGCGTCATGGTCGTCACGGCGCTCAGGTTCGGGGCCCGCGAGGGGCCCACAGCTGTCGCGAGGCGGCGCAAGGCACACCGGGTGATAGCTGAGATCGCGGTGCTTCTGTTGATATGCGTGGCGTCCACTCTGCCGCTCGCTGGCGCCGCACAGCCGCAGTCGAAGCTCTGCAGATTCTATGAGAACCCGTTGACACAGGAATTCATCGCGCAATTGCGCGACTACGACGCGCTGGAGGCGCAGGAGCAGCTCGTGAGCAGCTGCGTAAGCTCCGCCGCGTCCGGTTACGGGCTGCAGGTGGCTGGCAGGTCCCCGTTCGCTCGACAGATGCCCACAGACTTCGTGGTGCTGCGCATGTTTTACTGTGGAGCTGGCAGCAACCCAGAAGCCGTAGGAGGCTCTGTGTGTCATGGCTCTGAAGCTGCAATGCGGCACTATGAGAAGAGCAATGCAACGCGGCGGATTAAGGCCGTCAGAGTGAACAAAGAGTACCGGAACCTGCAGCTGCTTGGGCTGGACGAGCACAGAGAACAGGGCCACAAGCTGCAGACGGCGGGCAGCAAACGCACGGTGAACGAGCCGGCGAGAGAGCTCTTCGGGCTGAGGAAGGAGCCGGCGTTACTGGTGGACACGCTTGGCGTGAGAGAGCTGTGGGACCGAGGGTTTAAGGGGCAAGGGGTGAAAGTGGGCATTTTTGATACGGGTTTGTCGTCGAAGCTGGCGAATGTGAAGGAGAGGATCAATTGGACCCACGAACCGAAGAATACGGACTCGGTGGGTCATGGAACTTTTGTCGCGGGCGTGATTAGTGGCACAGATGAGAAGTGTCCTGGAATTGCACCCGAAGCGGAGCTGTTCGTGTTCAGAATGTTTACAGGAGAGCAGCTTTCATTTACGTCGTGGTATCTCGATGCGTTTAACTATGCGTTGTTCAAGGGACTTCATGTGCTGAACTTGAGTACAGGAGGACCAGATTTCCAAGACCTGCCGTTCGTCGACAAAGTCCAAGAACTGGCGGCGAATGGGATCATTCTGGTAGGTGCTATCTCAACCCGAGCCTTGGTGCTGTTAGGATATTCAAGCTGACAAGTTGTTACTTTTGCCGGTAGGTATCTGCAGTTGGAAACGATGGGCCTCACTACGGATTGCTCTCGAATCCAGCAGATCAAGCAGAGGTCATTGGTGTTGGAGGTATTACGAAAGATAACGAGATCGCTGAATTTTCATCTCGCGGTATGACCACCTGGGAGCTTCCGTTTGGTTCAGGCCGTGTTAAGCCCGACATTGTTACTCTTGCTGAAGATGTTCCAGGGTCTGACGCGTCCGGTGGGTGTAAAGTCCTCTCCGGTACCAGTGCATCAGCCCCAATCGTGTCGGCGTCGATTGCTCTTCTCGCATCGATGATCCCTGCTAAAGAGCGGTGGAGTTTGTTAAACCCAGCATCAATGAAACAAGTTTTACTGGAGAGCGCTGACAGACTGGAAGCTCGCCGCGATTCGGAACATGTGGTTCGAAACCACATTTTTGAGCAAGGAAATGGAGTACTGAATATCTCGAAGGCGAGCAAGGTGATTGAGAGTTTATGGGTCCGACATAGGATCGCTCAAAACGCAACACAAAGCGGGAAAGAGGTCGCTCGTAGCGTGCTGAAGCCAAGTTCGTTCCCGGACAGGATTGACATGACGGACTGCCCTCGCATGTGGCCGTATTGCTCCCAGCCGCTTTACCACAACGCGCTACCTCTGATGGTTAATTTAACTATTATGAATCCTGCGTCTGTCGTGGGAACGATCAAAACGCCGCCGCAGTGGATTAGTGACGCAAACGGTCAACACCTAACGGTGTCGACTTCATCGCCTTCTGCGATTTGGCCGTACTTCGGCTCGATTGGTGTTTTTATCGAGGTAAACGAGAAGGCTGCTGCATTTGAAGGCATCGCGAAGGGAGCGCTGCGGCTTGAAGTGGAAAATGCCAATCAAATTGATGAGCTCCTCATTCCTGTGACGATCAAGGTCATCCCTACTCCCCCGGCGTCTAAGCGAATTCTGTGGGACCAGTTTCACAATATTCCTTACCCGTCTGCGTTTGTACCGCGGGACAACCTCGAAAACCAACATGATCTGATGGACGTAGGTGGCGACCACCCCCACACCAACTACCACCAGCTGTGGAACTTCCTAACTAGCGAGGGCTTCTTTGTGGACATCTTGCCGTTTGAATATTCATGTTTGGACCTCGGGCAGTATGGTGTCGTGATGGTCGTCGATCCGGAGGAAGAGTTTTTTCGGGATGAAGTTGTGGCGCTGCAAGCTGCAATCAAATACTCGAACGTCTCCCTGGTCGTCTTCGCCGATTGGTACGACAATCGAATGCTCGACTCGCTGGAGCTCTTCGACACGAGTACATTAAGCAAATGGCGTGCCATCACAGGAGGGGCGAATATCCCAGCAATCAACACTTTACTCCATGACTTCGCCATCGCGTTTGGGGACGGCGTCGTCCACAGCTCCAGTGTTTCGCTACTGAATTCAGGCAACGACTCGTCGTACCCGTACTGGTCCGGGTCGTATCTCACAAACTTCCCGGTGGGCGGATACCTCGGATACATCGACGCTGCTGACCAAAGTGCAAAAACACTGAACGGGTCCGAGCAGGAATTAACGGACGTTCCAGTGCTGGGCCTGTACCAAGTGCCGTCAACCTATGGCGGTCGCATCGCTGTCTTCGGCGACAGCTCGTGTCTCGATTCGAGTGTGCACCCAGCAGCAAAGTTCCGTCACTGCTTCGGGATGTTGCGTACCATTCTCCGCTTCACCAACGATGCCGTGCTCCCATCGTCTATCGCCCCGCAAGACGACTCGGCAAGCACCGGGCTGCAGCGTCTCGAGCTGGAGTTCGTAGCGGACAAGTCCCGATTGCACCCGTTGGTGGATCTGCAAGACGAAAACATTTGGCAGCTTCGTGCCCGTCACACCGAGTTCGCCAAGCACTCCAAGGTGCTCCAAGCCAGCGAGGGCAAGTCCATCCACCGCAGCTTCTGCAAGTTTTACGCCAAGGAGCAGTGCGTCGACGGCCGGCAGCACCAGCGAGTCACCACGCAGACGCTCACGTGATTCTCACACGTCGCAGAGTCACTCAAGTGAATCGGTGCGTCACTACAGCATTGGCGACTAAGGAGCAGCACCAGCATGACGACGAGCTCCGCTACCAGCTCCGTGGAGCTGTACATGGTGCTGTCCAACAAGAGCGGGCGCCAGAACCTCGGCACGTACTTGCGCACAGCCTCCGCGTTCGGGACGACCCAAGTTTTGGTCGGTACGTGGCAGTAATGGCTGGCGGTTGATGCGCATGTTGTGACGCACAGGTGAAGACTAACGGTTGGCTGGTGCGGTGGCGTGACGACGGCGTAGTCGGCTCTGAGCGCTTCGGGACGCACGGCGCGCACCGCGCGCAGAAGTACGTGGATGTCGTGCACGTGTATGACTTCGCAGAGGCGCGCGAGTACCTGAAAGCCAAGGGCTGCACCATCTTCGGGCTTAGCAAGCAGTCGCAAGCGTCTTATGGTGCGTCTTATCTCCCGTCGCCTTCGTAGAGGCTTCCTGCAGGGCAGGAATCTTGCTTACCAGCATGGATATGGGTCCCGAAGCAACTGACTGAGGCCGTTGATATTCTATGTGTGATGTATCAGCGGCGCACGCCACGCCGTACGAAGGAACCAGCGCATTCGTCATCGACAACGAGGTGGGCCAGCAGCTGTAAAGATTTCTCTCTCTCTCTGCAATCTAGAGAGACTATCACAACCCGAGTTTCGCTAACTTGTATGCTCCATGTGTTGCAACTGCAGTTCCCTGGGCTCTCGGATGAGCAGCGCGCTATCTGCGACCACTTCGTCCACGTGCCGTTCCACGGCGACCAAACAGAGGTCTCCAAGGCGCTGGCACTGGACACCACCGTCGTTACAGCCATTACGCTGCACCACTTCACCGCATTCGCCCAATTCCCTGTGCGCGCAATTGAAGCTACCAGTACGCAGGGCAAGTTCGTGCTGGACGCGTACCCGACGTTCGACCCGGCTCAGAACAAACGCGGCGAGGAGAAGGCGGCGATGCGTGAGGCTAAACGCGCTAATGCCGATGACGGGCTCTCGGAGGGAGACGGACTTGGCAGTATGTTCGAGTGAAGTTGGTAGCCCTCGTGACGAATGCGATCCGGGACACGGCAACAAAACAAAAATGCACGCTGCTCATATTAAGTTATCGGTCCGGGCGGCAAAGCATCTGAAGATAGAGAAGAGGGGCCAAGACAAAACGCCCTGATACTGTAAGCAGCAGTCAGGCTCGCCGCACCTCCCGTGTGGTGCGCGCTCTCCTCGCTCGCCGTGTGTACAATTGCACTCTTCATCAAAGCTTTGTCGCCTGTGTGGTGGTGGTGGTGGTGTTGTCTGCGCCAACGCGCGCAGTCCGTATGTCTGTGTTGCCAGTGATAGTGATCTATATGGATGTGTTGAAGCCCATGAGATGCATGTCGAACGCGTGTTGCGACGCCTGTTTCTTCTTGCGCTCCAGGAGCACGGCCTCGCAGAGTCGACACGTCTTGACCCTGTCGTCCGGGTCGTCGTCGTCGCGCACGAAGGAGATGGCGGAGACCGCGCCGGACGGCTTGAGGCACTGCGAGCAGAAGAGCATTCCGCAGTGGTAGCAGCTGCACTGGTGGGCGCGAATGTGCATGCCCAGCAGCTTCTTGATGAGGTTCCCGAACGCCTTCTTGGGGTTGATGAGCGTCTGCGACTTGCAGCGCATGCAGGTGCTGCGCTGCGTCATGGGCAGGTAGGCCGGCGCCTTGCTGATGCTGCGGACCATGAACTGCTTGACGCGGCTGGAGGCCACCTCGTAGCACATGAGTCCGTCCGTGTTGAGCGCCAGCATCGAGGCTCCAAAAGCCACGAGCACCCCGGAGATCACGGGCAGGTCCCGCCGCGCCGCGAGGTGCAGCACGGCGACCCCCTCAGCCTCCGTGTTGGGGTCGGCTCCAGCCTCCAGCAGTTTCACGACGAGCGTCGGGTTGTCGATCTTGAGCGTGAGCATGTGCACGGCCAGCGGCGTGAGGCCGCGCTTGTTCTGCGCGTCGACGCTGGCGCCCGCCTCCAGCAGGCGCTCGGTGACGGCGAGGCACGAGGGCAGGCGCCAGTTGCCCGTGGCGAAGTGCAGCGCCGTGTTGCCGTTGAAGTCGGGCGCGAGCAGCAGCTCCTCGCCGCTCTCGTGGCCCAGCAGCGCGTCCAGCACCTGCAGGTCGCCCTTGCGCACGGCGATGTGCAGCGGCGTCTGGCCGTGGTGCGGCTCGCGCAGCGCCAGCAGCACGGACGAGATGGTGGAGCTCGTGCTCGTGAGGCTGCTGGAGCGCGAGAAGCTGGCGGCGCTCGAGGACGCGATGGACGTCTCGAGCGCCGAGTCGCGCACATTGTAGCCGCGCTTGTTCAGCAACCCCAGCATGCTCTTGAGGAACAGCTCGTCCGCGTTGGGCTTGCCGCCGCCGAGCGGGGGGCGCCCGCTGCTGCTGCCGTGGCTGTGGTTGTTGCTGTTGCTGCCGCTCTCCTCGTCGTCCGAGCTGGCGGTCGTGCCTTCCGGGGACTCGGCCGCGGCCTTGCCGGGCGCAACGAGCGGGGGCGCCACGTCCCGCAGGAGGCGCGAGTCGCGCAGGTCCACCATGCTCATGTGTATATTATACTATATCCCAACCGGTCCGCGCTTCGCCTCCCCCAGCCCCGCGTGGGTTTCTGAGCGCTAATGTGCTAATGCGCGATACAAATTCGGAGTGAACCGCACCCAATCCCGAATACTGGCCCCTGGCGGGACCCCTCCATCTGAGAAAAAAGGAGGCTTTTTTCGCCAATGAAGGGGTCCCACTGTCTGCAGGCACCGCATGGAGAGCGCTGCGCCAATGGCCGGCTGGCAGGAGACTGCTGTCGGTGGCGCGAGTACACGCGACGCCACGGAGCAGCCTTTTTTCTCGCCGCTTTTTTTCTCTGCAACTGCTGGCGCGCACAAACCACTTGGGCTGAGTATGACGGGATAAATTGTGATTCTCCGGAGACCGCGAGACTAGCTTGAGCGAGCGAGCCTGCAATAGTTACAGCCGAGTACATGTAGAGATTTTCCGATCGACAGCGCGAATGCAGGCTCGACCCGCTCTCCAGGCTTGCAGGTTGCCGACCACGTCACTAACTTCAGAAACGACCTTTTGCAGGGTTCATTCGATCGTCGTCAAACAGAAAAAGATCGTTTCGAGGCGCAACCTCCGACGCACCCCGATGCACCAGGCCACATGCCCGCCATCCGCCCTATATCGCCGCCGAGACCACTCGCTGGCTGCTGGTAGCTCGCCTTGTCGGCGGCCGACTGGCGCCTTCCGAAATGTTCTGCTTGGCACGCGATAGCAAATCCGCTTCGAGTCACCAGCTGTGCCACCCCCAAAAACAGTCCAAGCATCGAGCAGTGCCGGTCTCGGCGCGCTCGGCTATCCCATCAGTCGAACTCGAGTGGGCTGGTCCTCAGCGACTTGCGGTACATGTATCCGTACAGTAGCCCTCGCTCAGCGATGGCTACTATACGGATACCGCAAGTCCCGAGCCAGCAAACGGCTTCGACCGGGAACTCGGAGCTGTGTCTTGCCGTTGACAAGACAGCATCGCGTTGCGCACCGCTGCGATTATCGACCAACACGCGATGCGAGGCAAACGAACCCGCCAGCCGCGACAAGTACACTGTACATGTACTCCACGAGGCTACAACTCGACGGAAGCAACTCCAAATCGCTACGGCGTAGTGTAGTCAACCGCGAAAACGGTCGGGGGCGCATGCAACCACCGCCAGAATCCGGGGCACACCGGCCGATACCGGAATTCGTGTTGCCAAGACAGACTCGCGTTACCAACTGCGATTGCCACCGCAAAAGACCCCCAGCGGCTCAAAACCACACGTGATGGACCACCTAGGCGGCAACATCCTACACGTACAATTCAGTGAATAACGCACGAACAGGAGCTGCATGTAGCCTCAAAGCACGAAGCTGTCGACAACGACTGGAGAATTTTTGCGCACACTCAGATCCTGCTACCACTAGGTCCACACTATCAAGTAATGGCTTGCTGCGTCCTGCTCGTGGAGCACGAGAGCAGCACGACGGTCTCCGCTACCTAAACAAATCCGCGCTGGCGGCTTTGCCTCGTCACGACCACTTCAACTTGGCGCCACCAGGTTTTGGCGACTTTATCTGGGCTCTCTCCCAGATAGCCACAACAGGGTGTCTGTACCCACATACTTTCCTCTTCCAGGTGTTATTTTGCTCACATAGAGCTCATACAGGGGGATGACGTCCCTTCCCTCCACCAGAACCGGGGGCCATACTGATTGTGCAATGTGAGCCGTTACGTGCCATTGCATATCAGGCACTTCGCGAAAGTCGTCGGCGACGAGAGGCCCCCCTAGTTACTTGACCTCGCGATGCTCGGAGCGCTGAGAGCCGCCCCGACGCTGCTGGCGCTGGCCGCGCTGGCCTCCGTTGCGCAAGCCAAAGACCGCTGCACCGCCATCATCGTCGGCGCTAAGGTGCGTTCACGCGAAGCCTGACGAGTGCGCCGGCAAGTGTTGACTCGACAGCTTGTGGCTCTGGCGTGACTTGTGTGCAGGCTTCGACCACGGGTACCCCCATGACGACGCACACGAACGACTGCTCGTCCTGCGACTTCCGCATCGCCAAGGTGCCGGCCCAGACGCACCAGGACGGCGCGCAGCACGACGTCGTGCTCGCCGCCTTCGACTATCCTCGCTACGGTACGTGCAACGTTGAGACCAATCGACTGGTTGATCTCTGCTAGTTTCAAGTTGCTGACAGAGATGACGCTGTGGTGTTCGTGCAGTGGGCGGGGCTCGAGGCAAGGAGTACCTCCCGGAGAACCTCGACACGCGCTTCTACAACTGGACCGCGACGCCAGCCATTGGCAGCATTCCGGAGGTAGCGCAGACCTTCGCCTACATTGAAGGTGCGTATGGTATTATCAACGAGCACCAGGTGGCGATCGGAGAGAGCACCTGCCCCGCGCGCTTCTGGAGCAAGCCGCTGACGCAAGGCGGCGAGGCGCTGTTTGACGTGGGAGAGCTCTCGCGTATTGCGCTGCAGCGCGCCACCACCGCGCGTGAGGCTGTGCAGGTTATGGGGGACCTCGCTGTCCAGTACGGGTACTACGGCGCTGTCTGGGAGGGACAGGATGTGTACGACGAGGCTGGCGAGGCGCTGACGGTGACTGACACGAAGGAGGCTTGGATCTTCCACATCCTGCCTGATGACACGGGAAAATCTGCGATCTGGGCTGCGCAGCGTGTGCCTGACGATCAGATCAGCGGCGTTGCCAACCAGTTTGTCATTCGCGAGTTGGACTTAAGCCGCCCGTCGGAATTCCTCGCCTCTCCGAACGTGCACGACGTGGCCATCCGCAACAACATTTGGAAGCCCGACCAGGGCACGCCGTTCGATTTCACGCGCGCGTACGCTCAACCCCGCAAGGAAACCCACCAGTTTTACTCCACGCGCCGCATCTGGAGATTGTTTACTCTGGCCAACCCGGCATTGGCCCTGTCTCCTGAGACCGATGTGCTTGCTACCGATTACCCGTTCAGTGTTAAGCCGGCCTCCCCGCTGTCTCCTCGCGACATCATGCGCTTCCAGCGAGACCACTACGAGGGCACGCCGTTCGACATGACCAAGGGCCCGAAGAGCGGCCCGTACGGAGACCCTGACCGATACGACCCGGCGCCGAACGGAGACCTTACTCAAGCCGATATCGACCGCGGTCACTTTGAGCGCGCCATCTCGATCTTCCGCGCTAGCTACTCGTTCGTCTCCGTCCTGGACCGCTACAACCCTGACAACGCGTTCCTTTGGTTCGGTCAGTACGCCCCGCACGCCACAACGTACTCCCCTGTGTTCGTTCAGGTGAGCGAAGTGCCTAAGCAGCTTTCGCGCGGATCGCTTTATGCGTTTGACCGCGATTCGTCCTTCTGGATCCACGCTCTCGTTGGTAACTGGGCCGCGCGCTTCTACTCGTACGCGATTTCTTTCGTCAAGAGGGTCCAGGACGAGGTTGAAAGTCACGCGGATGGAACGCTCAACAGCGTGATCGTTGAGGCTGCGCAGCGCAAGCGGAACGGCGGTGTGCCGGCTCTCGTGGACTTCCTCACCAAGGAAAGCGAGAAGTACGCGCAGCGCGCTCACAGCTCGTCTGCCGACCTGTTCGACTACCTGGTCACGGCTTTCCACGACGGCTACCAGGTCTCCAACTTCTACGCGAAGATGCTGACGGTGCAATCCATCTTCTACCCGAAGTGGTGGCTGCAGGAGGTGGGCTTCTTCGACGGCGCCGAGGAAAGCGGGGAGGCCGATGCAGCCTCCGCCTCCGCGACATCCGAGACTGCGGCCCCACCAGCGCCCAGCAGTGAAGTGGCCACCGCCAAGGCGGAGATCGTCGAGGTGGCCCACAAGGGCTCCGTGTCGTACTTCACCACGACGGTGCTGGTGATCCTCGCCGGTCTCGCCGGGCTCTTCTTCGGCCGCAAGTTCCACGGCCCGCTCACCAACAAGAAACAGGGCTACCGACCGCTCCAGTAGGCAGGCCCAGAATCCGCCAGCAGCACCTTGCACTTAGTGTAGCCATGTTTCGCCCAGAATGATTGCTTTCGCTGATGTAGGAATGGTACCACTTTCATGGTACATTCTCGAATATGTCGTTTATCCGCACGACCCACCAGCTCAGTACCGAATTTGCCTTGAATCGTAGAGATCGTGGACATCGCAGACATGGTGAGCGTGACCCTCCACGTGTACGACCTGAGCCACGGCATGGCGCGGCAGCTGTCGCCCGCGCTGCTGGGCAAGACCATCGACGGCGTGTGGCACACGGGCGTGCTGGTCTTCGGCCAGGAGTACTTCTTCGGCGGCGGCGGCATCCAGGCCATGGCGCCAGAGCTGGTGGTGCAGCGCTACGGCATGCACCCGGTGCGCACCGTCGCGCTGGGCGAGACGAGCCTCTCGCAGCCAGAGTTCGAGCAGTTTCTGCGCGCCAACAGCGCGCGCTTCACGGACGCCACGTACGACCTGCTGCGCCACAACTGCAACAATTTCTCGGACGAGGCGGCCAGGTTCCTCGTGGGCTCGGGCATCCCTCAGTACATCCTCGACCTGCCCAACGAGGCGCTCAACTCGCCGTTCGGGTGCGTGTGGCTATGCTATTAAGAGGTTGTGGTGCGAGGGACATGGGTTGGGTGCTGACTTGCTTTGTTTTGTGGTGCAGTACGATGTTGAGGCCGATGCTGGAGAACATGAACAACCAAATGCACGCAGCGCCAGGCGACCAGCTCTTCTCGATCCCGTTCAACGACCCGTCGCGAGCCAATCTTGCTGTCCCTGCAGCTGCTACCACCACGGCTGCTTCTGCAACTGGCAGCTCGTCCGTGGACCTGGCGTCGCGGCGGTTTAAAATCTCAGGAACGCCGGCGCTCCACTTGGACAAGATGGTGAAACGCGTCAAGGCACTTAACACTCAGGAACTGCTGTCGGATGACGAAGTTTCGGCGCTTGATGCTCTGGCGGCGCACATTGCAGCGGACGAAAAGGAGGTTGATGCGGCCAAGAGTGAACAGTGGTGGAAGACCGTCAGCAAGCTGCTGGCTCATGGCCACGAGTCACAATTCTTCTTCCCTGCGCTGGGTGTGTCACGCGTGCTGCTGCTGCTACCTTCTGACGTGTCGGTGACGACAAAAGAGAAGAAAGCATGCTTTGAGTCAATTGTGCACGCAACGGAAGCAGAGCCTTCGCCGATGACGGCAGCCCAGAAGACGCTGCTGCTTGCTGTGCTTCTGAACGCCTTCGCCAACGCGGGGTTCAGCGACTTGGCGCTCTCCGGCTCGACTCGATTTTTGCCGTTCGTGTTTGCCACCATCGCCGACCCGTCCAGCAGCCAAGAAGCTCGCGTGCTCAGCGCTCACATCATCAGCAACTGCTGCTTGGCGCTCAAGATCGGGGAGGAGGTGGTTGTCACCACCATCGTGTGTGGCGCCGTCGAGACGCTGGACCGCATCTCCAGAGCTCAAGCGTCTTCTTCCGTGCAACAGCAGACGATCGAAGGCATTATCGTCGGCCTCGGTCGCTTGCTGCACAACTTCGAGGCTGCGCGCAGTCTGTCGGTCGAATTGGGCCTCGCTGAGGTCATCCGCCGCCTCAACGTGACGCCAGGCCTCAACGCCATCCAGCCGCTGCTCTCCGAAGTCAGCGCGATGATTTAGGCCACACTTACACACACGATTAATACAGAGAGATCTATCTAGCAACCAAGCGTCTAATTTGCATGATACGAGGGTAATTGCAGTTGAAGACCTCACACAGGTGACTAATCATTAGGTCTACTATAGTAAAACACAATACAATATACGTCTATATCCGTAATTTTTATTTAACTATGGGGATATATACGTTATTATCATGATCCCAATCAACTGCCGCGTCCACTTTCGTATCCGAAGCCCCACGTCAAGACCTCCGCTCCCTCCTCGCCCGCCATGCAGCTCGTGAAGCAGGTCAAGTCCTTCGGGGGCGTCATCAAGCAGTACTCGCACGAGAGCGCCACCACCAAATGCACCATGAAGTTCAGCATCTTCCTGCCGCCCACCGCCAGCGACAGCCACAAGGTGCCCGTGCTCTTCTACCTGGCGGGGCTCACGTGCAACGACGAGCTGCTGTTCGTCAAGGCGCCCGAGGCGCAGAGGGTGGCGGCCAGTCGTGGCATCGCCATCGTCACCACCGACACGAGTCCGCGCGGCGTGAGCATCCCCGGGGACGAGGACAACTGGGACTTCGGCACGGGCGCCGGCTTCTACGTGGACGCCACGGAGCCCAAATGGGACGAACACTACCGCATGTACTCGTACGTGACCAAGGAGCTGCCGGCGCTCGTCGCCGCCAACTTCCCCGTGCTCGAGGACATGCAGTCCATCATGGGTCACTCCATGGGCGGCCACGGAGCGCTCGTGCTCGGAATCCGCAACCCGGTACGACCAGTCTTCAATGCATCGAGTGGAGTGGGGGTGGTACTGATTTTTTGTTGTTGCTACGGCGATGCAGACCCAGTACAAGTCCATTTCGGCGTTCGCACCCATTTCGCACCCGAGCCAGTGCCCGTGGGGCATTAAGGCTTTCACGGGCTACTTGGGTGTCGACCAGGAGACCTGGAAGGTGAGTTTCTTTTTTTCTTTGATGGATAAAACGTGTAGTTTGGAAGTTGTGCTGACAGTGTACGTTGTGCTAATTTTACTTGCAGGAGTACGATGCAACACAGCTTATCTTGAGCCAGGGCCCCATTACGCAGCCGATTCTGATCGACCAGGGTCGCGAGGACAACTTCTTGCAGGACAAGCAGCTGCTGCCGGAGGCTTTCGAGGCCGCGTGCAACTCAGTCGGCCAGAAGGTGACGCTTCGCATGCAGGTGAGTTTTGCTGCACTGATTCGTAGTACTTTGCTAGATGATGCGCTAGTCTTACCAGTGGATGTTGGTTTTGTTTTGCAGGATGGATACGATCACAGCTACTACTTCATCGCGTCGTTTGTGGAGGACCACGTCAACTACCACGCCGATGCTCTGCTTCAGTGAAGAACATCGACCCGTTGAGTTGAGTCAAGTCGAGTCCAAACCATGCCACTAGGCGAAGGAAAATGTCAATCTGCTATTGGAGAATACGAAGCTTCATATTTTGCTAGCTACCGTTTGGGGACTGTACTCACTACTTCTACTACTTTTAAAGGGTAAGCCCCCGCCACCCTATCATGTTTGCAGCGGCTCTTGTTGAAGAGAGCCGAGACCGTTGAAATTGGATGACGAAGACATTGTGATGTCGGATGATGACGAAGAAATCGGCAAGCAGGGTGCAGAGCAGTACGGCCCAGTAAACGAGAACTCGGCAGGCTCTTGGCTCGGACTCGACGCCGAAACACCCAGGAACGGTGTTGTGTGCGCTGGCGGCACAGGAAGGTCACCCTTGCGTCGAATGCGGCAAGACTGATCGAAGGTCACATCACCGAAGACGTAGCGATATTCGCAGAACTCTGGGAACTCGCAGTGAGCGTGGCGATAGTTCCAGTAGCAGTCGCTGTCGATAACCGGCGGGCGAGATGACTACGGTATCGATCAACGCATCAAAGCGATTGTTAGGTTGCAGTTCTTCAGATAACACTATCACATTCGATTGACTTACCTTGTCCGAGTTTGTTTTTCCATTAAAAATGTGACGCAACTCGGCGCGCAGCTCGCGCAGAAATGCCGGGTTAGAAAGGATATCACGATGACCAACGCCATCGATCTCCCACACTCCTGTCTGGAAAGAACACACATAGTATGTGAGTTGACAAAGAAAACATCTAAAATGCACCTGTGAGCTGTGTACGCACCGACTGCGTGATTCCGTCGACTCCTTTAGAACTCTCGAAAAACGTTATCCTGTCGCGGTTAAGCGATCCAAAGAGCCCTGCAAAGAAGCTCGCAGTACCGCCAGCACCGTAGGAGGATGACTCACTGTCCGCTTCACAAATCGGTTGCTTCCCATTCAGCAGCGAGTACTCGGCGTGATGGTTGCTCGCATGGCGTACAGCTCGAACGCGTGTGATGTTTTCTGCGGAAAAGTAAACGGATTGCGGCGTTTGGGTGACTCGCACTGACGAGCCTTTAGTACCCAGCCAAGTGTGTGCCCAGGAGAGCGAGTGGTAAGGGACCGTGCCATCTCCCGTCTTGCTGCAGGTTGGCTCTTGCCCTTCTTCATCTGAGTACTGCAGCTGGAACCAATGCCCAGGTGCGCCTCCATTCTCGTACTCGTAAAAGTTTTTAGTCTGTGCAGCATGATGAAACGAATGTCAGCTACAACTTTGGCTGCGGTGATGATAAGGCTCGAAAACTCACCGGAACATTGACGCCATAGACACTGTAAACGGAAGCAATGGGAGGACGTTCCCATGGCTTGAAAAAATCTAGGACGTGATCATTCACGTAAAACTTCTGGCGCAAAATCTCTAGTTTGGCGAAGATGGGATCATGAGCCGACATATCGCGGAATAGCTGCCCTGATGCAATGTCAGCGCTCGTGTAGTTGCGCTGCAGCACATGGTCATCTCCAGGAATAAGCCCCTGCTGAGATCGAACTCGGATAAGCACTTCGTCGTCCTTCGCCGAGTTCAGACCAGAAGGAATGGGCATAAAGCTCAAGATGGAGCCTGCAACGCATAGGTCAGAGTGGTTAGACAAGGCAAGAATCATCGAACAAGAGAGAACATACCGAACGAAACAACGAGCTTTCGCATCTCGCTCTGCGTGACCGGGAGACCCTCCGTCAGTCCCGACGAGATGAGCTCAAGTGATTCCGCACTTCCGAGCAACGGCGAGCCGACAGCAAAATACGCCGAAATGTGGCGATCGATCCACTTCTGCCAGTTGTTGCGCCCCACCTCCTCCTTCAGCCACTCGAGGAAGTACCTGAACACTCCGTTACCCATCGAGTGCGCGATCACCACCAGACCGCCGATGTTTCCGTCGAACTCCACCGTGTACTCGATCTTCTTCTTGAGCGACAAGAAGTACTTGTCGCGCTCCTGCATCTTGCTGGGCGGCAACCTCCAGTCGTACGTGGCAACAATCAGCTGGTCCGGGTCGAGCTCAAAGTGCTGCACGAGGTCATGGATAATGTCTCTCCACACGGTCGACAGCGGGCCGGTGACAATGCCCGGATCCAGCTCGGACACCGCTTCAAGGCCTTGGGAAGCGCTGCGACCCCAAACAGCAAAAACACGAAGATTAAAACTCGTTAGTCGAACCAAATGGCTGCTGAGCAGCATCTATCCCCCTCTCTGGCCCGCACCGCAGCTTGCACTCGAGCTCCTCCTGCGTCGTGATGTCCAGCTTCATGCAGCGGATCCAGCAGTCGCTCTGCGCCAGGACTCGCGCTATGTCGATCCACAGCCGGTCGCCGAACTTGATGTCTCGGTACAGGTTCTTGCGGAAACCGGTCTCGCAGCGGTGGTGGCTCCAGGACTGCAGCTGCGACGACGCGAAGCCCGGCATGAGCAGCACGGGCCGCGTGCGCATCACGCCGTCCTTGGCGGCGGCGGCTGTGGCCAGCGCCAGCGTCAGCAGCAGCCCCAGCAGCGCCCGCATGTGCATCGCGTTTTGCTCTCCGACGTTGGGCGTCCCGCTCCGGAGCAATTGTGACGCACTAGCGCCAATCGTCGTGCACTGCCCTGAGTCGCCTCCGCTCCGCAGCCGACACCTTCGACCAGTTTCATCCGGAGGCCCGGAGAGCTGATTCGTCCATGTGCGCTTTCTCTTGTCCAGATCCAGCAAGAAATATCGACATATGCTGATAACGACATCGCCGTTTTCAGTAATGATATGGATTTATAGTCCTCTGAGTACATGGCTACATGACACTAAAGCCAGGTATAGGTAGGCTTATGGACGTGCGCATAAACAGGCCGCGCGAATTGTTTACACCAAGCAGTTTCAGAGGCGAGCGTCAAGCAACGGCAACAAGGGCAACTTGACCATGACCAGACCCGTGACGTCGCCCGTTTTCGGGCCCTGACGCGTCTGAGAATAGCTGCGACCAGGCAGAACTATTGACGGTGCCACTGTTCCGGTGTAGTTAGCCATGGCCTCCGCGTTCTACTGGGAGTGCGAGGCCTTCCAGGTCGCGGTGGCGCCGTGGAGCAGCGACCCGAGTCGCCAGCGAGCGGTGTGCGCGCGGGTTTCGGTGGCAGAGCAGCGGACGCCGGGCTTCGCGCTGCGTTTCGACTTGGAGCTTCTGGAGAAGCCCGCGGAGAACGGAGCAGAGATGGGAACCGGCCGTCACCTGATGCGGCTTGTGAACCAGCGGCAGATGCTGCGCGCCTTCGAGTTCGCGTTCGTTGGACCCGAGGCTGAACAGCGGCGGCCGCCCGGCGGGGAAGAAGGCGGGGACGAATTATTGGACCGGCAGCTGAAGAAATGGCTGGCGGGCGGCGGGCAGGTGCAGGCTCCCCCGAAAGAGGAGCTGGCAAGGTGGCTGCTGGCCTGGATGATCGTGGCTCCGGCAGGAGAAGACTCCGAGGGTGACAAACTCGCAGACGAGTGGGTCGTGCTCATGTGCGGCGAGAAAGGCGCCGAGTACGTGTACAGTGCCGAGCAAGACTTGGAGCTGTTCGCGGGTGAGCCAGGAGGCGACTCGAGCGAGCCCGTGGTGGATGATGGCGGCGGCAAGGACCTTGAAGAGCGTGATGATGACAGCGAGCAGGAAACAGAGGACGACGAGGATTTGCCCCCTCCGTATGAAGAGGTTGAAGTGATCGAGTCATCGCCCCCGTCATATGATCCACCCGAAGAGGAAACTGAAGTTGAAGCTGTAAATTCTGGAGACGAAAAGCAAGAAGATGCCGCAGTGGCTCGACCAGCGGAGACCAAACGATCCAGGGGTTCGAGTCGAGACTCGCCGTCTGAAGATGTGCAGATGAAGCAGTCGTCTAAGAAAGAAACGTCGGTCCGAAGTAGCAGTAATCGCATCTTAGCAAACTCGTTGGCGTCTACAGCTCCAACGGAGCAACAAAACGAAAAACCTTCGCTCAAGCCGGCCATTGTACGGTTGAATCCACGGCTTGACTCGCTCGACGTGGTCAAACTTGAGGAACCATCGGGCGAGTGGAGTGAAGATCGACGGCACTTTCAGCAGGAACTTTGTGCATCGCGACGTGATGTCCAGGCTGCGAAGCGACAGCGTGACAAGGTCGAGCAACTAGCGCAACTGCGGCACACACGACTACTGAAAGAGTCTGCACGTAAGCTGCGCGCGAACGAGCAAAAGCGGCGCGATGCACAGGCTGTTCGTCAGTTAATCGTGGATACACTGGAGTACCGTGACGAATTGCACACAATGGAGTCTAAAGTGAAACAAGCATCGATTAGCGCCCATCGCGATCAAGAGCGAGTAAGGCGCCAAACACGTGTGGTTCTAGGCAATACCGAGAAGGCCGCGCGTGGGGCAATAATTGGGCCAGGGCCGCTTTCAAAGAAAGAGATGGAACTACTCACCGGCAACAATCGAGATGAAAGTTCTGTGTACGATCTACACGGCCGCAGACACAACAAGGGGAAAGCAAAAATGGTTGCAAATGAGAGTGCGTTGGAGAGCGCCATGCGTAAAGTTCGTCGCTTACTCTTAAACTCCAGCGAAAGTGTTGACATTTTCCGTCGGTACGATCTCGATCGTAGTGGAGCGCTGAGCTACAACGAATTTCAGCGGATGCTTCGCGAAAATGGCACCGGAGACCCAACTGAGTTGACTAGCGAACAGAGTGTGGCGTTCTTCACACGCTTTGATACCGACAACAGCGGCGAGGTAGACTACTGCGAATTGTTGTGGGGATTTTTCAATTGGGAAGCGTTCATAAAGAGATGGCACGAGCGCAAGAGTGCGACTACAACTGCAGCTTCGGAACGCGAAGTGAGGTCATTCTTCCTGAAATATGATCGCTCCAATCAAGGAGTACTGGCCATCAAACAATTTATGTTGGCCATGGACTACGTTGGTGTTACTCTCAGTGAAGTAGATGCTAAGTTGCTTGCAGTCAAGTTTAATGCCGGCAAGGATGGCTATATCAACTACAATGACTTTTTGAGCTGTGTGAATCTGTCAAAGACAGAAGACGATGTCAATCTTGGAAACAGCAAGCAAGGTTTACAACCGACCGCCGAGCCTGATATTGTACCTCCTGGTATGGAATGCATCTGGAAGGAGCTGCAAAATCTATCGACAACTCAGGCCAAACTACATCGCCTTCTTCGAAAGTGATTTCAACTCAGTGAATCCCGACAAATTTTTGTACATGTAGTGCCACCACATACGATACAGTACCTCCCGTCACCTTGTCTAGCAATTGCGGTGCCGAACATGCATGGTAGAGGCCGGAGGCTTGCTCGAGAGGGTTTCACGTTTGGCAGGCATGAATCATGCTGCCAATTACGGTGGGAACCTTGGATTCACTTCAAGCAGCTCATCAGGTTGGCAGAGGGGATTGACTGTGGGCGTTTTGCGACGGCGATGGCTCAAACGTATGCCGCCAAGGACAAATTTTACAGAGCAATCGCATACAGTAGGTGGTAGTTCTAGCGATCCCCATCACACTAACCCCATTAACAATAAGCGCTCTCGTCCAATATTGCACTTGAGTCGAAGTATATCGCTTTGCCAAAGCCGAAGCAACACGACAATAGGGGCATGCATGAAATCTGACTCTATTCGATGCTAGTCTATCACCATTTGTCTGTCACCCTGCACCAGCTCGACACTAGAGTGGTTGCAGTGTTTCGAGCGGCCATCGCGGCTGGTAGCGCGCGGGCTCTGGATCGCTGCGCATTCCCTTGGCATACCGCTCGAGCCCTGCCCAAGCGATCATGACTCCATTGTCAGTGCAGTACTTCGCCGGCGGGAATACCACCTCAAGTCCTTCCTCTTCTGCAGCCGCCTGCATGCGACCACGGAGATATTGATTCGATGCCACGCCACCGCACACAACCTAGGCAGTAAAATCCACAAGAAACGTTAGTAGTGAACTACTTAATCCACTGAAATTGAAATCGACATACCAGACTCGAAATGCGATCTCCCATGCGATCTTTACTCCATTGGCAGGCTCGTTGTGTCCGGGTGATCAACTGATCCACTGCTTTTCGCTGATAAATTCACAATGCAAAAAAACGCAAATGCTGTCAAAACAACCTAGTTAGCAGAAAAGAATAACACTCTTGACTACCTGGAACGAAGCACACAGGCCCTCCTTCATCTTTTCATCCAACTCACCAAGCTGTAAACAAAGACGATTATTAGTTTACTGGCAAAACAAATCGCGAAAAAAAATTCAAGAATCGGCAGTCCTTTACCTTCTTCACTTCTCGAAGCATTGCTGTCTTGATTCCGGAGTAAGAGAAGTCGCAGTCCTGCAAAACAGCAACACGATCGGTCAGTTATGTACGCCACCAACCACGTAGTTGCATCACTCTCGCACCTTTCGATGCTTCATGGGCTCTGTGAACGGGAAGGCCCGGTCGTCGCCGCGGGCGGCGATGTCCTCAATCAGTTTGCCGCCGTGAACACCCTTTCCTCCTGCGGCAGTGATGTCCAGCATTCTGGCAACCTTGTCATAGGCTTCACCAATCGAATCGTCAAGCGTGTTGCCCAACAGCTCATAATCACCGAGGCCCTTGGCAAGGACAAGGCAGCAGTGGCCTCCAGACACGAGCAGAACGACGAACGGGAACTCCGGCCGAGTGGTCTCCAACTAGCAAGACCACCATTCATATAGCGTCAGTGAGCACGTGCACAGGCACCAGGGGAGTTCCCATAGACACACGTACTTGCGGTAGTCGCGAGACCAGGACGTGAGCCTGCCAAACCACAACAGTTCAGAACTCTGCGCTCCAGGACGGCGATGCACACTCAGCATTCGTCGAACCCACCTCAAGGTGGTTGATCTGCAAGAACGCGATGGCCGGGTTGTCGAGGCAAATTTGCCGCGCCGTCCGCAGCCCGACGTCCAGACACGGCGCCAACCCCGGGCCGGACGTCACCGCCACCGCCGACAACTGCTGCACGCTCTCCAACCCACTGCAACAAACACAAATGAGTCATTTACCACCCCTGCGTCTCTCCATATAGTCCGTCGCCTTCAACCTCTGCTCAATGGCAGCGTTGATCACGTGCGGCAGGTTGTCCGCGTGCGCGCGAGCCGCCAGCGCCGGCACAATCCCTGCATCACCAACCTCCACAGCGTTAACCGGACCGTAAAAAGCTGTGCAAATTGAACAGCAGCCCCGCACCTTTCCACTTGGCGTTGAGCTCCCACTGGGACGAGATGACGCTGCTCAGCACGCGGCCGTCGCCGTCCAGCACCGCCGCCGCCGTGTCGTCGCAGCTGCAGCAGACGCAGCCGAAGCCAAAATCAATGCAAACTCTCCGTAAACTGCGGCACCTAACGCGCTCGCACCTCGTCTCGATGCCCAGAATGTACGACGCGTGGCGCGTGGCCGTGGTGCGCAGCGCGCGCGGCGAGCAGCGGCGTGTCCGCAGCCGCAGCATCATCCTGAATATTACATGTAATATTCGCCTGTCAAAAAAAAAAAAGAGTCGTACACAATATTACGTGCACCACACGAAACGAAGGTTTTACTTGTTCCGCGTTCTCGCCCGAGGTTTTTTCCATCCATTTTGCTTATTGTTAGACCGTGGGCCGCGTAGTCAGCAAGGGACAAGGGGGCGGCAGGCGCAGCGACGCCGACACCGACACCGGCACCGGACGCCGGCAGCACATTCGACTAGAGCCACAGGCCCATGGCGCTGACCGGGGAGAAGGACGTGGCCAGCATGGCGCGCCAGATCGCGGAGGTGACCAGGCGCGACGGCTGGAAGCAGGACAAGAGCGTGGTGCCCGACATGCAGCGCCTGCTGGGGCGCCTCACGACGCTCAAGGTGGACAAGGACCTGCTGGCGCGCACCAAGATCGGCGCGGCCGTGAACAAGCTCAAGAAGCACGACGACGAGGTGGTGCGCGGCTACAGCACGAGCCTCACGAAGAAGTGGATGGACCAGGTGGGCGTCTCCACCAAGAGCAGCAGCAGCGGCGGCGGCAGCTCGCAGAGACAGCGCGCGCCCAGTCCGTCGCCGCCCAAGCGAGGTAGAACCCGCAGATATTGTAGAGCAGAGTAGAGCAGAGGGTAGAACAACAGCCTGACGAGTCTGTCGGTGCCTTTGTGAGCAGATTCAGGCGACCAGAAGCGGCTGGAGAGCGCCCGCAAGCGCCTGCAGGAGGGCTACGCCAGCGAGCGCGCCAAGAGGGACTCCAGGACGGTGCAGGTGCTCAGCGGGCCCATCGCCAAGGGCCGCAGGGGCACCACGGTCTCCACGGCGCCTTCCAGGAGCTCCATCGGCAGGGCGCGGCTGGCCCAGCGCCGGCCGCTTGCTGGCGCGAACCACAGAGCGGCGTCCGCCCCGCCCGTGGCGCACCGGGTCTTGCCTGCGTCCAGAGTGCTGCCGCAGGCCAGACGCCCCGTGACGTCGCTCGCCAACATGTAGGTCTTGCTGCCAGGGATGGAACAGGAGGAGTCCCGGTTTCTGACGAGAAGGATCTCTGTCGTCGGTGCAGGTCGGCGGAGGAGAGACACCGGCAGCGCATGCTTAAATACAAGGCGCTGTCTGGACAGGCCGATCGGGATGGAGACCGCCGCGAGCCCGAGCGCGCGCCCAGCAGCAGCAGTAGTAGCACACAGGCCAACGGAAGATCGCGACCTGGATCGCGGCCGTCCAGCGCCTCGTCATCGAGAGGCGGATCGGCCCCGAGAGATCTGCCGCCTGCTGTGGACGCGCGCAAGGCGATGCTGGACAAAATGTATCCACGCGTGTGCGGCGTCGGCGCGAGCTCGACCGGCAGCAGTAAGACGGCTGGAGGGGCCAAGAAACGAACTAGCGCTGCTGCGAAGCGGAAGGAGGTGAACTACTCAGAGGGCCAGCGAGAGGTGGTGTCGTGGCTGAAGGGATTGAGCGTGGACATGAGCGAGTACGCTCCGGCCTTCTTTGAGAATGGCTTCGACTCGGTGAAGCTGCTCAGCACCATCGAGAAGTCGGACTTGCCGTCGCTGGTGCCCAAGAAGGGCCACCACCGTTTGATTCAGCAGGCCCTGGACGACTTGCGGCATAAGCACTCGACCTCAGCGGCTTCGCAGCGCCGCGATCGTTTCCAGAAGGAGTCGCGCATGCGGCGCAATGACCCGTTCGAGGACGAAGACTCGGACGACAGCTTTGTGGTGAGTGATGACGGCGAGTACCGCCCCGGACACATTGCAGCCATGTTCCGCAAGAACCGGAAGCGGCGATACTCGATCGACTCGGAGGACTCGATCAACATGGAGGCCACGTTCGACGAGATTCAAAAGGAAGAGAAGCGCAGGTACGGCGCACGTTCGGATCATGCTGCGCTCGACTACCCACTGATCTACTTATGTACTAACTTCACTACTGCTGTTCACGGTCACTTGCAGTGCTCTGTTTGGCGAATACGAGGACTTCCGGGAGGACATGCGTAACAAGAAGATGCTGAAGAAGAAGAAGGCGTGAACCTGATCTCCACATTACTCTGGCTTCGTTCGGACCGCGCCCATGCAAAGTAAAACTAAAGACACGATAAGGCCAAGTGCGTTTCGACTGGAGTCCGTCCCGACAGAGAGAAGCAGGTGCAGGAGACGACAACCAAAGCAGCAGCAATCGTCAATCTACATCGTCGTTAGAAACAACTCCAGCCACGCCCGTATCGCAATCCACAGACAAGAAAGCATCCAAAACTGTACAAAACGGCTCCGCTCCATATCCACGTCCCTCCCACCAACAAAAATCCATCCTCATTATCACTCTTGCGAGTTCACCACTTCGTGTTTTTACCCATTTCTCCAATTTGAAGACAAATAAAAAAATGCTCAAGATCTGCTCCAAGCTGTCGTCTCTGCGGCGCGCAGGCGGCAAGACGCTGCAGCTGCTGGCGCTGCCCAGCAGCAGGAACGCGCGCCCACAGCCCGTGAACGTCCCCGCCAAGAACGAGCGACGCTCGCGCGCGGCGCTGGCGCTGTCGGCCGTGGCGCTCACGTCGCTGGCCGTGAGCTACTCGACGTCGGCGGCCTCGGAGCCGCAGAAGACGAAGGAGACGGAGAACAAGGGCGAGACGGTCGTCTCCGAGCCGCGCTACCTGTCCAGCGCCGAGGAGTTCCTGTACCCGGCCCTCCAGCCCTTCAACACGGGGATGCTGCGCGTGTCGCCAGTGCACGAGCTGTACTTCGAGGAGTGCGGCAACCCGTACGGCAAGCCCGTGGTCTTGGTGCACGGCGGGCCGGGCGCCGGCTGCTCCGCCAGCATGCGGCGCTACCACGACCCGCGCGTCTACCGCATCATCCTGCTGGACCAGCGCGGGGCGGGGCGCAGCAGGCCGCACGCGTCGCTCGAGGACAACACGACGTGGCACCTGGTGGAGGACATGGAGAAGCTCCGGCGCCACTTGGGCGTCGAGCAGTGGCAGGTGTTCGGCGGGTCGTGGGGCAGCACCCTGGTAATTATTCTTATTGGGGGGATACGTGTCATTTGGTGTTGACTTTGTTTGTCGTGTGCTGCAGTCGATTGCGTACGCCATCACGCACCCGACGCGGGTGACGGAGTTGGTGTTGAGGGGCATCTTCCACCTGCGCAAGCAGGAGATCGACTTTTACTACCAGCATGGGTCAAACTTCCTGTACCCGGACCGCTGGGAGGCGTACCGGGACGCCATTCCGGAGGAAGAGCGCGGGGACTTCTTGATGGCGTACCACAAGCGCCTCACGAGCGACGACCCCAAGGTCCGCATCCCTGCGGCGCTCGCCTGGACGACGTGGGAGAAGACGACCAGCAACTTGATCCCTCCTGTGAGTTGGTTGCTGCGCATGAGGCGGCGCTTTTGGTGGAGGAAGTTGAAGTGACGGGGATGTTGTGGGTGGGTGCAGGCGGATGCGGCGGACAAGTCGATGGACGAAGAGAAGTTCGCGGAGGCGTTTGCACGCATTGAGAACCACTACTTCGTCAACAAGGGATTCTTCCCGACGGACGAGTTCCTCAATGAGAACGCCAATAAGATTCGTCACATCCCCACGGTTATCGTCCAGGGCAGGTATGAGGCGTCGCAGGAACAGACATATTACGCAGGACTGGCTAATGAATCTCTTTCTTGACTGACAGATACGACGTCGTGTGCCCGATGAAGACGGCGTGGGACTTCCACAAGGCCTTCCCCGAGGCTGACTTCCGCGTCGTGCAGACTGCGGGCCACTCGGCAATGGAGCCCGGAATCGCCAAGGAGCTGGTCGACGCAACCAACAAGTTCAAGAAGCTGTAGGGCTCAATGAGAGATTGGCGTAAAAGTGACGGCGCTCCTATGATCGCGCTGCGGTGGTCAAGATGGGATTCTCGAAGCAAGAACGAGATGAATTCCGTTAGCCACCATCATTTCTGCCTACTTCAATTGAGTAAGTAGGAGCGTTTTGACAGCATTAGTTGGAACAAGATGTTTACTGGTGTTGTACTCCCCGCTCCATAGAGGAACGCTTCCGTCTTGCATTGAGTTGAGAAGGTTTATGTCGGGTAGGTACACCCTCACAAACCTAAAGATGCACGGAATTTCATGCACGGAGCACACTCTCCATTCCGTCAATGAGGCGCATTCCTGGACAAACCTGTCCGGGTCATGCAAGGTAGCCGTGCGAATACCCGAATCACTCAGTTGCTGCAGAACGTGGACTTCGCCATCATTCGGTTGAAAATTTGTTCCAAACTACAAATCAGAGTTAATGCATCGTAAGGGATGCATCCACTTGAAGCCGTGGTGATTTTCATCTTCATCGATGTCCACGAGGAATTGTAGCGTGACAGCCGCCGTGCCTGAGCCATTTGCCTAGAAAGAGCTCCAGATCCTTGACGTCACACTGTATCATTTTCGGTTTCTTCTCTTTGATAGCCTTCGTGAAGAGAGCCACCGTCTTTCACTCTTCAACGATGATAAAGATCACACACACTTCCTCAACAACACCATCCTTCCTCGAGGTGACAGACGTGGAGAGGAAGACCTTCGTGTGGATACGATACCGATTGACGGAAAGTGTATCTACAGTAATTAGTCTGGCTTCAAAATTAGTCTGGACCAGACTAATTCATGTGCTACAGAAATCAAAATGTTCATTTTAGTCTGGGCAGAAATATTCATAATTAGTATTTCCGAAGCAGACTATTTGGGTATTCAAAATTAGTCTGTGTTCCAAATTAGCATGTCCGTTTTGAAGACAGACTAATTGTTGTGAGCAATAAAATAGGTAAATCGATGTTCAAATGTAGTCTGGACCAGACTAATTACTTTATGTGTCTAGAATCTAGAGATTTACGTTAGATACATTTTTGTCACCACCCCTAAGTATCCACAGCTCATATCCTGAAATCCTACGAAGTCCGTAGCGCGGTGCTCTCCTTCGCCATGCAGGGAGGACACGACGTCAACGCCTTCCTTTTCCCAGCAATTGAGCCGTTCAACACGGGGATGCTGGAGGTGTCGCCGATTCACACGCTCTACTTCGAAGAGTGCGGAAATCCGGCGGGGAAGGTGCGCTTGAACATATAGGACCTCCGGCTTTCAGGACGTGCTGGGCTTGCATACAGTAGGTTCATCGCTGCGGTGGGTGGTTTGCAGCCTGTGGTCATTCTGCACGGCGGGCCAGGAAGCGGTTGTTCGGAAGATATGCGGCGTTACCACGACCCCCAACAGTATCGGATCATTCTCTTGGATCAGCGCGGTGCTGGACGGAGCACCCCATTTGCATCGTTGGACGACAACACGTACGTTTGCGCCGAGGTCCAAACGCCACGCTATGAGTAACCTCTTTCCCCCCCCTCGTAGCACCTGGCACTTGGTAGACGACCTGGAAAAACTTCGCGTACATTTGCACGTTGACCGTTGGCAAGTTTTTGGCGGGTCATGGGGAAGCACCCTGGTACGCTCTGCAACTATAACTCAACAAGTTGGACAGAATGGCGGCGATTAAATATGCATGCTGCGAGGAACAGGGGATCGTGTACGCGATCACGCACCCGGATCGAGTGCAAGAGCTGATTCTACGTGGGATATTTCTGCTGCGCAAGCAAGAAATCGACTTCACGTACCAAGTGAGTTCGGCGACGACTACATTGCGGACATGTAGTACTAAACGCAAAATGATGCTGGTGCTTGTAGCACGGCACAAACCTCCTATATCCTGATCGGTGGGAAGCATTTCAAAATGCCATCCCAGAACAAGAACGAGATGACTTCGTGGCTGCGTACCGAAAGCGCCTGACTAGCGACGTTCCAGCGGTTCGTGTTCCTGCTGCGATCGCTTGGGCCACGTGGGAGCGTACGATAAGCAACCTTATTCCCCCGGTGAGCTTCTATGATTGTTTTGCCAATGTTGTCAAGTGCTAGCATGGCCATGGTATTTACACGACTTTGCAGCTTGACGCTGCGGAAAAAGTGGCGACCAACACAAAGGCAACGGAAGCGTTTGCCCGCATTGAGAATCACTTCCTGTTTCACAAAGGATTCCTCACCTCGGACGATTTCTTGCTGGCCAACGCGTCCAAGATCCGCCACATCCCAACTGTCATCGTGCATGGAAGGTAAGATGGTTTTAAAGCCATTCCCAAACAACAGTAACGTTGTCGCTGACTAGCCGATCTCTTCCGTAATGCACAGGTACGACGTGGTGTGTCCAGTGCAGACGGCGTGGGAACTGCACAAGGTTTTACCCGAGTCCGAACTTCACGTGGTCCAAAGTGCAGGCCACTCTGGCATGGAGCCACCGACTGTGAAGGAACTCGTGAATGCAACGAACAAGTTTAAAGTGCAGTAGATCTGCTCGCAATGGTGAGGAAAATGTCTGCAGCTGGAATATCAACTGAACACTTCATATTAAATACGGTCGAGTGACCCGTTAGTCTGCCTTGACAGCCACTGGTGTTTGTTCCGGTTCGTCGGTGCGTACACGCTTAGCTGCTGTGGCATCTACATCAGGTCCACGCTTACCATTAGCCGAACCTGCTTTGCCTTTCTTGTAGCCACCGTGTTTAGCACACAAACCCGACGTACCACGAGCACCTGTACTGCATCCTTCAACTGTGCAGCGATAGCCGCCTCCGTGAAAGAGGCACATGTTACTACTGCCTTGTGCACCCTTTGGGCAGTTCGGCGCAGCACAACGCTTGCCACCGCCGTGCTTTTGGCAAAGTCCAGACTTGCCTCGGGCACCTTTCGTGCAGCCTGGGGTAGTACATGGTCGAAACACGTTCTTCGCACGCGGTTTCTTGGCTCCTGAACGACGCGGGGTCGTCAAACCAGACCTTGCCACACCGCCTTGAGGTGTGATAAGTCCCGCGTGAATATGAGCTGCGCCGTTGGTAGGAGTCGTGATAGAAATGGAGCTTAGAGCAGTGCTAAAGGACTGCATGCCCTGGTTCGCGGATTGCGCCTCCCCACTGTCGACAAAGAGACCTGGGTAAGGAGCGCTGGCTTGGGTTTCGGGCTGGGAAAGCAGACTGC
The DNA here is from genome assembly GCF_018691715.1 of Phytophthora cinnamomi. Classification (NCBI taxonomy): domain Eukaryota; phylum Oomycota; class Peronosporomycetes; order Peronosporales; family Peronosporaceae; genus Phytophthora; species Phytophthora cinnamomi. Next base: position 429,006 of record NW_027151050.1, read on the forward strand.
CGAATGTGCCGGCATTGCCAGGAGCAAAACCCATTGAGCCCGTAGCTGGATTGTATCCCCCTGATGCGCTGAAGCATTGTCCGTCCACAGGCCGACCATCGTCCTGAGTAGATGAAGTGCGACTCGGCAAATAGTTCGTGAGCGTGTCAGCGACGGAATCCAAAGGCTGGAGTTGCTGAATATGGTATCCTGCTGATGCGGGGGCTTCTGAGGCAGACGAAATCGCATTGGCGGCACTGTCTAGCGAAGGCACGGTACCGTCCGACGCTGTAAGCGCCGCAGTAGTCACGTCCAGCGTATGCTGGATTGAAGACAGCAGCATCGCGTCCGATAGCGAAGCTGACGTAGTAGCAGTACCTGTAGCGCTCGATCCAACCGCGGACGGCGTTGACACCTGCTTCTCCTCTGCCCTGCTCGTAGTAAAGTGCCTGCCGCTGCCAATTGATGCAGCTGGGCGTTTATCCCTGGGGGGAGATGCCGGAACCCTCGGAATCGACGACGAAGGCCGAAACACTTCGTGGTTCTGGAACAGCTTCTCGGACACTGGAATCTCGGCAAACTCGGTCTGACGGGGCATGGTGCCCATGAAGGCGCTGGTCTTGCCCCTGAACTGTTTGCCAGTGCTCGTGGATGAACCCGAGATCCCGGGCGGGGCCGGCAACGTGCGTCCGTTGGTGACTCTGGCCTTGCCGTCCTTCTTGTCGCCGGCAGTCTCGCCGGCCTTCGGCGGTCGCTCGGATGGGTCCAGCCGGAAGTTGCCCGGCAGCAGCTTGTCCTCGCCCAGGAAGATGCTCAGCGGGTTGAGCATGGGCCGGTAGTTGGGCACGTTGTCCGTGACCCGCGGGATGCAGAACGGGTCGGAGCGCAGCACCACGGCGGGCGACTCCTCCTTGAGCTTGTCGTTCGTGAACAGGTAGTGCATGTCCGCCACGTTCTTGGTGTTGTAGAACTCCTCCCCCGGCTCGGGCATGTACACGCCCGCGCGCATCTTCTCCACCACCTCGGGCGGCGGCATGTCCTGCGTCTTCTCCTCCTCCTCCTCCTCTTCTTCGTCGTCTTCAACGGTCGCAGCCTCCGCTTCTGCTGTCACTTGGGCGCCGAAGTCGTCGGCGTCCTCGTCCATGGCGCGGGCTCTGGGCGGGCGCTCGTCTCCACTCTCGTCCGAGGAGCTCTCGGTGATCTCGTGCACTCTGCGGTCCTCCTGCTCCTGCTCCTGTTGCTGTTGAGTTGCTCCTTCTTCTTCTTCTTCTTCTTGCTGTTGTTTCTGTCGTTGGAGTTTGCCCGCGTCGTCGTCTTGTGGCCGCTGGCGGGAAGCGGAGGAGGCGATCGCTGGCGTTGCAGCTGCTGCGCTCGCCATGGGGGCTGCGGCGAGGGAGCTAAGAGGCAGTGGTAGGGACTGGAACGGCGCAGAGGCCTCTGGGCATGCTCTCCGCGGATTGTGAACCGCTGGGCGCCACTGGAGACAGCGGCCAATTGAACAATGGAGCTCCTCGCGCTTTCTCTTGGGCAGGGGGATGAGCCAGTTTCGGCGAGGCACGCCGACTGGATTTTTATAGACTATTGAGATCTACGGGGATATAGAGATGTATAGTAACGTCGTAGTGTTGAAGTTGTAAATGTAGCTCGATGTGAACACATCGAGTATTAGAAACATGACTTTGTTTGACGATATTGAGCTAGGCAACCAAAGCTCAGCCATCCGATTGGTCCGGGTATTGGATAGCAAAGGTGAGTTGCAAGTCGCTTCGGCGAAGGTATTGGTGTCCTCCACACGACGTACTTGGTCTCCCAGGTTCTAGAAGAAAGCATCCAAAAAGGGAAGCGAGACCTGGTCGGTGGTCGCCTCGGGCTGTCTGTCTGTCGGTCACCAACACTACACCGACTCGGTGTACCGTAGTGCCAACGCCGCCCTTGTACATGAATTATAGGGGTCCGTGAGCCGCTTTCGCAACTTCACCTCGACGTCTTTCGCGTCACGAGGGGTTTCCTCTGACCCGCAGCTGCGGAAATGGACCCATCGGGCCAGTCGAGCTCGTTTAACAAACTGAAGCGACTCGCATTCAGCTCGTCGACAAGCGTCGATTCGTGTACATGAACAGTAGCTGTGGTGCCATTTACCCAGCTATTGAGACCACTGACAAAGCCGTCGAGCATTGAGGTGGGCATCGGGGCTCGCCGATCGGGCTGCTGCGCTTGACGTGTTGCTGATTCCGACGCGGTGCGCGTCACGGTCACTTCAACGTCAACCGTGGCGGCGCTGTGCTCCACATCCTGGGTGAGAGGCAGACCGACTGCGGGAACTGCGGGTCGTTGTTCAACCGCCTGACGTGATGCGCGCACTCAACGCGAATGGGCGTGCAAGTGTGCTCCAGACCGGAGTCGTGCGCTTGCCGCGGCCTTGTGATGTACCTCGAGCAAAAATCTTGAGTCAACAGGGGAAATGACAGATTCGGGCAGCCAAATACAGAATCGGGCACTCCAACAAATGTATGCCACTCAGAGAAGTAACAGCTCATCCATAGTACTGCACGCAACACCACACCAGGCAGTCCCCGCGGTTGATGATAGAGTCGTCGTGGTGACCGTTGCCTTGAAGGCGCCAGCTATCTTGGAGGAGACTGGCATCTCGAAGTATATACCTACATCGTCGAGGTGTACGTGGTGGATCATGCCGTTGAGGCCGTCATGCAGAAGTACGCCTTTGAAGAGCCGAGCGCCTTGAACATGGTGGCCGTGGAGCAGGAAGCCGTGATGGACATATTCATCAAAAGGTATCGAGTGTTTTGTTCAGCGCGGAGAAAGCTGTCCTAGGTAAAGATCGTAGATAAGACACCGAAAAACTACCGAGGAGAAGCAGCCACTTGTGTAGGGCACCTGCCTACTCGTTACATCCACGTTTGTTATGACCAAGTTTTCCGCAGCGTCCGCATTTGTGTGTTTTCTTCGGAACCTTGCTGGCAGTTGCTTCGCCTGCACCAGGAATCCGTTTCTCCCTCGGTCGCCCTCCTCCGCGGGCACTACCTCCACCATGTTTCCCCTTCATGCCGGACTCTACGACGACTTTATCGTCCACTGCGACGACTCCGGTTTCGCTAACACGCGCACCTCCACGACGGGCACCTGGTGTCCATCGTGCAGCAGGCACGTGATCCTCTTTTGCGGCGGCCTTGCCTGCAGGTTGTGTTGCTGCCTGGTGTGGTGTTGCGTGCAGTACCGTGACTGATCTGTTACTCATCTGAGTGCCACGGATGCTGTCTGTGAGTCAACAAGCCCCATCTTTCTTCCCATTCACGCTACGTTCGATGATCCAGAGCTGTAGTAATCAGCTTTTACAACGCTGCGTTCTGACTTGCACCTTTACAGCTTCAAAGGCCCTCCTCCATTGCCGACAACAAACGTATGTGACTCCGTACGAAACTCAATGCCAATTATCTTGAACCACATCTAGTCGCTATGACTGCTGCCTTACCTGCGCGAGGTTGCGAGTCGAGCTACATTTTTCTACCTTACTTCACGCTTTCCCACATAACCACCGACTATTTTCTAAGTGGTCAGACCGCCGCCCTGACAGTTCCAACTGGCACGTACGAGTTGGCGCTGCCGAAGCTGCTGGGACCCTTCTTGGCCGCTGCTACGATGGCGGCGGTGTTGTTGGAAGCCGCCGCGCCGCCCTCGCCGATCTTGGCGCAGTCGATGTACACCTGCCACTCCAGCAGCGTCCCCAGCCAGTACATGGTGAGGCGCTTCTTGCCCTCGCACTTGGCCTTCGCGTACGGGAATTTGCCGTCAGAGTACGTCGCACGGCAGTTGGGCGTGAACGGCATGGCCACCACGTCGTCGCACCAGATTTCGCAAGGGCCGTCGTGGATCATTTGGCCGCCGGACCATTCCACCATGTCAGGCAGCGGTTGGACGGCGCCACCAGTGGGGTCCGTGAATCCGCACTCGGCGGTCTTGGGCATGTTGAATCGGCCCTTGCTCATGTCCTGCTTCGAGTACATGAACTCCTTGAGAGACTTGTACTCCGAGGACTCCAAAGCACGAGCAAACGCCGCGGCATTCTTTGAGTAATCGGGGTAGTTGGTGAACGTTTCGCCCGACGGTGGAGTCAGCGAGTTCATCGGGATATCGGATTGGAAGTTGCCGCCATACCCGGTGCCCGTAAACGTGAGTGCTGGTTTGATCAGTGTGCCGTGCGCATCGACGCTGGAAACAGCTAGCGAAACGGCGCCAGCGAAGGCGAGAGCAGCGAGGGTGGGGGCCATGGGGCTTGAGAAGACTGATACGCTGTTTCAGGCAAATTTGCGAGTGATCAAGTTCGATGTCGGACGTCCGGTGGTTCAGCCTTTTAGATAACTTCAAGATTACGCTTTGATTATTGACGCCGTTTACTGTACGCCGTTCAGCACGAACGTACACTGTACGGGCTCCTTTACCCTCCTCCTTACATGTGTATTGTAAGAGTTTCCTTTGGATTGCGAAAAGCATCGTTTTGAAATGATGAATAAGCTGTACAGCAGAAAACGAGCCAGACGTATGAGCAAATCCGTTATTGCATCCCATGAGTCGTGAGTAGCGAGAGCGAGACCATGAGGACTCCAAGGGCTTCAATGTTTATTCGCTGAGTGCTGAGCGTCGCAGAAATTACATCGTTTGATCGGACTACAACATGTATAAATTTTTCTACATGTACCGGTAGTACGAAGCTTCCTCCCCTCTACACTGTACAGAACGCTGTATAGTCTTCAGACGAAGACTTTACTGGTGAACTACCAAGTAAAAGAAAACTAGGAGAAAATGCTTAAAGTCTATCACAGACAGCACTAATATACTACATCATGCTTCGACTCATTGCAGAGGGCCCGCTGTCACGTATCATTATTGCTGTTGCAAACTATGAAATGAATTGTGATGACGTGCCTTGCTGCGTGATCTCACTGCATACATGTATTACTCCAAACATTCAATGCTTCAGTTTAGCGACATGACATCGCGACCAACTTAGGCGGATTCAGATTTCTCTAATTTTCGCTTGCACCGCGGGTGCGCTGTTGTGCTCACTTCCTGTCCGACGGGGGCGGAAGGTGCAATAGTTGGCATGGTGGTGGCATTGCTGGCAGCCGCTGTACTTGTGCTAGCCGAAGCAGGCGGACCACCCTCACCGATCTTAGCACAGTCGATGTACACTTGCCACTCCATCAGCGTCGACATCCAGTACATGGTGAGGCGCTTCTTGCCCTCGCACTTGGACTTCTCGTATGGAAACTTGCCCTCCGGGAAAGTCACAGTGCAATCGACGGTGAAGGGCAGGACGATTTCGTCGTCGCACCAAGCCTCGCAAGGCCCGTCATGGTTCATCTTGCCGCCGTACCATTCGAGTTGGTCGGGCAGCGGTTGGACGGCGCCACCAGTGGGGTCCGTGAAGCCGCACTCGGGTGTCTTGGGCATGTTGGAGCGTCCTTTGCTCATGTCCTGGTTCGCCAACAAGAACTCCTTCAGCGACGTGTACTTCGACGCCTTGAACGCTCGACCGAACGCCGCGGCATTCAGACTCGCGTCGGGGTAGTTGGTGAAGATGTCACCCTGCTGCGGTGTGAGCGCCGTCATTGGCACCAACGCAGCGAAGTTGCCACCGTACCCCGTGCCGGTGAACTTGAGTTCGGGCTTGATCAGAGTCCCATGCGCGTTGACGCCTGAGGTGGCAAGTGATACGGCAGCAGTGAAGATCAGAAAGGAGGCAGTGGAGACCATGGTGCTTGAATTGAGGCTGGAAGCTTGCTCAAGGTAAATTCGAGAATGATACAGGTTGAGGTCCTCATGCGTCGTGAAGGCGGCGAGTGGACTGCTGGAGGGGGGTCGGAATAGTTCGGATACCTAACTAGGGAAATTAAAGTCACTGAGTTCGACTTTGAAGATGTTGTGCTAGATAACCTGGTCCATTTGATTATTGATTATTGACGCGGGATTACTGTACGGCCACTGCTCCTTTACAACCTTTACAGCCTTTACAACCTGCGATCCGTAGAACCACCCGAAGGGCAGAAAACCCGTGTCATGTTCGAACGGCGGTGTGAGAGGTACTCATACATGTAGTAAACAAGTAGTTACGCAGCCGCTGTCGACTCCATCATGCCGACAAAGGGCACCTCGGGACCCCTCCCCCTCTCCAAATTGCTGTCCGACTCGTAACGAGCTCGAACCTTGAATTCCAGGCCAACGTAGCGGCTGGACTGTGATCTACCATCGCGGCTGCTTTACCTCCGAGAGCAGTCATCCACTTCATCGTGCGTGGCACCGTCCGCCCTGAGCCAGCACCCAGGCGCTGGAATTCACGCACGAAAATGGCGTGCCGTTTCCAGGGAAGTTTCATCGAACGCGCGGAACTGCAGACAAAGTCGGAGGGAGCCATGTGGCGGTCAAATAAAGGAGCCCGTAGTGAGGGTGCGGGGATGAACCGCGATCGCACGAGCGCATGTTCGGTTGAAGCGGCGCGGTGCCGGAGCGCAGTTAGATATATAGTTAGTTGGTAGAAGAACCGAACGCAGCAGGCGAGCCAGTGCTGGTGGAAGCCGCTGCACCCCACAGCTTTGATCGCACGGGGTGTGTGACTGCCGGGTTTGCCGCTTTCGTTTGTTGCCCCGCTCTGGTGACCATCCTGCAGTTACGAATTTCTACCGGGGTCCACAGCTCAAAGGCAGGCAGCAACAAGAAACATTGATTGACGCGCGAAAGAACGGAGGCTATGGACCGGGTGCTCAGCTCTCCGAGCAAGCAGAAGGCTCTGGTGAGGCTAATGAGCTCCGATCCGTCCCTGCTCAACGGACTGGACGATGATCTACTGTCGTCGATCACGCTGCTGTCGGAGCCTCCGAGGAAGGGGTACCACCGGAGACCAGTGCTCCTGGGTCAAGAGGCCAACAGGGACACCACAGTGAGGAAGAACATCCAGCTTTACCCGGAGGATGCAGCTTTCGCTGAGAAGAAGAAGACACCGGCTCCGATGTTGTTGCCCGGAGGTATCAGCAACGCCACGAGAGCGGCGTTGACTCGAGCCAATACGGTGTTGCTCTCGCCGTCCAGCAATGCCGCTGCCGTTGCTGCTACGGCGAGTTCGAAGCAGGGCGGAAGGATGACGAGTGCGTTTATGTCGACGAGTGTGGTGCGAAACACGCTCGCCCCAGTGATTCAGCAGGATAAACCTCCGCCGCTGGTTCTGCTGGACGATAACATGCTGAACCTCGTGGATAGAGGTACCAAGGTGAAGACTCGCGGAATCGGGTCGACCAAGAAGAATGCCAAGAGGGCGAGGCGGAGAGAGAGAAAGAAGAACTCGACCACAAGCAGCAGCAGTGGCAGCAGTGCCATCAACAGTGAGGACGAAAGATACTGCTCCAAGACGCAGGGGGCCACTTCACGAACCTCGGCAGAAGGGGCAAACGACTGCACCAGTTTCGTATCCGACAGTGATGAAGGCACGCAGATTGCGAGCCAAACCGCTGCTTCCTCTCGTTTATTGCTAGATCATCATCACTTCGTCTCACGTGACCAATGGATTCCTCGCAGGTGAGTGAAGTTTGTGCTATGGTTTGCTTATGAATACTCACTGTTTATTTTATCAGTGCTAGGAAGGCTTGCTACGTCTGCATGCGGGACTTCGGGGTGCTCCGTAAACGACACTCTTGTCGTATGTGTGGCGAAGTAATTTGCAGTCGATGTTCCGTGTTTCGCGAGGTGAATTTACCGGTGATTGAGAACAAGTTTCGGATTTGCTCCTGCTGCTTCGTAGCGTACCGAAAGAAATTGGAGGAAGTCGATCGCCAAAACCAAGAGGAGGAAGCGGATGCTACTGATTCAGCCAGTGATACCAGCCCTGACCATAGGCAGTCAGCGTTAACTCGTGGAGGATCGCTATCTACCGCCAACCTTCAGCCTGAACAACCGTCACGACAGACTTCAGTTCAAGCATCGCCTTCCCTGTCACCCTCCGATAACACGTCCGATCATTCGTCATCGCGGAACACAATGAACACGATGTCCGATTACTCATTCAGCAGTGATATGCCTTGGGACATGGCAAACTTCTCGTACGGCAGCTTTTCCGGATCGCGTAACATGGAGGAAGAACTCGAGGCAGTTTTGAAGGCGAAGCAACTGGAGAAGGAGGTCGAGGCTAGTCAGCAGCGGATTCGGTCTCTGGAAGCGCAAATTGCCAACCAGGAAAGCCAGCAAGATTTGCTCTCAACGGAGCAACAGGTGCAGCTTCAAGAAGCTCGGGCCACGATTAAACTTCTACAAGAGCAGCTTCGGCTGCAAGAGATAAACGCCAGACAAGCTGCTTACAACCGGGACTCCATTTGTTTGAGCAAACTGCGACAGACCGAGCTCTACGCAAATGAAGACGACGAAAGCGAGGCACTCAAGAAAAAACTGAAAGTGCTCGAGCGCCAACTGAAGCAAGCCGGTATTTCCGTGGCGGAGGTCATTCCGTACGAAGTGGCAAAGAAGAAAGTGGGCGAGATTTCCAAACGACTACAGGAGATCGGTTCTTCCGAAGTGGTGCTGGAAAACAAGCAGGCTCAAGCTGCTGCACGGAAGGAGTACTACATTCTCGAGCAAGAAATGGAGAAGTACCATATGGCTCTCGTCATGACCGACGAGTACATTGAAGAGCAGCGGCGACAAGAGCAGGAATGGGAAGATGCGAATCGAGTTGACAATCTGAAGGCGCTACGCTTGTTGCGGTCCGCGATCCCAGTGAACATCTCGAAGTTGTCCGAGAGAGATCTAATCGAGCTCGTGACACCGACTGGCATCAAGTTCCCGGGTGAGCTCGCGCGCCGCATTAAGCGAACGAATGCACTGCAACTACTGCGAACTGACCCAAAGACGATTGCTAAGATGCACCCGAGTGTCATTGAAGGCTATCGCACGACGGGTCTCACGCTACTGGAGCGCCGTGCACTGCACGTCGTGATGCAAGAGCCCTTTCAGGAATGGAAGAAGCAACAAAAGGATGATATGGCTCAGAAGAAGTACACCTGGTACTGCAAGCTAAAGGATGCGTTTGTGACTGCTGCGACGAACTTTCAGAATCACTGCGACTCGAGCGACACACACGATACAGCGCACACCTGCAAACTTTTGGGTTTAGCATGTCCAATGCGTGCCGAAGAGAAGATTCGGAACCTCTACTGCGGCCTGGGGTTCACACCTGACGCTGAGTTTATTAAAGATGATATCCTGAAGAGCGATCCCGAAGGAGCAGGTGAGAAGGCCCTGCTAGAAGCCCAGGCCCATGCTCGAGAGATGGTAGCTAACCAACGACAGAGAGACCTGAAGGCGCACTACAAGATGAATATGCGGGAGGTCGCTCAAGCAATCGGCGCATTGGAGGAGATGGATTCGATTCTGGAGCACGTACGAGAACTTGACGATTCGTTCCCAATTTCTGGTGCTGGAGGTGAGCGCGAACAGCTAAGGCAGTGCAATTCACTGCTAAATAGTGCACGAGATCTCACGCTGCTTCTTGCTAAGCGTGCGGGCATTTGCGTGACTGGGAAGCGTGACCCAGCAAAAGATGAGGATGATACCCGATCACCCGTTGAAATTCGAGAAGCCAGCCGAACAATCCTTTTCCTTCGCAACATCCTGGCAGACGTTCGCGCACTGCTGTTCAATGGTGAAGGCACTGACAAGTCCATCACGGCGGCGGCGACATTCCAGACTGTCCAGGAGTTGGTCGACGATGTACACCAGAAGAATTTGATGTACGAGCTACCTTCGACCAACGTACAAAGCGATGAGAAACGAATTTCTTGGGTAAAGAGAGCGGTCCGCGATGGCCCATTCGAAGAATGCGTTCCGCAACGTATTTCAATCGATGATAGCTCCTCAAGTTCCTCTCCATCTGTCAAGCCTCACGGATGCCCAGCTTCTCCCCCCACTAGTGCTCTCCTTTTTGACGCTATCAAGTCTCGGCGGAAGCAGAACGGCAAACGCTCAGATGCAAGTGTAGACCTGAAAAATGTGTCAAACGTATCAAAGCCCAGCAAGCCTATGGACTTGATGTCTGCCATTCGAGCTCGAAGGCGTGCTCAATCCAACTCAAGCGCTGATGGATCGGCAGTGTCTGTGGTTTCGCCGAATACTGCAAGTGTCGATGCTGCAAAGTCTGCCTAGTTATTTTATTTTGCCCTTTGTATGGTGTGTGATCGGGGTGTCAGCGTAGTGTAGCGATATCGCCGAATTCATACAACGTGATATAGTAAACACCGACAGCGCTCCGAAGGTTAGAGCGGGAATAGCGAACTAAGTAATAGCAAACCCACAGTTCACCATGAAGCTTCACCTTGAACTCGAAGCTCGTCCACCGCCACCTGAGCGAGGCTTCACCCTCAAGTGCTCTCTGTCTATCAGCCAGCACTCTACTCGCCCCACTCACACGCGATATTTATCCAGAAGAAAACGTTCAAATCCCGAGTAAAAACAGTGTTTGAGGTGGTGTCCTGAGTCCTACACATGCAATCCTTGACGATATTTGAGTGATTCGCTTGATTCCTAGGTGCCTCCAACGGGATCCCGTGCGCTTCAACGAAATCCCGTGCACTTGTCGTCGATGCGAATGGCAGTTAACGTGCCTACGAAAACTCTCGCCAAATATTCTAATTCGACGCCATAAGCTTGCAAGTAGTCCTCATCGAAAGAGCGTAGCTCTAGTCAAAGTCTCCATGCCTATAGCACGCAAAACGTGGCACGTGATGATGGAGGCGAACCAACTCGTGAGCCTCGTTGATTAATCGAGGAAAGCATCTCTGCTCGGGAATACAAGTGTTCCGAGCTCGCTGTGCATTTCCAGCTTGTCCGCATTGATTACCATGGCCTTCACAGACGACGGAACTTTGCATTCCTGTAGCTGCTTGCACATATCAGTGATATGATATGATATCACTGGTTTTGAGCAGCCACGCATTGTCGAGAGATACAAGGTGTAGCGGCAAGCTGACAGCATATAAACATTCTCCCTCGAAGGAATCGACAAATGCTTCGACGTCTTGGTGCGGCTGCATCTTTATAAGACGCACCCAGCCGAAACGCACAACAAAACAGCGCATTCGTCAGGTTGTTGTAGCCCAACACAGCAAGCGTCACCGCAGCACATCAGTCAGTCCAGCCTCAGCTACAATTGCTTGGTATTCACTATTGCGCTCTGGGCTATTCCCGAGCGATACATGACGCAATAACGACGCTGGGAGCTAATGCAGACAAACTCCTCTACTGCATCCTTAGGGATATTACTGAACGATAAAGCACATGTCCACCGGTTTCGGTGAACGCTTGAGCAGTTCCATGGTCTCGCCGAGCCGAAGGTTGCGAGTTGACTGGTTGTTGAACGACACAAGCCAGTCACCCGGGCGAAGCTGAGTCAGCCCTGGCGAATAGCCCGATCCAGTGAGGCGTGACACCACAATCTGACCGTTCTTGCGCTTAAACGTAATACCCAGCGGCCCATCGCTCCAGCGCACCCACAGCTCCGGTAGAGGCAGTTGAGGTGCTTGGGCACCAGCATTTAACGAGTCGTCTCCAAACGCAGGCTGCGGTTTACGGCGCACCACGAGCCCCGAGTCGTCGATATCCGAGTAAGTGCTGACCATTGTGGCGGCGCCATTCTGCAGCATGTTCCGTTCTCGCTCTGATTCAATGTACTGGCGTCGAAGCTCCTGCAGTCGGCTAGGCTGGCTCAGCAGGCTAGGGGTTTCCTCAGGAGGAGGCAACCCGGAGTCAGAATACACGGGAGGAGGCGGCAGTGGGTCGTCACTGTGGGCCTCGAACGGAGGCGGGCGTTCTAGGTGACCGCTACCATAATATGCGTTGTCTTCGTCGTCGGGAATACCGGGGAGATTGCTACGAGCAGATGCAGGGACCACTGTGACCGAGTCTTTTGCTCGTCCAGAAGCCGTGAATACGTCCATATAAGACGGAGGTGGAGGCAGGCCTGTGAGTGACGGGCTCTCGTCCCGAGTCTCAGGCGGAAAACTATCTTCCTCTGAATAGTCTTCGTGTCCAAGGCCAGGAGGAGGGGGCGCCGCAGGGGACTCGCCACCCGGGAACGGCGGAGGTGGCAGGTCCGAGTAGTTGGGTAGTCCATCGTCCCCGTCGTCATTTTGAGAATGGCCGAAGTGTTTCGGATGAGATGCATTAGACCGAGGCGAATCCAGGTAGTCGTAGCTGTGCATGCTTGTGCCGTCATCCGAGGCTGCGTAGTTCTCGAATTCTTGCGATGAAGACTGCTTCATAAACCCTCCACGACTCTTGCTTCTTGGGCTGTATCCACCACTGCTTGTTCGACCGAGCGGTGGACGCCCAGCTGCTGCGGCTGCAGCTGCCGCTTCCTCCTCGCGCAATTTCCTGAACGAAGGTACTGCAGAAGATGACGGCACCGGTACCGGGGCTGGGGCTGGTGAAGGTAGTCCAGCAGGTCTATCGCGCGACTGCGAGCGGTTGCTGTGGCCTGAACTGCGTCCGCGCCGCTGAAACACGAGAACCACCGGCTTCTGCACGGTCTTTAATAATTCAAAAGCGCCAGCGATGCCCAGCGAGTCGACGTCCACCCCTGCGATGCGAACGAAAATGTCGCCAGGCGCCACCGTGTCGTTAACGTTAGGGGCGCCAGCACCCGTAAGCCGTGCCACCACCACGCGGCCCTTGCTGGACGTGCGAATCTGAATACCAAGCGGGCCTTCACGCCACAGCACCGTGTACTGTCTGGGTTCCAGCGGTGTTGATTCCCCCTCCATGCCACTCTGAGGTCCTCGGTAGCTCGGCGGGAGGTCACTGAAGGTGCTTCCCGTGTACGACGGCTGTCGCGCTCCTCCTCGGTGGAACCTGAGATACACGGGCTTGGCCGCCCTCATCATCAGCGTCACCGTGCTCTTGAATCCGATCTCCTCGGTCCGCAAGCCGTTGATGCTCACCAAGATATCGCCCGCCGCGATCTGCGCCACACTGGGGGTGACCCCCGTGCCGGTCACCGATTTCACGGCCGGAAGTCCATTGCGCTGTTTCAGCTCGCACCCGAGCGGTCCTTCGCTCCACACAACGTCATACTCCACATCCGTCGGCTCCTCTGCGGGGGGTTCATTGGCCGGCTGCGAGAAGGTCGGGGACGCCTCCCCCCAGCCGGCGCCCCGGTTGCTCCTCATGTCCACCGTGGCGCTGGAGTTGACCGGGGAGCCGCAGAAGGCCGAGGTGGCGTCACTGCTGTGAACTGAGCCCGAGTCGGGCAAGCCCCAGTTGGAGGTCGCCGCGGACGCCGCCGTGGCCAGGTCACTAAGTTTCAGAGGTCGGAAGTCCAATTTAATCGGGAATTCCGGGTTCTTGAGCTGCTCGATCACCTCGCTGAAGGGCGTGGCAGACACACTCACCCCATTGAGAGCTAGCAGCACGTCCCCCGCCCGAGCGTACTGCAGCCCCGTAGCCGCTCCCTTCTTATTAACTCGTCGGATGACGGGCTGCCCGTTGGCGTTGGCCTTGAATAAAAGTCCGAGAGGACCTCCGTCCCATGATATCTCGTAGGTATCATCATCGTCGTCGTCGTCGTCGTCTTCATCTTCTTCCTCTCCAACCTGTCCCTCTTTATCTTTATGGTCGACAGTTCGGCTTCCGAAGCCGCTGCCGCTGCCGGCGCCAGACCCGTCTAACTTGATATTTTCCGCCAGCGCCAGCGCCTGCAGCTTCTCGTAGACCGTCATGTTGGCCGACAGCTCGCTGGTGCCGCTGTGGTTGCTGCTGCGGTGCGACAGGAACGACACGTTCTCGCGCTCGTCCAGGCTGCGCATCTTCTCCATCTGCCGCTGCACGAACTCGTGCGGGCTCAGCGAGTCGTCGTCCTCCGAGCACGTGGACACGCCGCGCGCCGCGCGCGGCTCCGTCATCAGGTCTGAGGGGCGGCGGATTCGGGAGTGTCGTGGGGCGTTGCGCGCGTGAGTGCGCGCGCGACGGCGGACGGAAGGACGGCGCAGGCGAGATTGAGCGCGCGATGGGGAGTGAAGACGAGAAGAGGCGGGCGGGCCCCGTCAGACGCGATACCGGCGCGAGTATATGGCCGTTTGTAAGGGGACGGATCTGCGCGCGCAGATAACTTGCGGATTTCGATATACGGAAATGATAAAGTGCCACGGGGATATACGGACCGTATATGAATGTTTGTATGTAGAACAGTTGGTGTGGCGTTGTGAGCGTATAGAGAGCCTGTGGTGATGAGTACGACCAGTTTAATGGCGTTGTTGCCGCGGCCGCACAGCAAAATGCGGCGCTCACAATCCCTTGCCCTGCATCGCGAGCTCTACATTCGGTTCCTATACTCGTGTGGCTCGATTGCAGTGCGCTCCGTACAGTTTGCTGCCGTTGCTCGAAAAAATCGTTCGAGGTGGAGGACTGTCAAACAGGCACAAGTTGCATGTCAAGCGCAAGCGAGTCAGTTGAAGCGGACGAGCCGCATCTCGGTGGGTTGTCACACCCTACAGTCGTTTAGCGTCAACTGACAATCATAACTTGGCCCGTGGTCTTATAATATCCTCGGTGTGGTGCAAATCTCGAATCGGATCAGGAGGTCCACCGAAAGTTTCATTGCACAAGTCGCACAGGTAAGTAAAAGTTGCTCAGCGTAAAGTATCCCCTACATGCCCAGCTCAGCGGCCGTGCCTTCTTCGTTTTCTACCTATCTTCACATGGACATATCTTTTGTTGGGAGACGACTTTCGTGTTTATACATTGCCTATACTCGTCTACTGTAGACATACACCTTTTACGCTGCTTCGCGACTGCGCGGCCAAGTTAGAATTCGTTTTCTTTCAGAGACGCACCCCATCTATCGTTGTAGTTGTTGCTGTGGTGGTTGCTGTTGTAGCTGTGGTGACTGCCGACTGAATGTGGTTTGGATCGGTGTTTCCAGCTCTCCATCGACCCGAGAGAGGAGTTGGGCTCCGACAGGAGGGCGATGCTGGACGTAGAAGATAGAGATAGAGGCGACCGTGGAGAGCTCATATTAGAGTAGGTGGGCTCCACCATGATCGGCACTTCCCGTTCCCTCGACTTTGGTGTCCTGCCTTGAGACCTCGGCGACCGCATCGCTGCCTGCCTAGACCCTGAACGCGAACGGGGAGACACTCTCCTCGGCGTCGACGCACTTGCTGCGTAGTAACCGTCAGGCGGGGACGCGGGCACCAGCGCAGGTCCTTTTCCTGAGCCGGAAGACTGTAGTGTAGCTAGACGTGTAGTGCGTGTATCTGTGCTGCCGGAAGTGCATGCGTCTTCCTGCAGTTTCTTCATGTGCTTGTTGGTTTTGTGCCACCAAAACAGCACGCAGACGCATGCGATCACGACAAAAATGCTGGCAACCACCACGTACATCCACCACTGCCAGAAGAAACAGCCACTACCCCACGGCATATACGTTGTCCACGAACTCTTCTTCTTCATCGTACTGGAGAAACACGAACACCAATCGTCAGAGTCATTTGACGAGTATACCTTCTTGGTGGAGTTGACGTCGTTCGGACAGTTGTGAGCTACTGCCAAGCCGATCTTCCCATCCGCGCGGTCGTGGTACGAGTACAAGCCATCCATGAACACGTCGCCAAGAACAGTCGAGGTCCCTTCGGAGATACCAATTGCGCGACAAGGTGTACTAGCATTGTTGCCATTCATCTCTGGTCTCCAGTAGTACTCGGGCGGAATTTCAACCGTGAAATGTTTGCTGGTTGATCCATCGCTAGACTGCATTCCCAACGTTAAGTAAATCGAAGGCAGCTCCAGCAGTGCAGCATTGGAAGACGTCGGATCACAATAGACTTCGTCGCAACATGAAGTCGAGTCGTCGAAGTATGTGGAATCGAAGTCCGGTATTGCCGACAAGGTGGCCGTCTTGATTTGATCCATGAGCGCATTATACACATCCGACGGGAATGCCAGGTTACTCGTTCCAGAGTCGATGATAGACTGTGGGTCGTTGTACTTATCACACGTGAGGCCGAGACTTGAGCCGTCGTAGCCGATATCTGACACTGTCACAACATACCATGCTTCCTGTAAGGGAAATAACAACGAACACTTCATCAGATAATTACCCCAACGCCCTTGAACTCTGACAGTCTGCTCACCCGTGTGATGGGAGTGTAGAACATGTCGCCCGAATAGTAACTCTCGCCCTCGGTGCCTTCCGTTCCACCGATCAACAACTGCCCTGAATGGTACGAAAAATCGGTTCCTCCTGTCTGCAGCATCGGCTGCATCGTGCCGCACAGCAGCATACCGAACGAATCCGTCGTCTTGCCGGTATCCACGAGGACACTATAGAGCGACTTAATAGATCCATCGGACGCCGCCAAGGCTTCATAAGCCAAACCCGTAATGCCATCGTAAGTCGAGCGGTAGAACGTATCCTGCTCCTCAATGACCAAGAAACTCTTGGTTATGTCTCCGATCTCATCCGAATGCCACTCATCCGTCATAAATTGACCTCTGCAGCAACGAAAATGATCAGTCAAGTACCAGTCACTTCTCCCCCTGCCCACACCAACAAGCGAAAAACTCACTGAATATTCGCCCCTGCAAACGATAGCGTGACCGAGCCGCTGCCGCTATCTGAGCACGTCGACGACGCAGCGCACGAGTACGTCACCTCCGCCCCCGACCCGCAGCACCCAGCACCAAGCACCGCGTCGTTCGACGACCCAGTGTCTGCAATAAGCCGAAACGCATTCTATTCACAGCCAAGCACCACAACTCTCAGAACTTGTCCATCGCCACACCGACATCCACAATAGTTCTGCTCACACTACTGGACGACCCGGATCCTTTCGTCGAGCCGATGTCCACCGTGAGAGTGTATGCTGCACGCAACAACAGCAACCGCAAACGCCGCGGTCAGACAAAAAACTCCACCTAGCAGCACGGTCTCCTTTACGTCGAATGGTCAACACGCACCTGTGCCCGACGCGATGCCGTTCAGGTCGATGGAATAGTGTGCGCTGGCGGCGTGGACGCCCTCGTGGACGAACAGCAGCAGTTCGCAGCCGAGCAGCAGCAATTGCCGCCTCCCCGACGCCAGCCCTGCCATGTCGGACAAGAACGAGCGAGCGAGTCTGCGTCAAGCAGGTAACGGTCAAGGTAGTCAGACCGACCTGTCACGTGGTCGGTACAGTGTACCATTCAGCGCATCCTCTTCATATGCACCTCGCTTCAGTGCCATCCGTCCCACTCCCATTATCTCTCGCTTCAGTGACATAATTTGAATTGTGGGCCATTAGCTCATGACCTCCATGCAGCGCAGCGCGTCGGTGCCGCTGCGCCCGCGCGCGCGCACGCGCTACGCGTCCGTTCTGGAGAGCGCGCTGGTGGGATTAGGGAGAGAAGACGCCGTGGTGCAGTCCACGCGCAAGCTGCGCAAGAAGCGGCGCGTCCAGGCGGGCCACAGCCCCGTCCGCGGCCTGGAACACGCGTTCAGCGCCCCCGCGCGACGCCCCAAGGCCGCGGACGAGGAGGAGGAGGACCCATTCGCCCGCCTGAAGCTGCTGAAGCCCCATAAGAAGAAGAAAAAGAGGCGAGAAGAGGCGGAAAATGGGTCGAAAGCCTTCTCTCCGGCCGTCACGAGAAGCGCCGCCAAGCTCAAGAGCAAGCGCCGGGAGAGGCACGCGGGCGTGCTGGAGATGATGACGCGCACGCCCGTGACCAGGTCCATGATGAAGCAGAAGAAGTGGAAGCGCAGCAGCTTGGAGAGGATCGAGGATATTGCAGGGCTGGAGGAGGAGAAGGAAGAGGAGGAGGAGGTGGTCGTGCAGAAGAAACTCTCGTTCCAGTCGCCGGCGCAGTCGCCGGAGCCGGTTAAGAAGAAGAGGAGGGTGAGGGAGGAGAAGGAGGAGGAGGACAGCAAGAAGGAGAACAAGAAGCCGCTGCAGGAAGGCGGGCGGGTGAACAGGAAGGCGGTGGTGTTGCAGCAGTGGCGGCCGGAGTGGCCGCCTGTGGTGGAGGCGGACGGTGGTCTGGAGAGGGCGCAGCTGGTGTTGATTGGCCTGGTAGACGGCGAGGTTGCTCGGTTTGTTGTGGGGAAACGAGAAGGGCCGACGAGGTTTACGTCGAAGGACGGACAGTACGTCTCGTTGTCTGGGAAGTTTGATCGCGCCGCTGCGAGAAGTGCAGGTGTCCCGCGCGATGCGATGAGCCTCATGAAGGAAGGCATCCCGGCGTACTTTTATAAACGCTTGCTGCCGTTTGTGGACAAGGCGCAGAGCGCTGCGAGACCTGGAAAAGCGGAACGCAAAGCAAAATCGGCGAAAAAGAATACGAGTGGTGACGCAGACGACAGGTAAGAGATGGTGTGATTGATATTACTTTGGTAAAACACAGCTGACGATAGTGCTTGAAAGCAGCCCGCCGTCTACGCCTATCCATGACGATGATGATTCGGCCAGTGAGGCACCGTTTGTACCGAGCCCGAAGCAAGACGATGATGTATACGAAACGCCGAAGCCCAAGAAGGTAACTATACTACGAGTAGGTTGTGCGTCTAGTGACCACAGGCTTTCTGACGCTAATTTATATAACAGGCTCGCGCCCCCGCTCTCATCAAGGAGAACAACAAAAACGCGAAAAAGGATCAACCTGAACCGGAAGCAGAAGTGGATGTCTGGACGGCCGAGCAGTTGGAAGCTCTGACGGATGCGAAGCTCAAGATACCAACAACTGCGTCAAACTTTTGGGCCCAGGTACGAAAGCACAAAAGCAAACATCTAGAGGTGAGGTTTATCGCTGACGTAGACGTATGATTCCTCAGGTGGCGCTGTATGTGCCTGGAAAAGCAGCGAAAGACTGCCAGACGAAGACGTTCGAGCAATTCAGATCCCCGCCCACACATCGAAAGCCTGCAAAGAAGGCTATGAAACGAGCAAACACTGAGGCTAATTTAGCTATACCTACCAAGATTGCTCGCGCTGGTTCAAACAAGTTTAAAAAGCAAGTACGCGAGTTCGTGGAGGAGGTAAGCCAACGTGGTGGCTACGAGGAACTTGATGAAATTTGTAGTGAAAAGCTGACCGAATGTTGTGATGGGGCTGGCAGTACGAGAAGAAGCACGTGGACGACCTTTTCGAAACAACTCCATCCAAGGAAGGCTTGCCAGAGCTACCGGACTTCGGTTTGATCAAGTCGCCGGAGTTTGCAACCCCCTCGCATAGCCTTGATGAAGACTCCGAAGTGGATGATGAGGCACCAGGGCTCCTCAAAAAGCTGAGTTCGCGCCGGCGCGACGACATCGACTCGTACGTGCTGGGTATTAATCGTCAACACGTAGCCGGTGGTGGAGTCATGGCTGGTGGCAAGGTGCGACGTGTGACATCAATGGTTACCCCGGTAAAGGGAATGAAGCCAAAGCCAATGTCTGCTAAGGTACGCCTTGAACTGTGCCACGAATGGTGTTGCGCAGGCATATTAATGTTATTTTTTCTCTTTGTGCAGAAGAAAGCGGTAATGATTGTCGAAGAGGTGGGCTCGCATTCTCTGAAGGGAATCGTGAGTCCAGGAGGAACGACTCATGTTCGTATCGAGAAGGACGGCAGCTCTTCGGAGGGTGAGGACGAAGATGACTATCGTAGCAGCGATGAAGAAGAGGGCTTTGACGTGCCGTGATCTGAGCGTCGATTTGTAATTTGGACGGACCGTGAAGTTTCAAGCCGCAGAATGTGCACATAGGAGTGCGTCTATTTATTGGCCCAGGAACACTACCTTAGAGGTTGTCTTGTTTCTCCAGTCCGGGCTGTGAAGCGTGCACCGCCCACAGTGTATCACGACCGAATGCGTGATTAATAAATACGAGCTTGTGTGAATTATGACGACAGCGAGTGAAATCTGCAGCTTGGACTTAGTAGCTGATCGACTCCTGCAAGAGCATCAGCATGCGTCGCAGGTTTTCCACAATCTCATCGGAGGATGTCTTCGCCCCGGGTATCTGCTCCGAACCTGTCAATACAAGACATTAGATCAAGCACACTTAAAAGGGTGGAATCCTCCAGGTGAAGACGTACCAGCTTGTTGCGAAGTGAGAATTTGCTGTAGATTGCGCAGAGCGGTTGGTTTCGATAGCAGCAGCGCACGCGCCTTTTGGTTGTCGTAGACAAGAGACCAAAGTGCTGCTGAAAGATATTCCAATGCTATCAAATCGCCTTGCGTCGAGTCGTTCACACGTACAGACGTCGCGACTATTTCATCAAGTAATTCCTCCCACATCGCAAAGTTGTTCTTCGTCGCTTGTGAAAGGGCAAGATTCCTCATGAACAAACATCCACTGCGTCGAACCACCTCATCGGACGAGTGCATCGTATCGTCGAATACAAGAGAGAGCACAGTGGTCCAGTTTGTGTAGAATACCCGAGCTCCCTCCTCGTTGCAAGCTATACTGCTGAGCACGCCGATCATGTGAGCGAGGTTTTCGTTTTCCAGGTGATTCACCTTGATTGTTTGTCGTGTCTGTTTCAAACGATCTTGAAGAGAATCCACCATCTTCGATACTGATCTAGTTTTCACGGATGCCAAAACGCATTCTGTGTTAAGCATAACGGCCTTCAGCACTTGGCAAGCAGCGTTGCTCAAGGCTATATCTTCGGTGGTTGCGGTTACAGCACTGTTTGCTACTTGGCGCCGGGTCGTTGCCACGTCGCCTCGAGTGCTTGCCAGACCGAAAAGCAGGGGTAATAGCGCGTTGTCTCCACCGGATTTACCAGATCCAGGCGAGAGTGAAATCAACATAGAAGCTCTTGCACTATCGTTTCCGTAGGCATAGTTAGCCAATAGGTGGAGCGCACGTAACAGCAACTGTGAGCCACGTGCGTGTGCTGCCTTCATCACGCTCCAATTTGATAGCATTACACTAAGAAGACCCTCGTCCTGGGCATGTGTAAAAATCGAAACGTTATGGATGTGTGACTTGATGCGTTTTGAAGAAATAACATCCTACCTGTGCAAGCCGCTGAGTCTCCTTGTTTCCTCCAATGATTGCGCTAATGACCTCGATGTGCGTCTGGATGCGTCCACAGAGATCCAGTATGTATGCGCCTTGCGTGTTCGAATTGGTGCTCTTCGCTCGCTTTCCGCCAAATCCCCCAGCAATGCGAATTGCGGAGAAGGTCTCCTTGATAGATGTCAAAGCGAAAGGGATACCTCGCTTCATCTGAACAAACTGTTGGAGACGTGGGTTTGTCTCCAGGAGAACTTGAAGTGCGCATGAGACTCGCCGGATGGATGCTAGAGGAAATACACGGCCCTGCAATTCCGACTGAGCAGGAGTAGTAGCGTTTGCACCCAAAGGCCGGAATTCTGCAATCTCTTGGTAAAGGTCAAACACAGCAGAAAATAGCGCATTGACGACTGAGCCATCTGAAGAATTGAATGATCCCGGTATCAACAACGAGATCTAATAGCAGTCATCAGAGGATAGGTGAGTGTACACGTAACCAGATCATCATAATGTTTGAAGCACTTACCGCGGGTACAACACGTGAGAACGACACCCGGAAGTCGATGGGGTGGTGAGATTCTAGCAGTTTTTTCACCACAACCACAAAATTTGACCCAAAACCAGATGTGGTTGGAGTTCCAAATTGTGTTGTATCGCATTCGCTATGCTGGTCAAAAGCTTGTACCAAGAGGATACTGAGTGTTCCAGCACAAAGGTCGAGCACATCGTATTGCTTCCGCTTTGTAGCCTTCGGCAGCGTGTCGTCGAAAGAAGCATGGATATCTCCGACGAGCTCCATCAGTTGATACTGTAGCGTTGTATGCTACATTACCAAAAGAGAAAAACAAGCATACCCGGTTAGATCTTAACTATCCGTTGGCCAAAGACAAACCAATCAGACTGTATACCATGAGGAAGAAAGTGACCTGATCATAACCAGCATCACGACAAACAGCCTGGAAGAGATTCAGCAATTCGATCATCAAATCTAAAATGGCCGGGAGAAGTGAACACCTCCACGCGTCGTCGTCACATCTTGGCAGGAGCATGCAACTCGAACAGTATCGATTGCAGTTACGTTTCCATTCACGGAGGGACAACGCCTAAGCAAGTACAGTCAAAGTCAGCAGCTGCAACAGACTTTCAGCACAAGCCTCTTATCATACTGCTCTTACCTGCACCAGTATCGGGTATATATCGTACTCTTCTTCAGCACCCTCCAGTTCCTTCTGTATGTCGCCAAATTGCGGTGCCAAACTCTCACTTTGAATGTAAAGCACTCGAACAAGTCGCGCAAAAGCACTAGCCGTGCGGGCAAACAGCTTTTGATTTTTCAAAGCATTCGAAAGTGATTGCAGTGTCCCTCGTGCAAACTTGGACCCTCCAACAGTTTCCACCATAGCTGTTTGTTGATCCAGACGGTATCGATTGTAGCAAATAATTTCCTTTGTCAAAACATTGCAGGCTGCTGCTCGCACAGCATCGGACTCCATATCATCTGTAGATGTTTCAAAAGCCATTTCCAATAAGCGCGATGATGGAGGGTCGCACGATGCAACATGCTCGATCACAAGGAGCCCAAGTTCTCGAATTGGCGACACGTGATCGAAGAGAAAGCGAGACGCCCAACTCCCGTCTAGAAGGATGGTGCTATCGGTGTGCTGCAGAGGGCTGTCGCTAGCCAACAGAGATTCACGCGGAAGCGCTCGCAAAACGGCTATCATGCACTGAGAACCAACAACGAAAACGTCCCGCTCCAAGAAGGAGCCTGGAACACGGTGGCGGCATACAATGGTGAGCAACGGTGACAGCATTTCTGTCAGACGCTTGCAAATCTTCTCCCGTGAAGGCGGCGACAGGCGGGTGTTTGCATTCTCGTCCATCGGTCGAGCGAATCGTAGCAGCACCTCGAGCATCACAGCATGGAGGACAGGTTCTGTCGCGTAGATTGTGGAGTATTTAGTGCACATAATAGCGATGATGTCCGTATCAGCGGCCAGTGACAAAAACAAATCATGCACCTTGGATTCGCTCACGTTGAGCAGCAACCGCGCCACTTGTAGAGCAAATGCCTTGCTCTGCGATCTTTTCAACAATGGGAGAATATTGCGCTTCACGACAACAAGAGTGTGTAACTGTTCTCCTCTTGTCATTGAGCAGAACAACACACTGAGCGTGTTCACAAGCGAGCCGATGATCACTTCGTCCCGTTCACTTTTTGGAGGTACAGCGAAATACCTTTCAAAATCTGCCACCCATTCCCCAACAAACCGCTTGCGTGCGAAACGCCAACCTTCGCATATAGTCAACAAGTGATATAGTGCGTTTAGACACTTTCCATGCGATGGCGCATCTCGAACCTTTTCAGCGATCAGCGTATACTCCGCATCAACCAATGACGAAAATGTAGTGGTGTTCGTCCCGTCGAGTGCCACATATTTTCCGTTGCTGCGAGATGGAATCTGGTTGATTATTGTCTTCACTTCTTGAAACCACAACGTATCAGCTCGCCGAGTAAACAGCGCACAACATGCCTGCAATTGTTGCTGTAACGAACAGGTGCCAATGAAGCATCGTCCCCAACGATTGGAATACAATCCAAACGTTGGTTTAATCATTTCCGGAATTTTTGCTTCGCCAGTGAATTCGGATTTGTTGTCGCTGACAGATTCAGTAGGTGCTCCCTCGGGAATGAAGCTCTCGGTCGCACACGTCAGCAGCAAGATAATGTAGTACATCTGCGTTCGAATAGCTGCTGACGAGTGGAAAATTAACGGCAGCAGACGCTCCATCATGTTACTATCACGCTGCATAGCCGATCGCAACAACCGGCTGCGAAGTAGCAATATCCTATACAAGAGGAGTGCTTGCTGAACCATCGTCGAGTCATTACTACTCGCATCAGTCTGGAGAACATTTTGAAGTAAGTCCAAGAAGTCGGCTAATTTATCCAGTTCTTCAAATAGTGAGAACAACTCCACTGGTGCGTTTTCAATTAGCATGACCAGCTCTTTAAACGCCGCCTCCCTCATACCCTCGAAAGCAGAAGACGTCCTGGAAATCACTTTGCGCAAATGAGTCAACTTGCTCAACTGTGACGAGAGTTCGTTTTCGTTTGGTTGGTAGTCGTAGGAGCGGGTTACGGGTAACGGCGCCTCCATCAGCGTCGTATCAAGAGTTATTTTTTTTCCATCACGGTTAAAGGTGCATCCAAACGGGTCTTCACGAATCTCTTTTTCCTTGGCAATCGAGTCAAGTGCAGATACATTCATTTGGGACATTAATCGAATAATCCCCGAGGCAGCCGCTTTCCGAATATACGATGACTCGTGAAGCAGGCAGCGACTGATCAAAATGTACCTTACGTTATCAGGTACACTTGCTTCCATCCTGTTCAGAATTTCTGCAAGCTGAGGCTGAGTCGAGCGTTGCTCTGGTGAAGACCCGTCGGATGGGTCAATATATGCGAAATGCTGGAGCAGCGGGATCACGGGCCTCAGTTGTACCAGTTTGTCGCTTGATGCGATCGAGAGCTGGTTCAATGCAAAACGTAAAATCTCCCAGAATGCTGCGCTGTTCACTCGGTCGTCAGAGCCTCTGTCCTGTCTAGCTAGGACGAGTAGCAAGTGCATAAGAAATTTTGGTTCACACAAAACCTCGTTCTCAAATCGGCGCCGATGTTCTGCAGGCACAGCATTGCTCTCGTTGTTGATGCCGTTGATAAGATCCACGAAGCCCCGGAAAAAGCGGACCTCCACCAAATTATCAGATACCAAGGAATCCTTTCCAATCAACCCACTCAGCTGGTCGTACAGAATGAATCGAATCGTTTCAATATCATGTTCAGATAGATCTCCCACACTTTCTTTGCCACTGCCAAAGAATGCTGACCAGACCGCGTGAAGCGTGGCGTCTGCAATTGCCTCAGCATCTGCGTTATCAAATACATTTCTAATTTGAAGAGCCTTCTGCGCAGTGCGCAGGTTCAGAATCGGGGATTTCTCCCAATGACTTAAATCGGTTAATTTATCACGATGAGCCTTGGCAATTTCCACAAAATCAAGAATCATCTTTGCGTCTTGTTGGGACGAATGTTTCAGATTGACGAAGGCGGGGATCGTTCCGTCAATTTCGGACAAAGCTTGGACGAGAGATTCATCTTTCCACTCTTCAGCCGCAACTTCAGGAAGTAATGGATTAGCTGCCCACAGTTTTACAGCCTCCCACAACACTCGGGGAATGAGAATGACATCGCCACTACACTCATTCGTATCATGTTTGCTCGGTATGGTATCTACAGAATATCGAGATGACGGGTACAAGCGCAACAGCCGAAGCACCAGCTCAACCGTTTTCCACGTGATTGAGTACGTAAACTCGAGGTCTGGGTCAACGAGGCTGCTTCCGGCTTGCTCCAGCGGTACAGGGCGGCAGATCCCGCCGAGGATCTCAAAAATTCGCTCAAGCCGCAATTTATCTAGTTCCTGAATGTTTATTTCTGCAGCTGATGTGCAACCTTTCTCCGGTAATTCAGGTAATGCCATGACAAGAAGATTCAATAAGTGCAACCGTGGGTGTCTTGCCGAGCGCAGCAATGGCAGAGCACTCATGAATATCTTGTAAATGGCCCCACTCAGCGAGAACTGCTCCAATTGATCAGTTCGCCCAGGTCCATCTCCCACTTCTATTCTAGCACGCGGATACAGCACCCGTCTTGTGTCATACGAATCAAACAACTCTACGTGTACATTTGGTGCGTGTACCACTTGTGTTGGGTCAAGGCATATTTTTCGCGTGAGCTTCAAGGCGTGCAAGAACGACTCGATCGCTTTCAAGCTCGCCATAACAGCTGCACCAGACAAATTTCCACGTTTGCTCGAAAACGTCGGGTTCAACATCTCGTCAAAGTAATTCACGCCCATCGAAACCTCCATAGTTCTCTCCACCAAGTTGCCACCCCCGCCATCGCTCCACTCACTCGTCGTCCCTGGACTTCCAGGTAAAATCGGCTGCTGCAGAAGATGCAGCAGATACTGCAGCGCCGTCGGGCGCTGCAAAAACACTTCAGCCGGGAAGTTCCTCAACAGTTCATTCCGGAACATCGCACAAGCCGCCACCAGGTCCTGTACCTCCGTCCGCAGCTGAAGCTTCACCTCGAACTCGAACAAGAACTGCTCGTCCACCGACGTCAGCGCCACCTGAGCGAACCTCCACCCTCGAGCCTCCAACTCGTCCACCTTCGGGGCTCTCCGTCTATCAGCCAGCACTCTACTGGCCCTAACCTTCTCATCCTGTGCAGCAATCTCCTCGTCCTCCTTCTCCTCCTCTTCTTCTCCTTCTTCTGCTGAATTGCTGACCTGCTCCTTGTTCTCCTCCATTTGCGCCACCTTGGTGACGTAAATCTGCCTCAATAACTGCGCAAGACAACACCCTAAGTTTTAGTATTTTCTTCTCTTCCTACCGTGTTTTTAAACTTCAAAACACTCAATTTTAAGCTAACTTTTAACCTTCTCGTAGTCCTCGCGCAGCTCCGCGTTGCCGTTAGCGGCGCGCTGCAGCGCCTGCGCCGCCCCGCAGCGCTGCAGACTGGCCAGCAGCAGCTCCGATTGGCTCTGCACCAGCAGCTGCAGCACGTGCAGCGCCGGCAGCTCCAGCGGCGGCTCCAGACTCGCCAGCAGCGCCGGCACCAGCGACGCGTGCAGCGGCTCCAGCTCCGGCCAGCGCACCAGCCGCTCGCGCAGCTTGAACAGCAGGCTCTGCAGCGCCCGGGAGCGGATCTTGGCCAGCGGGTGCCGCAGTTTGAGCACCAGCGCGTCCAGCCGCCCGGCGCCGCCGTCCGCCATGATTCCGCGCTAAAACTCAACTTTCGGGCGTTGAAAATGAATTTAACTGTAGTGTAAAAACGTTTTTCAGTAGGCTTAGGATAATACTGATTTGTGTGAAGCAGCTTTCTGTCAATCAAAACGATGGCTGCACCTGAGCGACGATGATCATGGGGCCCATGATTCATGGCTACCCTGTTCTACTAGATCAAGACGGACAAGCGCAAGGCTTCGAGCAAACAGATTTTTTCCTCGTTTATCAACGACGCCAAGTACTTGGACAACACTTCCAAGCAGGTGAGGGCGAAGTTCGGTGAGAAGCGACGCCAAAGGTCTGAGGAAGGAATGCTGTCGCCTGTAGCTCCTGTTTGCAGGTTCATTCTTTTTGCCCTTGTGGTGGCTATTGCAATCACTAGTGTGGCCAGCGGAGAAGATATCACCAGCGAAAAAGGATTCTTAGATTCTACGGACACGAGGACGCGCGGCATATGTTTCCAATGATGATCGATGTGAACGGAAGTCGCCGAAGAAGAAAAATCTAAGTCGGACATCGAATAAAGGAGTCTGCACCAACGTCAAGAGACACACGGCGATGCTTTCACTGCGAACATGCTGGCCGGTATTTTTTTTCCTTGGGTGCCTGGCGATCAGCTCCTCGCGATTTACCTGAACGACATGAACAGCCCAGCGGTGACTGTGCCACTGCGAACCGAAAACACCCTGAAGCTTTAGGTGCCTGGGAAGACATAACAGGAGCGACGGGAGTGAACGCAGCAGCAAGCACTATTCCCGTCACTAATGGCGCTTTGTGTTCTGTCTTGGCGTCTAACGTTGAGTATGAACTCGACTGACAGACAGCCAGTACTACTGGTCCTTTGTCTTGTCTGTTGGGGCATTTCGATGTGCGTCACACGCCGATCTTGAAGACGTCTGTCTACCCGGTGGTGCAGCGAGTACTATCGCCATGGCACACCTACTTCGACCTACCACATGACAAGATCGTAGCCGTTCAACTCACAACTGCAGACTGCAGACGGACACCCGGTCTCAGCTGTACGTCGCCGCGCGGCATTACACGTACCTATCGCTCGTCCGTAAAAACGTCGCCAACGCAGCACATTCGTCTTCAAGCACAAGTCGATCTTCTCCAAACTCGACGAGATCGGGATCGTTTGGCTAATCGAGCGTTGGATTTTGCCGAGATCGGCTCGGTCTTTCTCTGAAAACACAGCGGCACGCCACACGCGATCGTATGTTGAACCGCGCGGCCATACAAAACTCCCTATTCGCGCCGCCGGTGGGTTCAGCTACCGCAGCAACACACAAACACAAAAACTAGGAACCGATTTCCGGCAGAGTCGCCGCGGCCTTAATCTGCCCCCTACCTACCGACCAGCACCAGCGGCCAGCAGCGCCCGCCCGCCATGGACTCCGCCGCGCCCGCCGGCGGCCCGCGCATCCGCGTGACGCGCGCGTTCTCGCAGATCGAGGAGCCGGCCGCGCTGCAGCAGCTGCAGGAGCTGCTGCGGCCCGCGCCCAAGAAGACGCTGGACGTGCGGCGCCTCGTGTCGCCCGCGCGCGGGCCGTCCGCCTCCGCGCCGGCGCCGCCCACGCCGCCGCCGCTCAAGAAGCAGCCGGCCAAGTCTCCGGCCAACAGCAGCAGCAGCAGCGCGGGGAGGCCCGGCCTGCCGCCGCGCAACAGCAGCGCCGGGCGCGACGACGCGGCCGACAGGCGGCGCCGAGTCAGCGTCGGCCGCGCGGGCGAGGCCGCGGGCCTGCGCCGCAACGCCAGCACGGGCGGCGGCCACGACGAGGCGGCCGCCGAGCCGCGCCGCGGCTCCAGCGAGTGGGCCGAGGCGGCGGCGCGCCTCAGCCGCCGCGTGGAGGAGCTGGAGCGCGAGAACTTCCGGCTCAAGACCGGCAAGGAGCCGCCCAAGTCCTTCGCGGGCGGAGAGATCGGCGCGCTCCGGCTCGACGCAGAGGCGGACGGCGGCGACGCCGGCGAGCAGCAGACGCGGCGCGCGAGCCTGAACAAGTCGCGCAGCTGCGCCAACGGCTTCGGCGTCACGGGCCTGACGGTGGCCGAGGCCGCCGCGGCCTCGCACCGCTCGCGCACGAGGCGCCTGGCGTCCGCGGCCAACGCCACCGAGGCGGCGGCCAAGCTGCGCTCGGGCTACTGGAACGGCGCCAACAACGTCAAGAGCAGCTTCAGCTGCAACAACCTGGCGGACCTCGAGCAGCCCGAGTTCATGCTGGAGAAGCTACGCGCGTTGCCCGGTGCAGCACCCAGTAGCGGCACTGCTAACGGCGGGGACAAGGGCGCAACAGCCCCGCCCGTGGCAGCCACCGCGCGTAACAAGGAGGCCTCGCGCAAGAGCGACTCGTTCCAGCGCACGAGCTCCGAGACGGAAGAAGACATCGCCAGCATGCGCTCGCAGCGCTTCGCGCTCAAGGCGCGGAAAACCTCCTCCGTAGTGGCCCAGCAGAGCTCGTCGTCGGTTTTGGACGACGACTTTGAAGAGGTGGAGAAGCCGATCACGTCACCGCGCTCGTACTTCGAGGCCGGTCTGCGGACAGGAAGTTTCTCGTTGCCTGCTGCGTCGCCAGGATTGAAGGCGGGGAAGCGAACGAGTGTACGAGACGTGCGGATGTGGGTGGGAACGTGGAACATGGGCGCTGCCGACCCATTTGATGACGGGAAGGGTATCATTGACGAGCAGCGTTCAGCACCAATGCTGCAAAACTTTTTGCCGCACGGCTACCAGTTATACGTGCTCGGAGTGCAGGAGGGCGTGTCGGAGAATGTGTATCACGCGGTGGAGGCGTATCTGAACCGGAATGAGCGAGGAGCCCGATACTATCGCATGGAGCTCAAGAACAGCAACTTCATGGTGAACCACAAGAATCAGCCGCCTGACGCAGTGATTGATGCTGTGCACGGTCGTGGCGATGGAGCTTTCGTTGGCACAAAATTCACGGGTATGGCTGTGTTTTATTGCGCTGACATTCAGGACAGGATCAAACTGATTCGAGCAGGCGCACACAAGTTCAAACTTACGAGCGGATCAAAAGGTGGTGTTGCCGTGGCTCTCATGATCAATCACACTACTATCGTGTTTGTGAACTGCCACTTGGATGCGCGAAATGATACGTACCGTCGCGAGCAGATTCGGAACTTGAACGCTAGCCTGGGCCGTGTAATGGGCCACTATAGCTTTGACTTGACGGAACAGTTCCATCACGTAGTGTGGATGGGAGATATGAACTACCGCATCGTGTTACTAGACCCGCAGATGGTGCTTCACATGCTTGAGGAGGGCCGCAATCTTGAGTTGCACGATAAGTTCGACGGCTTGTTGAATGACCGTCGCAATGGCGGCGTCTTCGAGGGTTTCATGGAGCCACACAAGTTCCCAGACTTTTACCCGACTTATAAAAAGTTCCCCAAGCGCGGGCCCGTGAACGAGTCCTTGCCGCTGTGGCCATCGCTAGTTTGGCGCGTGCTCTACAAGGAGCCGTTTTATAAGGGAGGCAAAGTGAAGAAGCGCGTACCCGGCTGGTGTGATCGAATTTTGATCCACTCGTTGCTTGTCAGTGACTCGAAACTGATCCCCGAGAAGGTGCTGGATCCGACTTCTCAAGAGCAGGCGTCGCGATACATTGACAACTACAGGTCCGTCAACCATGGCGTCGGGATGGATGTCAGCGATCACAGCCCGGTGTACGGAACCTTCGTGCTTAGTTTTCTACAGCACGACAGTGACGTCTTGTCGACAGCATCTCCGCGAAGGCTTTCACGTCGGAATTCGCGATCCTATTCCACGGCTAGCGGTAAAAGTGAGGGAGACAGGTATTCAAACGCGGCGGCAGGCAGCTATTTCGACCAGGCTCGCGTTGTCCGGCAGATGAAGGCGCAGAACCGTCCAGTGTCGACAGTTTTGAGGGTATTCAACATGCAGTTGATATGGAATGACACGAACGTGGTAGTACCCAAGAAGACTCGCATCGTTGCACCGCTGGTTGGGGAGGACTCGAAGCAATGCGACGTAATCGGAGAGCGGTGTCAAGGCTCCAACGGACTGAACCTGTCGCTCAATGCTGTCATCCAGCACACGCGACCGCTGGAACAACTGCACATGCTAGTCTGGGTGAAAAACGAATCGATCAACGGGCACTGCACATTATCACTCAAGCGTATCGCGCGTCAGGAAGAGGAAGGCGAGGTAAGGTTTCGCGTACCGCTCTACAACGACTCGATGCGGGTGCACCTCGATGGGCACCCGCTCCTCGTCGTATTCTCGGTTCGAAGCAAGACTTTCGCCAAGTAAGAGCACGCACCTCCACTGTGCGTCCTGCAAACCCTCTTCCCTGATTGAAGCGAATGAGAGGAGATAATTCTTAATACCTTTGCAAGGGTTCTCGAATTCAGTGTCCCCCGAGTTGAAGAGTCACGGCCGACTCGTCGAATGCGCCACAAATCTTTAGACCTCGTGTGTGAGCAGATTGACAGCCATGCCGACGCAGCTTCAGGTGAGCGACAACGACGCTAGCAACACAGATGCAGGCTCTCTCAAGGCGCCGGCGGGGCCGTTTGAGCACCTCCCAGATGCAGTTCCAGCTCTGCGCGACTTTGAAATTCGGCAGAAGCTGCTTCAATGGAACCTGAACGACACTCTTCAGCTGCAGCGCTTTCGCGTGCATCGACGATTGCCTAGCGAGGCGGACGAAGCGCTACTGGCCGAGTTTTTCGAGGACGAGAGCGTGCATCGCATTCTGCCGGTACGGTTGTGAGACTAACACGTTTTGTATTGCATTGCTGCGCATCCTAACGCTGGTCTTGTAGCTCCCTGAACACCTTAGCAACAGATCGTCGTCTTCCCTGAAAGAGCTCTCAACCAAACCTGAAAGCTTCAACGGTGCTTCATCGCTGCATTTCGAGCGGTTGCATGTCAGCGTGACGAGCATGGCGTTCTTCGAGAAGCTCAATACAGCCGGCATCGTGTCTCGCGACGGCAGTATCCGCGGCTGCATAGACGAAGACTTCGACGGGTGCACTGCCGGCGACTTGCTCACGGAGTTGCTGGCGAACGCAGACTCGGACAACTGCGACGTCTTCTCCGACAAAGACCGGCACGAATTCATCTTCCAGCTCTTCTCCGCGCTTGTGATCGGCGGCGGAGCGTTGCGTCAAGCAGATTCACGCGTGGAAGCCTACGAGAACATTACTCGAGCTCTGTATCGCGCTTTGATCTCAGTCAAGAAGAGCATCGCCGATGCCAATGGGAAGCGCGACATCGAGATCACCTCGCGCGTGTATCGCGTGAGTGGTGACCCGCTCTTCCGAGGTTCCTCCTCCCGTTTCCACTCGTGCTTCGCCATCATCGACGCTCGTAAGCGCTGGCTCACAGTGTGGTACTGCCCCTTCAGAGCGTCCTGGTAGTACATGTAGATACACAGATCACTTTAGTCGACCACCGAAGTGCAATATAACGCGCGGCGAAATGGCTACATATTCATTGGTAGAAAACGTCCGTATCATTTCGTCCTGGGCTTCATGGAGCGCGTGCCGATCCGCTTGGGCTCGCTGCGTACGAGCGTGAAGCCTTCAGCCAGCACTGTTCCAGCTTCGCCATTACTCGGGGAGGGTCTGTCGGTAACTAATGCGTCGCTGGCTCGAGTGTGCCGCGTGTGCACGAACCACGAGGCGAGATATACCTGTCCGCGCTGCAACACCCCCTACTGCAGCGTGGACTGCTATCGATCCCATGGCGAGGGGTGCACGGAGCAGTTCTTCGAGAGCCACGTACGCAGTGAGATGCAGCTAACTTCGGCTGCTAGAGGAGACGACGAGAAGAATCAGCAGAAGAGCATCCAGGAGCTGCTGGAGAGGGTGCAGAAGTTTCAAGAGGAGCAGCAGCAGTTGGCCGATGGAGAGGACGATGAAGAAGCGCTGGCCAAGAGGATGCAGGAGCTGGCGATGCTGGATGCAGCTGGGGAGTTGACGCTCGAGAGTCTCACTCTTGAAGAGAGGAAGAGGTTCCTCGGAGAAGTAGCCGATGGGAGACTGGGCAAACTTGTCAAGCTCTGGTCGCCGTGGTGGTTGATGAGCGAGCGCAAGTACCGGAGCGAGACGTCGGCGCGGCGACGCCAGTTGATACTGGAGGAGATAGGCGGTGGGGACGATGTAGAAGAGAAGGAGGAGGTTGAGACGATAGGGGCTGTCACGGTGGACCCGACGGTCCTGTATCCTGTTGGGCTCTTTACCAACCACGATGCGCAGAAGATGCCGGAGAGTATGGGGGCACTGCTGCCTGGTGGGAGGCAGCCGTCGCCGTGCCTGCGTTATCATTTGGTGGAGGTGCTGTTCGCCTATGCGCTGGTCCTCCGAGCGTTCAACGGCGACTACGCTCAGGACGTTGCAGAAGCAGCGATGCTGCTGTTAGATATTTGTCAAGTGCTCAGTGCAGATGCTCGCTACGAGTCCGTAGAGCACGTGTGCTTGGCTTGTCTGGAGAAGCAGTCCACTGAGGGCGCGACTGCGAATGCGCTGGCTGTTCAAGATGCACAGCAAATTCTACGCGCTGACATGTTTCTACTTGATGCACTCAGCGACACGCGTGCTCTTTTGGAGCGGTACCAGCAGGACCTCGAGGGCAGCAGCTCTGAGGCAGACAAACAGGTCAAGAAGGAACGCAAGGCAGCGCTGAAAAAACTTGCGGCCGTGCAGAAAAAACTGGTGTTCTACCAGACCTGGGCGTACCTTACTCCCGCCGAGGAGTTCCACGCGCTGGCTGCCGAGGTCGAAGCGTACACGAAAGACAAAGAGCTGCTTGGAGCACAGTGAGAAGATAACTATAAAACTTTTGTATTTGGCTTCATTGATTCGCGTTTTGCCCCATACGTACGTCGTAAGCACAGCACAAGCTGGCACAAGCTTGCTTTTCCGTTCCACTTCAGTGTGCACAATGCGTTCGTCGCAGTCGCCTCCCTGGCGTCTGCAAAGTACTATTTCCTGTCGTTGTGCTGCCCATGAAGGCAGGCTTTCACTCTGTTCGCTCGCGGTCGATGTCCGAGCTGAGCTGAGTTCTGCTGGCTCCAAAAATCAGCGGTCCACCTTCGCTAAGCTCACGCCGCAGTAGTGGGAGACGTTGTCTGCTGCGCTTTAAATGCTGTAGCCCACTTGTTGTACTCGCGAGTCGAAGTCGCCGTGAGGATGAGCTTCTTGCCGGCTTGGCTAAACTCGGGCGTGGTGATGATGAAACTGAGACTGCGCGGGTCCGTGATGTCGATGGTGGCGTCCGCGAGGGAGATAGTGCTGCTCTTGGCGCCGACCTGGTGAATCATGCTCTCTTTCTTGTAGCCCGTCAGGCGGTTGCCGCGCAGCACGAAATACCGCTTCTTGGAGCCGAGGAAGCGCCTACTGCTCGCCACCTTGAGAAGTCCCTGCGTGCAGGTGAACGGGAGGATGGCGCGCACCCAGATGACCGGCCCGATGAAGTTGTCGATCAGCACGTAGTCCATTTTGCTCGTGGAGATCGTGAGCTCCTGGTACTTGGAGCGCGAGCTCACGGTCACGATCTGCGAGCACATGATCTCGTCCTCTAATAAGTTAGTTTCCTTATTGACAAAGAGAAGCCGTTCGTGGTCTGTGAGCAGCAGGTGGAAGCGCTTCTTGCGCTTGAGCGACACGGGGCCGGCGAGCAGGATGCTCTCCCGGGTCTTGAGCAAGCTGTCCCAGAGGCGCATGAACGGCGACCGCACGATGGCCACGATCGCATTGTTGTTCTTCCTCTTGACGGCGCTGCACACGTCTGGCCGCATGGCGAGCACCAGGTCCTTGAGCATCTCGACCTCCTTGGGGTTCAGCACGCCGTCGTTGCCCAGGCCCTCGCAGAACTCGAGCATCTCCTCCACCATCATGTTCTCGCCGTCGATGCCACTCATCGCGGAGGCGCCGGAGCCGCGTCGCGAGCCGAAACCGTCGATGCTGCTGGGGCGCGGCGACGGCGCCACCGTGGACGCGAAGGAGAAACGGTTGGTCATGCCGCCCATGGCCCTGCCGGGCGTGGGGGGCATGACCTTGGAGCGCGCGAAGACCACGACCATGGGGCGCGTGCTGCGGCTCAGCAGGCTGATGGCGCGGTTGTACTCGAGGCCGTTGATGACCTCTCCGTCCACGGCGTGGATGATGTCGAAGATGCGCACGCCGTGCGCCTCGGCGTAGCCCACGATGTTGGGGTGCGCCATGGGCAGGTCTTTCACGATGACGTTGACGTCGTCCGTGGTGATGGTCATGTTGAGGCTGGCGCCGCGGAACTCGACGGCGAAGAGCCCCTCGCGGCGGAACGGGCGGAAGAACTGGATGCTGAGCGGCCGCGTCTGCGTCTGCAGCATCTGCACCACGTTGTCGTAGCTGCGGCCGACCGTGCGCGCGCCGTTGACCTTGTAGATGACGTCGTTGGGCTGGATGAGGCCCGAGGCCTCGGCCTCGCCCAGCGCGCCGTCGGGCTTGCGCTTGAAGTGGTTGACGATCACGCTCTCGTTGTGCTCGCGGATGGTCATGCCGAGCGCGCGGTCCTGGAAGACCACCTCGAACACCTCGCTGGTCTTCATGGGGGCCAGCGCCTCCGTCTTGGGCGACAGGCACAGGCACAGCGAGTCCTTCACGTTGGACAGCACGTCCTTGGTGATGTGCACGAGGCTCGAGTTGGCCGTGTCGATGAGGTCCACCCAGGCCTCGTCCGACACGCCGAACTGCGCGCGCAGCTGCGACTCCACGAGGCTCTCGAAGACCTGGTCGGGCACGTTCGGGTCCCACGAGATGGAGCGCACCGAGCCGTCGTCCAGGTCGATCACGCGGATGCTGCACGAGCCCGTCTGGTCCATGAGCTCCATGCCGGCGGCTAGCTGAACTGCGACTGGGGCTTGCTTGAGCGGGACCGCGAGTATTGGCGTGTGGGAGGAGGGGCGGTGATGCAAAAACTTGGGGCGGCTCCACTTAGTGGACGCCAGTCGAAACGCGCGCCAAGCAGAGGCGGGGTACAGAGCGGGCGGACCCCCCCCTACCCGCCGTCCGCTCCACCGCGACTGTGATTGGCCAAGCGAAAATTCTGAAAACACGAATTTCCCAAAAATCCAAAAGTGGCGTACAGCAGCAGTCAGGCCGGGCGGTTGACTGTCTGTCGTAGCGCCGCACAATCCTGCTCGGCCGCTCGCCGCTCGTCGATGCTCGACACTCGTCAACGACTGCCTTCTGAGCATAACTTTCGGCGGACTCAGTCACGCGCAGCGGTGCACAGCCGGCAAATCCGTTTAACCTCGAGCGCCGAGCCTGGTGTTGCTCACACCGCGTTAATCCGGGGCCTGTGGAACGTGGCACCGCCACGCTGCGCGAAATTTGCGCCTCGCTGACAGCCATACATGCTCGATGGGCTGACCGGGCTGCTGCTGTTGGTGGATAGACCGCCCCGCCCCGCCCCGCCACGTGGCTGCGGTTACGCCGTGGCATTGCCGTGTTGCCGCGCCAGTACCGCCCAAGTAATACTGGCGCGTCAACGCACAGCCTCTTTTGACCGTCGGTCCAACGTTGGTGACCCCATCGTGACGGTCGTCGCGCCGCGCGTCGCAAGCACATTTCAAATGCTGACTCTGCGCAAGATCCTGCGGTCGTGTTTGCTTAGATCGCGGCGCCGAGGGGCCCGCGTTTGCAACGCGGCTAGCGCCGGGCGCAGTGCTCCAGCCGCGACCAGATCGGGACGCAGTCACCGATCCGAGCTGCCCCAGGATCACACGAAATATTCGCGCGCGAGGAACTGAGGTGCATCCAGCAATCAGTGCCGGTGGCAGCTTCATCATCCCAGCCAGCGTCAGATCTCCACCATCTTTGGCTCTACATGACGTTGGAAATTTCATCGAGACAAAAACAGTCGCCAAGATTGCATTGCATACGCTATATTAATCCATTGTATTATACTAATGTAAACTTATATTAATACTTATACTTATATACCTCAGAACTATGGCACTGCACGTGCAATTAGTCTGTTTACAATGACGGCTCGGCAGGAGCAGCAGAGCCTCTTCATCGGGTTCTCGAGCATTCATCCAATACTTGACACGACACCATTACCTTTAGGTGCACCACATACATGTATGTATGATTCAACACCAAATTAATTTTATTATTTTTATAATCGTTTTAAATAAAATAAACGCCTCCCGACAAAAAAGACAGAATTGAAAAAACTTTTACCGCTTTTTTGCAATGGACAAAAACACGATTGTGGGTCTCAAAATTATAGCCGCACCTGGAACATAGTGTAAGCTATCGCTAAGATTGGTAACAAATGCTTGGAATGCTGTTTCGAAGGTAATAAAATGAGCTAAGTCGATAAACGCTCAGTCTTATATCGTCACAAGAGCGGGAGGAACCAATCATAGCTCGAGTTTGCGGGGAGGGCGGGCTCCACAAATGGTCAACACCCCTTCTCGTCCCGCTGGACTATTAGAGATATTTGGCAGAAGGGATTCTATTCCCATTCCCCCACAAGACAGCAAAACATGGGCACCAGCCTTCGGTAGAGAATGATAACTACAAAGCGGTGATTTTGAGGAATTAAGTCCTCACAACGAGATCAACTTTGAGGCGAGGCGGGTGAACGCCTTGATCGTCCAGTGTGTATAGTCGCAATGCCCAGGAACAGGAGAAAATCCGAGTAACGACTAAGTGGAAACTAGATTCCAAACGGTCCCTTCGGAAAACCCAATACTGGGGGTCAGTCTCCAATGAAAATACAAGCATCTCAATTGGAGTTGGCGTGTGACCTTGTGTAATCCCTATAGGTTCGTTTGTCTTCGAATCGTTGGATCCCACCAGGTGAGTTGCCTTCGAAATATATCAATTGAATCCAAATATACAGACTGCTCACGTCCCTGTCCAATCGGAGACAGTACAGCTGGGAGAGGTTAGACTATTAGTAAAGCCATCCCGAACACCATTCAATACAAACAGAGAGTTATATTCAAATATGCAGCCTCCCTTATTCTTTCGGACCCTTCTTCGGTCCAGTCCACAAGCCTCGTTTGGAACCCTGGTCAGTTCTGTTAAAGTGAAAGAACGCTTTTGTTTTGTTTGCCAATTGTCTTTATTAGCCACTTTACCGCTATCCTAATGCTATCTATCAGACGTGCTCAGTCCGAAGCAAAAGCGGAAGTGAGGACACCGTCCTCGCTTCCGATCCGCTGCTTCCGTTCCTCATCGCACAAATCCTGCCTCTGTATCAAAAGAGAGGAGGCAGTCTCCCTAACTCTAATGGCTCCATACCAGCCATTAGCGTAGTACCGTAGACTACATCGACACTTGCCTTCGTATACTTAAACTAAATATACCTAATCTTATTAAGTCTGGCCCGGTGCTTGCGTACCCATCCCGGGAAGCCCAGTCGGTTTCCGAACCGCACCTAGCATTCCGCGGGGCTGGCACAGCACCGGCGCCAGGCCGTCGAGCCCCAGACTCAACACTCCCACTAAGTGTCGTGAGTAGTCTTAAGATTTTTCACCCCTATCAGCTCCCTGAGCTTAGCAAACTGTGTTGCCGGTAGTGCCTTTGTCAGAATATCTGCTGCCATGTCATCCGTACGGCAGTAATGGATATTCAATCTTCCCTCTTCTACTAGTTCTCTAGTGAACAAATAGCGAATTTGAACATGCTTTGTCGCCTTATGGTTTCCCGCGTTTTTGACCGTGCTAATAGCAGATTTACTATCACACCACACCTGTACTGGTTGTCTTGCGGAAATCCCATTTCCCTCAGTAGGTACCATAGCCATTCGCTTTCTTTTGCTCCTTCGCTTAGTGCAATGAGTTCTGCCTCTGCAGTTGAGAGAGAAACTGATGCCTGTTTGCTGCTACACCATGAGATACTGGTTCCAGCCATAGTGATCACATACCCGTTACGGACTTACGTTCTTTGGGTTGACACGCGAAGCTTGCGTCTGTGTACACTTCATACGTCACCATTCTCGAATTACCATCAAGAAGGAGACCGTACGTCGACGTCCCTTTCAAGTATTTGAGCACTCTCCTCG
This sequence comes from Phytophthora cinnamomi, assembly GCF_018691715.1. Lineage (NCBI taxonomy): Eukaryota > Oomycota > Peronosporomycetes > Peronosporales > Peronosporaceae > Phytophthora > Phytophthora cinnamomi. The sequence goes on from NW_027151050.1 coordinate 467,918, forward strand.
CTGCCTCCCAGTGGGTCTGATTGTAACACGAAAGGAATTTACTCAATTCTCTCACTGCATTTGCAATGTCCGGCCTTGTTCCTCTTACCAGATATTGCAGTGATCCGACTAGCCCTCTAAAGTCAAACTTTTGGGCCGCTATTTCCTGAGCTGACATCTTCGTTTCAGCAACGAGCTCTACTCCTCTGAGCTGCGGTGTAGTCACTGCTGTACAATGCCCCATATTGAACTTTTTCAATAGTTCATCAATGTACTTGTGCTGTGAGATTGTCATGGTTCTGTTCTTTCTGTTCCTTCTAACCTCCATCTTCAATATATAGTGGATGTCTCCTAGGTCTTTCATCTTAAATCTCCCCGAAAGATCCTGCTTGAGTTTGTTGATCAGTTCCTTATCCTTCGACATGATCGTAAGATCGTCCACATATACCACTACAATGATCCAACTCTCTCCCACTTTTTGGACATAGATGCAGTATTCTTTATTGCATCGGACAAAACCAAGGTTGGTGAAGAACTTGTGGAGTACCTTGTACCAAATCTTAGGTGCTTGCTTCAACCCATATATGCTTTTCTTGAGCTCACAGACCAAATCCGCATGTCCTGCTAACATGTACCTCGGTGGTTGGTGCATATACACCTGCTGTTCACCCTCCATCGACCCATTGAGAAAGGCTGTACTCACATCCATCTGGTGAATATGGCAATCCAGGATTGTTCCAATTGCCAGTACAAGACGAAGCGATTCGAATCGTGCCACTGGCGCATAGACATCGTCACAGTTGACACCATACTCCTGATGGTTTCCTTGTGCAACTAATCTAGCCTTAAACCGCTCAATGGTGCCGTCAGCATTATACTTAACTGCTAATACCCAATGACATGGTAACGGCTTCTTGCCAGGAGGCAGCCGAGTTAACTTCCATGTTCCATTATCGAGTAGTGACTGGTACTCCAAATCCAGTGCCTTTCTCCATTGTGTCCTGTGTTCTCCGGTTAGTGCCTCCCGGAGACTTTTGGGAACTGAGATCCTATTCGCAATAGTATCTACTGCAATTGCCTTATCGATGTGGGTTTGAAAGCACTTGTAGTCCGAGTACAACACAGGAATGATCCGTGTACCGTCCTGTTGGGTTGGGCGTTGCGCGTTTATGGCTTTGATCCGGCTTGATCTGCGCTTAGCTCCCACTGATACTGACGATTTTCTCTTCTTTCGTTTGGCTCCCACTGCTCCTGATGACCCCTCGGTTGTTCAATCACAGGAACAAACACATTGGTCACATCGTTGTTGGATAATGTATCTAGTACATCGATCTCCTTTAGCTCCTCCTTGCTGAGCTGATCCGGTTTTATCCCAAATGACCGAATAATTATGCTCAAGCAGTTCTCTGTATCGAATGTTACCGACCTGGACACTAGGAACTTGCTGTTGTAAACATCAAACAGTCGGTATCCTTTAGTATCCTCAGATATTCCTAGGAATCTGCACTTGATTGCCCGTGCGGATAGCTTTTTATCCTTTCGTACAACCTCTGGTACATATGCGAAACACACGCATCCCCATACCTGGAGTGTCTTTGGGTCTGGACCCACTCCTTTAACCAACTCATAGGGACTTTTGTTCTTTAGACGGCTCATTGGCGTGCAGTTCTGCACATACGTCATGTATTTCAGTGCTTCCGGCCACCATTTAGCCGGCATTTCTGCATCACGTAGCGCACACCTTACTTTACTCATCTTAGTCTGATGGTCTCGCTCAGCCGCTCCATTTTCATCTGGGCTGTACACATACGAGGTCTGAAACGTTATTCCTTTATCAGTGCAGAATGTTTTCAGAGCTGCGTTCACGAACTCCTTCCCTCCGTCGGATCTTATACGACGAATCGTGAATTTTCCCTCTCTTTCCAACTGCAGTAGCAGCTCTTTGACCTTTATCTGAACCTCTGTTTTCTTGCGGAGGACAAACGTCCATCGCCACGACGTCTGGTCGTTAATGATACTGAGAAAATATCTGATCGATCCTAGGACTCCGTATACTCCTAACGTCCTCATGGGACCATTTGTATCCATGTGTATGGTGCTGATAGGTTTATCGTCCCTAGATCCCACCATATTTCTGTAACTCATTCTGCGCATTTTCATTTCGGTGCATGTATGGCAGAAGAACGGCACTTTCGTCAGTGCTGCTTTACTAAAGCTCGGTAGTCCTGGTATCAGATTTCCACTCATTACCTCTATTAGTTTGTATCTATTGAGGTGTCCCAATTTTACATGCCACTCTCTAAAATCAGCCTTTATTTGTCTGTACCCTGGTTCTTTTAATGGTGCAATCGGTTTTGGCTTTACTGCAGAGCAGTTTAATTGCCTGTCTCTCAGCGTGCGCGCCTGCACATAGTAAGCCCCGTTTACTGCAATGGCTACAAATACCAACTTATGCTTCCAAAGTACAAACTTGTACTTCCCGTCTATACTTTCCACTATTTGGTAGCCTGTTTGTTTTAGCCAATATTCACTAAGTATATTTGCCTTTGCTTTAGGCACCAAAGCCATATTATTGAACTTAAAAGGACGAATTCCATCCGGACTACTCAAATAGAGCTGTATGGAGCCAACATGTGTATTGCTAAGTTTAGTCCCTTCTCCAAATGTAAACCTAAACTCTTGGCTCGGCCGTTTGCCCAAAAACAGCGTTGCATCGGCGGTTAGTCCATAACCGCAGCCTGAATCTAGCACCCAATCATAACCGGTGATGTTAATTACATTTCGTTCTAACAAGTCAGGGTACAAATCTCTTACCGCCTCTTCAATGGCTTTCGCCGCCACTTCGATGTTGCCGGAAGCCTCCGAGACCTTTCCAGCAAGTGCCGGAACGATCGTTGGCTCAAAGTCCGCCACGTCGTCGTCGTCACTCATCGGCGTATCCGAAACGACCGGTGACCCAGGTGTCAGCGGTGGCGAAGCCATCAGCGCATCAACATCCGCCTTGGCTTGCTCCGGTGTCAGCGTATCGCTGTGTCGTGGCTCTTGCATATCGCTTGTCACTTGAGCGACCGCAACCTTCTTGGCCCTCTTGATTTGCCGAATCATCACAGCATCGACCGGAATTTCGACGCGCGCCGCCTTGGCCTTTTTCTTGGCGGCCGCTTTTGACCCCTTCACGTGAGCGACCGGCACTGGCTTCTGCAGCGTGGGGCTCTTGAAGATGTTGGTGCGATACACGCCCAAGCTTCTGTCCTTTTCATCGCGGGCAGTCACGTTTCATGTGCGCGAGACCGTCCCGGTTGTAGCGCCCTTCACAATAGAAGCACTCGTCTTCGCGTTTCCGCTCAACAACACGCGCCTTGCGCTTGCCCAGATGCTGCGACGCCTTCACATGATTTGCGGGCACAACCACCGCTTGCACAGCCTCAATTTCGCGGCGGCACTTGTTCATGAAGACATTGCGCAGCAATGCTTCAACCTTGTCCAGATGGAACCCGCCGTTGGTGTAATCCACCTGGTTTCCCCAGTACTGGCTTGGGAACAAAGCCAGAACCTTCATCGCCGCGTACTGGTTCGGAATCATCGTCACGCCGTCCAGTGCCTCGCGCGATTGACGATTGATCCGATTACGCGCCTCCTTGACACGCAAGATGAGCTCGCCCACTGACGCAAAATCCATTGCCAGAGCCTCGTCAAACCTCGCAATCATTGCGGCCATCCCTTGCGCATTCGACTGACCGAACACAGTCTCGAGTCGCTTCCATGCAACAAGCAGACTTTCGTCATTGAACGAGACGCGCAGCGACTCCATGTACGACCTGGGCAGCGTCTGGTTGAGCAGCGACCTAATGTAGGTGTCTTGCTCGCTGAGATTTGCCAGCTGCCACTTGTATGTCCTCTGCGCTTCCGCATCGTCCGTGTCCATCGGACGGGGAATCTCGCAGCTTGTCCGCGGCAAATCCTCGTAAGCGAACGCTGGCTCTACCAGGCCCTTTACTAGCGCTTCACGTCGCATAGCCGCACTCTTCTGGCGAAGGTGCCCAACGATCAGGTCCTTCCACACCCCAAACTGTTTGGTGTCGCTCGGAAAGACGAGACGGTCGAACGGGTTGCTCGCGTTGTTGCTCATGATCACTTGTACTCTTAACTTGAAATGTTAAAGTGAAAGAACGCTTTTGTTTTGTTTGCCAATTGTCTTTATTAGCCACTTTACCGCTATTCTAATGCTATCTATCAGACGTGCTCAGTCCGAAGCAAAAGCGGAAGTGAGGACACCGTCCTCGCTTCCGATCCGCTGCTTCCGTTCCTCATCGCACAAATCCTGCCTCTGTATCAAAAGAGAGGTAGTCTCTAACTCTAATGGCTCCATACCAGCCATTAGCGTAGTACCGTAGACTACATCGACACTTGCCTTCGTATACTTAAACTAAATATACCTAATCTTATTAAGTCTGGCCCGGTGCTTGCGTACCCATCCCGGGAAGCCCAGTCGGTTTCCGAACCGCACCTAGCATTCCGCGGGGCTGGCACAGCACCGGCGCCAGGCCGTCGAGCCCCAGACTCAACAAGTTCCAAATTCGCAGACTAATCCAAATTAGTAATCGCGCACCACTTCCGAATCTGAACACTAGTTTTGGTCCGGAAGACATTCGCTCCAAAACAGATACAATCCAAACACACAGCAGTCTATCAATCAAGTTCAAGGGGTGACTACTAACAACCTCCTAAAACCGCAAGTTAATATGAAATGGAAAACCGTTTTGGGACGATATCCAACTGGAATATGAAATGATCGGGTCAGCCCGTGGCTCGCGTCGCCCGTGGTCCCCGCCAATTAGATCTTGAGTTTGGTGAAGAGCCGCAGCAACGGGCGGACCGTTCCCGAGGTGGCCTTATTCGCGAGCGTGGGCGTCCGGGCCCGAGGCGATTCCTACGGCGTGCCGAGCCACTAGTCACTCACAAGGCAAAACAGACTCTGTGTTGATTTTAGTGCTAGACGATCTCTACGCTAGTCGTTCCCATGCAGGCTACATTTTTAACTTGGTTTCACTATGGGTCCGGGTGGCGTAATCAGCTTGGACATCCGGAGCGGTGCAGCAAATCGGGTGACCCCTCGTGCATAACAGACCCTGGCTGGTCGGCTTGGTCGGTCGTTAATATATGGGCTTGAGTATACTTGGAATCTGGAACATCATAGAGTAGCTCCCGGACTGGATTCTTCTCCATACTGGGTACATCGGGCAATCTCGAAGCGATCCATCCGGAGGGAATACCCCACGATCTACATGTGAGTGTTCGTTGTCAAGCACAAGGTGGCTGCGACGAAGATGTTCGGGCACTTCCTTGTGTACTTCGAAAAGCGATTCAACTGCCGGATCCATGTGCTTCGCACATATGGCAGCAAGGAGTACGCCAATGTCGACCCGTTCTGCAAGGCGACGGGAGTGAGAAGGCAGTTCAGCGAGGCAGAGAACCAAACCTCGAACGGGAAGGCCGAGTGAATACACCGGACGGTCCTCAACACGGCGCGCTGCATGCTGTTCGCGAGCGGCTTGCCTCTTCATTTCTGGTGCGGCGCCGTCGAGTACGCGACCTACGTGCTGAACAGGAGCTCGTCCAGCACCAACCCCAAGCGCATGTCGTCATTGGAGATGCTGACGGGCACGACGCCGAACCTGTCGGACATGGTGGCGTTTGCCAGCCATGCGCGATCTTCCGCAACCCCGGCAAGAAGGCGTGGAAGCCGCGGCCCCAGGTTGGCATGATAGTTGGCAAGAATGACAAGGTGAAAGGGTTTCAGGTCTACCTGTCGAAAGAGAGAGTAGTGATTACCATTCAGCACATTTAGAACGTCGAGACCCTCAACAGTGACCAGAACGCGCAGCTGCAGACGCAGCTCGAGCTCGAAGCCCCTGAATTGCGACGCGCAGTGGCAGAGCGCGACGAAGCCGCGAAACGGAAGGAAACGGCGGTGGGGCAGACGTCGGGCGAAGCGCCAGCGACGACGCCTCGGTCGTCGGCTGACGAAGAGTCGGCGTCTAAACCGACAAAGAAGACGGCCAAGACGGCCAGGAAGATAAACAAGGCGCCTCTCAAGAATGTGGTTGGCGCGGGTGGTGGCGACGGCGATTATAAGTGTAACGGGGTTACACGCACAAGTGGCTACAATCCACTTGTGGTTCTAACATATAAAATATCTGTTATAAGTTATGGATACTCGCCTTGGTGTAAGTTACAGTGGGCCACCACAATGAGTGGTCCACACATAGTCAAAGATCCTAAGGACTACAACCAATTTCGTGTTTCCATACACTTTCATGTCGCTGTAATTTTGACCTATCGCAGCTTGGCCTTCAGGCCAGAGCAGTTCTATTGGCCAGCCTGTAGAATGACCCAGAACCTACCATTTCTATATCTGTTTTTTTTGTGGTGCTCGTTTAGGCCATTTGCCAATATGGCGCCCAAGTGCAAAAAAAACTCGAGACTCTGCTGTAGTGAGGGTTCACTTTTGCGCGAAGAATTAACCGTGTATTACTGCATGGCAACAAGCCCTCCTCCGATGGACTCGGGGGGACTTGAACCGACGCCAAGCACAACGGCCCTCGATAAACCCTGCCAGTTAACCAGCCGAGCTTTCAGCGTTAGAACATCTCATCACCTCCACAACATAATACCCCGTCAATACACGCATCGATTACGTCTTGACTACTCCTACCCTTTGGCGTGTCTCATCACTGCAGAAACTGGAAACTGCCAGATTCCGAAGAGAGCATAGTGGACTCAAGATAAAAAGTGATACGAAACTGGCTGGAAGGCGTTTTGTCTGGTTAGCACCGGCGTAGCGGATTGTAGTGATCTTGCTGTTGTGGTCATTACACTAAACACTACCAAAAGTACAAAACTTCTGCTCACCGTACCTGCCACTATTAATTGCAAATTCGTCTCCGTTGTTGAGCAATGCGAAGAAACAGAGATGGGTACAGACGCAACACGAAATTGGTTGTAGTCCTTATTGGTAGAAAGCAGCATATTTCTACTAATCAGTGATGTGCATATTGACGGGGCTGTGTCAGCCAGCCGCTGGCAATTCCTTTTATAGATGATATTACATTTAGGAGGAATTTCAATTTAGAAACAATACAGTTCTCATTTTACCTTAATCTAGCTACTTGGTGTCTTTATTTGATTTAGATTATACTTGTGGATTCAAGTATAATTACTTCAATTATTAATAACTCCTACGCTTCCTCATACACGTAGCGCAACGTGTAAGCTTAAGTAGTGAGCCAAAGTACTGAGCGCGAGAATGCAGACGCGAAACATGGGGGCGAAGCACGTGCACCTTTCACGTGTGAAGCTGTGGTGCTCGCGGATCCAAAGTACTTCCGCGAAGCCATGCGAGATCCGCGGAACGAAAAATGGAAGGAGGCGATGAGGACCGAGATCGCCGCGCTCGAGTACAACGATGCCTGGGAGGTGATCACCAAGCCGCGCGACGCAAAGCTGCTGCACAGCAAGTGGGTGTACAAGCTGAAGCTCCACGCTGATGACACGATCGAGCGGTTGAAGACGCGCCTGGTGGCTCACGGCGGCGAGCAAGTCTACTGTGTGGACTACACCTTCACGTTCTCGGCGGTGTTGGAGATGATTTCCGGCAAGGTGATCCTCGCGTATCGCGGGTCCGGGGAGTGCCGAGTTCGTACGCCAAAGCGGAGAAGGACGCGGAATTGGAGATACTACTCCACATTTCACAAGGAATGAATATCGACGACGAGCTGTCGCTGAAGCTCGGAGTCTAGGACAAACGGCAGCAAGCGTTGCGGCTGAAGAAGCAGCTCTACGGATCAAACAGTCGGGTAGGCTCTGGAACCTGATGCCACACGAGATTTTGCTGTCTCTGGGCTTCAGACAGTGCTTTACGGACAGATGCCTGTACGTTAAGGCCGAGTCCGACGGCAAGACACTGGTCGGCATCTACGTGGACGACGTGCCGGTGACGGGGACCAGCGTGACGAAGGTCGACGGTTTCTTCAAGGAAATGAAGGTCGGCGAGCTAAAAGACCTCGGGGTGGTGACCAAGTTCCTCGGGATCGTGTTCAACTACGATAATAATGCCGGGTGGACGCTCAATCAAGAAACGGTCATCGACGAGATGCTAGAGTAATTTGGCTTGACCAATGCGGCGCCAGTGCGGGTGCCGATTGGCGGCGAGGATGACGACGAAAAGAGAGAGTTGCTGCCGGCAGGAGGCGGCGGGTCGCCACAGAGACTGACGGTGCAGACGTTTCAGTTGCTCGTCGGCAGCCTACTGTGGATTGCTCGGAGCACTCGGCCCGACATCGCATTTGCCGTGCACCGAGTGACCCGACAGTCGCAAGTGCCGCGTGAGTGCGACTGGCGACTGGCGAAGGAGATCGCGAAGTAGGGGACTATGGCGTTTAAGTTCACCATGGACGGCGACACGGCCGCGATGGGTAGCGACGGCGTGCTCATGGAGGCGTTCAGCGACGCCGACTACGCAGCGGACAAGACGGACTGCAAGTCGGTTAGTGGTGGCGTCTTGATGGTGGGCGGCATGGCGGCCGGCATGACGGTCGGATGGATGTGCAAGAAGCAGAAGTGCATGAGCCTGTCGACCTCGGAGGTCGAGTTCGTGGCGGCGTCGCAGACGACGGCCGAGATGCTGGGCATTGTGGAGCAACTCAAGGAGATCGGCGTGGCGATGCAGCCTGCAGCGGTGCTGCACGTCGAAAACCAAGCGGTGATCGCGCAGATTGAGGACGAGGATACGTCCGGCCGCGCTAAGCACATCGATGTGAGGTTCAAGTTCGTCAGTGTAGGTACTGCCCGACACAGCAATTTCACATCCAGGAACCTTAGCTAATGCGTCGATCCCGCTGTACGGATACGTGTTGGTCACTCTATCGGCGCCTTTGTTGACTGCATCGTGATAGGTTGCTGGAAGTGGCGGGATTACTTTCTCTCGTAAACACCGATACAAAGCTGTTCGTTGCTCAACGAGAGTTATCTACTCTTTGAAATATCTCAATCTGTTGTCGATAAAAGACGCCAACATTTTTAATTACTACGACTTCAGTAGTAGTACTCTGAGGTTGGGTACTTGACAGAAATTCGTTGGAGTCCTCAACAAGCGGCGTCGCAGTGCTGTTGATAGTGGGAGAGCATCCAAGCAGGCTCGTAGCAATTTCACATGGAGTAAGTAGAACGCGCCGAGATTGAGGACTGGGTTCGTCCGGGTTTTGAATTGGGTTTCTGGTTAGCTTCTGCTCCAAAATCGGCAATAATACCAGCAAGGCGACGTTGCAATTCAGGGCGTTATGTTTCTTCATCGTCCGGAGATCGATGTAGACGTTTCAAAACTCGACTCAGCTGCTTGCTCTCGCGCCGATTCAGAAGCAGCGAACCACATTGGGCTTGACGTTTTTCATCCACAAGGATCTTAGACTTCTTCTTTTTTGGTGTTGCAGTTTTTCTGGTACTTCTGTTGAGTCTGATTTCAAGTTTATGTGACTCTGTGGAGGGCACAACCGCGAAAGTTTCACAAAACCGGGAGGGAGTAGCCTTTTCTTTTTGCGGTGAATATCTGGCCCAGTGGTAGGCTGCTTTCGGGAGGGTACTTTTTTAATCCAAATTCCGTTCCAGAGTTTTTGCGGCAGGCCACTGGTTTTGTTAATAAAACTTCGCGCACAATTTCACCGTCATCGCCGGAACTATCTCCGTACATCAGGTTAGCTTTTCTTGCTTTATGTTTTTCGCGAGCTAGTTGGGTTACCAAAGAATGTAACGTGATTGATAAAATTTCACGAATTGTTTGGCCATCGTCGCTGGAAATCCCACTCAGACGGGCGGTCAACTGGAGAATTATCCTGATCGTCTGTGCCCCTGGAAAGTGGTCTGAACCTCGTGGTAGCATATACCTATATTACCGAATCGATCTTCATTGCGTCAATGCAAACTGCAAAGCATAGTTAATTGCTTCATCGTTGCCGATGTCAGCAAGTTCGCTGGCGGTCAAATAAGTGGTACATACATTTTCTCTGTATCGTTCACCGGGAGTTCGCAGTCGTGGCCTCAACTGTGTACTCTCATCACGGGTAAACTTCCTGTACTTGACCTGACGAGCACTTACTAACCGGTACCGAACTAATTGTCTACCTGACGATAAGTAATGGGGTTAGCCTCTCAATATTTCACCAAGTCCAGGCGTGAATATTGATACCTTCCATCAATCCTGCACCACGGGATAACCGGTCCAGCGGTTTTGGAGATTTATCTGTATGCTGATTCATGCAAATACAAAAGCAGTATAAATTTCGCGAAGGCAAAATCACAAGACCAGACCTACGTGGTGAGGTGAAATATATGATGACGGCCGCGAACTTGTACAAGTCCAGATTGAAATTCATCTACCACATATGTATACTGGTTTTCCAACGAAATACCCCGTGAATATTGAGACTCTACTTGCTTGCAACGATTGAGTCATAAACCAGAGCACGTTAGGCATCTCTTCGGCGTTGTTTGAGTTTGTAAACCGTCCAGCACGTGTGAGCTGATACTTCAGTTCATTTGGAACTCTGCGATCGTGGGCTACTAAAGTTCTAATGGATGGAGCCATATCCATGGACGAGTCGACGCAACACTTGAGCTTACCAACAAATCTTTGTAGGCGGCTTGTTGGTGTGGGATTTAAAGCGCGGAAGATCTGTCCTGCGGTACATCACCCAGATATCTTCAGAAGTATTCAACTTACGAGCGAAATGGTCGAAGAAGCCGTCGAAATAAGTACGGTCACACATCGCTTGGGGTGACTTGTAGTTACGCGAGTAGACATCCTCGCTAGAAGCATATACCACATTGTGGATAACAGCATCCAGCACGGTGGCATCTTCTGTTGAAAGCTCGCCGAACTGTGTTTTCCTTTTCAAATTTTGGATGGCGTGAAAAGGCATATCAGAATTGGGAAGGTGGATCTGCAGAACGCGGATTTCGTTAAGTTCCTTAACCCTTTCGCGAGCCACCTCTATTAACTATACAATGCAAATCTAAGGCATTCTATTGTAAAAGGTCGCAAAATTCGCCCTTTAACGAAATCACGGTACTGTGTTTGCATGTCTCATTGGACATATCGTCTACTGTGATTTGCCTGTTACCAAGTATGGACACTACATCTTGATATTCGTATTGAACATAATTACATGATGATTACGCCAAGCACCTTTTCTGATTTGTTTTAAAACACTTCCGAATTTGTTTTGGACCAAATAATGCAGCTGTCCGCAGCAAAATGGATAGTACCAGTCACGAAGACAGTATGCATCCAACACGGCGTTTGAAGGCCAGAATTTGACGGCTACTGAAGCTGTTAGCATCCAAATCAATGTTAGATTCTACAAAATAACTGTAGAAGCATGGTGCCAACCGACTGTGTAGTTCTTGCCGTCCACGAACCAAATGTAAATCGGAGTAGAGGCTCGCGTTCTTCGACGAGCCTGGCTAACTGATCTTGCCGGCGTGCAGAGGACTTGCTAATACGTGTCAGACCAAATTCAGTCAGCGCCCGAGCCAGCGTCTTCTCTGCACTGCAAATGGTTTTGGACAATGGTGCTGGTGGTACACCAAACACCATGTATAGGATCATACTGCCAACGTAGAAGTGTAGAAGCGCACCAAGCACCTGGTGGTGGCCACCCCGATGACTGGGGGGGATTCGGATTTTGGTTTTGGACCGGACTTGTAGCGTTTCAAAAGCACACCTAAATGGTCACATACTATATCGTAAGTCACTAAAAAACATTTATCTTAGAAGAGGAGCAATATACCGAGAAAGCCTGGCCACATTCAGAAAGTTGCGTCGGTTCCGTTTGTGTAGATTCACATCCGCGCCGACACACAGGGACTGTTTTGACAATCAGCGGTCTATGCATGGCGATTCCGCATAACCCGCCGCCACTCCTCATCGAGAAATCTTTGGTTGAGCTACTCGAGAAGATCTCCACGTTCATCGTCTCGGCAGAGGCGCTAAGCGCACACTATATACCCAGAAGTCTTCCGTGGTCGTTGCAGCTTTACAGTCAGCACTTCGATGCTATAGCCAGATGTTTGGCAGTCCATGTCAATAAATACGGTTGTTATTACATTCATGATGTTCACATCAGCTGGCCCAAGTGACTGGATTGCAGAAGTTTGTGTGTCGGCCAAACACTGTCTAGCCGAAGGTAACAGTATTGTCGACCCGGATCGTAAGGTCAATAATTGCTGCATAGCCGTGACGTGCAAGAGCCTTCCAATGTCTACACCCGAACCGACGCTGGATGAGACTGGCTAATGGGCTGCACCGACTGAGATTTCGGTGTCCAGAGGTGCCGGTGGAAGGACAAAACAATTCTCGCAGAAAAATTTCCGCTCGCGAGATCGATCGCTCCCCCTTGCGCCTTGTGCATCGTGAGGTGGGTTCAGGACCGGGCGTATCAAATGAGTAGCTCCTACACGGATTCTCATGATTCCTTGGCATATTAACCTCCTTAAGTTATGCTTCGAACCGTAGGGACGTCGAGTCGCCATCCTCATGGCACCATCAACGCAGCTCCTCATTGCTCGACTAGGCGACGCTGTACGTATGGTCAACTCATTCTTGCACGCGAGCCGACAGGCTGCCTGTCCAGTTGTGAACGCGACGCGGGTTGCCGCAGCGTTCGCGGGGGCCGCCGGAACCCGGGATACCACCCACATTGAGCAAGCACCCGGCGGTTCATCGAAATGAGGCAGCGGATCGGGTCGGGGATCACGAGCCAGTGATCGTTCTTCTTCGGTGTTACGACGTCCTCGGGCTGGTCCTTGGCGTTGACCATCTTCAGGTGCTTGGGTCAGCGTACTCACGAGCGTCATGGACCACGCAGGCGGCCGGTATTCAATGGTTGAAGAAGCCACTCCACCATTGCGGGTTGTCAGCCTGCATATGGCCCAACGCGGTGCCGACGAACTTGTTGACGTACAACAGCATGAGGCGGACGCGCACCAGGGTGTTCGTCGGGCCCGCTGACTTGTTCTTCGCGATGAACACGGGCAGACGCAACGCCAACTTCCTCATGTGATCGTACCACACTTCCTAGCCGAGCGCGCTCAGGCCGTGGACGGCGTCCAGAATGTCGTGCAGTGATTGTAGGTTAACGGAAGAGGGGCCGTGGCGCTGAAGTCACTCGAGTTCGTCAACCCATCTTCCAGAGTTTCTATCTTACTTTACTCCGTGAAATGCATCACGACCAGCCCGCGTGAGCCCAGTTGGCCGCTGAACATGGCCATCAGCATGGCAAGCGTAACCAGGATCTTGACGTACTCGAGTTTCGCAACCATAGGGCAAATAACAAAACCAACAGAGGCTCATCTGTAACGGGGTTACACACACAAGTGACAACAGTCACTTGTGCATGACAACGGTCACAAGTGACAACTGTCACTTGTGCATGACAATTGTCGCTTATGGTTTAACAGATAAATATCTGTTAAAGGTTTTAGATACTTCCTCACATTGGTGTAAGGCACACCAATGGATACATTGAAGTGGGCCACCACAATGAGTGGTCCACACCCACCCAGAGATCCTATTGGTAGAAAGCAGCATCTTTCTACCAATCAGAGACATGCATACTAGCGGGACTCTGACAGCCAGCCGCTGCCAACCCTTTCATAGATGATAAACAGTTTTAGCAGATTTAGGAGGAAGATCAATTTACAAACAATACAGTTCTCATTTTACCTTAAACTAGCTACTTGGTGTTTTATTTGATTTATATTATACTTGTGGACTCAAGTATAATTAATTCAAATTATTAATAAACTCCTACGCTTCCTCATACACGTAGCGCGACGTGTAAGCTAAAGTAGTGAGCCAAAGTAGGCCCACTACATCATCTGTTTCCGTCCCGAATGTACGGAACATGCGACTCGCCGCAAGCAACTGCGCCAGCGGCGGGTTATGGTCCCCCTTGTCCTTCGTCCTCTCAGGGAAGTTCGCAGTAGTGAGTTGCCGTAGCTCCGGTGGTGGCAGCTCGCTTCGAGTGTTGCGCTCCGTGATGTCTTGGCTAATATAATCTCAGGCCGCCAGGCCTTGAGCTACGACGAGCCCGCGTGGGGGATGAACTTCATCTTGGAGTGTCTGCAGCTCCGCAGTCACATCGGGGCCAACAGTGCTGTTGGAGCGTCGCGCTCGACTCTCGATGGCGCGTATGCCACACCACCGCGCCCGGACTGGAACGACGCCATGAACGTCGTCAGGTTGAAACTTTGGTCGGATCGGGGTGCGGCCGGACGCTTGGGCTCCGCGGCAGCCGGGGAGCTTGGAGCAGCGTCCTTCTTCGTCTTCTTCGAGGGCGAAAGTGCAGCCTTTTCATCTAGCTTGCTGCCGGAGTTTAGCGCTGCGTCACCATGTCTGTGGCGCTCCGCGCTGCCGCTCGCTTGCTCGAACGAAGCGGGAGGGGGTCAGACGTGCTACTCGTGGAGGTCGTTGTCCAGGGCTCATCCCCGCCGGTCTCGTCGATGACGACAGCGGCGTCAGCCGGTGGTTCCCGATCCGAAAGAGCCGCGGCAACACGGGATGAATGCGACGTAGGCGCTGGCGGATTTAGAGCCCCACGGGTGACCATGACGCAGCTTCGTGGAGTCAAATCTTGGTAGGCATGTTCTTCGGGAAGCTGAGTGAGAGCGAAGAACTCGCAACGAGTAGCTAACAGGCGAAGTGTAACCAGTACAGATATTGCATGTGGTATACATAATTCCCTTGGCTTCGCCCTGGAATAAACATATTTTTATGCTTGAACAAATTTCAGGTTAACCGTCAGTTGAAAGCTATCTTGGACAATTTCCACGTTTACATTGTCCTCCCCCATCGTCGATTGGATGCGGCAAGGAACGAACACGGATAGACTCAATTTATCTTTGCTGCTTATCGTGGCTGTTTGAACAGTACGGCCTGGCTGCTGATTCGAAGCCGTTGTGTATCCTACTCTAGTGTCCCACCCTAGGAATATGACTAGTTCCGTGAATTGCGGAAAATATGTGCTAAATGTGTTACAAACTTGGCGTTCGTAGATACACATTAATATAAGTGGATTCCGACAAATATGTGTTCGAATGTGTCGAAGTATAACCTCTAACCCTAAACTAACCCTATTTACCGAAAGTTATTTCTGTAATGCAATTGACAAAAGAACAATTTATGTCGCACGACTTGAATAAAATAATCAGTTTTTTTCATAAAGGTGTGCATAGTTTTCCATATAACTTACACGAAATTTGGTATTTGTTGTACACCGTTAGGTATGTTTTGATATTAATGGTTTATCTATTTAGCGTAGACAATAGCGGGTCGGATTTTGCCGCACCGTATTTAAAGACTATAGATAAAACGTTTACTATAATCATAAACGACGAAACATAAAGGCAATAAAGTGTTCAGTAACGAAAAATAGCACGTAACTACTACACCCACTGGTCGTATTCACAGCACTAGCTTAGCTTCCGTAACTCACCACCCTAGTTCCGTTACCTAAGTCCCACTTCCGGCCAAATCCTTCGATGTCATAGTGCTGCTTATACCCTTCCAGCGTCGTTTGCCTGTTCTCAACGCCCCAGCAAGCCTTTTAACCACGTTATAACACCCACTAGGCGGCCCTGTTTCTCAGTCCTGGGTACATCAACGGCGTCGTTGGAATGGTTCACAGGCCGAAGACCGAAACATCGCTTGGGTAGATGAACAAGTTATCCATGCCGACAATGAGGGAGTTCGATTTTCGATTTTTTAGATACTTGGGTTATACGAGCGCTCGGCACGCATTAAGCCTTCAATCACCGTGGTCTCATGATTGTTCAGATATCGACGGAAGATACGCCCTACTACTAATCCTATTCTGTCCCGACTCTCAAACAAAAAAGTTGACATTCTCAGGTTTTGTTCAGATTATGTTTAGCGAAGCCCACTTGAGTTCGAAAGGCGTGGTCACTATGTTCTCGCACTTTAAAACTCCAGGCAACACGATGGAAACCCGCAACAACCCACTGTTGCTTCGTGTGTGATGGTGCTCCCACCACCCATGCCCAACCGACGTCCGGGACATTTCTGGCGGGGAAGCAGCTCTAGTAATGTGGTTTTGTTCTGTACTTCTCTGTCCCACCAATTTATAGGTACTTTGTTTTTTTGTGTACCACTCAACATTGTTAGAATGATTTCATTGGTTAAAATAGTATTGGCTAAGGCGGGCTGAAGTCCACCGTAAAACGGTTGGTGGTGGACATTAAATCGCCACAACAGTTTCGGCAACCAAGATGACACGCACAGTCGGGGCCAAGGATATCTCTCCGCAAACGCGCGTTGCGGTGGTGATCTTCCTTACCACCTTGGGTAATGAAGGCCGCCTCCGCTACGGAACCATAACGCGAGCCAAGCGGCTCTTCAAGCTTAGCCGCGCTTCCGTAGAGACCATCTGGGGTCTACGTAACGACTCCGCTGCCCTCGTGCAGCCTCGGCGGCCGTACCCGCCGAAGAAGACCCGCCTCAGCGCCAAGGAGGTGGGGGAGCGAGTTGCAGCGGTGCCGCTCTACCAGCGGCAGACTTTGCGTGCTCTCGAAGCGGCCTCCGGCATCCCAAGATCGACGCTGCACCGGCACCTCAAGTCGAAGGTCCTGCGGCGCTTCATTTCAAGGGTCAAGCCGACGCTTACCGACGGACACAAGCTTCAGCGGCTAACGTGGGCTCTTGCGCACGTGCAGCGCCATATTGGTAAGAATGTGGATTTTTCATTGTGAATGATATTAATTTACAATTTATTGTAATTAATTGTTGACTAATATAATTGTTAGGCGGATTTTTGTATCGTTTCAATGCGATGTATGATATTGTCCATATAGATGAGAAATGGTTCAATATGTACAAGGCGTCTTCGCGATACTACTTGGCCTCTGATCAAGCACTACCTTACCGATCGTGTTCGAACAAACGCTATATCGGTAAGGTGATGTTTCTTGCAGCAGTAGCAAGACCGCGATACGATTTTTCCCGAAAAAAGTATTTTGACGGAAAAATTGGGATCTGGCCAATTGTTGAGCGCACCGCAGCAAAGAGAACCTCCAAAACTCGGGTTGCGGGAACGCCCATCACCACGAACATCAATATGTCAAGAAAGATATACGTGCAGATGCTCAAGGAAAAAGTTTTCCCGGCAATTCGTGCCAAATGGCCAGGTACGTGTATTTATCAAACTGCCGATACATTCTCTCTATTAACGTTTGTCATTTTACGTAAACAGGTCGGAAAACTTCCGTTATACGTGTCCAACAGGACAACGCTGGCCCGCACGTAGAAGAAGATCATGGTGAGGTTCTTGCCGCCGGGAAGGAAGGTGGTTGGGACATCCAAATGTTGTGCCAGTCGCCTCGCTCACCCGAGTGTAACATACTGGATTTGGGAATTTTTAATTCTATTCAGTCCATACAGTATCGGCAACCGACAAACCAGATCGACGGGCTCATCGAAGCTGTAGCTAGTGCTTTTAATAGTGTTAAATACGAAACTATAGATAAATGCTTCCTCACTTTGCAAAAAGTGTTAGATTGCATTATCATTAACGAGGGAGGCAATGATTTCAAGCTCCCTCGACTTCGTAAGACCGTCGGTCCTAATGGGCTCGGTCCAACGTCACTTGCCACTACGGCTTCAACTATAGAAAATGGCTACAAAGCACTGACTTCTCAGATTCTCAATCAATAAAACGATGTTTATATTCGTTAATTCCGTACCTAAAACTATATCAATCGATGACTGGATGAAATTATCATGTGATTTGACGCATATCGTCATAACAGGCAATTAAACCTCACTTTTTTGGGTGCCTATTAGAGAGTGTTCCGCACGTTTCTGGCAGTTGTGCTGTTACATACGTGGTCACCAAGTCGGAGTGGACATCTGGTAATTTGTTTTACTAATATCGCTAATTTGCTGTGTAATTACGAAATAAAACCTTATTTCTTTCAAAAATGTTTTCGCGTTTGTGTTGTTATTTACTTGCTGAGCACTGTTATTAATCTGCAAAAAATATGATAAAGAGTGCGCTAGTGCGGGCTTTTAAACGCGGCTATTCCGGTCTTCGGCTCATATGTGTAAGTGAATCTATGGTTCGAAATATCAACTACCTATAAATTGGTGGGACAGAGAAGTATTCCGCTAATTAGAAGATGCAAAAGCCGAAGCAGTGTTACCGATACCGAACAAGCTCAAAATCAAAGTCATTGCGCACACATATTTTGATGAGAAGCTTTTCGTGACCCTGAGTTTATGTCAACCTACACTACCGAAAATTTTCACGATGTCCCGTGTAGAACCGTTCAAAGCTGGGAGAAGTAAAATGAAAAATATCGCGTTCCAGGGCTCAGCAAAATTCCGGGCGGCACATCAAGGAAGACCGGAGATCATCAGCTTCACTGTAGATCTCGTTACGTATTGGAAAACCAGCGCCGAAGTGAAAATACATCTGCTTAGCTACTTAGTGTTAAGTATTACTATTTTAAAATTACCTATATGTGTTATCGTCGCACTCCTCAGAACGCGTCGGTAAAAAAATGCGTTGTTATTGTTGCAAGTATTTGACACAGTTTTCTAATATTGGCTCTGTTAGCTTCATTCTCCTAAATTACGGATAATTCTTGATGCACTTAGCAGTGAACGTCTGAAAATTAACGGAAAATTCTCTGGTCGCAATATTTACAACGGAAATGGATTGCTCTACAACACGCTTGATGAGTATCCAGCATAGCACATAACATGCTGTTCTCGACGAACTTCGCGGGAGCCTAGACATACTGATCCATCAACACATCCAGTGATATTATGAACTTCAGGAAAAAATCTCACGACACGGTCAAGTCTCGTGGATGTATCACGCTGCAGGTCGCCCCCTTCTTCTAGAACCTCCACCAGCATAACAGGTCGACGAAGAATGCGCGTGGGACCGTTTGCGCTAAGTTTGCAACACGTCTCTTGTTCTGAGGAAAGTGAATAAGATTGCGAGATTGCTCGACCGGTATGTTCGGGCGTAGGAAGTAACAACCATAGCTGTTTAAAATGATAAATAACTAATAGGGTACGTCAGTTCGAGAATTCGATCAATCTCCGCTCATGCACACCATGAGGATCTGTGGAGACGGGTTCCAGGTTATCAGAAAACAATTACACATGAGCAAGCGGGTGTAATTTGACTGAAGGCTACTGATATCGAGCTGTTAACCACCGTTTTCAGCATGGGAACGAACCAAGACGACTTCAGATTGCAGGCATACGTCCCTCAAAGGGATGAATCCGACAGCTCGCTTGTGCCTGTCTAGACTGCTGTGGACAGCTACGCCGTCGCATAAAACGAACACAGGGCCATCCGACCCGGCTCGTGGGTGTTCCTGAAATCTTTTCCAGGTTGCCCGCAGCAGCAAGTCCACCTGGACTTTCCAAACAGCGAAACTGTGGATGCTGGCGAGGGAGATTTGCCAGCATTTGTTCTGATTGTATTGCAGGATGGAATGAGGCTTGCGACTTACGGGTGGAATAGTCGTTATCCTCTGAAAGACAGCGGAACGATTGTATCTCTTGCGAAAGGAGATTTGGTCATATGCCACGGAGATCTTCCTCACTTTGGTCTTTCCTATGACTGTCTCAACATTATACCGCACTACTACATAGATGCCAACTTACCTGGAGTGAGCTACCGATACAGCATGACACAGTTGTGGCGATTCAACATGTGTGGTAGAGCAGCAGTGCGCCGACGAGATAATGGCGCGTAGGTGATGGAAGACAACGACCGCGGCCCAAGACGAAGGTTTCCGGGAAAGGGACGACGGCTCAGATCGGAGTCGGGTCGGATCACCGGTTGGATTGGGCGCCTGTCTCTGACACCCGGATCCAGTGGATCCACGACCCCGGTCCAGGAATCATAAATCAAGAGGAAATAAGAGGCACGACAGAAGTAGGGTTAGGCATGGTACCGACACTTAGCAAACTTCAAGGTAGTCAGTCGATAGCATAAAGAAGTGTATGATTCGTTGAATAAATGTTTGAACCAGGATGGAAATAGTTAGTATCACTGGAGTTCGCCCTTAAGGGCAAGGGCGATAAAGTTAGTAGAATAGAATTATAGACTAATTCGAAAGTAAAAAAGTATATAATCTTGACAATATAATACTAAAAAACGAAGATTATTCTAAAGGCCCACGTACGGGCGGCGCTCTCCTTGTGTTCAAATGTTTTCTTGCATTACGTGGTTGGTCTATTCTAAGTATGAGTCAATGCCCACGTCTGGGTTAACCTCAAATAATGACCCAGTGCCCCCGTTTATCTTGAAGTATCCCTTTCTGGGTCATTGAAAAATAGTGACCAAGTATCCCTTTTCTGGGTCATTCAAAGATAGTAAACCAGCCTTACCGATCTGGGTCAACTTCAAAATATGGTATAATATAAGCAACCAGCAGATAGATGCTGTGTCTACACAGTGGTGTAGCACTAGTTTGCCCGTGCTAGTGCCGTAGGTGAAAGTACAACTAAAATGTTTAGTAAAAGGGATGTTTTTGAATGTACGTGTGTACCATCTAAAGCAGACTAGAAGGGGTTTTGTTTGTATTCCACCATGGTCACGATGGGACATGTGTTGAATCGTATGTATTAGCTTAGTCCATCTCAACTCGTTGTTGCGGCATTGAAGTCTGGTACACAACGGCTTGGTCTAGCTCGACACGTGGTTGAAGCAGTGAAGACTGAATGTGTGAACTCCTACAGGTTAAACTGACACTAGGCCCACCGCATTCGATTCTCCCATCCAAAGGAGGTAGAAAAAATCTGGAGAACGACAAGCCATTGCGAAAGTGATGTATCTCGAGTGTAGAAATAGTGGATGGGTCGTTGAGACCAACTCGCTAGGCAACTCGCTCGGCAAATGCTGGAAGTCGTGCAGTGCCCGTGGTACTTTGGTTAGCCCTATGATCAAGCGACACGGCGTATTTTCCGTAAACTTGCCTGATCGCGGTTTCTAAGACGCCAAGTATGGATGCGATCGCGATTTATCCACCAGTGTGCATCAAAATGAGTGGGCAACAACTTCAACTTCCCATTTGATTAGATTTGATGATAGCGATGATTTCGTGAACCCAAGGCCTGCCATTGATTATTGAAAAGTTCCGGAACAAGCTCAGGTCGATTTAACACTAGTAATGACGTGCGTGGCTTCTTTCCAGCGATTGTCCGTAGCACGAAGGGCTCAAACTGTGATTACGCGAGCCACCTGTGTGTATCTGTCATGTCGAAGCAGATATGGTATTATGGTAGCATCACGAGCAGGGCGAACGCTCGCCGCACTTACACACCAAACCCACCTGAGCAACAGTCGCTTAAACACCGCGTACATGTCGTGCAACCTGCGTTTGCATTGCACATGCGTTCCATCCACTGCTGATATATCGTAATATCCGTAAGGACGATATCGATTCGTACAGCAATGAACGAGTTTGTTTTATATGTCCACCAATCTTCATCCAAATACGAAGCCATCACCGAATACAATAAATTTAGCTGCGCACGACGAAATTCAATTTCTTGTTTTGTTCCAGATTCCATAGTTTTGTTGAAGAATTCCTTGAAAACTTGTCTGCAACGTATTTTCATATCTATCATGTCCAAGGAGCGGATTGGATATCGCAATAGTGCCACCTACAAAGCATCGAAGACACAGAGATAAAAACAGCGAGAGCATTCAAACACGCCAGTACGTGGTCTGTAAGCATTATAGCAGTATGTGGGACTCCAAGTCTTCAAGCATTGCACAGAACATCTTGAGAGACCAACTTATCCTTTTCTGCCCAGGGAGGCGGTACTGTGCTACTGGAAAAGTTGTGTTCATGCATGTCATAGATATGACATTGACAAGCGAAATATCGTACTTGTTTTTCTTGAACGTGCCATCCATAAACAATACATCACAACGAGTGGCATAAAGGAGTGAGGTTACCGGATATACCCACAGTAGATACAAAAATTGGGATCTACTTCGATTCGATAGAAAACCTTGTGAGTTTCTAGCAACGCGAACAGAGCTCCCATCTGTATCACAGTCGTCATAACTACATGATGGGTCTTGAGCTTGGAATTACTGATGTCCTTCTGGAGGACTAAAGACTCCGGATCATTGTTTAAAATCGACTCTCGAATCTTCGCCACGGGGATGCCAGCTGCAGTTTGGCTGTCAATAAACCCCTGCATATTGTCAACCAAAGCAAGTGCAAGGTTGCTCTCCGCCCATCGTCGATGAGCTGCATAGCCCCGAATATCTTCGGATGGGGTGGTAGTGGTGGTGGGTGATTGTGAATCGCACTTCGGCGAGTGTGAACAATTTTCCAGGGATCTAGAACGTTAAATTTAGAGGCCGTACAAATTCTAAGGCGCATCGGACAACCACTGTATTTAGATAGTAACAGTTCTCATCTTTGGTTCTCAAATAACAAATGGAGTCTTCCCCTCGAATACGACTTGCGAACTTGTCTCCTGGTCGATATAGTGCTCGGAAACAGGGGAGAAGATTCTGTCGCATACCCATTCCAATCCCCCTGAGTCATGAGAATCATTATCCAAATTTAAATGGGGGAAGCCATACTCGAAGAGCAACAAATCTTTTTCAGAACTATATAAACCGAAGTCAGCATAAATCGATTCGTCCGCACACATGAACTCGTCATCACTGACAGGTTCGCATTATCACTTCCAAAATTCGTGTCATCATCGGTGCTATCACTCACGTCTTCGTATCTGGCATCGCTGTAAAACCAACTCGCTGGCATCATTAAGCCAGAGATAACCGTATCGCCTTGGTCTCGATGTCCACCTGTATCGCGCTGTAAAGGGAACACTGCCGAGTATATGAATGGAGACTGGATATTATTCAACTGTGTGGCAACTCCCGACCGAGTAGATTCCCATAACACTTGGCGATTGCGAGGGTTGTCACCTCGATAGAACGCGTCTTGTTGCCAACCAGGCGACCGCATTTCCTACCAACCGATGACACTTTAATTGATCAAATGGGTTTCGTAGAAGGGATCGGAGAGGATGTCGGCCGGCCGCGGGAATGCACTAGCAGACGGTCGTGGGGTCGACACAACGGTCTAGTAGTAGGCAAGCACCGTTATTATTTAGAGAAGGTCAAAACGGACGAGTAAGTATAGCTGACCCACACAGACGAAGTCGGGTTATTCGCTGAGCTAATGTCTGACTCTCAAAACGCTTACACGATTGCTGAGCCCCAATAGTGAAATTGGGTCAATCCACTCAGATGGGGTGGACCCGCAGCAGCCATAGTGGGTCTGCGCGTTTGGGTTCGCGTGTTGCCCAAGTCGATGCATTAGTACATGTCACCTATTAACCGAAATGCCCTGGTTGCAACGAGGGCCGTCTTGAAGATGCCCTTTCTTAGAAATCACCACGCTGCCTTGGTAACCAGCATATGTTCGTTTCATCTTCTTGTTACCACTAGGTGGAGGTTTTGCAGAGGAATTACCTTATATAAGTGAAAGAGCACTTAGATGTGCTAACACATGGCGTCTACTCGCCATTCACATAGTAGGGCTTTATTAGGTTCGCACCTCACTCACACCAAAAATGCCCACGGACCTCCGCGTGAAGCCCGGTAGGCCACACCAGCTCAAGCCGCGCACGTGCTGAAAGTGTGCAAAAGTGTTCGCAAGACTCGCCAATTTGCGGTGTAATCTTGACAAGAAAAACAAATGTGACAAGAAGGCCAAGATGGCGCAGCAGGAGGCGCGGAAGACAGCGAGTCGCCTTAGCGGTCGGGTTCACTACCTGAAGCTCGAGTGCACAGGCAGACTCGCTGTTGGCGATGCAGCCGAAGAGGCTTGGGAAGATTCCGCCGCAGCCTTGACGACTGCCAAAGAGCTCGCAACGGTCAACTTTGCGGGCATGATTGACCTTCGTTAATCAGTGATAAATAAATTAGTGTTCTCACTGTTACACGACCATTCCGTATTGTATCCATAAGTGTTGCCCAGAGTTGTTATGCAATCATGTTCAATTTCAGTTAGATTTTTCGCTTCCCAGCTGAAATGGAGTGTCCGAAAGCTCTCAGAGTCACTGTTAATTTTCTTCAAATTCGCTACAATCTTCGAGTAAACGTACTATTTAAAAATTAATACCACCCAAAATGATCAAACGCACTTCTAACTGAAACTGGAATTTCTAAATGAAGTGATGCGAAATGCTACCAGCTAAAATGAACAATATTCACTTATACTTTGTCATAGTCGCCGTTTTTCGCTCTTTTGCGCTTATGTTTCTTCTTGGGGCCTGCCTTTTGTGACACGAGATTTCATTTCCTCTGGTTCAACCAAGACAGCGGCACTCGCACGGTCTCATTTCGGGCAAGAGGAACATCAGCTGGCCATGGCTTGAATGGAAAATTGTATATATCGTTGTAGTGACGCAGGGACAGTCGTTCCTTGTCGTACAGCATGTCCAGTGCAGAACCTTCTACGATTGCTGCTTTTACTGCGTGCACACAGGGAAATTCAAGGTCTACCCAGTCTCCACAAGTGTACTCTCTGTCGGAGTAGGTCGACTGGCGCCAGGGATGAATGTATCCGGCCTGCTGGATTGGTCCTATGAATTGTATTGAGTAAGAACTAGCCATGTATGGGGTAAACTGACCCTTGTCTGTTGCATTGGTTAAATCACTGAGTATGGCTTCTAACCTTGGTATAGAATTAGTATCTGTTGAATTGTGGATCCATTTAGCGGCAATTTGGCGTCGAACTGACAGTAACTCACTAATTTTTCGAAAATAAATACTAAAAGCATCTAGGGGCTTGGCACTCTGACACTCGTTTCTGATCTAATTGTTTGCTTGCCCCGATAAATTTGGCGTGATCTGAGTTTGTAGTGCTCGGTGAGCCTGTATTTTGGCTAGTTCTGCGGAGACAATTTTTTGTTGTCTTCTAAGTAATCCATGGCCTTGGGATTGACAGCTAACAACTCGGATTTATACAAATTATAGTCATTTTCACAGTCGCTGTTTGCAAGTTTGCAGATCGTACCACGAGACTTCGGTAGTGAGCGGGATCTTGCTAGCTGTCATGTTGTGCATAATATACCATAGACAAAGTCGGTGGCCAGCGTGCGGAGACAGTAGAGAGGTCACCTTTCTGACGATCCGATACTGCTGTAAATTTGTCGATCCCTCCTGGAGCTTCCTTGATGAGTTTTAGAAACCAGCACCAATGCTCGAAATTTTCCTTCGGGACAATGCTAAATGCAAAAGGCACCATATTCTTATCGAAGTCCTTTGCGGTAGCAACCAAAAATGCGCCATACTGGTTCATCTCCCCTTGTAAATGAGCACCGTCGAAACCAAACAGACGTCTAAGTTTTTTGCAATGTGAGTCTCAACATTACAAAAAAACCGGCTCGTATAAATGTGCCAACTGTACTTCGCGTAGCCGCCATTATTTTTTTTTGAGCTGTTGCCTTCACATACAGTCGGAAGCCGCATTTCGTATCAAATTCATTGCACCGACTTGGACAGTACTTTGAGATCCTAATGTATCCAAACCGATATCTTGCGCTTTATGTATGATACCCCAAACTGAAAAGTGCGTGGTGTCGATTCGTTCACAGGCATATCACGACGAGGTATTCCCGTTGAATGGACTGTCCGGATATGTTCTTTTGATAAGACCCAGCCTTGAAAAGTATCACCCGGAATGGAGCTCATCCTGAGCAAAATGAAGAGTGAAAATGCTCCAAAAACGTCATGTTTATCTCTTTATATAGACCTCCTCCCCGAGTGAGACGATGAAGGCTCAACAGACTCAACTTCGAAATACGCCGCAATTACTATAATTTGGGTTACCCGAGATGTTGCGCTATTTCTAATTTCGTAGCGAACTTAACTTCTTAATGTAGGATAAGTATTCTTTGGCCGGACACCCGACCCCTATCATGTGCTGGTGCACTTATCCCATCCAATCAACAGTTATTTTTTACATTTTGTGGATCGGCTGCGGCATTTCAACCAATCCTCACGTTTTTGGGTTAGGTTTATTGTGTGCCGACTTATTTCTGAAAAAAAAACGTTGGAATTTTCCTTTTCACGCAAATAAGTATCTATACAAAACTTCATATATTCAGTATTCTTATCAGATAAATCTACTATGTGCCGGACGAAACACCCCCAAGAATAGTGTGCATGCAATACTAAAGATCGAATCCCAACGTAAAAGCTTCTATAGTCACTCTAAAAATCACTCCAAGACGGAGAGGAGATGCAGCGAGCGTCCCGTGGTCTCGATACCCCGGCAGGCACAATTGGCCAAGAATTAGCCGCAGAGAAAGTGTTTGGGGAGTTCCTCTCCTCGACAGGATTGTCAAAACCAGTGTTAGATAGCATGCATAGTTCGATAGCTACCTGTGTTAGTCTTCCCACTCAAAACTTCTACTCATTGCTGACAGCTTTTTCAATATTTCTACAGACTAAAAAGAGCCACAGGGTCCGTGCTGCGGATGGTTTGCTTGCCCAAGCGACTGCTCTAGGCTACTTTTCTCAAATTGTAAATCTTCTCCGTGAACGCTACCCAACTTCCCTGTCCGACTCGAAACGCATCGGGCAAATACGCGACAAAATGGCTAGCGCTATCGAAGAACGAAATTTATGTGCTAATGTGCAGAAGAGTGACGCGCCCGGGTGCAAAATTGATGATCTTTGTGCACTTGTGGGACACCTAGTCATACACGCGGACGTTGCCGCTGGGCTAAAAAATGTGCACGATACAGCTCTATTAACTATGATGTGGCACACAGTCGGCCGTGCTATCGATACTTGCTTCGCCCGAAAGCAGCAGTTGACGACCGCGGCGTCAGGAGAGCTCTTTTTAAATATTGCGCGTATTAAGACCTCAGTAGTCCAAGGTGTATCGATTTACAACTCACCTGTCCGATGGCAGCAATGTATGCTGCATGCCTTCGGGATGCTCTTCGTGTGCTATGATCAACCCTCTAAATATTTATTTCCATTAGTGCCCCGATTTGCTGACCCTGATCTACCTGGCGGCCGCACGTACTCCCAGGAAGAAGCTGTCATCTATTGGGAAAGCTTGGAGGAGGCCAACGATGAAGTGGCTAAACCACCTCTCAAGAAAGAACGCAAACGACCAAGTGTAGCCAGCTATATTACCGAGGTAATCCGTGTCACCGTTGCCAAAATGGCTCCTCCTGTAGCCCAGGCTGTGACGCCCAATATGACGAGTTACTCTCGACGGCGCGGCGCCGCAGCGTAGGCTAATGCCTGCCCAAAACTTGCCGTCCAGTGGATATCAACGAGGGGTGCGTGGCTGTTGGAGTCGCTGACGAAGGCCTTTGCCTACATTGGGACAACAACACGTGAGGACCAATGCGTAGGCAAGGTGTTAGCAGGGGACGAGGTACCAGACTTACCTGTGGCAACTCCGACCGTTGGCGATCTGCAGCATCGTCTCTCCGCGGTCGTGTTTGGTCAAGTTATTACCCTGCGTGACGAGCGGTACCAACACGTCCTTGGCTCTCCGCACGCACAATACAATATAGCTGTGGACGTTGTTGACGCCACCTTCGCTGCCCTCTTGGTGCACCTGAAGACCGTCCTTGACGCTGCGCACAGTACCGCGGCTGGATCGACTGTGAAACCCACGCGATGCGAGTACCAGCTGCATCGCTCGAACGCGGCCACAAACGCTCGTCTTGGCTGCCACATCAACACCACGACGTCCTGCGAATGGGGCGAGCACCTCACCGCCCGCTGGCGCGCAACAAACCACGCACAAGTTAGCAAAACAGTCAGTGGGGGTGACACGCTGCTTGCACCGACAATGGAGAACATACTGAAGCAGTTAGTGCAGATAAAGGAGCGACTTGCGCGTCTAGAAGACGCCAAACCCACGGCGGCTATACTCCCTGCTGCTGCAAATGCCACCGGAGTCAGCACGACTGATCCAGCTCTGCCTCCTGCTCCAGCTACTTCCTCCACCCTCGCTGGTTGCGTCTTTAACTGGTACACAAACAAAATATGGGAAACCGCGAAGGGTAAGAAGGAACAGAACAAGCGAGCGGACGCAAAGGCAGCAGTCAACATCATGCTTGTACTGTACCAAACACCTTGCACAATTACCGCGCCACCTCATCGGTCGAACGTCGACGCGTACCAAGCGTGGAAGCACGATCTATGGGAGCTAGCCCTCTCGCTCGACCGTGCTGCGAACGAGCGTCTCCGCAGCTACGACGGCAAGAGGCCGACGACAAAATCCTCTTCGCTTCGCAAGCGCTGGCGAGCGTTACGGGCGTCACACCCGGCAGCGTACAGAGCGCTCACGGCACAGTATCTAACGCTGAAGGTGAATGGCTCAATCTCCGACGCATACACGCCTGCATCGCACCTGTGGACGGCCAACGACGTAGCCTAACCATGTTCCTACGCACAGACACACCACAGTCCATACATACAATAGCACATACAAACCACATACATATGCATATACATCACAAGTCACAAGTTAACCAAACCAAAATGCTGGAGGACCGGCGACCTGGAAGCGAAGCTTCCTGCTCTTCCTCTGAGCTACACCAGCGTTGGAGATGGGGGGGGGGGTCGTACCTCACGAGGGACACAGCACCCGCAGCGTTGATCGGGCCGCAACCCACCGCGCTGCTGCCCTCCGCAGCGCTTCCCACCGGGGGCCGCTCGCAGCTGTGCCGTCGCCCTCCCTGCCACTGCCCAACAACCGCCGTCCTCCGCGCTGCTGCCTCCGCAGCGCAGCCCGCCGGGGCGCTGCTCGCCGCTATCCGCTGTGCCGCTGTCCGTTGTGCCGCTGTCCTACGTACCGCTGTCCGCTGCCGCTTGTCGAAGAATGCCGAATGGACGCGTGGAGAGGATCTGCATTTTACAATTAAGTGCGATTGCTATCCCTAGTCACCGCAGTCAAGAATGAATAACTGGACGCTGATTGGTGTGGTTTTTGTGTATGCGCACAAGCGTATCTCTATTTAGGCTTTCCGGATTCCAGTCCGGAATCTGCCAATAACTGTAGAGCCGGACATAAAAGACCAGTCCACTTGGATACAGCAACTGCTCGCCACATCTAAGTGCTCTTTCACTTATATAAGGTATTAATACTTCCTTGGCTTTGTAGGGCGATACTAACAGTTGCAATGGTGACAAGCTCGTTGTGGAAATATGTAGTCAAATGATCAGTTTGACGACTAATTTAACAGGACCAACTGTTGCGAAACACGCTTCGCCTTATCGATTTATCTTTTAAAAGTTCAAACTCTTTTTAATCCTTCAATACGTGAAAATATACTTGGGGACAAAGATACAGTGATGTGCCTCAATAAAGAGCATCGCAAACATTATAACCTGTAAACCTCTATGGTATGTAGTGCAAGGGAGCCATTATCCACTTTCGTACTGATTTAATATGGGACAGGACTTCATACAAATCCGGTAATTTCTTATACTGTATTAAATATTCAGATTAATCATTTTGGGGTGTTTTTATTATTTTCACGTGTGCCACATAAATATTGCCATCCATCCGCCCGAGCCGCAGTGGACAACAGCGAGGCATCATGAAGAGGGGACGGGTCGACGTCGGCGTGTCCAAGGAGCAGTACGAGGCGTCTCTGGCGGCGCCCGGCGCCGCCAACGGCGAGGCCGGAGGCTTCCCTCGAGCGACGCCCAGCGTGCTCAAGGCGCGCCGCATCGTGTCGGCCACGCCGTCCTCGCGCGCGCAGGAGGCGGCGCGGCAGCTCGCGGCGCTCAACCGCGCGTTCGTGGACAACCTGGAGGCGCAGTGGGCGCACAACAAGGCCGGCAGCTGGGCGCAGAACATGAAGGAGTACGTGGGCTACGCGCGCGAGATCGACGCCAAGTTCGGCGCGCGCGGGGGCCAGGTGCTGACCTTCGGCAGCGGCGACTGCGGCCAGCTGGGCCACGGCGTCGACGAGGACGACGAGCTGATGGTCAAGTTCCCGCGCGTGGTGCGTCCGCTGCTCAAGCTCAAGATCGTGCGTGTGGCCTGCGGTGGTCTGCACTCGGCCGCGATCACCGCGGCCGGAGAGGTCTACACGTGGGGCTGCAACGACGACGGCGCGCTGGGCCACGACGGGGACGAGAACGTGCCGGCCAAGGTGGAAGGCTTTGGACCAGACGAGGCCACGGCCGTGCAGGTCGTGGGCGGAGACTGCCACACGGCGGTCGTGACGCTCGCTGGCAAGGTGTACACGTGGGGCTGCTATCGCGATAAGGAGGGCAAGCAGTGGTGCGACGCGGCGTCGGCCAAGGCCGCGTTCAAGAAGAAGCAGACGCGTCCGTTCCAGTTGAAGGCGCTGGACAACATCGCTGACGTCAAGTGCGGCAGCGCGTTCAACCTGGTGCGCACGAACGACGGCCGGGTGTACTCGTGGGGACTGGGCGAGATGGGCCAGCTGGGCCGCAAGGTGGACGCGGAGATGAAGGATGCGGACGGAGAGTACAAGGTCGACATGGTGTACAAGGACCACCTGCAGCCCAAGCCGGTGATGCTAGGGAAGAACCAGCTCCCAGTTGTCAAGTCCATTGGCTGCGGTTCGTACCACAGTTTGTTCGCGCTGAGCGCGAACGGTTACCTGTACACGTGTGGACTTAACAACTACGGACAGCTGGGAATTGGTAGTACGGAAAACTGCACGGAGCTGCAGCTTGTGGAGGATCTCAGCTCTAAGAACGTCGCGGTTGTGGATGGAGGCACTCATCACTCGGTCGTCCTCACCAATGACGGCGACGTATACACGTTCGGTCGCGCAGACTCGGGCCAGCTCGGCACGCTCGACACCAGCAGCACTGGCGAGTTCAAGGATCGCCCGCAAAAAGTGACGATCCCGAAACCGAAGAACAACGGCTCAAGTGTCGTTCGCATGATCGCGACGGGCTCCAACCACGCGCTGGCGCTGACAGAGAGCGATGCGATCTTCTCTTGGGGATACGGTGATATGCTCGCTCTTGGCCACGGAATAGATCAGGACGAAAACAAACCTCGCCAACTGGACTGGTCAAAGGCCACATTTGGCACGGAAAAGAAGGGTGACAAGAAGTTTGGTGAGGCTGAGATTCTTCAAATCGAAGCCGGTGGTCAGCACAGCGCTGTGTTAGCAAGTGGCAAGTAGGTGAACGAGATCTTACCCCCAGCTATGAGCGCGAAGCCTACGTAGTGCACGTGTGCATTTTAACTCCTAGACCGAGAAAGCGTGAACGAAATATATTTGACCTTGTCGGCGTGGAATCAGTGCTTACTACATAGCCGGCAACCGATTTTCAATGCATACAGGTCCGGACATGTTGGCAACATACGTAGGAGGAAGTAGGAGAATATATTCCTTTCAGCGAAGAATAGTGATGGATAAGTACGTAAGGTCATCGTACTGCACCGTCTTTCGTAGGCGTAGCTCACGGAAGCACAAGCCCCAGCGATAGCATCCCAACGACCAGGAGTACGACAAGCTGCTGAGGCGCTCCATAACTGGCCGTAGTGGCAACGTTAGTGTACCGGCGCTTCTTCGGGTAGGAGCTCGAGCCCGAAGACGATGATTCAAGCGGCTTGCGTCGCTTCATCGGGGCCGGCGCCGGCGTAGTCGTGTCACACGACGATACGAACTTGTCGAGACTCGCTTGCAGTGTCATGTTCTTATTGTCAAAAGTGGCCTCACAGCGAGGAATGTCCAGGTCGTCAACGGCTCCTATCATGGTCTGACAAGCCTTCGACTTGCATAGCGTCAACTGCTGAGTCGCGGAAAGACTCGAACGTGGCGGAATCTGAAAGTTGAGGTTGCTGTCTTGGATGCACTTGTTCACTTGGTCAGATACTTCATTGAAGACGCTCAGATCCTTTTCCGTGCATGGCTTGGCGTCGACGAGACCAATACCGCTCCTTGTAATCGTCAACAACAGCAGACTCGCGGAGATAATCGTGAGTCGCCCCATGTGTGATGTACACCTTTCGAGGTATCCACGGTGTGTTGTCGCCGCTCGCTTGCGAGGCCGATTGATAAGTGAGCCGATTTACTTACGAGCTCAGTTCCTACGAGTCTTCAGATGTCTTCAGACATCCATCCACACCAAAAAGCGCTTATCAGCGCTCGCGCTCGGGGCCGAACAAGAAAACTCGGAGCCTTTCAAAGAACGCGGCGACAGGTCCCAACTCGTCGCTGCCTCCGTTGTGTGCGTGAGGCAAGTTCGCACGGCACTTTCGACAAGTCAGGTGAAGACAAGTCTCCAGCACTTCCGGGCGTCGTCCTCTGCGCTTCTTGCCTTTCCGCGCATTCTCTTGTTGGACTGGCGCCACGGGTGGTTCCGTCACGTGCGAGGAAGATTTACGGGAATAGCGAGCACTCGCGCTCCTGGACACTGATACTTGTCCACCGGGCCCAATCATAGCAGGGTGCACCTCGGCAATGATAATGGACGAGAGCTGCTTCAGCAGCTCCTCCTTCTCATGCTGCAGGAATACGTTCTGCTCCAGCAGGGTCTCGGACTTGTGCTGGACGTCCTCAATGGTCGCTTGGGCGATGCGGGCCGCGGTCTCGAGCTCGTCGTTCACCTGTTCCAGCCTTTGGATCTTCCACTTCATCTCCTCAAGTTGCGTCTGCAGCATGTGCTCTCGGCGGTGTGAGCTCTGCAGCTCCTCCTTGGTCCCACTGACACTGTCTCTCAAATCGCTCTTGTCTCGCTCGAGCAGCAACGCAGCGGCCTCGAGTTGCTGCGTCTTCTTCTCATACCGGTCAACCTCGATCTCGAGCTCGCGCTCGTACTCGCAGCTGGACTTGACGTATTCGTCGTGCGTGCGTTGCAACTGCACCAGCTCCGCGGCCTTGGCCACCAGGAGCTGCGCGACGGCCTCGACGCCCATGTCCAGGTCAAACGTCTCTTCAAGATCGTCGTCCGTGTCCACGGTGCCGACGCTGCCTTGGCGGGTCTGGTCGGGAGACGAAGGTTTGGCCGCCATATTGCCGGCGTGCTCTGCGTCCCTAAGATCCATGGTCGCCGCAGTCGCCATCGCCCCAGAGTCAAATGGACAGGATCTCGCTCAATCGGCACCCGCGTCTCCTCGTCCAGCGTTGCGCGCCACCAATTCCAAGTGCATCCCCCCTGATTTGAGCTGCTCGGGCATATTTCTGAAGCAGCAGGCAGATAAGAATGCTGGACGACGCCATCGTCTCATGCTCTCTCTATTGACTCGGCCAGACCGTACTAGCGCCTATTCTAATGGATCTGGCCATGCCAGCAGTTATTTATGCGATCAATCGCACTCGCTGCCTGGCACCTCGACCATTTATACTTGGGTTTTCACTTGCTCAGACAGCGGCGTGCTTCGCGTCGTACCAACGGAACAAGCGGTGCGTCATCTCAACTCCCAGGAACAGCGAGCCGTTGGCCGGGAATGCACGCAGCACGGCGGCCGACCAGCCGCGGTAGAAGCCGTGGATGCCGAACTCCGAGTAGACGGCGCGGAAGGCGCCGCGCAGTGACAGCGGGCCCGTGGAGCTGGCCGTCTGCATGCGCGACTTGAGCACGTCCACGGGGAACATGATGCCCCAGCTGGTGGCGCCCGCGAGCCCTCCGCTGGCGAGGATGGTGACCGGGTTGAGGTCGTTCTTGGACTCCTTGCCCAGCGCCTTGGCCGCGCCCGATGTGATGGCCTGGTACGACCCGAAGAAGAAGAAGCTGAACGGCACATCGCGCAGCAGCAGCGCCGAGTACCCGCGGAACAGCCCGCGGATGCCCTCCTCCTTGCCCACCTTCACCAGACAGTCCCAAGGACCGTGGTAACCTGCAGCAGCAACAGAAACGATCAGTATCCCCATCAATGTTGCAAACTAATTGTAGCTCGATTTGCAACGTACGCCCTTCGCCCAGGTGGCCGCGCTGGAACTGCAGCTTGCACTTGATGTTCTCCGGCATGGTGATGGCCTGCACACAGCAACAAATCCAGCATCAGTACTGCATATTGATATCCGCAGCACGCTGGTCACCGTGCATTGCAGCGGCAGTATTAACACCGTACCGTGGCGGAGAAGCAGCCGGCGAAGCCCCCCATAAGCGCCTCGTCCAGCGTCGTGAGCTGGTACTCGCCCTCGTGCTCGGCGCGCTGCTTGGCGTGCAGCGCTAGCACGGCGCGCTTGGCGAAGCCGTTGGCACTGAAGAGCACCGAGTTCTCGATGATGGAGCTGCTGAGCGCCGGCACCGCGCCCTTCCACAGCGCGAACACGCCCTCCTCCGTGGCGATGCGGCGGAAGGCGTCGGTCACGCCCTTGTAGGCGTTGGTGGTGCCCTGCGTCTGCAGCCGCACCTTCACCACCTCGAAGGGCAGCCCCGCGTACACGCAGCAGAATGCGCCCATCACGCCCGAGAACGTCTCGCGCGGGTCCAGCATCGTCGAGTGTGGGGCGGGCCGGGCAGGAGCGGGGCTGCAGGGGAGGGCGCTAGTCGGGGAGTGAGCTGCAGGCTCCAGTACAGTCGACTGCAACCTGCGAGCGTACGCCGCGTGAGCGATAGAGACGGTACAAGTAGCGTTTGCATTATATTTACCAATGAGAGGACAGGTGGGCGGACTTTCAGCCAGTAAAATAACGGTTACCTTCCTTGACGGCGTCGACGTCACTCACGTCTCTTGATTGGATAAAATGAAGAAAAAATACCCAATTAGATACATTTATGAACACCAATCGTCTTACGGCTTAACCCTTCTAGCCCCATATTCTTTATCCTACAGAATAAGAAGTTTAACAGGACAAATTATGCAGCAAACTTTGTTTCGCACTCTATATTCGCATGTAAAAGTTTGTATAATGCCCGATATGTTGAACTTTCCCGTTTGATGTGCGAGGGGTAGATAGACGGGAATACTTCTGTGTTAATAGAAAGACGAATATAAATAGCAAACAGGTTTGAAAATCCGTATGAAAGCCCACCCGCGCCGCGTGTCAGCAGCAACTCCTCCCTCCATTCTCAAAGATGACCGGTCTAAGTGAAAAGACTATCAAGCAGCTATGGCGCGACCTGTGTAAGCAGGAGTGGAAGGCGCGCAAGCATACGGGCATAGCTAAGGACCATCACTATGTGAAGCCGGGGATCAAGGGGCACCAACAAGAAGAAAAACGCGACGTCGACTTTTTCGAAGGTGGGTAAGAATCTCTGCGTGTATTATATCGACTAATACTTACGTAAAGGTTACTGAGCAGGCGAACGTGATCTTATGGCGTATGCGCGTCGTTCCGGCTGGCTTGAGCTGCCGCTGTGCGGCGCTGCTATGGGAAGCTCATCGTCGCGAGGTCCAATCGGCATGAAGGTGGCGCACACTGCAGGGGTGCGGGAACCAGGAGAAGAGACGCCGGTCGTTTCTGCATCAAGTTGCGCGCACACGGCAACCGCACCCATGACGTCAGTCGCTCCCGATGAGCGCTCGACCTCTCCTGTCGTTCAGGGGGGTGGTGTGGCAGCCGATACGTCGGTGGATACACACACAACCGTTGGGGGGTATACTGTATGTTACTATTCTAGCTGCTACAGAGGAACCGAAGTGCTGAATGATATTATTCGTGATGATACAGTGCCCGCCAAATCATCAAGACCCCGATTTGGCGGGACACTTTTTGCAATATCTCGGCTTCTAGGCCGAGTTAGGAGCTGCTACTTTGGGGGGTGGCAGCTGATACGTCGGTTGATACACACACAACCGTTTGGGGGGGGGGTATGCTGTATGTTACTATTCTAGCTGCTACAGAGGAAGCGAAGTGCTGAATGATATTATTCGTGATGATACAGTGCCCGCCAAATCATCAAGACCCCCGATTTGGCGGGACACTTTTTGCAATATCTCGGCTTCTAGGCCGAGTTAGAAGCCGCTACTTTGCTATGTTCTCTCTAGTATCCGTGCGGAGACGTCACTTGTGTTAACAACTAAGATTTCAATGTATCTGGTAGGGCTGGAATACAAAATCAAGGTTTTGGCACCAGCGTCAAATAATTAAGACCACATCCTTTTTATGATGAAAAAACACCTTTATGCACAGACCATACAAACTTCTATATTAAAGTTAGTACTTAGTCAGTCCACCTTTCTTCTTTATCACCGCTAGACACCGTCGAGGCATGGACTCCACTAGCATCAGCGGGTAGTCTAGCTGAATGGCGTCCCTTGCAGCCATAATTGCAGCCTCAAGATCAGAAACGTTGTGGTACTGATGACCATGTGCGTACACCTTGGCCGCCATCGCCGACCAGACGTTCTCAATGGGGTTGCAATCTGGCGAGCGAGCTGGCCACACCATGTATCTCTTGCAAGAAATGTTTCGTTTCATGCGAGGCATGAATCGAAGCATTATCTCGCTGAAATACAAAGTCAACACCATAGTTAGCGTGAGCGAAAGGTAGTAGATATTCAGATACCGTGTAAATATAGTCACCAGAATTCTAACGCCCACGCAAAATAGCCAACTCATTCTTACCCGCTGCGCTAAAAGCACCCCACACCATGACGCTTCCTCCGCCATTTTGGCGACGCAAATACGACTGTGCAGGCTGGTGCATGTCCCTCCAGTAATATTTGAATCCGTTAGGGCCATCTAGATTAAACTTCTTTTCATCTGAAAAAATAGTATGGATCCAAATGTCTACACAAAAAGTATTGTTAGAGTAAGTAATCGCAGTAAAACAATAACGCGACAAGCTTGCCTGCCTTCAGTATGTACTCTTCCGCCCATTGCACGCGGGCAGCCTTGTGCACCGCCGTGAGGGGGAGCGTGCGGTCCATCTTGGTGTAAACAAGATGGTCCACACGCTGCAGAACCCGCTGGATCGTCCTCACGGACGCCTTGATGCCGAGCTTGGTCTTGATCTCGGCGGCGAAGATCTCGCCTGTTGCCGCTGCACGCACGAGCTGCCGCTGCTTTCCGTTAGAGCTGGCTGCCGCCCTGCCCTCCGTGTTCCACCGCTGTCTTCCTGCGCCCCCCGCTCCGCCTTAACTGCGTTACGGACGTACGTACGGGACCGGCCTGTCTTCCTAGCGATCTTGTGCAGAGAGACGCCTCCGTCGTGGAGCTCGACGACAAACCAATGTTCTTGCTCGGAGAGGGCCTTGCCGTGGCCCATGTGAAAATGAAAGGCTCACAGCTCCAGCTAACCCTTCGTTTCCGCCAACCGTCTTCATATTTTGATCAACACTCCTTCAGTATAGAAGTTTGTATGGTCTGTGCATAAAAGTGTTTTTTCATCATAAAAAGGATGTGGTCTTAATTATTTGATGCTGGTGCCAAAACCTTGATTTTGTATTCCAGCCCTGCCAGATACATTGAAATCTAAGTTGTTAACACACGTGGCGTCTCCGTACGCATAATAGAGAGAACATAGCAAAGTAGCGGCTTCTAACTCGGCCTAGTAGCCGAGATATTGCAAAAAGTGTCCCGCCAAATCGGGGGTCTTGATGATTTGGCGGGCACTGTACAGAACAAGACAGCGTGGACGTGCAGGATGCTCTGGGTACTGTAGATACGAACGACCACAACGTTCAAGCTGGTGTCTGCGCTACAGAGCTAGGGTCTGCAGTGGTCACCCCTACTGTAGAAGCTACAGAGCGGAATAGTGGTGAGGCCAACCCAACTCTGGATGCTACAGAGCAAGTTGGTGACGAGTCGGGCACTAATCCGAATGATACCGAATTACACCCTCATGGAGATGAAGATTCGAAAAGCGAAACAAATGGCACGGACGTGAGTGAAGTGACACCTCTCGAAGTTTTTGACAGCGACAACTTTATGGATGGGCTGCGAAATGAGAAGGGTTTTGGCCAAGTCACTGCGAACGACATCAACATCGCTGAAGCCGCTGATTTGAGCGATGGTGATTCTGATGCAGACGATGAAGACGTCATGGAAGATAAAAATTTCGGCCCAGTGCTTGTAGAAGATGTAGAAGACATAGCAGATGTGGAACTGAATGAAGCGGCCCCCGAGATGGGTCTTTTTGACATGACGGACGATGAACTCAGAGCGTTGGGAAATGCTGGCTGGATTGTGTACAATGAAGCACAGAGTGGTAAGTCAGGATGACACAGAGTTAGCGTTGCCATTCCTAAACTTAATCTGTATATTATTGCTTTTGATTACCTGTAGGGCAACTCCAACTAGAAGCGGCTTCGGACTACTACAACGGACCTTGGGGGCCGACTCAATCTGCAGCAGCCTACGCGGACACACCGCTGGGTTTATTCTTTTATTTTCTGCCGAAGGAGTTGTGGATCCGCATTGCCGACGAGACGAACCTGTACAGGCAGCAGAGCATTTGTGCTGTCGCGGCATCTCGGCGTCAGAAGCTGCTTGCCCGTCAGGCAAAGGATCCGCGGGTGGGTGTCCCCAATTTGGAGGAGATCGAAACCGATCTGAGAAAGTTCAAACGGATCCAGCCGCACGAGATTCTGCACGTGGTAGCACTTCTCTTTGCGAGGGCCGTTGCTCCAATCCGTGATGGTCTTGCTAAGCATTGGTCGACGGAGGAA
This sequence comes from Phytophthora cinnamomi, assembly GCF_018691715.1. Lineage (NCBI taxonomy): Eukaryota > Oomycota > Peronosporomycetes > Peronosporales > Peronosporaceae > Phytophthora > Phytophthora cinnamomi. The sequence goes on from NW_027151050.1 coordinate 506,564, forward strand.
GAAGGCGCCATACCACGTGGGACGTTTTCGCGTTTCATGAAACGAGCTAGGTTCGAAGAGATCATGAAGTTTCTACATTTCAACAGCAATGAAGAAGGTAGCGCGCAGACAGACAAAGCATGGAAAGTTCGGCCAATACTACAAGTGGTCGAGAAGACTTTCCGCCGAGGGTATCGACTTGGCAAGGTCATATATCCTTTGATGAGGGTATGATGCCGAACCGCAGCAAGTACAACCCCATGCGAGCATTCATGCCGGACAAGCCCAGCAAATACGGAACCAAATTCTTCATGACGTGCTGTGCTGAAACAGCATACTGCTCTAGGTAAGTTTGTCCTACGAATATGCTATTCCGGATCGTACAGAATAGCGAACTAATCTGTATGGCATTCTGTATCTGCTGTATTGGAGTTGAAGTTTACTGCGGTGCTGACAAGGCAAAAAGAAGAAGAAAAAGAAAACTGCGGGCGACACATTGGGCATGGCAGGAAAGCTGTCGTCAGGGACATCTTAAAAGCATTGAGTGAGCTGTTAATTGAGTTTGCAACGTATTTAAAAAAAGCAATGACTGGTTTCTGTGTTCTCAAATTGGGGTGTGTATTGGACTCCGCCAGGTTTTCCAGCAACAATCAATCCAGTCGAGACATTTAACAAGTGCATTAAGCAAGACTACTTCTCTGTCCCACCAACTTATAGGTAGTTGATATTTCGAACCATAGATTCACCAACACATATGAGCCGAAGACCGGAATAGCCGCGTTTAAAAGCCCGCACTAGCGCACTCTTATCATATTTTTTGCAGATTAATAACAGTGCTCAGCAAGTAAATAACAACACAAACGCGAAAACATTTTTGAAAGAAATAAGGTTTTATTTCGTAATTACACGGCAAATTAGCGATATTAAACAAAACAAATTACCAGATGTCCACTCCGACTTGGTGACCACGTATGTAACAGCACAACGGCCAGAAACGTGCGGAACACTCTCTAATAGGCACCCAAAAAAGTGAGGTTCAATTGCCTGTTATGACGATATGCGTCAAATCACATGATAATAATTTCATCCAGTCATCGATTGATATAGTTTTAGGTACGAAATTAACAAATATAAACATCGTTTTATTGATTGAGAATCTGAGATGTCAGTGCTTTGTAGCCATTTTCTATAGTTGAAGCCGTAGTGGCAAGTGACGTTGGACCGAGCCCATTAGGACCGACGGTCTTACGAAGTCGAGGGAGCTTGAAATCATTGCCTCCCTCATTGATGATAATGCATTCCAACACTTTTTGCAAAGTGAGGAAGCATTTATCTATAGTTTCGTATTTAACACTATTAAAAGCACTAGGTACAGCTTCGATGAGCCCGTCGATCTGGTTTGTCGGTTGCTGATACTGTATGGACTGAATAGAATTAAAAATTCCCAAATCCAGTATGTTACACTCGGGTGAGCGAGGCGACTGGCACAACATTTGGATGTCCCAACCACCTTCCTTCCCGGCGGCAAGAACCTCATCATGATCTTCTTCTACGTGCGGGCCAGCGTTGTCCTGTTGGACACGTATAACGGAAGTTTTCCGACCTGTTTACGTAAAATGACAAACGTTAATAGAGAGAATGTATCGGCAGTTTGATAAATACACGTACCTGGCCATTTGGCACGAATTGCCAGGAAAACTTTTTCCTTGAGCATCTGCACGTATATCTTTCTTGACATATTGACGTTCTTGGTGATGGGCGTTCCCACAACCCGATTTTTGGAGGTTCTCTTTGCTGCGGTGCACTCAACAATTGACCAGATCCCAATTTTTCCGTCAAAATATTTTTTTCGGGAACAATCGTATCGCGGTCTTGCTACTGCTGCAAGAAACATCACCTTACCGATATAGCGTTTGTTCGAACACGATCAGTAAGGTAGTGCTTCATCAGTGGCCAAGTAGTATCGCGAAGACGCCTTGTTCATATTGAACCATTTCTCATCTATATGGACAACATCATACATTGCATTGAAACGATACAAAAGTCCGCCTAACAATTATATTAGTCAACAATTAATTACAATAATTTGTAAATTAATATCATTCACAATGAAAAATCCAAATTCTTACCAATAGGGCGCTGCACGTGCGCAAGAGCCCACGTTAGCCGCTGAAGCTTGTGTCCGTCGGTAAGCGTCGGCTTGACCCTTGAAATGAAGCGCCGCAGGACCTTCGACTTGAGGTGCCGGTGCAGCGTCGATCTTGGGATGCCGGAGGCCGCTTCGAGAGCACGCAAAGTCTGCCGCTGGCAGAGCGTCACCGCTGCAACTCGCTCCCCCACCTCCTTGGCGCTGAGGCGGGTCTTCTTCGGCGGCCGTACCCGCCGAGGCTGCACGAGGGCAGCGGAGTCGTTACGTAGACCCCAGATGGTCTCTACGAAAGCGCGGCTAAGCTTGAAGAGCCGCTTGGCTCGCGCTATGGTTCCGTAGCGGAGGCGGCCTTCCTTACTCAACGTGGTAAGGAAGACCACCACCACAACGCGCGTTTGCGGAGAGATGTCCTTGGCCCCGACTGTGCGTGTTATCTTGGTTGCCGAAACTGTTGTGGCGATTTAATGTCCACCACCAACCGTTTTACGGTGGACTTCAGCCCGCCTTAGCCAATACTATTTTAACCAATGAAATCATTCTAACAATGTTGAGTGGCACACAAAAAACCAAAGTACCTATAAATTGGTGGGACAGAGAAGTACACATTCTATAGCTTGATCAAGTTAGCTAGTCTAATGGGCAGACTTAAACTTATGTGTCGCCACTGGTCTCGCGATGGAATTCCATTTGGTTTAGAAAATATTCCAAAACCGAAGAATGTTGGATCGAGTAACATTTCTGGAGAAACAAAGCTGCCTTTGGACAGTTCGGCCACAACGTGGTAGCATTCAGGTTTTGATGGACGGAACAGATTCAACGAATGTTTTGAATTTATGTCAACGGGAAGACTCCAGTATGTGTGTCGACGAGAACGCAACGTGGTAAAAGTTATATCCGGCATTGAAAATCCGCAACAAAAGTCTCATGGAGATTGACGGTCAACCAATAGACGGGTGGGAAGTCGATATTGAAACCAGAGTGTGACCTTGCCGGTCGTGGAATAAATACGGAGTTTGTGTACACTCAATTACTTGTTTACGTCTGGCTGGACTTCCTGTTCCCGGAGTTACAGTACCTAAAACAGCATTTGTGAACAGACAGCGCCGTGTTGGTGAACGACCTCCTACAGTTGGCCCCGCATTGTCATTATCGTAGTGTTACGTTTGCGTAACTGTAAATGGCATCATTACATTTTTACTACAACTGTTTTTAATTGCACCCCTGAATGTTCTTCAGTGACTTTGACTTCAATACATTAATTAAACTCACTCTTTCAAACGCGACAACTCATTTTATTGCACAGCTAACGCATAGATTAGTCTGTTGGTAGGATACAATTCTGAGAGGGGGTGAACCCAAAACATCACAAAGATTTGTTGGAACGGTTTTGTACCATTTTGTACACTTTTAATTTTGCACCCCTACTTGTATATAAGCAAGTATACCGTGTCACCAATCGGGGTTATGCTGCTTGAACGTCTTTGTCAAAAAGAAAGTATACCCTTACAGCTCCAATAAAAGATGTCCGGGATTAGATAAAATTTCAACTTTTAACCAGTTTAAAATTTCTAGTTATGCACCCCTGGTCAGGTGGATGAACACTAAGAGGAGTGCGTCAATGTCGCGATGTTGTTCGGGCAGCTAGAATGCATGTGATAGAGCAAGTCAGCGAGTGTTGGTGGTTACGCGGTCAATCTTCATTATCGTTACGTTGAATCAGGTTTAACCACATCCCGCACACTTTCCGATTTGGTACTACATTTCCATTATCCTACATCAAAACTAAAACCCATTATGAAGCGTATTGTAACTCAGCTACAGATACATTCCGGTAGGTTTGTACAGCCCCGAATTGTAACCAAGCGTAAGCATTAGTATAAGGGGTGCAAAATTTAATCAATGTTTGTCCACATATATTGCTAATTGTAGCTGTGTCGGTCTTGGCTGACCATCATCGCTCTGATGTGAGCTATCGACCATGTCGAACAAGCCATGATGATGGGCACTACGCAAGGAGAAAAGCTGTATACCAGATAGAATGACTACGGGTGCAAAACTTGACAACCATCTACATGTCGAAATCACCTAATGTTAACGTTTGTACTGTAATATGTTTTATTGTATAAAATCTAGCTATAGAATTGGTCGACAAAGTTGTCGTAAGCGCATATACGTACTGTAATAGAAGCAACAATGCCACGCACATTCATGGGTGCAAAATCAAAAGCAAACGCAACAAATTATATTTTAACCAACCTATCTCGTATTCTATACTTTAACTACAACTCCGGAAATCGATTTCAGGTTCACATCTATTTGCCATTGTTAGTGTTAACCATCTATCCCTGCGGCATATGTCTTCTTCACTTCTCTCGCAGCGGCTAATGTCGCAGTACGCTTTTGTTTTTGCTGTAACGGGCATACACCGCTGCACTTCTCACAGCGAAAAAATGGTCTGCGCCCCGTCACTCAAGAAAGAGCTTCTTCTCTTAGTCAAAATTGTCGTCGCTCCACTCTCGACCCTCCATGTGCGTAAATACTGGGAACACTCTCATTCAAGCTTCTTTAGACCCCTTGGAAACTCCAATTGTTGATTCAGTGACGTACGTTGTAGTTGGCCCTGCGTCGTTGGCCTTCACGATGACATTCCCGGCGATAAGTCCGCATTCGTCGGCCTCTGCTGTTCCTTGCCTGTAGCCGAGTAAAATACCATGGTAAATTAAGTTGGTTGCGTAAATGACGTCCCCTGACCGCTTGACTACAACACAGGATGGAGGGGGCATCCAGCATCCTGTTGCAGGAACGTGAGGCCGGGGGCCAGGCAGCAGGTGTGCGGTGGGGCTGAGCTGCAGGAGCGTTTGGTGGCTCCGGGGGGGAAACTGAGAATGATTCCCCCAGCCACTAATTTAGTCCTGTGTGCGACACCCCCCTTAAGCCCCTAATCCACCTTTGTTTGATTTCGATGCGGTGTGTGTGATCCTCACATATGGTGTGTATTGATGGCATTCCCTCAAATCGATCCTCCTACACTTGCCCAAGAGGCTGAATGCGTACATGCATCTTCTAACCAACAGCAGATAATGTACCTGAGGTGGAAAATGCCAATCTAATACGGCATTTCCAGCAATCTGACGCTAGTTCGGTCATAGCTGGATCAAAGCTCAGTCTTCAAATTAAGGCTGATGTCCGGATTATGTGTTCGCTTATTATCAAATCGACCTCTCATTATGTTAGATCGAGGAAACTTACTATGGGAGTGGACATTTTCGGTGCAGAGAACAATAACTCGTGCCCCAACTACACAAATCATATTTAAGCACGAATTGCGGTAACTCGCGAGCGACTTCGCTTTTCTTACAATTTTAGAGACTACCCAGCAGCCCGTGTATAACCAAAACGAGAAGTGATGGTTGGGCTCATTTGAAAAGTGCCATTTCCCGATTAACCCGAGCGGCATGACGTGCTCAACGACCTCCGCTGGCGTGTCGCCGTCCTTTTCTTCATCCCCAAAACTCCCTTCGTCGACACTGCCGCCAATACAGCCAGCGTATTCAACCACTGCTGGTGTGACGCTGTGACTACGCGTACCGCAACTCAGCTGTCCTTGGCGGTTTCGTCTAGGAAACGAGCTGGTTGGGCGCAGCATAGACTAGCTTAAACTTGGCAGTTTAGCATTGATATTGATCGACTTCTCTGGCTAGCTGAGTAAACACTTCCCGGTTAACCCCAAATCAAATATGATAATCCTACAAAATTGCAGTTGTGGAGAGTTTGGCGATATGTCCAAACTTGTAGCGAACAGTATCTTACAGCTCTTCTAGGTGAAATATGAATGGTCCTTCACATACCTGAGCACGAACCCACACACTGACGCTGGCCAAGGTCGTCCGCTTTGTATCTGTCGCCAAACCACGCTTGTAAAGATGCAATTCCATTGCCGAGCGGACTGTGCTGATGCGCCCAGTAACTGGGCGACCAGGGCCGCTTCGAGGTTGTAGGCAGGGTTTCGCGACAGGGACTTTTACGCGGCACGTGTTCCACAATACTTTCCACGAGAAGATTCTCTCACAATTTAATCCTTGGCCGCTTCCCCGGTCTATCCTCAACCGGAAAATGCAAAGATCCATATGTACAAGGAGTTAGAGGCTTGCGATCGCGTCCAGCTCTGTCAGTAAGACGGCGCGGTCTTTCGAGAACTGTAATCTTTCTGAGTGTGGCTGCATGTGCTTCACACCTACCTCATTGTGAAAGTAATCTTGATCTCTTCTTCACCGAAGTTGTTTAGCGCCGTGTTACCGCATGTTGATGGATTGCTTTGCGTGGTTCAAAACCTGCGCACAAACCATCCAAGCTGTCATACGCCATGCAAAGAGGAAGATGGAAATCGTAAGTAGAACGATTTTGTTCGCTTTTTAAATAGTGTACTCATTTCTTACAGCTACTGCATTTGTCCTGGTGGTTCGCAGCTTGGTGCGGCAGTATTGTTTTTAGCAACGCTTCGAAGCTATAGTTGGGATAATGCAGCATCAGGATGACGTCCACCAGCTCGATGCTCCGCCCGACACAGCAATGTAGTAACGGCAGCCGCACCTTTTCCGTCACGTACAAGGTTGGTACTCACATCGCGGCCTTCAGCCAGTAGCGCCCACCGTCACCCGCCGCCCCACAGATGATGAGGTGGTTGAGGGGGCTCGCGAGGTCCCTCTCTGCTAACGATAGGGCTTACGTTCGCTTGCTGCTACCGGCATACCAACAACGACGGTGTTCCACTACTTAACGCCCAGCGCTGTTCAAAGAAAAATCTCCCGCGCTCGGTCTACGTTCTCAGTTCTGCACAGGATGCGACGGCTGTTGTGGGCTCTGATGTACTTTGAGCACCACATAGGAACATATTGCTGTTGAGTGTTGTTACGAATATTGATAGTGGTTTTAGCTGACCGAATATTACAGTGCAAGCCATAAATATGTAGCAAACGGTTTTCCGCGACTAATTACGTCAATTCCTCTCGAATTAGGCTAAAACATCGTATTTAGGCGTTTCAAACAAAGGGCTTGTTGGTGGCCATTTCAGATTTTGCAAGCGACTCGTGGTTGCGGAGAACTGGAAGTGACCATCACTCTGACTCTGGACAGAGGTACGTAGCACGGCACGTTTGCCTCTTTATTGAGCGATCTAGGGTGTTGCTGAGCTGCATGGGCACACCGTTTAAGCCCCCTATGACACCCTAATTCCTGTACTACCCGTAGGTTTGACGTTGAGACTGCCTAGTGTTGCCTAAAGTCTCGGCGTTTACGGCTGTCGAGAGAGGCAAGATTATCGGGCTTCGGGAGGCCGGGTGGACGTTTGCTGCGATCGCTAAGCACATAGGACGGTCGGTGTCTGGTGTGAGTAAGTTTTGGAGGATGAAAGCGGAGTACGGGAAGGTCAAGAGGCCAGGTAGGCCAACAAAAGTCTCCCAGAGGACCCAATGGCGCACCGTTCAGGAGGCAAAGCAGTCTGGGGTGTCGTCCAGTGCTACCAAAACCGCCCTGAGGTTAACAATATCGACTTTAACAGTGCGTCGAGTGCTTCAGCGCACCCCTCACATGGGTTACGGCAAGCGCAACCGCACGCCGATGCTTAAGGCGGAGCACATACTAGTCTGTCGAAGATGGGCGAGGGCAATGGTTATTGCGAGGCCCGATTGGGATCAAGTTGTTTTCTCTGATACGAAAAAAATAATCTTGACGGACCAGACGGCCTACACTGCTATTGACATGATTTTTGTAACGGGGTTACACGCACAAGTGGCTTGCAGCCACTTGTGAATTTAACAGATAGGTTATCTGTTGAAAGTTTTGGATACTTCCTCACATTGGTGTAAGACACACCGATGGATACATTGAAGTGGACCACCACAGTGAGTGGTCCACACATACCCAAAAGCTCCTATTGGTAGAAAGCAGCATCTTTCTACCAATCAGAGACATGCATATTAGCGGGGCTCTGACAGCCAGCCGCTGCCAACCCTTTCATAGATGATAAACAGTTTTTAGCAGATTTTAGAGGAAGATCAATTTACAAACAATACAGTTCTCATTTTACCTAATCTAAGTCACTTGGAATCCTTTTATTACTTAACTTATATTTGTGTATTCAAATATAATTAACCTAAGTAATTACTAAGTACTTACGCTTCCTCATACACGTTGCGCAACGTGTAAGCTAAAGTAGTGAGTCAAGTTAGACCCACTACACCTGGTAGCACTTTGTAGTCCGTCCAACGACCGACTGCTTGACGTTCGTACGCGGCGTACGAACGCGGAGCCGAGAACCACATGAGCACGGAGGTGCCCATGGAGAGCTCCAACACGCCTGCAACGCATGTTGCACGCGCTGACTGCCCCCACCTGTCTGACCCAGAGTGGGAGGCCCTCCAACGACTGTCAACAGTCATTGGAGAAGCAGCGATAGCCACGATGCTGCGTACGCTATCGCCGACGGAGCAACATGGTGTTGCTCTGGGCTTCATCATGAAGGAGCAGCGTGATGCTGCTTCCTCAGTGACGGCGTCGTCAGGGATGACACCGCGTGCTCAACCGTTAAAGTTGAGCGTAAGCAATTACGTGGGAAGAGAGGGCGAGCCTCTCCTCCGATGGCTTGTCGAGCTCGACACAGCCATAGCGGCTCGACGCATCGTCGACCCGCTGTCGAAGGCCGCGTTCGCCATGTCCTGCCTTGGCGGTCGCGCAAGGGGTTGGGCGTATGGACGCCGACTCTCCGATCCTACGTGCTTCAGCACGTACGAGATATTCAAAGAGGAGCTCAAACAAGCGTTTGAGCCCCCGCAAAACGAGTTCCGGTCGAGGGCGGAGTTCCTGGACCTTCAGCAGGGTAAGCATGACGTCCATGCTTACGCGCAGCGCGCACGATATTTGGTATCAAATATCGTGACTAACTCGATTGACGAGGCGACCAAAGTCGTCACGTTCATGAAGGGGCTTAGAGATGGGCCTGTGAAGACCTATCTCTTCCGAGAGTACCCGAGTACTCTCGAAGCTGCAATCACTCTTGCCATGCAAGAAGAGTTTAGCCTGCGGCAGGCTAAACTCCATGTAAACGTACCGAGGCCGCAACCGCGCCCGGTAGCAAGGACGGGAGGTCCGGAGCCAATGGACCTCTCGAACGCAACAACCGCTGGTTACCAGCAGCAGGGAGGTAACGTGCGATGCTTCCGTTGCGGAAGGATCGGTCACTTTGCACGGGAGTGCACAGCTCCCATGCCCCCTGGAGGTGGCCGTCGTGGCGATGCTAGGCATCGCCGCGGACCAACAAAAAACGCGAACATCCAGTAGGCGCGGGGCGTCCTACTGGTAATGCAGTCGCGCGTGCCGACATCGGGCACGCGACACTGAGGACTGCAGCCCCCAGTGAGACCAGCTCTCACTGCAAGAAACAAGATGACAGGCCAAACCTAGTCATCTTGAAGGTTTACTCGAAGAGAGCGAGTGACTCTCTTCGAGCATTGGTAGACTCAGGCGCGTCGAACAACTTTGTTCGACTACGAAGCCTGTCGAGACTTGACTTCGAGGAGGTAGAGACACCTCGAAGTCTTCTGGAGGTACGACTGGCAACAGGTGCCATCGTGAAGACCGAGAAGCGCACGCTCGTGCGCTTCGGACGCGACAGCGGAACAGAGAGCGATGGCCCTGTTACCGCAGCGCGCGCACCAGCAGGTGCGCGCGGCTCACCAGTCGAGACAGCGCTTTATGCTGCTGTCCCGGAGTGCCCAAGAAGTGCGCGAGGGCGCGCACAAGTGAGACCCACGTCGGCAATGCTGCCGACGTCGGAAGAGAAAGATGTGTTGGATCCGGGAACCAACACCCACGTTCAAGCGTGTAAGGGACAGTCCCTGACCCGAAGCGGTCAGGTCGACAACGACGCGTCGGCTCTGGGAGCCGACGCACCCTCGGTCATGAGGGGCTCCGCCAATGATTGGCGTCGAGGTGACGAAGGCGTGTCAACTCCGGGAGTTGACGCTGCAAACAGTGCGGACGGTTGCAAACGTACCGCACTGACGCAATTTGCATGCTGTCGTGCAGCCGGGCTGCACGACGAAGCGCCATGCGATCAAGCCGGGCTTGATATCGCGCGCCCGCAGACAGGGCCTGCCGGCGAAGGGACACGTTACCGTGCAGCCGGGCTGCACGAAGGAAAATGCGGTCAAGCCGGGCTTGATACCGCGCGCCCGCGGACAGGGTCCGCCGGCGAACAACTGTCCACGGCCGGGCCTGGACCAGAAGAACAACTGTGCGGAGCCGGGCTCCGCACAACAAGAAGACGGCGCAAGCGGAAAACGCTGCGCAAGTCTCGGTCCGGGACCGAGACGCAACAAGAGCAGTCTGCTGGGCAGACTGCGGCGGTGACGCCGAATGTCAAGACGCTAAGCGTCTTGACGCGCACCGATACTGGATTCCAGTATCGTGACATGGAACTCGCTAGTCCTCCGACGACGGCGTCGGAGTTGACTTCGCTTCCAGCCATGAGCTGGAAGCGCTTCGCGCGCGACTTGCATGATGGACGCATCGAGCAAGTCTGCGTTCTTTCGGACAGCGAGAGAACGGCGAGCGAGAGCGAAGAGCTGAGGCAGCTCTTCATGGGAAGTACCACTGAGAGTGAAGACGCTCTCAGTGCGAAGACGAAGCGAGAGCGCTTCGAGGAACAAGGTTGGGACTCGCTGAAGTCGAGTCCCTATTACGAATTGTTGAGGGAGTACAAAGACGTACTCCCGGAAGACATTCCTGCGGAGCTTCCGCAGGATAAGGGCATTCAGCACGAGATTGATCTCGTGCCGGGCACGAAGTACTGTGTCACGCGGCAGTGGCCACTGCCGCGAGAGCAAGTGAAAGCGATCGACGACTTCTTTGAAAGTCGTCGTAAATCAGGACAAGTGCGGGAATCAAAGTCCCCGCACAGTGCTCCGACGTTCTGTGTCAAGAAGCCACAGGGCGGATGGCGCATCGTTCATGCCTACAACAAGCTGAACGATGCGACGGTACCGGCGCAGACGCCGATACCACGAAAAGATGTTATCATCGATTCGATGGCCGGGAGCACCGTTTACAGTGCTCTCGACTTGCGAGATGGATTTTATCAAATCCTAATGCGTGAGAGCGATATCCCTCTCACGGCGGTGAGCACGCCAAGCGGCATGCTCTGGGAATGGCTAGTAATGCCACAGGGGCTTAAGAATGCCCCTGCGACTTTCAACAGGTGCGTGACGCACTTGTTGCGCTCGGTGCGCGACTTCGCACCGAGCTACTTCGATGATGTGTTCATCCACAGCCGGGCTGTGGACGGGAAGACCGACGTAGAGATGCACAGGGTGCATCTCCGGAAGCTACTTGAGCTTATGCGAAAGCATAAGCTCTACGCGAACCTGAAGAAGTGTATCTTCGGGGCGAGCGAGATACCCGTCCTCGGGTGTCTCGTAGGGAAGAATGGTGTTCGCCCTGACCCGGAAAAGGTCAGGGTGATCAATGAATGGCCAACGCCTTCAAGTGTCAAGGAACTGAGGCAGTTCCTTGGCTTGGCCACGTACTTGTGCGAGTACGTGGAGGATTATGCGGGCAAGATCCGCCCGCTATCACAACTTCTTAAGAAAGAAGCTGTGTGGAATTGGATAACCGATTGCCAAAAGGCATTCGATGCAGTCAAGCGGGGCTTGACTGAGGCGCCGATCTTGGCAGTGGCTGACCAAGATCGCCCATTTCACGTAGTGTGTGACGCATCTGATTTCGCGATCGGATGCGCGTTGATGCAGCACGATCACGAGGGCCGTGATCGTGTCGTCTACTACCAATCGCGTCAGCTGAAGCCAGCTGAGCGCAACTATCCGGTGCATGACAAGGAACTCCTTGCCATGAAGTATGCACTCGCAAAGTTCCGAGTGTATTTGCTTGGGAGTAGACCATTTGTGGTCTACACCGACCATGCTTCGCTGCGTACCGCAGTGAAGTCGCCACACATTTCACAAAGAATGGCGAGATGGCTCTCATTCTTTGCGGAGTATAACTTCCGGGTCGAATACAAACCCGGAAGATTGAACGTGGTGGCCGACGCGTTATCACGTCGGCCGGACTATGCAGAAGCTGTTGACGTCAATGCCATTGACGCCATGCGATCGAGCAAACCCACATCATCTCTGTTGGATGATGTGAAGGCCGCGTACGCGCACGACGCGGACGCGAAGCTCTTGCTGGCCTATGGCACAGCGCCTTCTGACAAGTCCCGTCAGAAGCTGCCCAAGCACCTTCGAGCGCGTGCACACCGCTTTCGTGTGCACGACGGACTGCTGCTTTACAATGCAGTCGACGACAACGCGGATCACGTTGTCGTGCCAAATGACCATGACCTGCGACTCAGGATCATGTACGAGTATCATGATGCCCCGACTGCGGGACATCTCGGACGTGAGAAGACTTACGTCCTTCTCACGCGCGACTTCTACTGGCACCACCAGTATAAGTGGGTGCGCAAGTACATCCGTGCTTGCGAGGTATGCCAACGCGTAAAGCCTGCGCCATTCGCGCAGGCTCCACTGCAATCACTACCTACTCCGTCGGAGTGTTGGAAGTCCATGTCTTTGGACTTCATCTTTGGTCTTCCCCCGGATAGCGGAGGGAACACCGGTGTTGTGGTCTTTGTAGACCGCTTCAGCAAGATGGTACATCTTGCTGCGGTGCCAGCAGGGGTGACCGCGAAACAGACGGCCCGTCTGCTCGTCGACATGGTGTTCAAACACCATGGCATGCCGTCCGACATCGTGTCGGACAGAGACCCGCGCTTCACAGCGCACCTGTGGCAAGAAGTGTTTACACTTCTTGGGAGCCAGCTTTCCATGTCGACTGCGGATCATCCGCAGACGGACGGTCAAACCGAGCGCGTGAATCGCGTGCTCGTCGATATGTTGAAGAGCTACGCTCACTCGTTCCAATACTGGAGCGAGTGCTTATCGATGGCAGAGTTTGCCATCAATAACTCAGTGCATGCCTCGACCGGGCATACACCGTTCTACGTGAATGCCATGCGGCATCCACGTCTACCGAGTTTACTCGGAGTGATGGCTCCCACTTTAAGTGGGGGAGGATCTACGACTGCAATACAGCAGCCGCAGAAAACCGCTGACACTTGCACAGTGTCAGCTGCAGCAATGGACAAACCACATGAGTCTGCGCAGGGCGCAGACTCCCCCAAGAACAAGGCCAACGACCACGGGTCTGCGCAGGGCGCAGACACCGCAAAGAACCACGCAGAGGCCGGGCCTCTAGCGGAGAGCGAGCTGAATAACTTCAGCTCGGATGCAATCAACTTCCTTACAAAAAGACAAGCCGTGATTCGGTTCGTCCAAGACACAATAGCAGCTTCTGTTGATCAACAGAAGCTGAAAGCAGACAATGTGGGCAGAGGCAACACAAATGAATTCGAAGTTGGTTCATTAGTTTTGTTAGCTACACAAAACCTGCCTAAACATGCAGTTTCGAACTTCGGAGCAAGCAAGCTTGCTCCGCGCTTCATCGGGCCGTTCACTGTGTTGGCACGGCACGGCAACGCATACACGCTAGACATACCGTCTAGCATGCGCCTCCATCCGAGCTTTTACGTCGGACGGCTGAAGCCATACCTGCAGCACGAGCCACCTAGCTCGGCTGACCCGAAGCCTCGGCAGGAGCCGAGACAGAAGCGGAGGACTTGGCCTCGGCGACGAGCAGCCTCTCCTCCAGCGCGTCCGCGCGCTGGAGCAACTCCTTCATCCGGGTCCCCAACTCGACCTGGATATTCGAGGCGGTCTGCGAGACCGCCGCAACTTGGGCCTTCTGGTTCGCCAGCTCCTGCTTCAGGGCGGCGAACTCAGCGCCCTGCAGACGCTCCACGGCGGTCACCCGGTCGTGGAGAGGCACATAGTGATCAGCCCGGGGCTGATCATACCCGGGGCGTGCTCCCACCCCCGCCACCGCCGATCCGTGACGCCCACGGCTCAACCCGCTGGATTGTTGAGCGGATTGTTGACCATAGTATCCCGAAAACGAACCCTCAAGGGGCTCGTTTTCGTATTCGTTGGAGGGGATTTCCTCCCCATCGAGATACATGGGAGCCGCGGAACGTCTTGCTGGAGGACGTTCCGGAAATGGTAAGGGCGTACGAGGAGCAGTACGCGCTGACACAGCGGAAGTAACACGAGCGCTGCGATCATCGCCAGCGCCCGAACCCTCACGTGCTAAGAACTTAGCACGGAGCTCTTTGAGACTCTCGGGCACACGGAACGACGTGTACCCGTTCAGGTCGCGGTCGCTCAAGCGGACCGCACCTGGGAAGCACTTCGTGCACTGAAAGCCCTCGGGCACAGCGCACGGCACATTTGCCTCCTCAGCAGCAACATGAAGTTGATCCAGCTTTCCACGCTTCGAGTATGTCTCGAAGCGATCACGCGCTTGCTTAATCCGATCACGGTAAGCACTCGGCCTCTTGTTGAAGTTCTCAACAAAGGCGTTCCAACTTTGACAAAGTGCCTGCCATTCGGGCACTTTGCTGCGAGAAGATGTCTTCTTGCTTTGAAACCATCGGAGCTCATGAAAGAGTCCGATGTAGTAATCGCGCCTTTGATGCGTTTCCGCATCAAAGTGCAGCTCGGCAGCCACAGCGTCATCTTTGATGGCGCTGCATACGTACAGCGGCACCTCATTCGGAGGTACCGAGTTCCCATACCGGTCCGCAATCTCGGATGCGGACGGCATCCACGGGAGAGCCTTGAGCTTTGACATCACGCGCTGCAGCAGCAGCGCGCGGAGTACTGAGAGCCCCAGCGGAAGCGAGTGGGGTATCGCTCTCAGTACGCGAACGCTTCGAACTCGAAGCGTCCGATTCGTCCCCTTCACGCGGACGAACGTTCTTGGCGTGAGGGTCGAGCGATTCGCTCGACACTGAGTCTTTACGCTTTGAGGGCGAGTCCTCCTCGCCCTCCATTTCTTCATCGTCATCGTCGAAGTCGACGACGTCGCCGTACTTCGCCTTCTGGCGTTCGAAGTAGTCGTCGATGGAGAGATGACTCCCCACCGACTTTGTGGACTTCTTCTGAGGCGCGCTCATCGTTGAATGAGCGCGGATTTCTTCTCCAAACGCGGAGAATTGACGAATGGTCAATTCCAAAAGATTGACGTGCGGGGACCCCGCGCGTCTAACCTTAAGGGGGGGATGGTGTAACGGGGTTACACGCACAAGTGGCTGCAAGCCACTTGTGAATTTAACAGATAGGTTATCTGTTAAAAGTTTTGGATACTTCCTCACATTGGTGTAAGACACACCGATGGATACATTGAAGTGGACCACCACAGTGAGTGGTCCACACATACCCAAAAGCTCCTATTGGTAGAAAGCAGCATCTTTCTACCAATCAGAGACATGCATATTAGCGGGGCTCTGACAGCCAGCCGCTGCCAACCCTTTCATAGATGATAAACAGTTTTTAGCAGATTTTAGAGGAAGATCAATTTACAAACAATACAGTTCTCATTTTACCTAATCTAAGTCACTTGGAATCCTTTTATTACTTAACTTATATTTGTGTATTCAAATATAATTAACCTAAGTAATTACTAAGTACTTACGCTTCCTCATACACGTTGCGCAACGTGTAAGCTAAAGTAGTGAGTCAAGTTAGACCCACTACAATTTTAGATGCGAGAAGGAGACGTATTTCAGCCACCAAAATGGTGGCGGATCCGTGATGGTATGGGGTGCCTTTTCGTCGCGCGGAAAAACGGAGTTAGCGTTTCTGGATGGCCGTCAAAACTCCTTCGACTATCAGGAAACACTCGCAGATTATCTGTTGTCCTTCGGAGAGGCCTACCATGAGGGATTCGTTTTCAACGTTTTGGACTGGCCAGCGCTGTCACCAGACTTAAACCCACTTGAGAATGTCTGAGGCATTCTTGTCCGACTGTGTATCGAGGTGGGAAGCAATACACGACCGTGGACGAGCTGAAATCGGCCATCCAGAGAGAGTGTGAAAGTGTGGAGCAATCCCGACTTCTAAATTTGGTGAAATTAGTGCCAAACCGCGTTGTAGACGTCTCCGAAGACAAACGCAAGAAGTCAAAGCAGTAAAAAGCAGAAACGTAATGGTAGACTGCTCAATAAGAGGCAAACGTGCCGTGCTACGTACCTCTGTCCAGAGTCAGAGTGATGGTCACTTCCAGTTCTCCGCAACCACGAGTCGCTTGCAAAATCTGAAATGGCCACCAACAAGCCTTTGTTTGAAACGCCTAAATACGACGTTTTAGCCTAATTCGAGAGGAATTGACGTAATTAGTCGCGGAAAAACGTTTGCTACATATTTAAGGGCTGCACTGTAATTTACCATTGTAGTGTGTGTTGCTAGGAGCAAAGGCATTTCGTGTTCATCACATGTATGCCACCGTTCATCTAGATGAGAAATGGTTTAACCAATACAAGGCAAAAACCAACTATTACCTAGCCAAAGCTGAATACTTACTGATCGTGCCCGACAATAGATGCATCAGAAGACAACGATTTTGACTGCAGTTACCCATCCTCGCCATAACTTTGGAAGAAAACACTATATCGATGGCAAAATAGACATTTAGCATATTGTAGAGCAGTCCGTGGCCCAGCGAAATTAGAAGAACCGAGCGAAAGGTGACCCGATCACCAAAAATATATCCGTGACGCGCGTTGTCTACACTAAGCTGCTGCGAGAGAAGGTGTTCCCTGTCATCCGAGAGAAATGGTCGGTAAGTGAAACGGGTTACTAAACGTTGTACAATGTTGCGGAGTCTACTAATGTTGATTGAATGTTGCTGAAACGTTGCAGGTAGAAAGTCACCTAAACCCAAGGTGCAATAACACTACGCTCGCCCTCATGTACAAATTGACAACGTAGATACCATTGAAGCTAGTCAGGATGACGGTTGGGATATCGAAATGGTTAGCCAGCCACCGCGTCCGCCCGATATAAACGTATTGGAGCTTGCGCTCTTCCGTTCGTTGCAATCGGTACAGTACACAACTCGCACGTTCGACACTGACGGCCTGGCAGGTATTGTGAAGGCCTCCTTTGCAAATGTTAGCGTTCATACTTTAGACAAATTTTCTTTCAGTACAGAAAGTAATATGTACGATTATTGCATACAAGAGAGGCAATGATTACAGCCTCCCTCGTGTTCACAAGTTCCACATACACGAAAAAACCTCACGGATAACGTTTGCAGTAGCCGACAGTGTCGTTGCTGAAGGGTACCGACACTTACGCCAATCATATCTCAAGACCCAATTTCAGGCATTAAAACTAATAAATGTCCATTTAATTGTGTATTGAGCGATGGCTGGTCAATTTATCGTTATCCTCGTTGCTAACTGCTGTGATGTTGCCATAAAACCTCGTTTGGTCACGATCAATTTGTAGGCCTTGGGCATGTATTATCGACGATTTCTGTGTAGCATGATATCGCCCAGTGGGGCCTAAAAGCTGGTATTTAAGCGCGATGAATTATCGCGAAAACAATTCACAGAATTACGACAATTAACCTTGCACAAAAGTAAAAGCTCAACTACCATTCCAAAGAAGGCCGCGTTGTACCAGCCAGCACTGCAGGATTTTGCGTTACGTCCTGGGTTTTCGGATGCTATGCACAGCGTTTGCTAGCTATAACAACTTCGTCTATTATGTCAACAACTTTGAAACGGCGATAGTACGGTGGAACAGAGAAGTTGTATTTAGTGTTACAATACTTTATTTTGTGTTTATTCAGGCTATAATCCGAAATCTATGTCTTGCCACTCTGGTTTTAGGTAGCATATTCTGTTGTTTTTGAGCGGGTCGTGGTGCACGTGGTTGCTGGAAGAACGATGCTGCTGTCTAAGAACGCGACAGCCATTGTCGAGCCCTTCAAGCTCCTTTCCGGCAGTGACCGCGCCGATGCCGCTGCCAATGGCAACCAGGGGTTAGTGGAGCGGATGTTGATGCGCCCCAAGGTGCAATATGCCCCGGTTTTTTACGTGCTGTTGGGTGTAATAACACCAACTTCTACTGTGGTGGAAAGACTTTCTACCGTCGCTCGCGCAGTGCTGTCTCACGATCGACATCGTCTCCATCCTTTAATGCTAGAAGTGATTCTGTTTTGAAGACGAACAGTAGCATTAGGAACATCGCTGTTGTCGAGCAGTATATGTAGGTACAGATGCTTTAATTGCGGTAATGCATTCTATCACCTTCATTTGCTGCGTTATTTAGTTGATTCCCTTCCGCCATCAGCAAACATGTTCTATTTTCTTTGTTGGGAATCAGTAGAACTAAATGATGTTTTGGACATTCCTGGTTACCACATGGCTACTCACTACTGGATTGCCTCCACGTATTGTGTAAAGCCATGCACCAATTAGTGCAAAAGGTAATGGTGTTCGCGGTTTCAACATCCTGAGATGGAGTTTTCCAAGTTTAGGTGCTCAGACTCGGATGGCCGTAACCACCGCTAGCGGCTGCAGACAGAGGATCACCATTCGCGTCCTGGAGCTCAACTACCACAGCAACAAATTTCGAATCGCCAAGGAAGCAGTAGTGGCTGCTCCCGCACTAACCACGGCATTCCCGATTAACCAGCGCGCCTGTGGAGTCGGTTCTTTGACCGCAGGATTCCGGTGCCCGCTTGCGCCGACGAGTGCATCGACCCCAGCTGGCACAAGCAGCTCGGCAGTGCCTTCACCCATACCAACACCGCTGGCGGCGACTCCCAGCGTACAACCCGTTGTGCCTGCGGCATCACTGAGGACCTCAGCAACTACACCAGCCGTCAGTCCGAACCCAGCAAGTCAGCAAAGGCGGCCAAGACGCCCAACGCGATCAAGTCCTCGAAGCTGTCAAGGTTATCGAGGTTACCCCTGGCAGCGCGGGCGGTGGCGATGCCCGCGTGTACTGCGCCCAGCTTACCAGCATTACCGCTGTCAGACCCGACGACATCCTCGGCAGCGCTAAACGCCTCGCGTACAGATGGCTCCTCGGGGCAAGTGCACGCAGCTCCGCCCCCATTTACTAAACTTATGCTCGTGCCCCGGTGCTCCCCGCGGCAGCACCGACCTGCTGCTGACGCCGTGGCACGACTAGCGAGGAGCTGCTATCAGCATCCGAGGCGTCAAACCCAGGCGCCTTCGTGCGCATTGCACCCGCAGCTTCTCGCGGTGACAACAGTGCTTCTGATTTTGAGGTGACGTTAGAATACCCTCATGCGCGCCCTCCGCTTGCCTTCCCGTCGGGCATCTCGATCACGCGGAGTGCAGTGGCCTCCTATATTCCGGCCACCAACGACCAAGCGATAGCCTCGGAGCAGTTGATTCCCACATTGTCAACATACACATCGTTCACTTGTCTACTTTCCTGGGGTGATCCCATACCGATGCGTCTGCATCACCATCGCCTCCCCGGCCACCGCGCATGCCCACCCCTACAAGCCGGCCGCAGTCCGATTGACCACGAACGACCAAGTGTCCTCGCCAGTACCCCTCGATGGCGACTTACAGACATAGCTTTTATAAATCGCAGAGCTCCCCCCAGCAGCATTCATGCGTGGAGACGGTAGTCCGCGAGCTGTCGCCGTTGCACCAGGCGGGCCGATCGGGAACCCGACGGCGTTTGACTCATAGACGCTACCAAAGAGCGCCGTGAACTTCCCCCACCAGCAATATGCAACCCACGAGCGGTCGATTCTGCACCGACAGTGTACTCCGCGCGGTGCCTTTGTACCGGCAGCGGTCCACATGCCCGCTGCTCACCGCTTGTACCCGTTCCTGCTCTCGCAGGACGGACTCCGCATCACACTGATGGCGTTGGTGCTGCACATGCGGCTACTGTAATCACTCCGTTTTCTCGATGCACCCCCATCCATCGGCCGGCCCACGGCGCGCAATCGAGGGACTATGGTGTAGCGATCATGTATGCCATCCTCGACGCACAGGTACTCGCTCGGTCGACGGACGCCAACTACGGCCTTGACGTCGGAGCCAATGGGGCTCCAGTGGCGGCACCAGTATGTACCCTGTACCGCGTCCTTCTTGAAGCCTCACCACATTTGCTCACGCGAAATGGTACGAAGCGATATACCACCTGCTTTATCGACTACGCCAGTTTACAACGACCAAAATGGAGGCGGTCCAGAGAACACACCGCGGCGCGTGTCTAACCCCGAGCAAAATTTCCGCGAACATGCGAGCGCTAATTCTGCGCAACGCCCGCAGACCAGGAACCGTATTTGCACTTCTTATCGAATACCTGAATCAGTGACTGCTCATCGCGAGCACTTCGTTATACCAAAATTAGGTCAAACCGTGACTGAAAGCTTCCTGTTCAATAAAATTGGGTCGCAGTGCTAACCCAAAGTGGCGACAGAAACTTTCATATCAACGGCCTTTCATATTAACCCTTTCACGATGAGAGGTGTGGTGTTGCAGAACACACAAATATCGTCAGATGTGGATCTCCAGCACAAATCACAACAATCGCCGAGTTAGGTCGGCGCTTATTGGCCTGTGCAGGGGTTGTCCCCTCGCGGTTCGGCCCAACCGGGACAGCGGGTGTCTCGGCTCTCGCCGACACATGCCAACCAAGATCCACTCTTCCGGAGATCCGCCGAGTCAGCGGACTTCGTTTACAAACTCCTGTGCCCTCCACCAAAGGATGGACGGCGGCGCGCTAGCGCTTTTACAGGCCGCCGGGGCAGAAACAACCCGACTCGAAGAGTAACGGCACCCGGGCTATCCGGCGTACCGGCTCGCTGAGTTACCGAGATTTTTCCTTCGCACTTGGCGAGCACCCAACGCCAACCCGGGTACCTAATCTCTTCGCGCTGCCATTCGAGTACCCTACAAGCTATGCCTCTCGGGTACCGACGGCAGGCATAATCCGACCCCGTGCAGGGACTTACCGGAAAGTGTGCACGTGTTGTGGGCCTAGAAAATTCTGCTCTCTTTGTTCTTAAGTCTCCTGGGCGCCCTGAAAGGGTGCCTCCAAAATTCCTAAGGTCCTATACAAATATCAATATATATGGAGTGGTTTCGGATCTCGGCCGACCCTTCACCCTCGCTACAACGCTTCGAACTCGGCGGAACCGGATAAGTTGTCCGGATAAGTCGGCGAGGTCGACGGGGAGGTCTAGCCGACTCGGCTTAGTGCTGCTGGGCTCGCCGGGCTCACGCTTGGCCCACTTGTGCACCTTCTGGCCGTGCACCGCGTCGTCTGGGCGGCCGGCTGCTCTGTTTAGCCGAACTCAGGGCCTCAAAACTGCCTTGAACTCGGCTGAGCGCCTCCCAGCGCTCCCCGCACTCGGCCTGCCGTACGTGCGTCTTCTCCTTGCGTGGCGCTGCCCGTCCTTGGTCTCCGGTGCTCTTGATTCCCAGTCAGTCGGCCGCAGTGCGCCCGTGAAGCCTGCGAGCTCGGCGAGCTCGGCGGACTGGCACAGTGTACCATCCAGCCGAGCAGTACCGTCGGTGCTGCTTTCCTGGCCGTCTTGGTACCTTGTTCCGCCTTGACTTCGTGTGCTCCACGAAATCTGGTGTTCCCTACACCACATATGTCTCATGTTGCGCCCTTTAAGGTGTTTTGCACGACAAGGTATTAATACCCCTACTAAAAGGGCTCATTTTTCGCCCTTTAACCACATTTCAACTGCAAACCCACCACCGTTTACATAAAATCAAAAAAGGTGCTTGGCGTAATCATCATGTAGTCGTGTTCAATAAAAATATGTAATACGCAAATCACAGTAGAAGACATGTACCATGAGACAGGCGAACTGCAGTACCGTGATTTCGTTAAAGGGCGAATTTTGCGACCTTTTACAATTAAATGCCTTAGATTTGTATTGTATAGTTAATAGAGGTGGCTCGCGAAAGGGTTAATAAACCGGATGCTTAAAACCAGTTACAGTTGCTGTTGTCGGACTACACCAAATAATCAATAAAAAGGATTGTGGAAGAAAGTTGCCGGTTGACTCCCAATTCAAAATCAAATACTACCAAGAAGACACGCCGATTCTGGTGTTTGGTCGGATAGCTATGGCAACCATCGATTTCGAGTCAGTTCGCAATAATCCGTACGGTCTGCAGACCTTGCAGTGCAGAGTATATATTATTTAACGACTCAAGCGCATCTACGGGCAGGTGGCCGAGTGAAGGTAGAGCTATTGACACTCCTCCTCCTCCTGCTGCTTCGTCAGAACCTGAAAGGCGACTGGCCACCAAAACTTCTGTGATCAAGTTTGCTACCGGGCCCTCCCCGCCGTCTCCCCAATTGCCCATGACTTTACTTCTTAAAAATGATGCTATTATTACTAATTTTATTTTATGCATGAGCACCCAGAGGGTAGGAGCACGTTCTAGACTTCGTAGGGCCACTGCAAGTTCCACGACGACCGCCGGCCCCGCCTTCATGGAGCTGGGCGCGCACGACCGGGGGACTGCAAATGCACCATGTTGATGCCCTCCGTGCCGCTGTCCCTCACGCCACATCCCCCCACGCCGCTGAGAGGCGACTGGCCACCAAACCTTCTGTGATCAGGTTTGCCACCGGGCCCTCTTAGCCAGCGTTGCGTGGGTTTTATCCTGCTACTGTTCCGGGGACCTCATTAGACCACCAGCAACGCGTGGTACCGTGGGTGGAGAAACAAGTACCACTTTTGAACAATACTTTCGGTTTCGGGGACGGGAAATATATCGAGTAAGTTGGCGCTATTTCGTCATTTTATTTTGCGCCTAATTCTTTTTTGTTTGTTTGGGTGATGCAATGGAGAAGGCCTCGACCTGCAAAACCTGTAATCCTCACTGAAAAAACACTGTATACACACACCATGGTGTTGGGAACGGCAAGCGCAACTGGTAGAAAGCCGAAGACTGGCTTGAAGGTGAACACCAAGGGAGTTCCGGTGAACTGGAATGAGGAGCCATTTGGATTTCTACAAGACATTGATCATGAGCCTCTTCGAGGAGAATGGCTTGGAGATTGTCGCGACTGGGAAGGCGAAGCCTCCAGACCCATCGGTATCCGAATCTGTCAAAAGCGAGTGGAAGCAAAAGCAGGTTACGATCAACCGCTTGATCCTCGATTCTGTTTCACCAGTATTGGATCAGGGAGTAATGCAGAAAGCAGCATAGACTCCAGGAGAGGTTTGAGGCGCTGGAGAACCAGACACCGTTTTTGCATCAGCAGCGACAGTTAGTACATCAACTGTGTAACACCATCTCGAAGCGAAACGATGGCATGGACATGCACCTGGGGAAGCTGTTCGGCATCCGTGACCTCCTCGCGACCATAAACCACACCGTACACGACATGGATATGGTGGACGCAATGTTAAAGTACCTGTCAAGACACGTTAACCCTTTCGCGACGACAGGGTACATTTTTCACCCTTTATGATGTTTTGCAAAACATGGTACAAATACCCCCACGAAAAGGGCGCTTTATCGCCCTTTTACCAAACTTCAACAGCAAATCCACTATATTTATGACAAATCAGAAAAAAGGTGCGTTGGGTAATCGTCATGTAATCATGCTCATTACAATCGTCGAGGTGTAATTTACTTCACTATGAAACCAGCAAATCACTGTAGATGTCAATATATGCTAACACAGTATCGTGATTTCGTGTAACCCTTCTAGCCCCAGCCTTATTCTGTAGCAAGTATATTGAATAAGATTACTTAATTAAACTATACTTCAAAATTACTGGAAATATGCTATTGCAACCCCCTACCGCTTGACGACACATGGATCGTGTACTTCCAGCATAACGCAGCTGCAAAGGCAGACAAAAACGAACAATGTATCCACCATCTGAAACAATAGCGACATTCAACTGGGCCTCACTAGCGTAACACACATCCTAAATCCTTCAGAACTACAATACCTGTCGGGTTTGGTGCGAGCCCATTTCCAGGGGCACTAACCCCAAGCACCCGTCGATAGGCGCCACGCGACGGTCCCAGTCGTGCGAAGAGGAAGAAACGGCCCTGTTACTAACTAACGGATTAGTGAGGAAGAACAGGGTAATTACTTCTCCTCGCGTTCAAGGCCACATGCATGACAATTAACTAGACACGAATCAAAACGGAGTAACTCGCTACTCTATAATTCCCCTCCTCGTCCTCCTCACTTTTCTAACACTTACGGAAGCGAATCTTCTTTTATCAGGTTTGGCGGGATCTACTTGCCGTCGTTCCACGTTTGGTGTCATATCTAGGAGCAGATAAGCGTGTTGCCCGTGTCTCCACGTCGTACACGACGGCAAGCGGCACGCGGCCGTCAAACGTATCGCTGCAGCGCGGGCAGAAGAAGTTCGTCTCAAAACATGAGATCTTGAGGTCTGCGTAAGCAGATCAGACTTTGTAGAGGTACTGACGACGTTTAGGATGCTTATCCTACGTGTAGAAGACGTCCGTGTTGGCCAATGTGTACTCTTGGTGTGCGATGGGACCCGACGCCAAATCCTCGACTTTCTTGTGCGTCTCGAAATCGATGGCACAGCGAGCGAGCAACTGGTTGTGAAAGCGGCGCAACTAGTCTGAATGGGTAGGTGGGATTTCCTTTTTCTTCTTGCGTGTATTACAGTGGACGATATCCCATTCACCACGGCCATGTCGACGATGCCCAAGAACAACTGTTTGTAGTACTTGTGTAGCGAAGCACACTGCTCAATACAGTAGCGCTGGAGACGCAGCTATCACCGCCAACCCTGGAAAGCTGCGTGCTGCAGCGAGTAGTCCGCGACGTGTCCAGGTAGCCCTTGACGCCAGACTTCACGTAGCTGTGGTGCTTCCCGAGGCCGGTGGGCATACGGCGTTTCCAACCTTCCTTGGACAGCTCGCGCCAGAACTCCTTGAACGTTTTCTTTACGGGGTCATTCGTGTTTACAAAATGGTTGTGAGGGAGCGTCCAGCACAAAATGAAAAGCAACCGTGCGCTCAAGCGCCAGCATGCCACTCCGCGCTCTTTGCTGATAATCCAGGCCCAATCGCCCACATCAAGGACATGATTCCACGGGTCGTCAAAACAATAGAATTTAACAATCAAAATGTTAGAAAATATGGGATTCTGCAAAGTAAACCTTACCTTCTCTTCACGTCGCACGTCCTTCATGAATGTGACGACAACAGGGATGTCGGGAAACGGTTCCCTGCGCCCCTGGCCCTTCCGCAACGCAAAGGTAGAGTGGCCGGTAAAGCTGAATATCTTTCGAGCTTGCTTCAACCCGCCATGGAGAGTGCTTCGACCGAGTTTAAATTCGCGATCCGCCTCCCCCATCGCTTCACCTTCTATCAGACGAGCGCATCGCGCCTCTCGCGGATAGTGCAGCTCTTCTTCTTCTTCTTCTTGGCGGTGTCGTGTTGGTCAATGGCGAGAAAACCAGTGTGGGTAGCTCAGTACTGCAGTCTAAATTACACGGGGATTTACGATATCCATACAAAAATTAAATCGCAGTGATTGGTTCGTTGTTATAAGTATAATAAATTTGATTGGGTAAAATCCGCGCTTGTTTTGTATAGACATGGCTATGGTATGCCGGTTTTTCATTGCCGGATTTATCTGTCGTTGGCGGTAGACAGCAACCAACCAACACTGAAGACTACGCCCGCCCCAAGCACTCCGTCCCCGCTACACAACGGAGCAAGTGGTTTGTAACGTTGCCTCGCCTCGCTGGCCCTAAACGAGAATACGAGAGAGACGGAGCCCTTTGGACGCAAGGTTTGCCAGCCGCTGTACAAGCAGGCCGCTGACCGCGGGTACTCGAACCGGCTTCAGCACGTCCGCTCGAAGCGCTCCGACATCGAGACGCAGATGGGCGTCGCCACGACCGTGGAGACCTGCTCTATGCTCTCCTGGGTGAGCCACAAGGTCCACCACCGATTCGGTTGGATCGAGTCCGCCGTGGAGCGCAACAACCCAATCTCATTTTGCGAGCAAGCTACCACGTGACGGCAAGCTATCATACCGAACAATTTTGCTTAACTTAAACGAATATATGGTACAGCTACTCCAAGCTAGCGCCGCTGTCAGTCAAGACGCTGCGCGCCGACATCCTACATCTCACGTGGGTGGTGGAGCTCAGGATTGCTGCTGAAATGCCCTAGCATTTCATGTTAGTTCTTGATGGGTGGACCCACCAATCGGAACATTTTCTGGTTGGGTTTCCTGTGTATGATGCTAATGGAGTCGTCCACATCCCCATGCTCGCCCTCGCTCCAATTATCAACAGGTCAGACGACCTCCACAACGCGATGACGCACAAGGCAGCGTTGCATGATGTACCCTCCTACTTCGCCAAATATTTGGGCCAGGTCGCCTCCCTCATCGTCGGCGATTGCTCTCTAAACAAGAAGCTGACAAGGCTTATCACAGTACCGCTAGCCGACTATTCTAGTCATCGTTTCAATCAGGTCTCACCGAGCAGTATGATGAATACCTGAGCAAGGTGTAGCAGCTCATGACCAAGCTGTGGACGCTCAACCAAGTGGCAAAACTTCGAACGTCTGTTTTGTATCATTCCATGAGTGGTTTACAGGTCTTCAATGTTCAGGTCCGTTACGTTGAGCTTGGTGAAATTATCGGCCGTGAGGATGACGCCGTGGCAGAGCTCTTGCCGACACCAGTCGAGCACAAGTAGCGGAAGAATTTTGGTGGACGACCCCAAGAAGGTCGAATCAGTCTCCAAGCAGATCCAGTGTACGGACGTATTGACGTGAGAGGTACGTTCCCCGTTCGACGCGCTCACCGAGCTTTTTCCACAGTTCAGTAGTCACATCGGACCACTGTATGCAGTTCTAGAGAGCTTGTGAAGCCTGACACACTAGGACAAAGCGCTGACATCGTGGCCGACCCGCACTTCGAGTCCGCGCTGGTCAAGATCCGTGACGGCACCTGTCTCTCTCGGCTGGAGAAGGCTGCTGTCGCGCACCTTCGTGCTGGTGATGGCAACCCGAGTGTACGCCGATGTTCAGCTCCGCTTTGCCGGTCACGTCGCCGGTCGAAAGGGGCCGTACGTGTTCATGGACTCGGTTTTCCCCACGTCCAACTTCGCAGAACGCCTTGTTAGCATGCTGTCGGCCTCTCCCTCTATGAATATTGTAATCGCAAGATCTAATTAAGAGTTCGACTTTCTACAAAGGATGCAAACTTTCACCACGTCGCCGTGGTCTATCAGTTGGCTAGGAGCTATCATATATCATATAACAAAGGATCACTAATGAAATATTAATGACAGTACATAATTGAATTATATGTATGTTTCGCTACCGATGCAAAGGTTGAGTCATGGTGCTCGCTCCACTGGCTCCATATCGCCGAAATTGTGCCTGTAGCGAAGCCCAAGATTTTGAGATGGTTGCGCACCTCTCCTTTCCACCAATTCGGCTATAGCTCATTCTCGTCTTTTATGCACTTGTGTGTCCTCGCCACCAGGCACTTCTCAGCTGTAGGTAATTTCATACCGGCGGACATTTGTCAGGTGCAACCTCTAGTGATGGAACGCGAGGCACCTACACGTATATTTATTTATTTTACATAGAACTTTCTCAGGAGAGTACTTACAGCTAAATATGGATGAATATCGTGACGGTGCCGATATATACTGTTTGACTTGGCCGTTATATGTCCTCCATAGCCCAATCAGTTGTTTCAGGTATCTTTATAGCAAGTAAGGATCCGGTTAAATTGAATTTGTACCAATCATCAAATTTATATGGTAGGTTTATATGTTGCCGACACTGTGTCGACGTTTAATGTCGGCGATGCGGCCAAAATATGTCTCCAGCCCATAGTGATTCTAAGTGATTCAGGTAAAATACGAATATATGCCATGTTGTCGACAATTTACATAGCGTTTGTATTGACTCTGTCAGACTGCCTTGAGCAATTTGCAATGGCGTTTTAACTGTTATCACGAACTCAACCGGTTTATCTGGAGATGCCCTCCAATTCCCCAGCACGGCATGAACGAGCAGCGTTCAGGTGGCGTTACCGAGATACAAGCGAAGCACTAAGCCCCTTCAAGCGCGAAGAGGAATAAACAAATAAACCATCAATTTATCCCATTTATTACACCTTACTCCTATTCAACTGTTACTAGGCACAGGTGGTGGGGTGTTTATGCAGTGCATTCCACCGCAGAGCCACCCACAAACAGCGGCACCCATTATCAGCGCCACCCCACCAGAGTCGCGGTGCTGGTAACAACACAAACAGGCAGTCACAGTACGCCTTCGTCCCGCTCGCCGCTGCCCTTTCGCACGCCGTCGCACTTCTTGCACTCCACACCCTCCTCCTGCCCCACGCATTCCTTCTGCTCGCCGCTCTCCTGATTAATACTTTCCAACAGGTCACCGCTGTTCTTGCGCTGACCTCTCTCTCTTCGCGCTCACCGCCCTTGCCGCCATACTCCAGCTCGCCACTCTCCTCTTAGTGGCTGCCCTCCCAGACGCCGCTTTCCTTACAGTCACCACCCACCTCCGGCTCGCGGCCACTGAGGAAAATGTTTAGCGCTAAGCCTTCGGGGCGGGCCACATCTAATCGATAAAAACACTGAGGGGTTGTGCATTCCCACGAAGGAGCCAGCACCAACGTCAGAAAGCCGCTACGACTACCAAACCAATTCAAGGAGCCAGCAAACGAGATCACCTTTTCGCGGCGCGGAATTCCCGCCCTACATGAACGACCTGGACAAGCTCGGGCTGGTGTAGGTGGCCGTGCACCAAAGCTGCTTCTCGGGTATCAGCTCGCTGATCTTGCCTGTTATCACCGAGGACATGACGGACGCTCTGCGTTGAGCTCAACACATGGGCCAGGTGCAGGACCACAGGGTCCTTCACGCACGCAGCATAGCGCGATGGCAAGCAAGAGCAACGCAAGTTCTACAAGACCGTCGTGTTCGTCGAGGACATGACTGACGCCATGTTGGATAAGGCGCTGAGATCTGCGCGAGACGCCCTGCAGCCGCAAGGCATAGTGCGTTCAGGCCAACTCCGCAGGTTACTAACCAAATTTACTAGTGTTGCTGCTGCTACTGTAGCCGCAGTAGGAGTGGACCTTTTCGATCATCGTCGAGTTCGTGCGCCGCGACATGTAGAAGGAGTACGGTTGCGGCTGGAACTGTGTCGTGGGCTCGTCCTTCGATGCCTACGTGACGCACGAGGTCAAGACCGACGTGTTCTTCGGCGTGGCCTTGGGCGTTTCCGTGCTCGTCTGGAGAAAGTAGCCGTCCTGCCGCTCTGCCCAGCGCTCAGCTCCACCTACATGCAGATCCGTCTACTAAATGCACTAAACACATCTCTGTCGAGTTTGAGTGTAAAGAACAAGTATTCGGTGTTTGGCAATTACTCTCTACCCTTGTCCCTATATTATTGTTTTTTTTTTTTGTCCTGTTCGTTGCCGTTTTGACATGCATACATGTAGGTGGTGGAGTCGATGTGCTCTACTTGATCAAGCAAAATATAATGACGAAAAATGTGGTGAGGTGCTCTCGAAGAAGCGCGCAGCCATCGAGTTCAGCAAATTAAGCAGCTCCACCACCGGCGTGTACTGCTTACCGTTGCCGTACACCTTTCGCGCCAGGATCACCCACACGTTTTTATGGGGATCGGGGGACCTACCAGGACAGTCGAGAGCAGGGACGCCTTCCTCCTTGAATAAGTCCATGGTATGGTACGATGCATGGATATAGGCATTATCTGGCATGAATACGTAGTCCATCCCGTAGTTCTCATGGGCGAACGGCAGCAGGTTCTCCGAGACAGTGCATATGTAGTCCGACGACTTCTGACGCCCCTCCAGCACGACCGGTTCAGACTTCCCCTTGACACCAATCGCGCCCCACACCATGAGTAAACCGCCGCCTTCTGTCGCGAGAGATATCGACGCGGGGGGGGGGTTCTCTAGTAGTGTTTATAGTCGTCAGGACCGTCTAGATTAAATTTCTTCTCGCCAGAAAAAATAATCATAGGCCAGACAACTGTTTTTTTAGTGCAGAAGAGAGCGAAGCGTTCTGTCCATTTTAGAATAGTCTAGGTAGTCAACCTGAGCTAGAAGCCTCTGAAGAGTACGCACAGCACGCACAACCTCGTATTTTTGCCTACCAGGCCGAGGCGGAGTAGCCCCCAGTCGCTGCACCGCGCACAACCTGTCGAATCTAACTGCCCGTGAGACTTTTGGGCCTGCCTGTCTTCACCGCGGGCTTCTTGTTGATGCAGCACGCAGCTCACCCCATCTTGAGATCGTTTAACGCTGCGCGCGATCTCCCGCACCCCCTCCCCCCTCAGCTAGCCTCGTCGAGGCCCTTGATCCTTCCCTTTTCCTCGTCCGCGATGGGTGGTCCACGCCCCATACTAAAATGAGGTCAGTCCCGCCACCAATGCGACGCCACGACAGGAAAATCATTCTTCTTCATACTGTACCGAAGATAATTGTCCGAAAACCGTGTCGCGGACAGAAAATGCGTTTGTTGTATACCAGCCTATAGACGTACTTGGAAATCTAGCTCCGTGTCACATGCCAGCTATAAAACGATCTGATAGGCGCAACATATCTAAATAGCGAGCTCTAACTCTTTCAAGAAGCTGCGACATTTCCCAAAATGTAAGTGTCCGAAAGATTATGGCGCGCAGTATATTACCCGTGCCCACGCGTGGGCGTTACAGCTGGGTGATAAAGGTTAAAATCTTAATATTTGAATAGAGACCAAGCATAACTGAATAATACACTACGGTTTAAAATATACCTAGAAATGTTCCTGTTTGGTTGTTGTCTAATCTACAAAGGGGCTTGTATTTTATTACAAGCCTGTTGTATTAACGTTAGTTTATCGCCTTATTCACAAGGTTCAATGCGATTTATTTTGCAATCAGCGTCTCCTACATCAGGATAACTCCAAATAAAAAGCCCCTATCTCGTTATTAAACGAATCTGTTTAAAACCCAAAGTACGCATGCATTTAACGATGAAACGTAAGCGTGTAGGATGCTGTTGGTCGAGGAAATACCAAAAACACCATCGCTTTTTGCGATCAGCACTGCGGTTGTGCAGCTGGCACAGGTGCAAACCGGGCATACACCCCATATAACAAACACACAACATACTACGCAGGTTGGTTGGTCTAATTACCGCATATCCCCTGTCCTAAGCGAACGTCAATGTGCGTTCTTTATGTTAGGGTTAACTAGCCCAGCAATGAGTTAAGTATTTAAAGGTAGGAATTAAAATCGTACTTAAAGAGTAAAAATTCTGGACACGGCAGGAATCGAACCCGCGTCCGTCCGCACAAACCGCGGTGCTCTTGCCACTTGAGCTACGTGTCCGAGCTCACTTGGTTACCTTCGAAATTGCATGAAGTAATATTCTAGAAATCATCTTCCGAGCTGTCGCTGCTAGCATACTCATCGTCCGTACTTACCGATCTTCCTGCAGCACCAAGCTCACGTAGCTTGTCCAGCAAGTCCGTGATATCCTCGACACAGTCAGACCCAGTTTCTGTACTACGCACGTCACCAAGGAGTCCTGCCCTTGCAAAGCCACTGACAATTGTTTTAGAGCTCAGATCCTTCCAGCTTTCGGCAATCCAGGACATAATGTCAGTGCGTTTGGGCGCTTCCATGACAAAAGCAGAGCTGGACTCATCGTCCTGAATGCTGTTGATCATCTCTCTCGCCACCTCTTGTATCTCGACCATAGCTATGGTTGCTGCTTGCTCTGCAACACGTTGCCGTTCCGCTGCCCGGTTTCGTTGACATGCATGCACACTGTTAGCACTTCTGGGGTGCAAGCTACGAACTGACGAAACCCATACCTGTCTGGTCTGCGTTGTACATAGTGCTAATGCCGTGCTCAATGATGGCTGCCCGAACTTCGCCTATGAACTTCGCTTTTGCTGCTGCAGCTCTGGCGTCGTCTGTCCTTGGCGTGTCCTGGCACGAATGGACAGCTTCTGGCGCCGCATAAAGCGCCTCCGCCATGAGTGAGACGCCTTAAAGGTGTCGTAACTCAGCCCTTCGTCAGCAGCGACCTCTAAAGCCTTGTACTGCAGCATCTGCGAGGTAACGGGGCATCCCTCTTTGCGCATTGAGCTCAGCCAGAGGACAATATCACTTTCTGCATCACTAGATAGAACTGTCGCTTGCCCTGTGCTGCGTAGGTTCTTTAAGTGCCCCTTGCCGTCGCTGCATATCGATCGAATATGAGCTTCTTGTTTTTTCCACTTTGATATTTGCTTTTGCCTGCGATTCTTTTCTTCTGAAGTGCAGGATGGATAGAAATGCTCGATTGCTTCATTTACTGTGTGGTCTGCATCTAAGAAATCGAGCACATGCAGCTTGTGGGTGTAGTCTACAGCGATACGTGTGTACTACTTTTGCTTTCTGCCGGTTCCAGTCGTACGGGGTCTTCCCATGGCGCTTTCTGCAATGCGTCCGTTCGCCAGCCATCGGCAAGGCCACTCTAATATTAGCTGGCGCACGGTGGTATTTTAGATGTAGCCATATGCTACGAATTGAGCTCTGCTATTGGCTGAAATAGAACTTCGCTTAGGAGAAAACTCCGCTTAGGACAGGGGATATGCGGTACCGCTAATTGAAATACGAGTAGAAATCTGTCTATTTGTAGCCGTCCATTTGCCAACCAGGCCCCGCCCAGAGCACATATGCGCGCGGCATTCATCGAGATCCTGAAGCTCATCGTCGACGAGGGCGACTACGGCACCAAGCAATACGATAAGGACCTGATCAAGGCGCGATTGCCCTACGGCAAGGACCGCTACATCACGGCTCCTTTCACGTGGTAGCGTATCGTCGAATCAAAGGCGCCCGCCCTGCTCTTTCATGGAGCTTGCGACACCGTCGCCGGTATCCATGGCCACATGCGCATCCCCAGTGACCCACAGCACCTCCGCGATGCACTGAAAACCGTAGACATCCTTCCGTTTGTGGAGGAAGGGGCGCGCGAGGCTGGTGAGCATGAGTTTTGCCCACCTGGTCAGCTGGCCGTTGAACTACCGACCCACTACTCAAAGCTCAAGTTCAAGAGAGAGGAAGCCTACGGCTACAAGTCGGAGTTTTGGATGCAAGCTAGCAACCGCGAGTCCCCGATTCACGTCGACCACGGCCGCGTAGTGTCGTACCTCCCTCCCCGCGCCAAGCCAGCCTTCAAGATATGGGTATTTTCCTCAGGAATCTGAGAAGCCCACTACGTTCAACTACGGCTTCAAATCAGATTTGTTCAACTGGATGTTGAGGACAACCGGCAGGGTGTTCTGGTGCAACGGCCTGGAGACGTCGTGGTCCTCAACAACCTAGTCTTCCACTCAGTCCTCCTTGTCTACCAACCGATTACAGCAGCCATTGACAAGTGGGGCGCAGTATTCGGCGACGTCGTCGTGTGTGAGCAAGACCGATGGGCGTCGTTTCGGTACGCTACAAAGGTGGGATCAGGCGCCCAGAAAGGGTCTTGAGAAGCTTGGGAATCGCTGCTTTCTGCATATAGCGTGGTGGAGGACGGCGACTACAACTCAGAAGACTATGAGGAGGCAAAGAAAAAGTTCATGGCGAAGCTACAGCTTCCAGAGAAGTCGGAGAAGGCATATGTTGGAGCTGCGGCTAAGAAGGACAAGAAGCGCAAGATGCAAGAGAGATGGAGAAGGTGCGTGCTAGGAAGAGAGGAAGCAAGGTGGTTCAGATTCATAGGCGTAACTTCGTAATGCATTCGTTACATTTGACTTCGATATTTAATTTTCGCAGCCTAAGTTGAAATAAGAAATTACGGGACCATCGCGTTGGCTATTAACACTGCCTGTTGACACAAACAAACATTGTTCAACACCGATTTTGGATCTAGGCATTAAATATGTGTACAGTGCGTACTTAAAGAAAAACTCTCACAGTTTTCTTTTCGCAGCCTATTTTGATCTAGTGCAGTTTGCCGCATTGCAGTCGATCCTACCGAATTGTGCACTGGTCCACAAACTAGCATTCAACGACATTCCAGCCGCCTACTAAACAACTTGTACAACGGTGTTGGGAGCATGCACACTAAGCACTGGGCCAGGTCGCTCTTGTCGATGCGATACTTCTTCAAGCCGCCTAGTAGGGCATCTGCGTCGTTTCGTGGTATCGCCGCGGCGAGAAGTTGCCAGGGGTGTCTAGTGGCCATTGGTGGTCGATGGGGAGGGGAAGGGGGTGGTTTTGCTGGAATCGCTGGTTGAGAAGTGATCCCAGGCTGGCGTGGACCTACTCTTGATTGGTTCAAATTATGGGCAAACTACGTTGCGGATTGGCCCACATATCTCATGAGTGCTGCTTTCAGGCCAATGATGTGCTTGATAGAGTTGCAGTGTCGACCCTCCGCAAATTGGTGGTGTTCAGGGGCCATTCGGTGCTAGTGGGTTTTCTACGGTGCTGCCAGAACCGTTTTGGTGTTTGCGTTGTAATAGATGGTGCAGAGAGTAGTCCCTCCTGTTGGTCTACGCAGGGTACGGATTTGATACATGGTACGCTCAGTTTTTTTCTGTTCTTTTCAAAAATACATATGTACGTTTAGTTCGAGCATTCCCATTCGCAATTATTAAGTATTAAACATCCGGACCTGAAACACAATTTCCCAATAAAAATTGTGGTATGGAATGTCAGAAATGATATGGGCTCTGAAAAAGGTCTGCCCCGAAAAGTCGAATTTCTGAATGAATTTTTTTACCGCGCACCCCGATAGAAACTCTGTTCGATAAAAAATGACATTTGGAAATTCTGCATTCTGGGATTGAACCCATTTTCTACTGATTTAGGCGCGTCGACCACCGAAATGGATCCAAACAGGTGGTCCTCATACTTAATATCGGTTATTCTAACAGCTTTCCACCACTCACCACTGCTTCGCTCCACACGTGCATCAACCAAGGCAACTGATGCTGCAGCGGTTGATGCTGCGGCCGCGCGCGTCGGCGCTGGCGGCGTCTGTGCTGCGTGCAGGCGCCAGTAGCGACCTGTCGCCACCGCCGCTTGGAGCACGGGCGCTACGCACTGCTCGCGGCGGCACGCGCCGCCACAAGGACCACATGGCGCGCATCGCCAAGCTGGAGGCGCTGGCGCAGCAGCGCGAGCAGGCGCGACTGGAGCAGCGCCAGCGCGTCCTGGAGGCACGTGCACAGCCACGGGCCATCCCAGCCTTCATCCGCGTGCGCGACCTGGCCAAGACGCTGCGCCAGCCGCTGGACAAGGTGCTCAAGCGCGTGGTGACCAAGTCCAACCGCCGCTTCCAGCTCAAGACCGCGGACCACCCGCCCGCCGAGTTCCGCAGCGTCAAGCACGTCGTGCTGCCCTTCCGCGTGGCCCAGGAGGTGGCCGAGCACTTCGGCGTGCAGGTCGCGTACGACGACGTGGAGCCGCAGCTGCTGCACGACGTGCCCGAGGAGCTGCGGGGCGCGCGCCAGCCCGTGATCGCCGTCATGGGCCACGTGGACCACGGCAAGACGACGCTCATGGACACGCTGCGGCGCCAGATGCAGGCGGGGCTCAGGCAGATCGCGCCCTACGAGAAGCACGGCATCACCCAGAAGATCAACGTGTGCGAGGCGGCGCTCACGCCCGACGTCAAGGCCACGTTCCTGGACACGCCCGGCCACTTCCACTTCTTCCGCATGCGCTCGAGCGCGGCGCAGGTGGCGGACGCGGTGCTGCTCATTGTGGCGGCGGACGAGGGCGTGCTGCTGCAGACGGAGGAGTCTATTGGAGCCATCGAGGAGGCGGGGCTGCCGGCCGTGATCTGCATCAACAAGGTGGATCTGCTGGGCGAGGACGGAGACGGGCAGGTGGAGAAGATCGTGGACGAGCTGCGCTCGTTCGTGGCGCTGCAGGACAGCCCCGTGCTCACCATCTCGGGCAAGACGGGGGCGGGGCTGGACGACCTGAAGCACACGGTGTGGGAGCTGGTCACTGGGCTCGCCGACGAGCAGAGGCTGCAAGCCATGGTTGGGTCGAACACGCAGGCTGAAGGGCTTGTGCTCGAAAGCGTGGCGTTGAAGGGACGTGGGACAGTGCTGCGCGTGCTGATCAAGAACGGCGAGTTAGCACCCAGGCAGCACTTCGTGGCCGGCATGATCCACGGCGTGGTTCGTAACATGCGTGATGCGGAAGGGCGCGAAGTCAAGCGCGCACTGCCGGGCACAGTGGTCGACATCACATACTCGAACAAATCGAAGAATGTGGACGCTCCCAACGAGCACGGCTTCTTCGTGCTCCCGGAAGCCCGCGCGAAACAGGTGATCGAGCAGAGGTGCGTCCTGTGCAATATAAATGTTGCCTGTAGCTAGGTTTTGCTGACACCGTTTTGCTGCTACGACAGGGAGCTTGCATTGGAGTTCAACGACTGTCTCCTACCTGACGAAGGTGGTGCAAACACAGCAGCCACTCATGCCGAATACACGGAAGGTGCCGACTATAAACAAAGCGAGTCGGATGTTGAGGAAGCTAGCGATGAAGTCGAAGAAGATGATGACGACGTCATAGACGAGAACGATCTGATCGAAACCAAATCCATCATTGTGAAGGCCGACGGCGCTGGATCACTTACTAGCATCCAGGACACAGTCGACGAGATGCCCGGCATTTCGGTACGAACAAGTAGAGCAATTCCCGTTGAAAGTCTGTGTTGTTGAAGCTGGCAGACTGTACTAACCGTGATTAATGTTTGTAGACTGTGCGGCTGGGTATTGGCAACATCTCGGCAAAGGACATTGACGTGGCGATCAACGGCAAGTGCCCAATCTTTGGTTTCAACGTGAAGCTGCGCAATCGTGAGGCAAAGCTGGCAGCCAAGAGGGGCGTACGTGTTGTTTTGCACTCGACCGTGCACGAGTTGATTGAAGATATCACTGCATTCGAGCAGATGGAATCGAAAGATACCGAAGAAGCGAACGAGTGAAGGAAACTACAGGGCATTTCCCACCCATAGACATTCATAGAGACCAAAAGACTTTTCTACTGCATCGTTGTGTTCTTGCTGGGACGTGAGTCATTGCGAAGATGCTTTGTGGTTTGACAACACTTTCAGACAGTTAGGTTGAAGTGCGAGTTTGGTTGAAGTTTGTCGTCACTTTTCGTTTTGACGCCAAGATGGCACGCTGGACTGAGCAGGAAGAGAACTCGTTAGCTCGTGTCTATGGACGACTTCTGTCTAGCACGACGAGAGGCTGCAGCTTACCAGCAGATCGCGTCTACGCAGCGTTCATCCGCTGCAACGGAGGGACAACAACGAGATCTCGTAGTGCAGTGCTGAAAAAAGCTGCGGTGCTTTGATCGGCGTGCCGGTCCATTCGCGCGTTTGACGATCACCGCAGGCTAGATGGTGGGTGCCCCTGGTTTCGCCTTGCGTCCATGGAGAAGAGCTTACAGAGTCAGCGGATGAAGAACCGCAAAGGGGTCGTGTCACTATCTAAATCGGTGTACGATATCTGACAGTCCGTTGAAAATTGCTAGGACAACAGGTCGACAGCCGAGTCCGGGGGTGCAGCAAGAAGCACAGGTGCAACAACATGAACCGATCGCGAAGGTGCAGCAACAAGCTCATGATAGTAAGCGTGGCGACAGTTCTGCGGACTACTCCCCTCGGAAGCCGTCACCGAGGAAACCGGCACGGGAGCATGGCTACGAGGCTATCCTCAAGGGCGCGCTGAATCGGCATTGGGAGCAACTGTCTCAAGTGGAGCACAAACTGCAGACGGCAAGTGCCGCGGAGATGAAGCGAGAGAATGAGTTCGTCCTGGAATGCGTCAAGAAGAACCCTCCGGTCGCGATGGCAGTCGTCCGCAGGATTGATAAGTTCCTGACGCGCCAAGGTGATTATGTGCTGGAGAAGTTGGACTTACTCTCCAAGCACATGAAGGACGACTGGGCCGAACTGCATTGGGGGTAGTGCGATTATAAGTCGTTTTGTCGTGCTTGTTGTAGCTTGTTGTAGCGGTGCATGAGAATCGCAACGATTCAATCGCTGCCTGCTGAAAGGAGGTGTTCGTTCGTACACGCTGCTTGATATCAAATGTTGAAGCTTTTCATGCATTGTGCCCTCAAACGTCTGTAGTTGCAGTCACCTTCTCGCAATTGATGTAAATGTGCCTAATGATTCAAGTCCTTGAGGTCCATGCAGCAAATTGTAAAGTGTCGACCCTATCGGAGCCTGAATGGATCGGAGAGTCGTCGCGCATAGTGTCGAGTCTCACTTGGCGAAGCGTCGGTCTATTCGATCGCGGGATCTATTGTACATACGATGCAGCGGGCGAATGTCCACTCCCAATGGCACGGGCTACGAGCCTCGCTCCGTGCAATCCGCCGCTTTGAGCAGCAGCACAAGTCCGTCCTCGACGACACCCGTGCATCGGCTGGACTTGCGGTGGGGGCGTCTGACCTTCGCACAGTTGAGGGACGAGGAGTTCCTGGCCAAGCAGCTGAGACGCATCGAGATCACGCAGGGAGCTCGTCGCGTGGGGAGACCAAGCGCTTATGAGGCCGCGGGTTTGACGGGGTCGTCACCCGAGAAGACCATCCGCCAAAGACTGCTGGCAGCGCAGACCAAAGCGGCTCGAGGAGCTTCCGAGGACGACGAGTTCGACGTCAAGGAGGAGACTTTGGTGGCCGAGTTGACGGTGAAGACGTTGGACGGTGGAGACGCAGAGGAGACGAACGAGCGCGAGCTCACCAACGCTCTGTGTGTGCTCGGAGACCTGCACCAACCAGAGCTGGCAGCTCTGATGGTGACGAAGCTCAAAGAAGAGCTGCGACGAGGTTGCGCGTTCCCAAACCCAGTGTACCAGTTGATCGCCCTGCGGCGACAATTGATGAAGAGCATGCACGAAGCGGTCGCCGCGCAGCATCGACAGCGGAAGGCGGCAGTGCAGTTGCATCTCGCCATCGCAAAGTGTATGGACACCAGTCTACAGTCGACGTCGGAGCTCCTCGGATATGGTCCGGCGGCGGATCCGGTGGGGCTTTTAACAGGGGCAGCGACTGTCAAGCCCAAGGAGAAGGTGGTTCGAGAGGCTGCCATGGGTATTCAAGT
This sequence comes from Phytophthora cinnamomi, assembly GCF_018691715.1. Taxonomy (NCBI): domain Eukaryota; phylum Oomycota; class Peronosporomycetes; order Peronosporales; family Peronosporaceae; genus Phytophthora; species Phytophthora cinnamomi. The sequence goes on from NW_027151050.1 coordinate 545,810, forward strand.
GCTGGTAGGCTTGCTCAGCGACCTCCACGACCCCGCAGTCACCACTCTCGCCCAGCGACGTGAGTTTCTAGAGGACCTCCTGCCGCTGCTCAGTAGTATGGGGTTTCTGGCGCTATCTCCGAGACGAGGACATGGTGGCAGTGTGGCAATGGGTCTTGGCGCTTTGACAGGTCGGGGATCAGGATCAGCTCGTTGGCTTGGGTCGTCTGGGCCATTACCGGATATCACCGAGTTCACGGACAAGATGCAGCGATTCCTGCTGGATATGTGCCCTCGACCAACGAATATCCCTTCTTCGTCTCCAAAGCTACCGGCGATTTCGTCGGGGAATGGTGAACTGGATGTGGTGGATCGCACCAATGCAGTGAACGGCTTGATTCATCTCGCTGCGGCTACAGGATCAGTACGGGACTTCCTCGTCGTGCTACGAGTATTGCTTGGGGCGGGTGACTACATGCTAGATACAGGCGCGAAGGAGCTGCGAAGTTCTCTGTCGTCACGAGTGCTACTCACTTCGTCTGTTCCATCACTTGCTACGGTGCGTACCGAAGAGCTAATTCCTTCACCAAGGAACTCAGGCCGTGATGACGATGAAATGGCTCAAGTAAAGCTAAAAGCCAAGGAGGCAGAAGCAACTCGCCCCGACTCTAGCAAACCCCAGAAAGGCAGCCCCCGCAGCAAGCGAGAAAGCGAATTGCTTGGAGATAGTTCCGTCCAAGACAGCCTCAGGAGGAAAGCGCTGCCGAGAGGGCTCAAAACAATTGGTGCGAACACCACTACAGCAGTGAATATTGCTGTGACGCATTCGAGTTTACCACACCACCGACTGCTGTACAGTAGTCCAGGCAACAATCTCATCAACAAACTGAGAACGAAAGACGAACTGAAAGACGCAATTCTCATGGGGAATGCCAGTCTTTCTCTCGATATGTCCAAGATGAGGGAGGTGCTGTCTCGAGATGCGTCATCGTCAGCAATGAGCACGCGTAGCGAAACTCCAGTCGTCACCGCGAGATGCCCCAAATTCAAAGCTCTCAACATTCAGTCGGTGCTGATCGAGTTGGATCGTGCAAAACCTTCAGCGCCAGTGCGAGCTTCAAGAGCGAAGCCAACTACAGTTTCAGTTCAGCCTTCACGCCCGAGTGGCTTCAGTAGTGACGCAAGTGCATACTACGTTGGAGAGGACGAGGAAGGCCGCGAAGTGTGGAGTTGTGGACAAAATTCGTATGGAGAGCTTGGACACGGTGACACAGCATCCCGCAAATCGTTTGAACGAATTGAATCACTCCAGCAGAAAGATATAATTCAGATCGGTGCTGGTAACGAGCACACCATCGCGTTGACAGCCGATGGAAAAGTCCTCACTTGTGGATATAATGATAATGGGCAGTGCGGTCAAGGAGGAACCGCCCGCGTGAGCCACTTGAGCGAGATGCCCAAGATGGGGGAAAACGCCATCTCGCAAGTTCACGCTTACAACGGGTGCGAGCACACAATTCTCGTGACGATGGATGGCCGCGCAGCAACCTGCGGCTATAACTATCGGGGCCAACTCGGTCATGGGAATACTGCGAGTGAAAGCGTGCCGAAGATTGTCCGGAGCTTGGAAAACAAGATCGTGCGGCTCGTTTCGTGCAGTTATTATCACACTGTGATGGCCTGTGAGGAAGACGGGAGTGGCCAGCAGTATTTGTACACTTTCGGTCGGAATGACTACGGCCAACTTGGTCATAACGACTCCATTGACCGCAAGGTTCCTCAACATGTTGAGGCAATGGGAGATCAGCACGTAGTTTCAGTCGCTTGCGGGCAGTACCACACGATGGTGGTCACCGCTACAGGCAAGGCGTTCGCGTTTGGCAAAAATGACTATGGCCAACTAGGAATTGACTCGATGGAGAACCAGTTAGTTCCTGTGCAGGTACGCGCTGGATTGGAGAAGCAGGAGTGCTTGGAAATTCGATGTGGATACTACCACACGATCGTTCTTTGCAGTGGAGCGCACTTGTTGGGATTTGGTCGTAATGACTACGGCCAACTGGGTCTCGGTCGCTCCAATTCGAGCTCGACAGCTAATCTCCAACTCCAACAGCAAAGATTCTCGTACGCAAGATTAATTGAGGAACTTGAAGGCAAAGACATCGTTCGATTCGCGTGTGGATGCTATCATACTATTGCTGTCTCGGACAACGGAGTGATGTACGTCTTTGGTCGCAACAACCATGGACAACTGGGGACGGGCGACACGAATGAACGAGTGTATCCCTTTCCTATTGACGATTTCGTCGGCAAGCGAGTTGCGCTGGTTGCCGCGGGGTTTTATCATACCGTTGTGCTTACAGGTGGAAAGGAAGAAGAGAAGAACGACCAAGACTCGACTAGTAACGAAAAGGGGGAAGCTTCTACGAGTGCTTTAAACGGCATCACGCACGCCGAGATTCTTTCATCCCCTGCTGTCCAGGAACTGCTAGACCCTGGCAAGCGACCGGAACTCGAAAGTAGCTCGAATCTGCTGAGAACCTTCGTACCACACGAAGATACAAATTCTGACGTCGAAGTCCCTGCGATTGATCCTACTGACGATGACTTCCGGGACGAAGATACCCGCCTCACAATATGCCCAAGCACAGGATTCGCAAGCAAAATTCATCCAGATTCTGCCGATGCTCTTTTCGTCGCTGTGATCGTACTGGCACAACTTGACAGGCTTTGTCAGCCATTTATCCCCAAGCTTGGAACTTACCCGACATTGCAGCATCCAACGATGAGTGTCATTGAGTCTCTTACAACGAATACTGGCTCCTCGACAGCTTCCTCGTTTGATGCAAGCTGTGTGTTCGAAGGAAGCTTCGAGTCGTTAGGAGTTCACAACTGTAGCTCTACATTCGAGAGCATCGCAGTCCTGATGAAGCACCTCAGTACGAAGAAGATTGAGACTACGTCTCAACTTTCGTCGTGCTTAGCACCTCAGTCAAGTTCTTCATCAGTTGTGACTGCTACTCCGAGACGAAGATCACAACAAAATTCAACCGGCCAGCTCCAGATGTACATGCTGCTGGCATGCATTCGCGTTCTCCAAGCAAATCTCTCTCAGCTTTTGCGATCTGGTATGGCCAAGGCAGTGATCCTGCTCTCTTCAGAAACAGCCACACGTAAAATGTGCACAGGCGATCCAAAGCCCTGGGCGAAAGAGCTCGATCGCACACGAGTGGCAATTTTACAGGTACGAGAGGTTCTTTTGTCGCTGATCGACGTCAAACATCGACGGAACGTTTGCTCCATTCTCGATAGCGCCCTAAATGAGGGCGAGAACGTGGCAAGACTAGCAGACGAAGCTATGACGACGCTGATGCAGGGATTTGAGCTATTCTTCCCGTGCCAGTGTCTTCAACGCCAATTCTGTATGCATACGATTCACGAGTTTTTAAGCAACGAAACCCCAGAACATTCGTGTGGGGTGCTGTGCAGACGTGATCTTTGGTCAATCGATGTGCTGCCAAAGTCCAAAGCGCTTTTGCTTGAGCCACTTTTGAAGAGAATGGCTGAGGATTCACTCATCGTTAGACTCCTTCCGTTAGCACCTGTCCCACCTTCAGAACAAATGCTTTCGCTGAACAGCGAGATATCTCCCATTACTGAAGTGTATCAGCTATTACTCGAGCGCGTAGCAGTAGATTTTTCGCGCCGGCTCGGAGACGTAGTTGCTGCCCAGCCAGCACCAGCAGCTCAGCCACGCCAGGAATCTGCTTTACGTGCTTTCTTCGATACTCTCGGTGGGCTTCAAAAGCATCTTTCCAGCTGGGCAGCCAGTGTTCACGAGTGGACTTTGCAGGACGCGATGAATGCTAGTGTCGGGATTGAAGACCAAATTGCTAGTGTTGTGGATCGCGCCTTCCGTGTGGACGAAAGCGATTTAAGTCGCGTTCCAACTCCCTGGCGTTGCTTCATTGACTTTGCGCTGGCAACCCTTGGGCAGTGCTGTGAAGTCCTTGGCCAGGTTTTCTCGATGGAATCTCTACCCAGTCCGACTCACGGATACGATCACCGCGTTGATATCCAGGGTAATGCAGTGCACACCAAAGTACTGGAGGCAGTCGAGAATTCGATTGTGGGTCAATTTTTGCCGTTGCTGGTTGTCAGTTTGTTCGAATTCAGCAACAATTCACTGTTTGCTGCGGCGCTGTTGCCTACACTGAAGACTTTACTTCGATTTCTCGATGGGTTTAACCGGCGAGACGGCGCTGCGGAGGAAGCAGAAAAGTTGTTTGCCGAGAGTATTGCAGCTTCTGTAAGTCCTCGACCTCCACAAAAAGAAAATACGGGAAGCTTCCGACGTAAAAGCGATAGCAACTTGCTATCTATTGCATCCGCTCCAGATGAGGACGGTAAACCTGTCAACAGGAAGCCTCTAACAACGTCCGATGCGATGGCGCTCCCCTGGTACTACAGATTAGAAAAGGAAGTGGCTGTTCTCGCTGCCGAAATGGCGGTGACATTAGTCATTGGCGATCCCTACTTCACCTACGATGATGAAAAAGATGACGCATGGAAATTTTCTGAACTGTGGCTGTCGAGTCCCTTATTTCGAGGTGGTTTAAATGCAACACGCTTGGTGCAAGGAATTAACCGTGTGAGCAGTCAAAGTTCCAATCATTCTCGAGTTGTTCAGCACACACCTTTTGGCGCTTTAGGGACATCGTCGCTGGGCTTCAACATTCAGCCCTTTTCTTTGATTCTGCCTCCGTCCTTTGAGAGTAAAGGCTCAATTTTGACATGGGAGCTACCTACAGACACAAACTATGGAGAAATCTTCCGGCCCGATGCTATCAAATCAGTTTTGGATTTACTGCAGAGTGGTGGCATCGATTCGGGAACGCACAACGCTGCCAAAATGCTATGCGACTGGGTCCGGGATAGCTACGCAAAGAAAGACCCGTCCTACCGAATGATCATGCGGCAGTCGCAGCTCTCGATGAATCTCAGTGCTTCTGCAAACTCGGTAGAGCGACAGGTTCATGAAAATGACGTCCAGATTGAGGCAGCTTTTTTCGCGGCTCTCGTTCATCATCATACGCTAGGAGCCCAAGTCTATAATTTTGCTCTAGGCATGACTCGGTCAGCACCTGAAGCGCGGGGGTCACTTCCACCCACAGCATTTCTCAACTTATGGCACTGGGTGGCTCAATTACGGCGTCGGATTGCCGCTAAGAAAACCGAGATTAAGAACATGCCCCACCCCGATTCTGAAAGCCCGCGAGTGAGCTCATTTGATCGGATTCTAGTTCTACAGCAAACGATTCTCGACCGATGTAAGCTCCTGACCTTCGTTGACGTCCACGAAGAACAAGAACACTTAAAGCTTCAGTTGGATGCGGGCTACGTTGCACCCTACGACCCTGCGTTCCTAGTCCACGCTAGCTCTACATTCAGATTCTCGACTTCATCAGCTAAGAGACATATCCACACAACGTACACCGATGAGAAGCTGCCGTTCTTGGTTGCGTTCCCTGCATCGAAATGGAAAATCGTGAGGATTCTGTTGCACACTATGATGCGATGGAAGAGCGTTGCTAGTACATTTCAGCCCAACCGACAAGATGCATCGAGTCGCATATCGCAAGAAGTTCTGACCTTCGTTACAACGGACGAAGCAGTGTCGTCGAAAAGTGCAGTCAGGGCTTTGCTGGTTGATCCTTGCCGCCGTGTTAGCTCCTCCGTCCGTGGGTTAGAAACACTGTGGGAGCTTCTCACATTGGTCTCGTTCGATTCAATCCAAGGCGACATCGTCCACCAAGTTTCGCACGTTTTTGTGTTTCAATCCTCTGGCCATTCGATTCTAGCGGGATCTCGCAATGTAGGCCACTTCTACTCCAGCCTTCAAAGCGAGGCGTTCTCGGAATTTGTCGGCCATCTTACGGAGATGATGACCGACAAAGCGGCCTTGTTGATGGAGCCCGGAGAAACGGATGCCACCTCTACGTATTGGATCGTGATTGTGCTGCTCAGCGCCTGGGGTATCCACTTCAACGTTGAACAATTTGAGTTCGTCAGTGATATTGGCATACTTGGCGTAATTCAAGAAATGCTGCAAGGACTTTGCAGGAAGCGTGGTGTAGGAATGAACGGTGAGACGTATGTGCAACTCCCATCCGTTGACAGCTTTGGTGGCAGGAGTGGAGGGCAGCCCACACTCACACAATTAATCGTTGAGAAGCAGCTTTCGCGCTTGGAAGGCACTTTGTGGACTTTGTTTCGCTATATTTTCGTGCACTTTGCGGTGCAGATTGCCAATGAAGGAAACCCAAGGGAAGTCTATGTGCCTACATTTCCAGTATTATCCGGAGCCGCTGAATTGTTGTACGTTGAAGCAGTCTCGATTTCAAACAAGTTTGTGCCCTTAGAGTCTTCTTTGAGTGGCATCGGTGCGGAAACGATAGCTGAATGTACCCCAGCGGTTCCGGTAGCAGTGCGGCGGAGTTATGAGGTCATCACAGTGCCCCAGCGCTTTTCTTCCCACAGTAGAGGACTCACGTTTAGCTACGAGGATATGATCTCACCACCCGGAAATGATACGATGACCCCGATGTCTCCGCTGCTCAAGCCGAATGAATTCAGCGTTACTACGTGGTTGTATATCAACACCACATCGGGATCACGCTCACACAGTGCAGAAGGTGGGCATTCTAACTTGCCTCAAGGACTACATGACCGTCAATTGGTGTTTATGCGAGGTGCTGGACGAGAGATCTCGCTTTACGTAGTACTCGTACCAGAGAGCGTTGATAACTGGCAGCTGGAAGTGGGGATTCTAATGGACTTGAACCGAGAAGCAGATTCGGGCAGTGAACTAACGATTAAAGGCCGTGTCTGGGAGCGGATTCTTTCCAAACAAGCAGTAGCTGGGGGTAAATGGGTTCACGTGGCGGTTGTCTTAGAAGCAACTAAAATTCGCCTATATATGAACGGTGTGCTTGACTGCCAACGCTCTCTTGCGGCTCAAAGCATTCCTATCTGGGCCGCTGGGAACGTAGATCTTCCGTTCCACTTTGGTAAATTCCCTGCGGCCCACGAAGCGTCTAAAACAAATTCTCCGAGCTCGACTGCTGTGGCGTCCGTCACTTCAGCTATAACCTTTTTATCGCGCTCGCTTGGAATCATGAAGGCTGCGGAATGGGATCCACGACTGACGTCGAACAATGCATCTGAACCCTCTTTATCGAAGGCAGGCGCTTTCCGCTGCTTTAGCGGCTGGTTGAGCCACTTTCGCTTCCACATTCGTTCATTATCCCCTATTCATGTTCGGATCGTTTTTGACGAGAAGAAGTCGCCGACTGGAACACTTTCGGACGGAGCTACCTCCAATCGATTCAAAGTCGTGGAGCTACATGCGCTGCTAATCCTGCTGAGTTCTTCGTCCGAGGGCTTAGTGCACTTTACAGCTCAGTTTTCAAAGTGGATGCGATTGATTTGGGGAACATTTCTGGGTAGCAATGCTGCAATCGTACAGCAGTCTGCTATTCGGGTGCTGGGCGCCTTACTACCCCTTCAAGAACCTCCGGAAGCATCCAAAGTGCTTGCGCAAGAGCTTGGAATTGGTGTTCTACCGGTGGATCTGGGGTTTTATCGTTTCGATGATGTTTTCGTGCAGCAGGTGATCAGAACGATTGGGTTCTGCTTGAGTAAGTCCTTTCATTCATGTGGAGACATGGATGATGCTGTAGCTGTACCTTGGGCATTGATGATCGCCCGCGGCATTCATGCCAGCCAATTTTCTCCTGAAGTTCGAGATAATGCCGAGCAACAAATGAATCTGCAAAATGAAATCGAGTTCAATTATCAGTCGTCCAAGCGCCAGTGTGTGATGATAGCAAACGAGCTCAACCAGCTTCTTCGCCAGCTTTTTAGGTGTTCGAATGCTGCGTGGCGGCACAGCATCGTCAGCGTCACGTCTACTATAGCATCAAATTTCTCGTGCTCAGGTATAAAAGAAGACCCTGAACAGCCTGAACCACGCAAGATACGATTCGGAAAACGCGCTCTTCACCTCTCCGCTATCAAATGTGTCGAATCGATCGGGTGCTTCTACTTCCTTGGTGGGGAGGTCGAGTTCTTACGACCTGGCGTTACCGTGGAAATACGAGGCTCGAGAGACTATGCTCAAGTTCTATCACTTGAGTACCATGCTTCGAGTTCATTGCAGCGCAATCCTTCAGAGACGCTGTCTGGTACACCGCAATCAACAACAGCGCTTGACACGCTCGCATACGTCCGCGTGAAGGACTGCACAAAACCTCTCGAACTGGTGCAAAACTCTGCTGGCGAAAGCCCCAACGCACAGACATGGTATGACGAAGTGTTTGCCTGGGATGCAGAAGATACAGACACTTGCCCAACATATTCCAAGGTGAACATTGAAGAGCTGAATCCGGTCGAAGCGGGCAACCCGAACTGGACCAATTATGCTTGCCCGAGTGTTATCAACGACATGATTCCACAGCAAAATGAACGTAAAGTGTTTACTGTCATCGTGGAGAAGGCGAGTGAGTTGATTCCTGCACTGTTTGGGGGTAGCTCTTCAACGATTCGGGGTGGCACTTTCGCAAACAAACTGGCCTCTACGAATGTTGGTTGTATGATACTGAAGATACTAATTCAAATAGCTGGAAGCTATGTAGGTTTTGACGAACTGCTCGCGAAGCCAGAACTCATTGAGGTCGTTGCTCACTTAGCTGCGGGAGAAGATGGGAACCCGAAGCACGAGACGCTTTACCACATTGAGAAAAGAGTGAGTACGCTACGAAGAGAGGTATACGCAGCTTTGGTCGGGCTGGATGAAGACGGTGAGTCTGAACTGGCAGACATTTTCGCGTCCAGCAATGGAAAGAGCGATGCTGTCAATGTTCCTCGCATTCCTGGCCAAAGTGTAGAGGATTCTGGCTATATAGTCTCAAGAGGCACTGGGCGTAGGAGTTTTGTTCAGACTCAACGCGATGCGACCGAAGTGGGTTTGGCGAATGGACAAGGCAATGAGAATTGGGACCCCGTTGAACAAGACTCGAGAGTTCCTGCCCAAGATGAAGACGAAGATGATGATGACGGTGACGATGGGGAGGACGAGGATGACGACGAGGAAGGAAGTATGGAGGACGCAGACAATGACGAAGAAGACGAGGACGAAGCCGAAGCCGAAGAAACACGGGCTGAGTTTGTGGAGGAATTAATGCTGATGGGATTCCCAGAAGATTGGTGTGTGCTGGCATTGAAGCAAACCGAAAACGACATCGTGAGTGCGTCGGCCTGGATAGTCGACAACCTTGAGTATCTCAGTAAACTACAGACCTCCTTGGACAAAGAGCGGGACAATGGGCGTGATTCCCCTCGATTTGACGAAGAAGAAGACGACGTCTTGCCTCCTGACGATACAACCAATGATACTTCTCAGCCACCACCTTTGAATTCGTCGAATAGCTGGTTTCAGTCGACCTCGTGGAAGAATACCGATGAAACTGCTACGAAAACCGATCTTCAAAGTATCAGTAGTATTGAAGTCAACCCCAGTGCTGGACGCGACGGGTTTGCCGCTCCTGCGCTAAACGACAAAGAAATGGGCAGAAAGTTATTTGGTGAGATGTACTTCCCTTTCGAAGACGGCGGCTACCTATCAAACACGAAGTCGCGGTTCATGACAGCTTGGAGATCTGAGGCCATGGAAATGAAGGTTAAAGTCACTCCGCCAACCACTCCCCAGCCCATTGCTGATACGCCACCGCGTTCTGTACTTGAGGAAGATTTCCAAGCCGAAATGAATCAACTTGACCTCCGGAGCTTACTGGAACAGCTTCGAAAGTTTGAGAAGATCCTGTCTGTTTTGTATGCTCGGAAGTTCATGGTCACTTTACTGCACCAGGCCACCGCAACGCGAGTCTCTATCGATTCTCCATCGAGTTTGATGACCTCGTACGCTCAATGGTTTAAACTGATCAAGTTGGTGTTGCTGCGTGGTGACCAATTTACAATCGTTTCGCGAAGAAAACCAACGAACTCCAAAACCCAGCAACTCCAAATGTTTCCTGCAGAAGAAATCTTTTCGCAGGCTTTACTATACTTTGCACGTTACGACGCGGCAGCATTTACAACGGCAGCCTTTGACTTTTGCCTTGATGAGATAGAAGCTGCAGCGTCAAACAAGACCTATGAAGCTGTTTTGTGGACGCAACGTGACCTCCGACGTTCTGATAAAACTGTGGTAGAGGAACCGGGAGTCGAAGTTGTCGTGTGGATGTTAGACGCATTGCTAGTTGAGGCAACGAACACTTCATTATCGCTTTCGGATGATTTTGCCAAGTTGATTCTGCGTCGGCTACGATGTTGCCTCGGAACGGCGAATTTGCCGCTCAAGTTTGTAGTGATTCGGACTATTAGCAGACTGTTGTCGGTATCGCGGAATACTGGGGACAAATCTCTATCGAATGATCTGGTGATGGAGTCTCAACTTGATGTCGGGGATTTCTTGACGGCGGCAATTCTGCGGCACAGGCGCGAGTTGATACAAGGTCGCTTGCTCTTCTCGCAGTATCTCCAAGGTTACGTCGAGCTCCTCCATGTTCTCCAACGACTGACAGGTTTTAGCGACTTGAGTGTTGCTCAACATTTACCAGGCATTTCAACTAGCCAACGTCTCAGCAGCGGAGGCGGTGAAAGTATGTCTCAGTTGTTAGTATCGCCCCTTCCACCTACGGCACCGGCGTATTCAAGAACGGAAGGAAATTCGCTACTCTTTGACCGCAAAAGAAGTCGAAGTAGCTTGTTGGCATTTGCAGAAGATGGATTGAGTGTATCCTACTCTGGAAATGAAGTCTGGAAAGCTGCGTGTGCCGTCGTGAGCTTCTCCACAGGCGTGCACTCTTGGATGGTCCGCATCGAGAAGTCTAGCTCTCCCTATCTTTTCGTAGGCGTTGCGTCGCGTCAGGCCAATCTGGACTCGTTTCTAGGTGCCGACGACCAGTCCTGGGGATTTATCGGGGACAAAGCTCTTTACTACCAGCGTAACCGAGTGCGCGCGTACGGCGAAACTTTCACTGAGGGCGACTGCATTGGCTTGCGATTAGATTGTGAAAAGGGCGAATTGTCTTTCAGCAAAAACGGCGTTGACCTCGGCGTGGCTTTCGATAACATTGTCGGCGAGGTATGCCCCGCTGTGGCATTCTACTCAAGACACCAGAAATTATGTTTTGTGAAGGACAGCTGCGTGAGTTGCAACAGCATTACAGACAGCCTCATACCTTCGACAGGTGAAGACGGAAGTGCGAGCGTTGAGGATTGCTTACTTGCCTGTGAGATTATGTCCACCTGGGTTGCAAACCAGCCGATGCGAGCGGCAATAACTTCTGCAGCATCGAAATTAACAACGGAATGGCTTGCTGGATCGACCAAATTTGTCACGACACGGTCGGGTAAATCGGTGTGGGTGGATGTCACGCGCGCAACCTGCGGGAAGCTTGGGTTTTACTCGGATGACCGAGTTCGGACGCCACGCGGCAATGGCACTGTCGTGGGAGCTGCCGCCGGAAGAATTTGGTTAGAAGTGGACAACGAACCAGGGGCGTGGTTCTTCCACCCGTCCAAACTGCGTATGTTGAATGTGACAAGTTCAACCACAACTGCGTTGCCTGTTCCTCCAGCCGATTCTACTACAGTCTCTGTCGATTCGAGTGTATCACCTGCTTCTCTCAGTGTCCCCAGGTTGCCTGAAGACCCAGAAGCTAGTGAAGTGAGCGCAGGCGCTGAAAATGCATCAACTGCTGAATCGTCTTTTACCCTGTTACCAGACGAACTCCTTGAGTATGGGGAACATTCGCTGTGGAGCCTTTCGGTCGACAAGGAGCTGTTGACAGTTGTCAATGATTTCTGTGAGGTATCACGAGTCAGTCCATGGAATTTGACGCCGAAGCAGCTTGTCACCCTCATTAAAGAGAAGACCACGTTGTTAGAGCTTACACCCTTAGTGAATGTGCTTGCACTCCCGCAAATCAAACTCGAAAAAATGGTGGTCGCGCGCTTTGCCCTTCTGCGCTTCTGCAACATGTATGTGAGCCGCGCGTTGCCATTTTTCGACCTCACATGGCACTACTTCTTGCCGAACTCGAACTCGAACTCGCTTCCGTGTCGTCTATTGTCCCAGTGTCGCGGTAGTCTCTTCGTCTGCGTGAAAAATACACTTTGGACCGCTTTGATGGAGAGGACTGCTAACTCGCCCAAGAGAGCAGACGACGAATATGATTACCCTGAAGATTTACCGCAGCTACAGGTTAATCGTTTGAAGGCTGCAGCGGCGAAATGCCATGAAGGAACAACCAGCAGCCTATTCCTATCACTGTTTGGGCAGGCATTTGAAGAGCTCCACTTCCTACCGCTCAAGACGTTGCGTATGGTCTACTCGCACCCCATGGACGACGGTCAATTGCGCAGCTTCAAGGTCAAGTTCGAAGGAGAAGGCGTGGATGACTACGGCGGCCCGTACCGAGAATTTTTTTCCCAATTCTTCGCTGAGCTGCAGATGCTCCATGTACCGGAGACCGGAAGCAACAGCAGCATCAACAACGCCGACAGCTCTGCAAACGGTGGGCCCAGCAGCACGTCCTTGAAATTAGACCCTGACGTATCGGTATCGGAGTGTGTCCTGCCCTTCCTGCTGCCTAGTCCAAACTGGCGGAACGGAGTCGGAGCAAACCGCGAAAAGTTTGTACTCAATGGCGCGTTAATCAGCCGTCACAATCTCCAGCAGACTACAAGCTCTGCTCGCAGTCGTTCTTCACCAGGAGAAAGCACCGAAGAAAAGCGGCAGCTCTACTGCGAGATGTTCCACTTCCTTGGTCAGATGATTGGCACTTGCCTGCGAACGCGAGTATGCGTACGTCTAGACTTGGCCATGTCAGTCTGGAAGCAACTCGTAGCAGAGGACGAATCGAATCCTGAAAGTGCGCTAGAAACTCTGAAGGAGATTGATTTTGTAGCGTACTCGCTCTGGAAGACGCTGCGTGGCATCTCGGACGATCTCAAACGCTGTCAATCCGGTGATACCGCCGTAGCAAAGCGTCGTGAGCTGGAGGAGCAGCTGGAGGCTATGGACCTGGTATTCACGACAATACTGTCGGATGGACGGACGGTTGAGCTGTGTGACGATGGTACCAACACAGCAGTGACCCTAGCCAACTTGGAAAGCTACCTCGACGCAATGCTACGGGCGCGAGTGGAAGAGACTCAAGAGGTTATGAACATTGTCAAGCAAGGACTACACTCCATCATGCCAGTATCTGCGTTGGAGCTTTTGACTTGGACTGAACTCGAGAAGCGGATGTGTGGTGTTGCCGAAGTGGATGTAAAGCTTTTGCAGGCCAACACTGAGTACGACGAAGAGCTTTCGCCCAACGACGAGTTCATCCAACGGTTTTGGCGCGTGCTGGAGAGTCTCGAATCTGAGGACAAGCGCGCTTTTCTGCGGTTTGTATGGGCTCGTTCACGGCTGCCTTTGGGGTCTGCCCAGTTCCACCAGAAGTTTAAAATCCAAGCGCTGGCATCTTCAGGGACTGGAGACGGCGGCAGTTCAGCTGGAGGAACGACCACAACCACTGGAGGCTGGATGGACTCGCAGATGCCCAAGTCGCACACATGCTTCTTCGCTCTGCAGCTACCACGCTATTCAAGCGACGAAATCTGCCGAGAGCGGCTTTTGTACGCCGTCCGCAATTGCGTTGAAATGGACGGCGACTTCCGGCTCGCAGACACGGAGATGACGGGATGGACGGGCATCAGCCCCGCAGATCAACTGCGCATCTAGAAAGTAGAATAATAACGTTTTCCAAGAAGAAGAAGAAGAAGTAAATTTGTTTATTAACTGCGCGGTGGATCTAGGCAAAGGCTGAGATAAATAATGTTTTCCAAGACATACCGTTCGTTGGAAGGCGTGCGCCGAAACTTGATGCACTAAGTTACCCCTACGCCCACATTATCTTGGAACATCCATGTCCAGCTTCTTCGTTATCATGACTCACAAGATTTAGCGGACGCGTGTTGGCGCTAATACTGCGAAAGACGGCGCAACTACAACGTCGCTCTCGCGCATGAGCTGAGCCGAATGGCCCCTGCTCCGTCGAGTTCAACCAGAGAACTTGTCGCCATATTGTAAATCGAAGTCATTCAAAAACTCCCGACAGGGCCTCACAACGCTCATTTGGACGGTGGTCGGTAGGATATCTCAATAAGGTAGTTGCACGGGAGCGCAACCATGACTTGAATATCTCGGCTGGCTCCGCGATTAGAGTCGTGATCGAAAGCACCCCGCTGGATTAATTTCCTCGTAGTCCTCGTCGACAGGTCCACCTCCATTTTTCTTCGCCAGGCGAAGCCTCAACTTGACCTTGGCTGATCCATCTATTAGCGCTAGTCATCAATCGGAAAAGATCTTGCCGAAGGTTGTAAAAAAAATCATTAGCGCCAGCTACATGTACTTGGCTATCCTGGCCGATATTTGCCACTTCACCGTCGTGGTCTCAGTGCTTTGAATTGTTCATTTGAAAGACACGGCCCACCTAAGGCATGTCGAGATGTTTTTGAGACATCATGCTGCAGCAAATATTACCGTTCGCAAATGGATGTCAAGGATTCCAACCTTAAATCAGTACTAGTAGACTACTACTCTAGTAGTCTACTAGTACTGATTAGCAATTTTCCCTAAAATAATACGGGTCAATTAAAATCGAGTCATTATTGTTTGACCTTTATTGCGAATTGAATCATTATTTGACCTATTTTGCCACAATGTGGAAAAAGCTAAAAACTTGGCGCGCGTCCATTTACCGCCAAAATCGAAATGGCGTCCACTGGCGGCGGGTCCCCTCCAGCTACGCCTAGCTCTTCCCCTAGGGGCTCCGCGCCGCCTGCATCCTCTGCGCCTGCGTCCGCCGGCGCCCCGCAGCTCGCCAATGGCCTCGAGGACAGCGAGCAGGACAGCGACGCCGGCGACGACTCCCGGGGCCGCAAGCGTCGCCGTCTGCGCCGCGGCGACGACGCGCCCGCGTCCACAACTGCCGCTGCTGCTGCTGGTAATACCGACGGCGCGCCCGCGTCACCCACGCTGAGTCAGCTGGCGGAGGACGACGCGGACGACGTGGACGACTTCGTGGTGGGCGACATGGAGCGCGAGGAGGCGCAGGGCGACGACGACTACGGCGAGCAGGCCGAGGAGCTGGACGAGGAGGTGGTGGACGAGCTGGACATCCAGGAGCGCGAGAGGCACTACTTCTCCGAGGACGAGCTGGACGACGACGTGGACGGAGAGGACCTGAACGAGAACGCCGAGATGTAGGGCTGCACTTTGAGAGCTCTGGCAGCCTCCAACTCCCTCTGGAAGAGGAGATGTTGATGTTTTATGTATTTTATTTACCTAATTATTTTAATGTTTTTTTTTCTTTCAGGGATTACCGCCGGATGGAGACGCTGGACCGATATGATACGACCATGCTGGATGCAAGGCAGTACGAGGACATGGACCTGGATACCAGGAGAGCCGTGGAGGACGAGCTGAACCGACGAGACGCGCGTGAAGGACGCATCGCCCAGGTGTTCCAGGAGGACCAGGAGATGGAGCACGACGACGCCCACAGAAGGAGGTTTAGACGCCCTCAGGAGGGAGAGGACGGGTATGACGAGATGGGCGGCAATGTGGACGACGAGGAGGAGCTGATTAATTTGGAGCACTTCGACGTCCCGCTGAGAGAGTGGATCGCGACGGAGAGGCCGCGCAACGAGATCAAGAGACGGTTTAAGAACTTCCTCAACACCTTTGCGGATGGGAAGGGCAGACTCGTGTACCATGAGAAGATCGTGCAGCTCGCGCAGCGGAACGAGCAGTCGCTGGAGATTGAGATTGGAGATGTGATTCATAGCATGTCGATGGTGGCTGCGTGGCTCGTGGAGGCGCCGAAGGATATGCTTGCGATTCTGGACGAGGTGGCGCAGGAAGTCGTGTTGGCATTGTTCCCTTACTACGCCACGATTCACCAGCAGATTTACGTGCGCATTTTGGATCTACCGGGTACGGAGCGACTGCGAGATTTGCGTACAGCACACTTGAACTTCCTCATCAAGGTCTCGGGTGTTGTGACGAGACGTACGTCAGTGTTCCCGCAGCTTTTGCTCGTCAAGGTGAACTGTCCTGGATGCAGTGCAGTGCTCGGGCCTTTTACGCAGCAGAGTCAGCAGGAGGTGAAGCTGAATGCTTGCCCGGAGTGTCAGTATCGTGGCAATTTCCCGGTCAACAGCGAGCAGACAGTGTATCGCAACTTCCAGAAGATTACATTGCAGGAATCGCCCGGCAGCGTGCCGCCGGGACGTGTTCCCCGCTCAAAGGATGTTGTGTTGGTTGGCGACCTCATTGACAAGGCTCGACCTGGTGATGAGATTGCTGTCACGGGTATTTACACCAATACGCCAGACCCGACACTGAATTTGCGTGATGGATTTCCCGTCTTCCGAACTGTTATTGAGGCAAACCATGTTGAGCGCCGAGCCGACGTCCTGGGTAGCCAGCTTCTCACTGCGGAAGACAAAAAGCAGATTCTTCGGCTTGCCAAGCAGCCTGATATTGCGCAGAGAATTATTAACAGTATTGCGCCATCCATCTACGGTCATCAGCAGGTGAAGACAGCGTTGGCTCTTGCGCTCTTTGGCGGAAAGCCGAAGTTTATCAAGAACTCTCGCGTGCGTGGAGATCTGAACGTGCTAATGGTAGGAGACCCCGGTACTGCCAAGTCTCAGTTTCTCAAGTTCGCGAAGCAGACAGCGCCGCGTGCCGTGTATTCAACTGGTAAAGGCGCTTCTGCTGTGGGTCTTACGGCTGGTGTGTCTCGCGACCCTTTCACCAAGGAGTGGGTGCTGCAAGGTGGTGCATTAGTGCTGGCAGACAAAGGAGTGTGCTTGATTGATGAGTTTGACAAGATGAACGAGCAGGACCGTACGAGTATTCACGAGGCTATGGAACAGCAAAGTATTTCTGTATCCAAGGCCGGTATTGTGACGTCATTGCAAGCGCGATGCTCAGTGATCGCGGCTGCTAACCCCATCGGTGGGCGGTATAATGCTGCTCGCACTTTTGCAGAGAACGTTGAGCTGACGGACCCGATTCTGCAACGTTTTGACCTTCTTTGTGTCCTCCAAGACAAGGTCGATCCGGTTGATGATGAACGACTCGCAGATTTCGTCGTGTCCAGCCACATGCGCAGCAATCCGAAAAAGAAAACCGGTGAAGAGGACGAAGAGACTGCCGATGAGGAAGACGAGTTGAGCGCCATGACTCAGTCCATGCAGGTGGGCGACGGAGATGCAAGTATGACGCTGGACCAGGAACTGCTACGAAAGTATATCCTGTACGCACGCACCTATGTTAATCCGGTGCTGGCAAGCGGACTAGACACAGGAAAGGTGGAGGCTTTCTACGCGCAGCTCCGACGGGCATCGCAGCATACAGGCGCAGTACCTGTTGCTGTTCGACACTTGGAGTCGCTTTTCCGTATGGCTGAAGCTCACGCCCGAATTCATCTGCGTGATACTGTTGGTGACGAGGACCTGGCGCTGGCTATCCGCGTGCTCACAGAGAGTCTGTGCGATGCACAAAAGTTTACGTTCAAGCGCCAGTGGCGGCGTCTTTTCCGGCCGTACTTGACGTACCGCCAGGACAACAATGTTTTGCTGCTTCACGTACTGCACGAACTGTTCAAGTCAGCACACGCGTACCAGCAGCTGCGCATGCAAACGAATGCGCAGGCGGGCCACCGCAGTCACAAGGAGACGACCCTGACTGTTCTGCGAGACGACCTTCTGTCCAAGGCCAAGTCAGTCGGCATCTACGACCTCAGCGAGTTCTACGAATCTGCAGCGTTTACCAAGGCAGGATTCCGTATCGACGAGGCGACCAACTCCATCGTCAAGGACGTATAAGCAGAGACAGCAAGCAGACATGTTATAAATTTCCGACAGAGCTTTGCCGTTGTACACCCCGAAGGGTTTTCATGCAGCCATTCACTATTAACATCTCTGCTGCTATCCCATGGGCATGACCAGGAGGATAACTGGAGATGCTTCACGAAACTTATGCGTAGATGCTTCGAAACTGTTGGCAATGCTCCACACAAGTTCCTGTAAATACATTGTGCTTGTTTCTCTCCTGAACCAGCAGGGTCGCGAAGACGTTGAATCAAGAGTCAACAGATCCTAAATACTAGTATACGGTGGGACTGCGAGTTTGGTGCCCCCCCCCCCCCAGACGACTACAAAACTAAGCATGCAGCCTACGTAGTGCAAGAAATACACACTTGCATTTTTTTCAACAGTTGGACGAGTTTGATAAGATGACAAAGAGCATCTCGAACGGGGGCAGGGGGACACACACACATGAAGATAAAGAAAAAATAAACTGCACAACTGACATGGTGCGACTTCAACAATCAGTTCGTGTGTTGTAACAGAATCGAGGAAAGGAGATAAGAGCAGTAGCCTCCAATTAGATTTGTGTCAGTCCTGTTCCTCAGTTCGTTTTCGTATGTTTCGGAGGACGAAGAGGTAGCGAACACGAGGTAGCGAACGCCCAACTGCGTTGGGTATCATCACTGTCACTCGTCGTCCACAAGTGTACGCACCATAACACTCTAATCCGGAACCCATCGTAAACGCAAATAATGAAGTCCTCGTCAAGTAGCTTGGTGCTTCGGGTGAACGTGAAGCCTGCAAAAGAGTACGGAGCCTCACTGTCACGCTCCCCGACACCGACAACGCTACCTCGTCAACCTTCAGCAACATTTGCGACGAAACAGATCAAGCTAAAGCAGAGGTTGTCCAAGCGGCACGCACTGGGCCTGGTAGACCGTATCGTAGTGATTGCGTCTGCATTCATGTACATTTCCGTATCCATGGCAGCGACGTGGCGGACCGTTCAAGTCCTTTTCTCCATGCAGAATCCCACGGAGGCGTACGAAGCCTACACGGCATCACTCATTACAAGTTACATGGGTCAGGGACTTATCTACGACAGCCCGTTGGTTCAAGATGTTCTGGGCGGGGACACCTCTCCGCGAGACTTTGCCGTCTTTCTCGAGTCCGAAACACGTACCTCCACTGAAGGTTGTTCTGAAGTGCCGCTATTCAACTCTGACATCTACAACTATGTCTTCCTCAGCCAAGGATTTGAGAAAATGGTAAACGATACAGCCTACAGCATCAGCACATTGGCTGAGTTAGAGCTGGTGACCGTTGTGGTTGATTGCAGTTTTACTCGGCTGAAGCTTGGTGATACTTCAGCTGTGCGCGTCTTCGACTTGCTTCGCTCCAAAATGGATGACAAAGTATTGTACGTAGCCACCGTATCACTATCTGTTCAAAACTACGAAGTCCCTATTCACAGCAAGGCTGGCCCTGCCTTATTAGGCATGGTAACTATCGTGGGTAATATGCAGGAAGAGACGATAGAGCGGTTCTACGCCGTGGCGCTTACGTACCCGTTTCAACGATCTCTGGAGTTTCAAATGTATGAATTTGTGGGAATAACAAATGCAAGCTACCTCGAGCTCCGCAGTGTTCCACGAGACCGATTGACCGAATCTGCACATTATTTGCTTACGGCGAAGGAGCACGGTTTCTATGACGGCAATGACCAGTCCAACATTCGCTACACATATACCTTGCTGGAATCCGATGCATTGAAGTCGTTGACTCGCTGGAAATGGCTGGGTGAGTCGTCGATTGCTGATTCGTGGGCCTGGGTACACGGAATTCACTGCATTTATGGCTTACAGACGGTTTTCTCGCTGGGAGTGCTCCTCCTTGTGGTGTATCAAAACTTCATTACGGGTAGGATTTGGATCGGAGACCCTTTCGCATCTACTTCCACCGCAATTTTCATTTTACGTGGCATTCTCGTTATGGTAACATGGTATGTAAACTCGTTCTGGAACCTGTACGAGTTCGCACTGTGCAACGCCGCACTCCTGTCGGGGTCGGAAATTGTTCGTGTCCACGAAGAAATGGTGCATGCCGACGTTCTTGTGGTTTATCTCAGTATCGTCGCAATAATCAGTTCCGTGATTCGCGAGCGAATCTCCCCCTCCATTGCCATTTTCCTGTTTGAAATTATTCACAAGCATCGGTTGGTCTTCATTCGCATGTCTCCCGCGGTGCTGCGTGTCATCGTCGATTACTCCGACAAGGTCTTTAGTATGCAGGATGTCACCGTGGACCCTGTCGTTGCCACCATGTCTCCTCTAGGCCTCAGTACCGCGTTCCAGATCCCTAGAAAGGATGGTGTATTCCTGGCCGCGTCGTTCTTTCCCAAAATCTCGATGCTATGCTTCATCGCCTGGTACGCTTTGATGCGTAAGGTGTACAGGCGCTTCCGCCCCGATAGCGCGCGCCCAATTTCAATCGTCAGCACGGAGCAATCTGGAACCGAAAAGGCCACGCTCGCACTGAAAGGCAACCTCACGAACTTCGAGATCTCGACGGGGGCCGAGCTGCAGACGCGCTTCGGTATCATCTCAGATTACAGAAACTACGTTTACTTCAAGGGTATGAAGTTCGCATCCGCCGACGGAGTGTACTGCTCCGGCTACGTGATCGTGAACGGCAAATACTTGATGCGAGCGAAGGACTTGACAGCCGTGGTGGTGATCAAGCTACTCAACGCTAACGTCACCAACGTGCATGTGTACGAGGTGGAGGGCAACACGGTGAAGGACACCGCACGACTGGTGCTTGCCGAGACGATTGCCTGGAAAGACCTCTGGTGGCTAAATGTGACTGTACTGCTCTGACGAAATCTGCCGGGAACGATTATTGCACTGGCGATAATAAATCTATATTAATGAATTCGGAGTCCGAATTCACGTAACAGCACGTGGCCAACGACTGCACCAGTGTCTTGTGCATTGCGCTGCTCGTTTTGGTTGAGAACTTTTGGAATGAGCTTTTGATCATCACGACGATTAGCTCTCCAGACGAAATGGGTTCAAAAAGGTGCATACTGAAACCAAGACACAACCCCACCCATAGTCAGCTCAAGATTCCTTTTCTCTCATTCTCAGATCGATCATGATGGCGTTCGGGGACGACCCGGACGACGGCATGTCGGAGCGACTGCTGGGGGAGACCGAGGCGTCCTCCGGCTCTGCGTCCACCGCGCCCTTCACGGACGACTTCGAGCTCATCTCGGAGCGGGAGACGCTCGTGTTCGAGGACGACTTCTTCCGCCAGCAGCAGCGGCTCGGCAAGCGCGGCGGCTTCTTCCAGACGTACCTGATGGAGAAGATCCAGCCAGGATCAGGTAGCCATAGCCAGCCACCCGCACGCCCTCGTACTGCAATGCACCCCGCCAATTGCCCACTAATTGCTCCGTTGCCGTTGATGCAGTGAAAGGCTCCATGTTCACCATGACCGTCGCCATCGTGGGCGCCGGCGTCTTGGCTCTGCCCTACGCCGTGCAGCAGGCGGGGCTCGTGCTGGGCATCTCGCTCATTGCGCTGGGGGCAATCGCCACCAACTTCACGCTGCGGCTGCTGCTGGAGTGCTCGGACCTGGGGCAGGCGCGGTCCTACATGGACTTGGCTGCGGCCACTGGGGGGCGCAAGCTCGCGGGCTTCACGCAGCTGGTGGTGTGCATGAACCTGTTCGGGACCAGCATCGGCTACCTCGTGGGCAGCGCGGAGCTCATCCAGCTGGCGTTGAGGACGTTCCTGGGGAGCTCGAGTCAGAGCATCTTTCTGGATCGGCAGGCGCTGATCTTGATGCTCACTGGGCTCTTGGTGCTGCCGCTGTCGCTGCTGAGGAGTCTCGAGTCGCTGCGGTTCTCGTCGCTGTTTTCCATAGTGTGCATCGTGTTCATGGCCTTGGTGATCGTGATCAAGTACTTCCAGTTCGTGCACGAAGGGCTGGCCCCGACAATAGCCTACCAGTTCAAGCACTTGCCGCTGTTCGACCTGCGCCTCAGCCACTTGCTACGAGCGGTGCCGCTAGTGGTGTTCTCGTACACGTGCCACCCGAACGTGCTGCCCATCTACCTGGTGCTCAAGCGCCGATCCAGCAGAAGGATGTACAAGGTCATGAACCGCAGCATCGGCATCGCGACGACCGTGTACGCGTTCTGCGGCTTTTTCGTCGTGGTCACGTTCGGTGAAGCCACCAGGTCCAACTTCCTCAAGAATGACTACCACGGCGACGGCGCGGTGATCGCCGGCTGTCTGGGCTTCAGCATCGCTCTCATCCTCACCGTTCCGCTGTTCGTGCACACGCTGCGAGACAACATCCGCGAGGCGCTGCTGGCGAACCGGCGGCTGGACTTAATGCGCCACGCAGGGCTGTCGCTATCGCTGGTCCTCGCGGCGCTCATAGTCGCGCTGGGTTCCGGCGACATCGCCTCCGTCTTGGGCGTGCTCGGAGCCACGACGAACCCGACGATCTGCTTCATGCTGCCAGCGTTTTTCATCCTGCGTCTGGGCGGCAAGGGCCACCGCGTGAGCCAAAGCATCGCGCTGTTCATGGCAGTCGTCATGACAGTCGTGAGCGCGCTCAGTTTGCTGCAGCAGATGCACCTCATCGCCTACTAAAGTTACCAGGCATACTAGATCGTCTGCGACTTAACTGGGAACACCTGTGCTACGAAGTGTTGTATCTGGCATAGGTATAATGATTGCCGGAAGTCGTGAGCTTTACATATTGCTGCGTTGTTTCGTGAAACTCATGCAAGCAAAAAGTGAATCGTGGCATCTGCAATCGAGTAGGAAACATCCTCATTTGTTCGCCTTCATACGTTCGTCAGCCAGTTGTTGAAGTTCGCTTGCTCGCCGTATCCGCTTGTTCATTGGCAGATACCGAATCTCGTTGCGCCTGCCCATTCGCTAAAAAGAGACCCATACAAAAGGCCAGTTGAACATTCACTCCGACAATTCCGCGATGGACGCCGAGGCGCTCGTGCGCGCGCTCGGGGAGCTGGCGGTCTCGCTGCGCAGGCGGCGCGGCGGCAAAGGCAATAGCGACAGCAATGCGGAGAAGCAGAAGCGCGCGGTGCTCAGGTGGCTGCGCGGCCTGCGCGGCGAGGAGCTGGCGTCGCTGTGCTGCGTGGAGGACGTGGGCTTCGTCAAGACGCTGCTGCACATGGCGGCGCGCTGCAAAGGCGCCAGCAGCGGCGTCCACGAGTTCCAGCTGCTGCCACAGGCGGTCGGTGGCGCGCAGAGCAAGCGCGCAGCGAAGATGCCGCCCCGCTCGGCGCCAAGGTGAGCAATAAGGGCGTTTTAAGGGGTTTGCGGGCGATTTAGTGACGTTTTAAGCGGTGTTTTGTGTCTACTAGGGAGTTTGTGAAGCGGCCGGTGGCGAGGACTGTGGACGGAGATGTGGTGGGCTGTTTCTGGTCGAGGGAGTACGAACAGAGCAGTCGGGACGTGCTGAGGGCCATGAGGGTGCTCAACACGCTGCAGTCGTGCGACACGGTGGCGCTGTCGATGGAGTTCTTCCAGCCGGAGGGGAGCAGGAAGGGGGCGAAGTTTGCAGAGGTTTTTAGGGTGATGGAGGTGATTTCACGGGGTGGTTTTCTGCTCGAGTGTCCGTCGGATTCGACGTTGAAGCATCGCGTGTGGGGAGAGACGAAGGTGATGGATGCGGATAAGTTTTCTTGTGGGCAGCAGCTACGTTTTTAACGCTGTGTGGGGTGATGTTGTGTGTGAGAATTAGTGGCTCAAGGAGCAAGGATTTTATTCTCTGCAAGCGCTGTTCGTCAACCAAATTGTGCGTGTGACTTGCGAGGATACATTCAGGTGTAGGATACGCTGCGTGTGCTGCTGCGAAGCCGAAACTGACTTTGTTCCGATGGTTAATGCGTTAGGAACTCAATATTTGGTCAGCTTGGAAGCAACACAAGAAAGACGATAGCACGAAAATTCATTTGCGAGGTCTTGCGTCTAAGCTTCATTTAGTTCGAGAGTGGGAAGCTGCAAGTGACAGTCAAAGGACGGCTGCATTGGAAGTTCTGGGTAACAAGACCATTTCGCACCTCCGAGATCTCAACCAGTCGGCGCTGACTAAAGGAATTGCACCGGCAAATTTCTTAGCTGCACGGTCGTCTTTGGAAGCTCTCATGGACGTATTGGCAGTGTTTCAGCGAAGTGTACGCCAAGGTATATCTGTGGATATTTGTTTCACGAGCTCTTTTGAAGACGCAATCTCCTCCCCGCAAGCAGCAGTGATTAAACTCTTGCTTGCAGAACACCTTCAAGAACAATGTTCATTACTGCTTTGTGAAAGACTGTCGAAGGAAGAAGAGGTATCAGCTGCTTCAACAAGTGTTGCTCTTGCCGATGATGATAAACTCATGAACTGTGAGAACAAGGCAAACACCAATCACTCCCAACGGCGACGTGCAAGTCGCAAAAAGATGATCAAACAAAGGAAGCGCGAAAGCGAATTTCGCGCAACTCAGCAGACACGATTCAGCAGCGTACTGCACGAACTTTGTGAACACTTTCGCAGGAAACAAGAAGAAGCACTCGCATGTGTCGATATTGTTCTACGTGATGTAATTGATACGGCTGTTGGTTGCAGCCAGCCCACTCCAGGTGGATGGAGCATTTCCTCGTTACCCACCTCTAAGGATAATATTCATCCCAAACAAAAGAAGAAAAAGAGAAAAGCAAAAAAGAAGAAGCATGACCAAGCCGATACTGAAGCTGGCGTTAGAAACAATCGACTGCATGCAATATTACCGCAATCTCCTGCAAGACTGAACTCTTCGTCGGCTAAAGCGCATTCGCATCAACTAAGCGATGAAAGGGATTCCGGTGAACATAGTGGTGCTACTACCGGTTCGGACTCCTCGCCGTCTCAGCATGATCGACCGCGTCTCCTTGATTGCGACAGTGACACTGGAAGTACTCGTGATGACGATGGTCCACGCCTGAGTTTTTTCTCTAATGTTGGTTCGACTGGAACGGCGACATCATCGATTGCGTCAGCTCCTGCGTTGCCACTATCGACGTTTGGGGCGCAACCGCTTTACTCCTCGACAACTACACCATTTTACCTCTCATTGGCACCGCGGGATCATCATCCACAGTCACGTGTTTCTCGTCGAGCTGTCGACGAATTCGATGACGAGAATCAATCTTTGCCGGACGCACAAATAAGCGCTGTTCACGAGGCATCATCGACTTCAGAGTCGTCGAACTTCGAATGGTACCTACCATCCGTCTTCTCGCTGCAGACTTCGGCGCATCGAACCATTTCGCCGACTCCCGCTTTGGATTGGCATTTCAATCACTGGCAGTTTAAGACTCCAGAAAACAGTAGTATTTCCGACAAGGGTCCGTCATCTAGTATTCCTACGACACCAGGCCTGGACCCCCCACCGCCGCCTTCATCGTCCTCGTCGACTTCTTCAGCTTCATCACGCTTTACAAACACGAGGATATCCGGGTCTACGAGAAAATATTCGTTGGCGTCATTCTCGAAGATTGCGGGGATGGATTCGAGCAGGCGTGGATCAGCTCAAGTATCTGATCACGACAGGCAAGGTTTGACGGTCGCTTCGATTCGCGAGCATGGCGATGGTACGTCGAGTATCGCGGACAGTGACAACGAGTCTGACTTTTTGTATCGGGAAGGAGGGTTCTTTGATCGCCAACGCGCTATCAAACGTCGGCGGCGGCCGTGGCCATTTAATTATGCCCACGAGGATGACGAAGAGGAGATTACCGAGGAGCATGATGTTCGAAGAGAGGGGCGTTCAAGTATTTATGAGAGTCCAAAGCGGTGTTTTAACTCGTCAGCTGGGAAGGGTGACACGTGGACAGAATGTGCTCATTGCTGCAAGTGTGCGTGTCATCGTGCTGCTAACCCCCGCAAAAAATGTGAAGATTCAGTCGAAGAGGGCGAAGAGACAGATAACAACCACCATGGCGCTAGTTACTGTGACCATCACGGTGGTCATACTACGGCGGGCTCATCGGTTAAGATTGAAAAGCCTACTGATAGTGAGACCCTGGCCAAAATCACTTCTGTAATGGAGCGGATGACTCAGCTGGAGGAAAAATTGGCCGAGAAAACCAAGGTGAGTGTTTGCTGAGAAAGGTTTCAACTGATATCCTGTGCCACTTCTAACGTGTTACCGATCTATCTGATGGCGTAGGCCATGGATGAACAAGCGGCTAATGCGTCCTCCGAAATTGCAACGCTAAAACAAACCGTGTCAACCTTGACAGTCCAGCTACACAACGTCGAAAATGATCTGCAGGAGTTGCAACTCCAGCAAACCTCCGGTTCAGCCAATACAGGCGGATTGGATGATTCGTCGCTGGGTAATGCAAGCTCCTGTGCATCTTCCCCGGCTCCGTTTTCACCAGTTCCGTCGTCTTTGGATCAGCAAGTTGATAGCCCGCCTACCGCTGCGCCTCCTCTTCCAGAAACGTACGCTACTACGAACTCCGTAATGGGCCCATTCGTGTCAGTTCCGCTGTCGGTTCTTCCTCCAAGGAGTAAACTGCACTGGGATCTGTGTGAGTTCGCCGCGCAGCTACAGGCAGACAGTGACGCTCGCCTTCCTGCTCAGCTTGCTGCACAACGGTTGTGCACTGCAACAGTACAATCCCTGTGGCCGCGTGCGCAGGTGCGGCCTTACGGGTCACATGTATCACGGCTGGTGCTCCCATCAAGCGATGTCGACCTCGTTATCTGCCTGCCAAAGGTTCGTCGTGATGCACCAGCTGATGCTGCTGGAGTGTTGGAAGGGCGAAATGCCATCAAGGAGACATGGCAGCAGAATCTTGCGCGCAAGTTAAAACAAGAGCCCTGGGTAGTGCGTGATTCCGTCAAAACACTACCGCATGCTGCTGTCCCGATCATCACTCTGCTCACAGCTCCACCATACAACGTGAGGCTCGATATATCGTTTGAAGGTCCGGGCCACAATGGTTTGGCTACCAACGACGTTGTGCTCTCACTACTTCACGAGTTCCCGCCCCTAGCACCGATGATGCTCGTTTTGAAAAGCTTCGCTATTGAGCGCGGTTTAGCTGTTGCTTACTCTGGCGGGCTCTCATCCTATGCATTGCTACTACTGGTGGCTCGTTATCTCCAGGAGCATAGCGACACGATGCCTAATGGCTTTGCGAATGCTTCTCGTGCGGTTCAGCACAGTTTGTCAACGGTGCAAGCAGGTGTGGCTGATTTCGGTCTGATGCTTATGGGATTTTTGGATTTCTATGGTAATCGGTTCGATCCTCGCACCACTGGCATCAGCGTGGCTTCGCGCTGCTTTCTTAATCGTGAAAGCACCTTCATGGCCGGTATGGGTGACCCGCATCAAGTACCGCATCAGTATCAACAGCAGTACGCAGCGGATGACGCTGCAGTGGACGACCGCACAAGCCAGTATGGGTACGCTCAACATTGGCAAGTACCTATACAACCACACGGGCAGTTATCACCGAATGCTGAGGCTGCTTCTGCTCAAGGTTTACGGCGGTACGGTTACCGCTCGTCATTAGACTTGCCGGCATCTCGAGCATTGGACGGAATGGGCGCTGCGACGGGTTTGCTGGACTATCAGCAGCTACAGCAGCAAACGTACGATCCGCACAAGTTTGACCCGGTGTTTATCGAAGACCCATTATGCCCAAGCAACAACGTGGGGAGAAATTGTTTCCGCATCATGCAGATTCGACGTGCGTTTTCAGCGGCACATATTGCTTTGCTTGCTGCATCACGGGATCCGGCGGTGTTTGCAGAGAATCGAATGGGACTAGTGGCTGGTGTAGGACTCCACCCGGACAATACTCTGCGCTCCATCTTAGGGTCTGGTGCTCCAGCTAACGGGAAGTCTGACGCTGCCACTTCTGCAGCGGCCGGGGCGTATGTTGGCGTTATCGAACACCCGTACGCATTCCACCCTTATAACCAGCAGCAGCAGCAACAGTATGCGTATCATCACCATCACCACCACCAGCCACCGCGACAGCCTTACCATCATGTTGGAATCCCGCAGTCACATGCTGTGAGCGCGTACCGCAATGACCCAGGCTCACGGCGTCATAGTGAAAGCGAGAGTGAAAAGCTGACAACACGCTCAGCAACTTCAACAGCTAGCCACCACGATCGCACACGAAAAAGGCATCTAGGCAGTCCACAGCTTGCTCCACAGCCCCACGATGGTGGCAACCATGTCGACGTGCAAGCGCGTCTGCTACGTCAGAGCTCCATGGAACGCGGTAACCAGCCGCAGCGTCAATCGTCTCTCAAGCAGATTCACGGCCACAGAACGGCTAAGGTGCTGAGCCGAAAGAACAGTGAACGGTCGATGAGCTTGTCACTGAGCTTCGCAGACGTTGTGCGAGACGGTGGGAGCGCTGGAGTAGGGATTCCAAAGAAATCACCTCTCGCGCTGGCTCGACCGCCACGATTTTCGCGCGATGATATGGCGCTGGAGGAGAGCATTAACGAGCGGTGGGAGACGAAAGACGACTCGGAATTGAAGTGAGGCGATGGACGTGATCGACTGAAGGTAACGCATCAATTGGATAAATACGGCATGGGAAAATGTTGGGCGAAGAAGACCCCACCAGCCAGCAGCAGCTCACCAAAGGTTGTGCTGCTCGCCTTAGTTCGAACTGCCGAAACTATAGACGAAACCCTGGATGTACAAGACGAAAAGAAAGCAAGGGGTGAGTCATGATGTAATTTGCAGATCGGCAAAGCATTCCAGCACTCCAGCCGCAGGAAGGTTACCGATTTTTCGCGCTTGCGTTCGATGATGTCGAGCTTCATGAGCGTCTGCAGAATCTCCTTGCAGCGTATCACGGGCAACCCACTGTGCTGGACCAGATCCGTGATAGAACTGCACAGAGCAACAACACGTTAGCACCGAGAACACCACCAACTACCGTAGTAGGCACATACATCGCGCAGTGGCGGTTCTTGAGGTACAGCACGATGTTCTCGAGCTTCTTGAGCTCCGCCGGGCTCTGGTACTTGCGCGGGATCTTCTCCCGAACATCTACAGCAACAAAACCACGATTAACCCTCCACACCCACCTAAAAGACTTCTTTACTCAACGTACGGCGTTCCCACGTCCACGCCGGCTGCGCCTTGGCCTTGGGCGGCTGCGTCTTCCGTCTCTTGATCCTGTGGTTGCCCCCGTGCGGCGGCTCCACCTTCCCGTGCCTCTTCATGCCGCCCACAGGAGGCGCGCGTTTCTTCGGCTGCTGGCTGTCCCCGTTCGCCGCCTCCGCTCCCTTGGGGTTCCTGGGCCCCGTCGTCTGCACGCCGTTGCCGCTGGGCGACACGTGCGCGCTGCTGGGCCGTGGGATGCCCGAGCCTGGGGACACCTGCTTGTCTTTCTTGGGCAGCGACTTGCGCGCCGGCGGCCTGGGCGTCTTAGGGTACGTGAGGCACGACGCGTGCAGCGCCATGGCGCCCTGGAAGGCGCCGAACGCCGAGTTGAAGTCGTCCACGGCCTCGTGCACGCGCGCCAGCTGCTCCACCTGCTCCTGCAGCCCTCGCAGCGCGCCGCACAGCTCGGCGAAGGGCACGATCAGAGGGTCCTCCGCCATATTGCTCGCAATTCGAAAAATGCGGGTTCAAATTGGCGGGAAAAGTGGTCCACATCAATACGTACTTAACTTAGAAACATCGTTAAGTTCGCACGGCTATCTTGAAGGGACGCGTCGCTTCAACTTGCATGTAGCCATGTCGGTGTCATTCCCCGATCTTCCAGCACCAAGTGAGTGAAATGGCGAACAACTTCGAGCTGGACCACGAGTACTTGCGGCAGACGGTGGGCGCGCCGCTCACGGAGGCGATGGCGCAGCTGGCGATTCTGCAGCCGGAAGACCCCGTGGACTTCCTGGGCAACTACCTGCTCAAACACGTCGCCAACGTCGAGGCGGAGCAGCAGCTCCAGAAGCGGAAGGAGCAACAGCAGCGGTCTGGACTCTCCACTCCTCTATCAATCGCTCGACAGCACTTGGTCGGAGCGGTGGACGGGACCAACGACCAGCAAATGCAAGAAACTGCCTGGGAAGCGCTGCTGGAGGAGGAAAGGCAAGTGCACGACCAGCTGCACAGCCTGCCCAGCGTGGCGCTCGTCTTGCAGCGGTTCCTTGAGTGGGTGTGCTCGACGCTCAACGCCGAAGAAGCGTACATTGGGCGCAAATGTGTCGACCCGCACGGCAACAACGTCGTCCACTTTATTGCGAGCTCCAAGCACCCGGACTCGGCGGTAGTTGACAAGTTCGTGGCTCAGCCAGTAGATGATGGAGATGAAGAGGGCGTACGACGTGGAATTGGAATTACATTCGACGTGTTTAAGGAGATTGCACCTGTCGGTGACGATGGCGGCCCTGCTCTCGATGCAGAGGGCAATCCACTCCCAGCTGCCCCGCTCAAGTTCGTGCACGTGGAGAATGTGCTTCGAGAACCGCGGGTCAAGTTCTTCGGTGTGCCCAAGCTAGGAGCTCTTCTGACGCGAGCAGGACAGTACAAGAGCTATCTGCACGCCGACGTGCTTAATGAGAGCAACCCCGAGGAGCCGAATGTCCTGGAACAGTGGCTTGTTTTCTCGGTTGATACCATGGGCCAGGCGCGAGCGTTCACCAGGAAGGAGGTCGACCGCTTCCGCCACGCCACTGAGATTTTCCTCACCACGCTTGAAGAGAAAGAACGCGCGCTGTACATGAAGGATCACGAGCAACAAGTCTCCAATGACGAACCTCTGTTGCGCGAATTTCTTGTGGCATTTGCTGCACAAGTGGCTGTCCAGGAGGAGAATTTAGCTGCTCAGTTTCCAGCGCCAGCAGAAGGCGAAGAGCTCAGCGAAGCTGCCCTACAGCAACGAGCTACAAAAGAGGCCGAGCTTCGTCTATCCTTCCTCACGACACTTCTGGTGTCGCACATCCCAACCCTGTCGATCGCATCCACCCGTGTGGTTCCATTCAAACCGGTGGTCCTGTCCACCTTTGCGGCGGCGTTAGAACTTCTCGGATACGCTCGACGCGAACTCTACAATCCTGCTACGGGTCAGCCCAGTTGGGACAAGATCTCGTCTCTTCTGGGAGAAGCGATGTTAACAGCATGCTTGAACGCGTTTGAGTCCTCACTGACAACGATGTCATCTTTGGCGGAAGCCGATAGTACTAGCGCCAAAGGACTTCGCTCGATTCGGAATGCTCTGCCAGCGACCCTAGCAGCAATTTCCAAGGCCAAGTTAACGCTAGGTGACATCGCCAAAGCTGATGTCGATTCGGCAAGCCCAGTCGCATCGTGCTTTTACGTCTGGGCACTCGCCGTAATTGCCCGTTCTGAAAATCTCACTGCTATGGCGGAGCAAGCCCAACAGCTCGAGGATGAAGCTGCGGCGGCCGCAGCAGAGGCAGCAGCGGCAGCAGAGGATGTGTAAGAGTAGGTGTGTCTACTCCTGGCTTTCATCTATCTCCATTTTTCCATGCAAGTGTGCACAGCCTCACTGTTCACGTTCGGGGGTATCACCTTCCCTGCCTTCCTCGTCTAAAGCCACTGCGATCTTCCTACCATTCTTGGCTAGCGACCTCCGTTCCTGTTTTATTTGTAAACGTTCGCGAGCTAGGCGCTTCATTTCATCGGCAAACCTGGTGCGTTGAAGCCGTTTAACTTCCTCGTGTCTCCGTTGAGCGGCTTCAACTTGGTCCTTGACACCCGCGTTTATTGCCTGCGCGTCACGTCGAGCACGTGCAAGTAGCTGCTTTTCGTGTTGATCCCGCCGTTCATGAGCTTGATCGGAAGCTGGTACCAACACATCACCATCTGCACGGTAGACAGCTGCTAACTGCGCTCTGAAATCATTGCACTTCTGGATAGCAGACTCAGCGCGCTCCAAACGTTGCCGCTGCAAACGCGTCTCAACATCATAATTCATTTTTCCAACTTGACGTTGAGTCGATGCATTAAACACAATTGAATGGCCGACGTGCTTGAACTCGTAGAAGTAATGGCGAGCAAGTCGCTGGTATCGTTGCTGCCACACTCCTTTTTCCCCGTTGTCACCACCGGTGGTGCTCCTCATCGCAGCCTCTACGCGTCTACAAAATTCATCACTTGTTATTTGTACATTGGCAACTTCTCTGGTAACCTCAGGATATTCATTGATCAGCGGCAATGTATGAGATGCTAGCCGATTGCTCGTAAGTTCATCCCATACTCGTACAAATACTGGATAGCAGGCCTTCCGATCAACGATCCACGCCTTAGTCTCAGCCGGTGTGTATCCGTTGGTAAAGCTCGTTTCGTACTGATCTTTCAATTTCCACGTACTGCTCATCTTTTCAGGGAGAAGAGTCAGAGGATTGCGACCAATAACCAGCACATCAAGCTGTGAAAGGAGTCCGTCAGCCAGCTCCAAGGGAAGTGCACGTAGTCGGTTGTTGTACAAATCCAGCTTTCGAAGAGCGGTACAATACTGCGCCATTTCACCTGGCAGCATGGTTATCTTGTTACCATACAGATTCAGTACCTCGAGTTCTGGTAGCTCGTAGAGACACGGCTCAAGCTCTGTGAGTTGATTCTCAGCCAAATCAACGTAGCGGAGAGACTTCAGCGTACCAAGCCCCGTGTCTAATGGGGTTACTAAAGCGTTATGAGAGCAACGCAGGTGACTTAAACGTGTTAGCATTGCGATTGTTTTAGGGAATTGCGCGAGTTTGTTGTGCGATACATCAATCTTCGTTAGGGACTCCAGACATCCGAGTTCATCGGGAATGCTCGTAAACTGATTCCATGACACATCCAGCTCGCGAAGATTAATCAAAGCACCAAGCTCCAGAGGTAGAGCGGTGATGCGGTTGTTCGAGAGATGTAGCGTACGCAAAGAACGCAATAGCCCAAGTGTAACAGGTAAGGTAGTAAGTCGATTGTGTGACAACCGCAGCGCCTCCAGCGATCCCCAATTTTCTCCGCACCCTGACGGAAGCCATTGGAGCACGTTATTTTCACCGTTCAACTCCACAAGCTCGGAGAGATTCCCTACCGCGGCGGGAAGCGACCCAAGTGCATTGGACTTGAAATTTAACTCTTGAAGATTGGCAATCGCTCCAACACCGTCAGGTAAAGTAGAGAGAGCATTGAACGACAAGTTGAGGCTGCGTAGATTCTGAAGTTGCACACCGAAAACATCCTTGCCCAACCGCTTTTGGTCACAAGCACTGAGGTCCCATATGCTCAGGTTGTGTAGCTGCTGTAAGCTGTTTGGTAGACGCTTGAGGGATGGATTTCCACGGAGATTCAGCCGCGCAAGTTTCTCTAACGACTCTCCAATTCCATCAGCTAGAACTTCTAGCGCGTTGTTAGCTAGATTCAGCTCTTCAAGCGAGCGGAGACCATCGCAATTGTCGCCAAATCTCATCAAGCAATTGTAAGCTAGGTGAAGAACGCGTAACTGGTGAAGATTTGTTAGACCTGTTGGTGTGGCAGTCAATCTGTTACTGCGAGCATCGAGCAGCTGTAGATCGCGAGCTTCACCAATTTCTTCCGGGATTAGTTCCAATTTGTTTTCGCTGATATTCAGAGATTGCAGCGAGAATAAATGCATGAAGATGCCACCTGGAAGAGCCTCAAGTTGGTTGCAAGATATATCTAAGATCAGCAAACTTGACAGGGAGGCAAGAGCATCTCGGCCGTGATACAAGTCATAAGGAAATTCTTTTAGCCCTCGATCATGTAAGTCCACAACGTCGTCACCACAACGCGCTTTACGACGAATGATGCGCTCCATTTTCGACATCATCAACTCTTGAACGACCTCACGTTCATGAATTACGCGTTTTTCAGCCTCACTTTCAGCACGGTCCAGTAATCGACGCTCTTCGCGAGCTTGGCGATCTTTGATCATGCGCTCTTTCTTTCGATTGATCTTGTCCTGTCGTTCACGGAGCGCCTCCTTCGTTCGCGTTGATGTGGCGGCGTGACGTTGTTGCTGAAACAATCGCCTTGACTCCTCCTGCTCAATAGCTCGACGCTCCTTCTCTAGGCAGACAACTTCCTCTTTTGCTTTCAGAGCAGCGTTCAGTTCCTCCTGTTCTTCTCGATGTATTTCAGCCAGCAGTGCAGATCGCATTTGTTCCACGAGCCTATTGCTTCTCCTTTGACCAACTATTCCATTAAAACCGTCAACGTTGCGCTTCTCCAACTCCAGCCGGACATCAACCAACTCCACCCATGCGCGTTTAAACTCCTCCAGCGAAATCACTGATGATTTTGGTAGTTTGCTGTGCGCTTTTTTTCGATCTCGTTTAGAAATGAGAGGTACACCAAGTAGCTCCAATGCTTTCTCGTACTCAAACGTGTTCAGGAGCTCGTCTCGGTCACCGTCCAATTGATGAAATACGTCGGTCGGTGATAAATTTTGCCCTGGATTAGTACCTCTCCCTTCCATTCGCTTCTGCTTGTTCTGATGAGCACGCAAGTAGTTGGTGACGTACATTGCAATGACAAACTCTCGCTCATCGATGTAGCCTCTGCGAAAGCACCCACAAAGAGGTTAGTTACTGCAAGCAAACACATTCTGCGTGACCACGCACTTGTTCTGATCGTCCACCAGCTGAAAGAAGCGTTTAGCTTTGGACTCCAACAGGTTGACCTTCATGTAAGCCAGCATTTGCTTGTACTCTATAGTTTGAACAGCGTTCAAGTAAGACGACTTTCGTGTGTGTCAACAATTTCGATAAATACCTTCAAAGTCGATTGAGTCAGACTTGTCTTGATCAAACATGCGGAAAAGTTGTCGTGCATTGCGCTGCAGAACGTCTAGCGATAAGTCGTTTTCCCCTTGCAGTTCGTCTTGTTCCACCTCCATAACAGTCTGCAGGAATCGATTGGAAAGTGCTTCCATCTCAAGTGCTATCTGCTCTGGAGATTTCGTCGGAGGAACATACGTCTCAAAGGCTCCGTACGCGAACACAAGCACCTGCGCCGTCGGAGGCTTTGCAGCCGCAGGCTTTCCAATAGCCACACTAGCGAATACCATCGGATCAAAGACAAGCAATTCTTGTTCGAAAACGCGGGGCATATGCGAACCTTTCCACTGACCTTCAGGACCACAATCGAGCAATACAGGTCGCGCGCTACTCTCCATCTTTTGTACGATGCGATCATCGTCTAGGATAGTATCATTCGCACGCGAAAGAAGCACGTAAAGCGGTAGATCGCGATCATTTCGGATACTTACGTCCTCAAAGTTCAGCCAATACGTCGAGTGCATCGATTTTGTTTCGCCTGTTGATGTGGGGCTCTTCCGTTGAATAAGCTAGAACACAAAGCACGGTGAAATTGTTAGCCAGCAATCTACGGACAGTTTACCACACTGCAATGCACTTGGTCTCACTTGAACTTTGCCGACGACTTCGCGTGGTGGAGCAGCTTTCACGGGGCGAAGAGCAGACAACCATCGTTTTTCCTTGGGCTTGAACGGATTCATCACTGCTGGACTGGGACAGTAGTCGCGGAGTACCGCCTCCAGCAGCACGATTGTCTCCATTGTCCCTCACTACGCCATTAGATTGGGCTTGTCGTTTCCTATGAAGAGACACAACACACGAATGCTAGAGGTGCGAAACTGCATTTCATTTTTACCTGGGGGTGAAATTCTACTCCGTCGGCGGCGTTCTATTCGTATGGTGCGTTCCCAGTTGGTCACCTCTCTCGATTGGGTTTCGTATTGTACAGTAAATTACTACTTCGAAGTATCATCCTTGTTGTCGTGGTGCCACCTTATGCCTGGCGACGATGCGTACCCACGAAAGAGCTTGCGATCGTGCTCACGCTGCTGGCAGTCGTGCTTGTGCTGTAGGGCGGCTGCGCATAGTCCCTGTCTTCTTCTTGGTTAATTGTAGTGGTGCTGCCGACTGTCGTGGTAGACGCCGTGTTCCGCACAAATGTGGTCACCTTGGTGTAGCGTGACGGGATTGTTACGAAGTACTTGTTCATGGCCAGGCAAAAGCGTTTGCGGTAGTGCTTCGGGTTGAGCACGGTGATCTCGCCTTCCTCCTGGATCAATCTCTTGCCAGCGTGCTCCATCATCTTCATGAAGTCGTATTTGTGGATGTAATCGATGATGCACGCCACGAGCTCCTGCTTGTTCACGTCGTAGCCCACCAACATCGAGTAGTCAGTTGCTTGGACAGACGCCAAGAAAGTTGTGTCGTTCATGATGGCCGATAATAGTAGAGACAACGCTGATTCCTGCAGAGGTAAAGGAATGCCGCCCGCTAGCTCCACGAAATTGCGATCCCACAAAACACTGCGGCTGTCTCCGTTGCGGTCTTCCTTGTAGCGTCCTTCCATTTTTCCTTTCAGATCGAAGGAAAAGTCTACTTCGCGCCCGTACATCAAATTCTCCATCACGATCACGCACATGCGTACGTTTTGGTCATTGTCGCCGCTCTGGGTTGAGTTCGAGATTGATACCTTGTAAATGCCGAGCACTTTCGACAGCATGGAAGACAAATCATTTTCGAAAGTCTTCGCCATGTAGCAGAAGTATTCGTTTGCCATACTCAGGAACATCTGCAGCTCAATCTCCGGAATGGCCTTGGCAATGAAGCGCTCGTCGCGCGTTTTTAGGAAGCCAGCACCAGACTTACCACCGGCTGCATTCCACTGCTGGCAGTTGCAAAGCGATTCCACGTAGTTTCGGTCACCGCCGTAGTATAGTTTCCGGAGCGCGTGGAACTGCATTGCGTAGTACGATTTGCAGCTGAAGCGCATGGCCGACTGGAATTGGTTCTCGTCGACGAAGCTGTGATCCACGTTGTTTCGCGTGGTGGAGCGCAAAATGCGTAGCATGCTGCCAGTTTCCTCGGACTGGCCGCAATCGGTCGGCTGAAAGCCGCTTTCAGTGGATTTTGCCTCGAGAGCGTATCGGGTGGCCTCCTTCCGCATATTTTCGTTGATGCACTGACTGTACTCCTTCGAGAACAGTGAGTATGCTACCACCGAAGTGGGCTGTTTCGCATTCACGAGGACAGCAGCCTTGTTTGCCCCCAACGGTAGACTAGGGTGCCACTCAAGAAGGCGTTTAGGGAGTGCTAGATATCCCAATCCGTCAGGCTTCTTCGCTTGCTGCGTCAACCGGAAGTTTTCGAGTGCGTTTTTGGACCCAAGCGCCCCCATTGTGGAGGAAACATGACCTGGAACTCCCATGGTAGACACTGCTTGACCAAACACTGGGGGCCCTAGCGGGAACGGCTCTGTTTCTGCCATGTAGTCGGCCGGGAATGAATGGCTAGATTCATCGTAACGATCGTAGCTTTCATCTGTATCCCATGGCTCCGATTGGCGAGAGCTCGTCGTTCCATTCTGTCGCAAAGTATTGGTGACTTCATTGACAACATTAGCCATTCCCCCTGCTGCCGGCGAGTCCTTGTTGGCAGCAGCCAAGCTACGCGCAAAACTCGCGAGGTGAGCCAAGTTCCCGGGCTCTTGAAAATTGATGCTTACTGGAGTAGTTCCAAGCACACTGGGGGTGGACGGCTCGCTGTAGCGGTCGCTGGACTCCGCTTGTTGTGCAAGTTGGTCAAACCAGGCCTTGGGTAGAGCACTCTTCGGACTGTTTACGAGGCTCGCCATAGTTGGTTTTACCGTAGCTTGCACAGCTCGTGTGATACGTAAACTCCAACCAACCGCATACTCGTAAATCTCACGAAAGTGCGCGTTGTACGCGAACACATCCTGCGGAGGGTTTGACTCAATTTTTGCGCCGAAGCAGGAATACCATTGCTGAACCTCATTCCTCAGGATTTTCAAGTTTTGTTTGGCGTGTAGCGGAGTGACTAGATCTGCCATCGACTCAGCAACTTTAGAGGTTGTCACTCCGTAAACTTCGCGAACAAGATCGCACAAATCATGGATGGCGTCGAGTTGAGCCTGGTGGTCAATATGATCCTGCCACAGTGCCGGCTGTAGTGCTACGTGAAGAACAGGTTCAAGGGGCTCGATGTGTACACTTACTACTCGTCCACGGCGAGAAAAGTAGTGCACCAACGAAGCATCTCGCGATCCGCTGACGCCAGCTAAGTGGGGGAAGCGCACACAGTCGATATCCATCGCCTTTCCGTAGAACATGTCCTCTAGGAATTTCCCAAATGAATAGTTCCACAAGTCGTTTGGAACCACCGAATACTCCGAGGACAAAAGTGCCGAGACGTTCCCACCACTCATGTTGCGTGACCACATTATCACTTCAT
Source organism: Phytophthora cinnamomi (assembly GCF_018691715.1). NCBI lineage: Eukaryota > Oomycota > Peronosporomycetes > Peronosporales > Peronosporaceae > Phytophthora > Phytophthora cinnamomi. Next base: position 584,102 of record NW_027151050.1, read on the forward strand.
CGGATCGAATCTGCTGCAAGACAGCACGATAGCTGAACTCCCGGAGAAACTCTGCCGGGGGAAGCTGATCACTCGTGTCCTTGAAGTCATTCAAATCCTTGACTCGCACAATGACGCGGCCAGTGTCATGGGAAAACGATAGCTTCGACATCGAGAATGCGCGCTTGAATTCGGCTTTACTACTCGCAAAGCAAAAGTTCTCCAGGAATTGGCCCACCGACATGTCATTCGAGCTGTAGAAGTCGATGCACATCATATCCGCTTTCGATGCTGTTTTCCCCTCTAATGTGCTCCAACAAGTAGAAAACAGGATTCGGTCTCTCAACGAGTTGGATGATTTCGCTCCACATGTACACCAATTCGGATGCCCCGACTCAATCATGGATGCGCTTGCGTATGAGGAGCTATCATCGTCATCAGCTCCACTAACCACCCGCAACGAACTAATGTTATTGAAGCGTGTGTGCGCCTTGCACCATTTGCACATCGCCTGAGTTTCTTTCAGAGCCGCGCGCATCGAAAGTGAATTTGACTTGAGCGAAATGTACAAGGAGGTCGACGATTTAGCAAACCACTCCTCTGCGACAGAACGTTCATGGTTTTGGCTTGGAGCTATGTATCCATAAGCTGCCAGCACAGACCGCTGGAGCCTCATATTGTACGCTGCACGAATAATTGTAGTGAGCACATTCGTGATCTCCGTAAAAACATCATGCGTTCCTCCGCGTAGGCACAAAGTGCACCCCTTTGACGTAATGCCTCCTTCGAACACGATATTCTGGCGCTGGGTGCGCTTTTTGCGGTGTCGAGGAATACCAGAGGCTTCTTCGGCTACGAATACCCCTTCGGCATTTGCTTTAAACGCAATTTTCTTCGCGCTCTTCGGTTCTTGGTCGCTCAGCAATACGTACAAGCGCTTGCACGTACCAATGACTCCAACATCCGACATTTTGTCAATGTGATCGTATGACGTCAGCACTGACGCCCCCGTACAGCGAGCAATCCGCTGCAAATCAATTAGTCGAACGTTTTTTACAACTGCAACGTTTCCTTTGAAGAGCAGTTCCTCAGCAACGCGGTGAACATGCCCCTCGAACAACACGATATCTGGATTCAGCGTCATGATCTTCTCCGTCACGATATGCATGTACTCCACTTCTTGGCCTGCTACGCTCTCCAACGACGAGATGGTTTCTTTCTTGCGTTGATAGTCTAAGGCTGAGGCAATCAGTAAAATGCGCGGATTTAAAATGTCGCTTCTCATACCCTTGCGAGCCAAACTTTTGTGGATAAGGACACCGTCGATGAAGAAACTGTCTTGCACACGACCACCATCCAAACACTGGATGCGGACATATTGCATAATATCCAGCAAGTCACCTTGGTCAGGTTCGCACGAGACGGTGAGTGCAGCTCGGTGAACAAACAGGTTGATAATCTGCATCCACCGATGTTGCTCAACCATAATGAGCTGCGATACTGCCGGGGAGCTGTCGAGCAAGTGAAAGATTCGCTCTTCAATACGATCACGAGCATCCTTCGACATTTGCTCCACGGCGGCATCCCTCCTAAGCGATCGTTCGGGGTCTTCCGATTCGTCGTGTGCATCCTTAGAGAGTCCGACCATCGCAAGAATACCGATATCTTTCGTTGATAGTTTGTCGGGGCCGAATGGTGTCCACTGAACAGCGTTTCCAAAGCGTGGGGTATCAAAAGACGCTGACAAAGCCTTGGGGCGGGCCGTCAAAGCATTAGACGTCGGAGGGAATGCGCCTGCAAGACGAGCTTGAGCATTCGACTCGGCGACAAGACGTTTAAACTCCGCCTCGCTCCAGCGATGATTGCTCGGGTTTCCGATATCTGCCTGGCTGTTCGAGCGCTTGAGTTTCCGTGACACATGCTGTGCATCTTTCCTCTCGAACAAGATCTGCGGCTCACTGAACGTCCTTAGCCTGCGCGCAGTTCCATGGCCACTTTGCTTCACCTCCTTGGTGAGTTCATGCAGATGGGGTTGGTGCGCTAAATGCTGCGCGCTCGCTACAATTTGCACCTTGGGGAACATGCTAAACAGCACGGGTGGGCGGGACTTCTCGGGCTGCTCGGTCACGCGCATGTCGTCAGTGATTTCGTCTTTGTCGAAGAGCTCCGACTTGTCCAGGTGCTTGTAATTGGGCGCGTCCGACGTCGAGCGCTGCATGGCTTCAGCAATATGCTGCGGCATGAGCAGCAGCGTCTGCGCGGGCGGCGAGCTGGCGGGTTTCTGCGGGTCGTCCTCGAACTTGGCGCCCGTGAGCTCCATCTGCAGGCCTTCGCGCAGCTGTCGGTGGCACGTGTGGCACACGAGCTGCTTGCGGAGGCGCGCGATGGACTCGTCCACCTTGCCGCCCCCGAAGGACTGCGGCAGCCGCGCGCAGCAGTTGGCGCAGAAGATCTGGCCGCACGAGCGGCAGTGGTGTCTGCGCCGGAAGAAGGTGAAGAGCTGCTCGCAGTCGTAGCAGGCCTTGCAGGACCTGTCCGACATCCAGAAGTGCTTGAAGGACCGCGAGCGCTCGCGCCCGAGCCGCGCGGGGGACGCCTGCTCCTGGACTTGCAGCTGCAGCGGCTGCTGCTCGTCCGCGGCGCGCGCGTCGCGGAACTGCGTCACGCCGGGCAGGTGCTGGCCCTGCGGCGACGGGAACTGCGTGAGCGCGAACGGGTTGCGGTCCACGTGCATCTCGTGCTCGCGCTGGGCCAGCGCGAGCTCCACGAAGGCGCCGCGCTCGGGCACGGCCAGCGCCAAGGCGTCGGCGGCGTCGGCGGCGTCGGCGGCGTTAGAGAGCAGCGCGCGGCGCAGCGTGGCCTGCACGCGCGGCAGGCTGGCGCCGCGCACGCACTGGCCGTTGATGGCCACCACGAGCGCCGCCGGGCGGACGCCCAGCGCCTCGGCGGCGCTGCCGGGCAGCACGAAGTTGACGCACACGCGGAAGTCGCGGCGCGCGGACGCCACGAGCTGCAGCCCCAGGCGCGCGTCCAGCGAGCTGAACATGCTGCCCAGACGCTCGCCCGCGTGCAGCCTGGGCACGCGCAGCGCCGTCACGCGCTCCACGGCGCGCGTGAAATGGTCCAGCGACGTGTAGCCGCTCAGGCTGTTGCGCGCCACGCGCGTGGCCAGCGTCAGCGGCGCGCTCGGGCCCGAGAACAGCGCCAGCTCCCGGGAGGAAGAGGACGCCTTGCGCGCCGGCGGGGAGTCCGCGGACGCCACGCACGCGCTCGTGAGCTGCCGGAACGCGCCGCAGATCGTCGACATGGCCCGCGGAGTGCGGAAGCGACTTGCCTTGCGATAATGGAGTTGCCCAGTTGCCGGAGTGAGAAAGGGCACGCGCTCTATTTCGCTTGGGACTGCGGGTTTGTATGGGCGGCAAAAATAGCGCCCTCTAAAAATTGAGCGTATCATCTGCAACATGCAGACGAACGCAGGCGCCAAGATTGACGAGACCCGCACCCGCAAGGCCAGCAATAGCGGTTGGGCACTCTACAACGGGTGTTCATCTTCCTGTATCAGCGCTGCTACCGCGCGCGCTAGTGGTGCTGGAGGTGGGAGCTGCTGGCATTTGTGGCCAAGTACCGCATCATGGACGAAGTGTCCGCAGGTGAACGACGACCTCGTCGCGCTGATCGTCGGCTCCGGCTGAAGAAAATCAGGTCCGCTGCGGCCTCCGGGGTCAGGCAAGCAGTTCATAGTTGGTGTCAGGGCAGCAGGCCACTTTTTTCGAGCCCCAAAGTATAAATTTACAGGGGCTGGGTCGGGTGGCACAACATAGGGGGTGGGGCAAGTTGGGGGGCAAAATTTATGGGGGCGCTGTTACCGAATGGGTGATCCAAGTTCAGGGAGAAAGAGTATTATCAGCAAGTCAAGAAGGGTGACATTTATATTTGCATATTTTAGCGATAAGAGGAGGGTGGGTGCACCTTCCGAGCGAGCACCAACTCGCTTGGAAGAATTTATTTTGGTTCGTATACGGACCTGATCTTGTTCACGATCAGGAATGCGGATCAGGCATGTGAACTGATCCATTTGAAGGTGAAGCGAGTGTGTATTAGAGAAGTTTCTGCATTATAGGAATGTGCTAGCAGCTACCTAACAATACCTATAGTGTGACACTGGCGCCTGAACCAGTGGCGGTGTCAGAGGGAGTCACCTCCTCAGCCATCTCCTCGTCGGTCCCAATGTCGGCAGGAATGTCGATGGCTTCGGGAAGCTGGATTACTTCGCGAGCAACTCGTCGGGTACGACCACGAGGAACGTTGGCAATACGACGCACATACTCGTGCGAGATCGTCTTAATCACCGTGACGAATGTCGCCATAGACGGATGCGGCGTTGGGAACCTACTGTTTAACTCGCGGTTAAACCACTCGAGAGGATTGTTAGTCCTCGCGATCAGTTCGTTGTCCAGCCCAAACACATTCCAGACCTCAATGGAATACTGTTGAAGCCATGTGCGCTCAAAATATCCCCAGAACTCTCTCCATTTTCCTACTGAATAGGTCACCCCAGCTATAGTGCATCGCCGCTTGATCTCACGCCTTACCCACTTAATGTCCCGTTCAACTTGATCATGCTGAATCACAGTCAGTGTGTCTAACGCACCACGCGTCATGGCAATGATGCACTCATCCTCTGGTACAGCGTAGCACTTCATTGCGCGACGGAGTGCCTGCTTCATATGAAACAGACACCCCAACACAATTGCGTTAGGAAACTGTGTTTGGAGCGAATACATCAAGCCGACCTCGAAGTCGCAGACAATTTCTGCTGGTTCAATTTGCTGATCAGTAGCTTGAACGATGAAATGTATCATATCCCAGTAGCAATCGGCCGTTCGGGACGTGCTCAGAACGTAAATACAGGTACGAACACACCAGACGCGCGATCATGTACCATGAACACGACGCATTGCGCGCAGCCACTCGGGACACAACGAAACGTCCCATCGACGAATAGCGTCGTGCCATGGTGGCGTAAGAGTGCCACCAAGGCAGGGTGTGCCCAACCCAGAAGACGCGTAGGCTTAGTCAGGTAGTCACGGTTTGGTGTAATACAGTGAAATTGGAAAAACGTGACTGCCTCGTTGAGCGCTAGCGAAAGCGGTGGGATCTCGATAGAGCCGTGTACGTTGCCCGAATAATGCTGGTTTCTTGCAAGGTGCACGTGCCGTATCACTTGCTGCTCGGACAGGCCGCGCACGACATCAGGATTGTCCGCTGAGTAGAAGCGGCGCTGGAGCTCCTCCCAGACTCTACGCACAGGCCATGCAGCATGCTAAATCGCTAATAGGTCAGTTTGTGCCTTCATTTCAGCTTCTACGTTGGCGGCGGAGCTAGCTACAACTGTCGCGCTGCAAGTATGCGTTCGGACGCACGAGTAGCCCATTGATGCAATCGTAAACTTCATTTTGCCACAGCAGCCCGCTCGATACGTAGAACACCGATAAACTATCTTCCTCGAAGAAGCCCACGCACGAGTGTACTTGTACCCCTTGAAGAAACACGTCGTATGCTCCGCACGTCTCGGGGCGCTGCTGCCGGTGAGTTCAGTTGGCCGGGTCGCTTGCCCGTCGCCATCTTTAGGTACTTCTGCTACGTTTTCAGCTCGAGAGGCACCCTCGCTATCCACCACCGCGGCCCCCACCTCATCGTCCTTCCCGACCGCACTAGCACCTTCCTCCATGTCACGTGAACCCTTTGACGCGATTTCCCGACTGATTCAGCACCCTGCACTGCCTGCCCTGAGTCCCTCTCCATCACTAGTTTCCCGATCCCACACCCGATCATCGCTGTGACATCCGTCAGATCATAAAACCGATCAGTTCCGTATACGACCCATTTTGGAGGTAACCACTCGCTTCACTCTCATTGAAGCAGACCAAAAGAAGAGCTACCCCCTGCACTACCTGGTTGAAGCTTCTTCCTTCCAACGCAGCTTCCTCGAAGTAGACCTCGCCCGACAGAGCCGCCAAACTTGGTGGTGTCTCCTTCAACGTACCCACTGCTGGGCCCGACTGGGGCAACCAAGTTAGACACCATTTTCCGCACGGTCGCAGGTGCGATGTGGATCGATTCCCCAAAATGATGAGCCGAGTCAGGTCAGAAAGTGGATCAGCGGGCCGAGTCGAGTTGGTAAAAAGCGACAACAAATGCTAAGTCCGAAGTGTTTGGTGACGGGAGCGGGGAAGCCTCCGGTCGCGGTGGATGTGGAAGTCACTGGGGACGTAGGGGACCTCATCGACGCACTCAAGCGATCTTTCCCCATTCTCGCCAACCGTGACCTCCAGCTATACGCAACGGCTGGCCATTCTGGGTGGCTTCCGCTTGACTCGCTTAAAGCCCACCACCTGATGACAGGAGATGAGGTCGAGCGCATCGACATCCGCATGTCTCTCCATCCCAAAGAAAAACTATGGCATTTGTATCAAGGTGTTGGCCCGGACGCTCCTTTTGTTCACATGTTGGTGGTCGAACTGGAATTGCTTTCTTCTTCTACGGGAACAGATTACACGTGGCCGAAGCCAATTCAACTTTCGGACACCACCGGGGAAGTGGAGTTGTGGTGCCTGTTCTTGGGTCTTGGGTACGGCTACTTTTCGGTGCAGATGAGCACAACAGACTCGCGGGAGTAGCTGAACAAGGAGATCGCCGCTACATGGCCAATAACTAACCCGAGAATGCCTTGAATCAGAAACTCTTCCTCGGCAAGAAGGAGGGTAGGTGGATATCCGACCGCGATCCTGAAGAGCAGGACCTGAAAATACTGCTGCCGGATGTGGACAAGGTGAAGGAAGTGTACGAACAACTGCTAGACCCAACACAGACAATCGGAAGCGTGTTGCGCGGAATCGATCCACGGGGGGTCCACATATTGGTGGTGGAGCCGGACTTGGTGGGGGCGCTTAGATTGCATCAAACGCATCAGATGTGGGGGCTTGAATTGCTCGTGGGCGAGGATAGTGTGGATTACAAGCACACGGTTCCATATCGTGAACTTGCCGACACGCTGAAACTTCCGACAACGTGAATCAACTGGTTGATGCAATTCATCGAGTAGAAGCCGTGGGCTACGGAAGCCCGTTCATCTCCCTGGAAGGATCGAGAGGAACAGGCAAGACTCAACTGGCGTTCAATTTGATGGCACGCGATTACTTGGACGTTGTCGCGTTTACCCGGGGCTTGATTCCAAAGAGGAAAGTTTATTAATGATTGAAATGCAAACAGGCAAACTGAGCCGAGCTAACTTCTCCTGTGTCTTCATCCAGGCCCAGCAGTCATGCAATCCTGGGCGTGTGCCAACGTCCACTTGGCGTCCGTGCAGTGTGCCCCTGATCCAATCCAGCGCCATGGCGGAAACCTCTCCTTCGCTGATAGGGATGGAGGCGCGTGCTTCGCCATCCCCAGCACCTGCATTGGTCGTGGGCTTAGACTCACCGTGTGCTGACGCGACTAAAGCTTGAAGCGGAGCCGTACGCTCGCCGACATAGCCTCCCAAAGCTTGGACGTGGAAGCCGAGTTGAGCTAGTCGCCTTGGTCACGAAGCTCGTCATCGGGGTCCGTGGTGGCGACAGACTCGTTAACCTTTGTCGGAGCGTCTTGAAATAGCGTAGCAAACTGTCCCCAGGAATCTCCAATCGCTTGGAGACCAACCCAGGAGACCAGTAGTTCCCAACGGCCTAGAGCTTGGTTGTAGCGGTGATCGCGAATCGCTTCAGCTCCTAGCATGATGCTCTGGCTGGAGACAAGCTCTAACAGTTCAGCGGATTGGTTGAGATTCTCATCGCAGTAGAACCGCAGTCTGGAAGCATGTACGTCATACTCTCGTCCAGTGATGAGGTGCTTGATCAGGAAGGAGTGTTGCTTCGCTTCAACCACCTTGAAGGGGCCGACCCACTGGCCCAGTAGCTTGTTGGTGGGGAGTCTTTGGTCAACACGAGACCACAAGACAAAATCACTGACATCAAAATTCGCAGGAGTGGCCTTGTGAGCGGCCATGTCCTGCAGTCGGCGACGTTCCTTGGACTCGACCACTTCCTTGTGCATCTCTTGGAGAGACCGACGCAGGGACTCCAGCTGTTCACCCACGCTATTCAAATCAACGACCACAAAATGATCAGCGTCATCGCGGCGTCCGACGATCGCATCCAGTGTTGACGCGGCTGGGAGTCCCATGAACAGCTCAACAGGCGAATGCTGTCCGAGCGTCTGTACCGGGTGTGATTTAAATTTGACTGCAGTACCGGAAGTAGATAGGGCCATTCATGCAGGTCCAGGTTGTACTCCAGAAGAAGCGCTCTCACCACTTGAAGGACGTCCTTGTCCAGCCGCTCCACGGTGCCATTCAGCCATGGGGAATACACTGGGGAAATTTCTTGTTGGATCTTCATCCTCGCACACAAATGCTTGATTGTTTCGTTGCGGAAGTGATTCCCTTGATCAGATACCAGCATTTCTGGCACTCTGTAGCGCGCGCACCAGAACGCTAGCGCTTCGGCAGCTACGAACGCGGTGGGCGTGGCACACGGGAACAACTCACAGAATTGAGTCAGTTGACCCTTCATGACCAGGAGATAAGACATGTCCCCGAAGCCACTTCCCACGTACAAAAAGACGTAGTGGAGAGCTTCATTCCGCTTGTTCACCATCAGTGCCGGCCGAGCAATGGTCCGAGGTCCCTTGATATGCTTGCAAAGCAAGCATTAGCGAATAAACTTTTCAGTTTTCTCTCCGACACGATCAATCCAAAAGCGTTCTTGCAGGATGGCCCGCATCGGTTCTTGGCCTCGGTTGCCATGAGATCCAGCATGTGCAACCACAAATAAGCGTACGAGGAGCTCCTTCGCTTCGTTAGGGATCCACGGGCGTGACCACTCCATCCACCTCCTCCAAAGCGACTCGTAGGTTAGACTGTTCCCAGCCGGCGCTCTGTTGCACTTGTCGAATGTCATCGAGAGTGGGGAACTGAAACGCATCGTCCGCAAGCGGGCTCAACTGCGAAATTTCCGTCATTGGCGGCGTGCGGCGGCTGCGAGTTTGCACCGCAGCGAGTTTGACCACTGCACGAGCGTGCCAGCGAGAAACAATATCTGCCCAGACATTGTTTTCGCCCGATATGTGCTCGATGACATAATGCAGCCCACACAGCCGCATCGCCCAGCGTTGAAGGCGATCGCGAACGTGCTTCTTCAGTTCGTCATGGGGCGCAAATATGTAGATTAAGTTGGCGTGGTCGCAGTAAAGGCGGAATCCATTGGGACGAAGCAGCAAGTACTCCAGTACGTGGCAGGCTTTGACAATCGGGTATGCCTCCGTTTCCACGATAATCCAGTTTAGCTCGTTGTGATTGAAAATACCGCCCTTGCAGATAATCAATTGATGCTGCTGCTGTGCAATCGGGACATTCGGCTTCCATTCAGATACTTGAGTCACAATAATCGAGTATCCCGTGAGGCTGGCGTCGGTGAAAACCAGGAGCTCTGCCTCGGGGTCCGGGGTAGCCATCAGGGCGGGGTCACGGACCAGGGCTAACATCGACTGGTACGCTGCTTCCTCAGACGCAGACCACGCGGTGGCCACATTGAGTACGTTCCGGCTGCGGCCACCAACGCATTTCTTCTGGGCAAGGAGTTTTTCTTGGAGAAACTCCATGCGCGATCATGCGGGAGTAGTCAGGCAGCGAGTCTTGTATCCACGTAGTAGCTCATACGAAATACAACAAGTCGGCAACTGTAGCCGGCAGGGGGAGCGTGGACAGCGCTTTCACGCGGTTGGGGTCATGCCGACTGCCTACTCCACTAATGAGTTGTCCACACCATAGCACCTCCAGAGAAAAAAGTGAGCATTTGCTCATGTTCAGCTTCAGATTGGCGGCAGCCACTAGCGAAAAAAAAAATCTTTGAGCACGCCAACAAATTCCTGTACCGTATGCGCGTACAGGATGACATCATCGACCCACACGAGCGCAGAGTGAGGGATGAGCGGCGCTAGTACTCGTTGCATCTCGCCTTGAAATTGGAGGGCGGAGTCCATGACTCCTTGAGGGACACGGTTCGGAGTGAAGTCGCCATCTTCGGTGATAAACGAGAAAATCTCACGACTTTCCTTGGCAAGAGGAAGTTGCCAGAACCCGTGCGTGAAATCCATGTTCCCAAACACCTTCTTGCCCTCCAATGCTTCGGCCATTGTCGCTGCTGATGGCATGGCCCCAGCAATTGGGAGGGTGACACGATTAACTGGTCGGTAATCTATCGTGATGCGAAACTTGTCTTGTGAGCCTGGCTTGTGCACTGGCACAACCGCGCAGGCCCATCGCGAGGTGTTATTTTTCTCTACCAGGTTGTTGTCCACGAGTGATTTAACATACTCACAAATAAATTGTGCCTGTAGCGGCGCGTATTTCCTCGGCGACGTGCGATGTGGGACCGCTCCGCTTTTCAGCGTCACTTGGAGGGGCTCCACACGGGCTGGCGGGTCCGAACTGACGGCATCACGCTAGATATCTGGGAACTGGGACAGCATGTCATTCACGACAGCACCGTGCTCATGAGGGATACCATTAGAGACGGCACGTTTAATTATTGGTCCAGTGTCATGATTGGCTCCTCCACTGCTTGGTCCGTCTCCAGTCCATCGCCTACCGGAAATTCATCATCTTCAACAGAGGGAGTTAGCGGGTTGGCAAGTTGTGCTAATTGGCGCTCAACATCAATACCGAGCTCTTTCAAAGCATCCCGCCCGAGCAGCAATTCATCGCCTCCACCTGCCAGTATTAGCCACGGCACAGATCGCATAGAGACGGATCCTGCAATGGTAGATAGCTCGAGATCCTGCAGCACTTCATGGACACACACCAAGCGGCGTCCGTCAGCCATTTCCAATTCCACATGGGGTTCAGCGGGGTCACTTGTAGCGTTGGCTGTACAGCGACGAGTGAGTCCACAATGCCTCGTTTAACCACACTTTTATCAGCGCCAGTATCAGGCAGGTATTTAGCCTCCAGCAGTCCATGCCTCGTTTAACCACACTTTTATCAGCTCCAGTATCAGGCAGGTATTTAATCTCCAGCAGTCCATTGACACGAACAGACCCAGCAGGGGCCTGGTACCGGGTAGCCTTAGAATTCGAGGTACTGGCGCGGTGCACCTTGTCTTCACGGAACTTCTTCAACGCTTCAGCCCGCTGCGCTTCCGTTGCCGTTGGGCAAATGCGATCCCTTGCGCACTAGACAACCATTACGAGGGGGAGCGCGGGGAGACCGCGTGGTCGACGCAACGGCCCCTGGAGCTCGTGGTGCCGGAGTTGCAGGGATAGGCACTGGCTTGGAGCCCGTGGTTCGAGGCGGCTTGCGGTCGGTCCTGGCCGCCTTGGCGTCAGTCTTTCCAGCGTGGCCCTGCGACATCCGATGGAAGCGCTGCTGGACTTTCGCATGTTCCAGTATCAAATCAAAGAGGGCAACATCATCTGACTTACAGTCACGCCTCTCTAACTCAATAAGTCGGTCGATCTGGGCCTTGAGGGTAGTAGGCTGCAAGTTTTCGACCAGAATGCGGCAGCGAGCCTTCATCCTGTTCTTGTAGTTGGCGTCTTCCTTGTCGTCTGCTCCCATCAGCCCTTGTAGACCGTTGTCCTCTACGATCCAATTGAAGTCCTCATAGCAGCGGAAAATCCGCGCGTCACAGTCATCGATCGTCAGGTCCATCCTTAAGTTCGCACGTAACAAGGACGAGACGTCGGGAACAAACTCATTCTTGAGGGTACGGCAGCGTGCCTCCACGACTTCCATGATGTCGGCATCGGTGACAGAGGCAACAGGCTTCTTGAGCACATACATGACCAGGTTCTTCAGCGACTGGCATCTCACTGAGCCTTTCACAGTGGCTACAACGTTTTCATAAGTCTCACCAGTTGTAGTGCAGCGGTGGCGCATCTTTTCAACGTAGCGTTCCCACTCACGGTGCCACTCAACCAGAGCGGCATGCTCCCAGCTGGTCAGCTCGGGTGCCTTGATGACCTCGAAGATCGGTTGGGGTATCGACATCTCCACATCTCCATCAGAGTCCACGGTGTAGCGTGTCCCCGACGTGTTGAAGTTATCCGAACTTAACACTTCAACCGCACTTAGGTCGTATTTAGTCAAAGCGCACTAAGTCGACGCGGGTCGTACTTAGGCGGGCTTCGACGTGATCCTTCAGTCGCGGCGCGCACCGAAGAAGAACAGCAGTCCGGACAGTCGGCGACGTCCGGGATCAACAATGTCAGCCTTAGCTGTAGGTCGTCAGTTTCGAAGTGAGGGGGACTGCAGTGGCGGCGCCACGCGTCCTCCTCCTCCTACATCCCTCGGCAGCTTGTTTGTAGTGCACACAAGTAGGTGACCTGTAATTTTCCTATTGGCTAATTTAATAATATATTTAGACCCAATTAGAGTGCATCATATATTCCCATCATAACGACATCATAACACGCCCACTAAAAGTTCTGGCACATCCGATCTCAGATCGCATCTTGTGTTCACCACACGGATTTCCATCCATTCTTAAGACGGCTGTTAGCCGATCCTTTGTTTACCTAAGATTACTTTATTTAATTGATTTCTTAGGTCACATGGCATTACAGCGTCCGCTTTTACACTTTTATTTACAGATTTCCCGAATTTATTAAGACGGCTGGGATCTGCATCGTAACTTACCCATTAGAAATAAATTTCCAATACTTTTCTCACAGAGCCAGAAAAACATACTTTCGGCTCATATGATCGTTCACTATATGACAATATTTCGGCATATCACAAGATGTGATTACAGCCAAAACATACTTCTATTCTGAAAATTATAATTCTGAAACCCCACTTTTCATATGACTTCCTGGATTTCTTATGACTTCTGCCTATTACTTAATTGCTTCTGGGGCTCGCATTGGCCTCCTTGTAGGCCTTTCAAGCCCTCCACTCTCCTCACTTTCAACTTTGCTTTAAAGTTTCGGTTCGACTTTGCGCCTATGGCCGCAATTAAACCTTCGGGGGGCTAGGTGCCTGTTTGAGTCCATAAATGCTCTTCTTTAGCTTACACACTGTTGAAGCGTTCCCATGCCGAAATCCGTGAGGTTGTTGCATATAAATATCCTCAAATAAGGTTCCATTGAGGAATACAGTGGACACATCCATTTGATGGACATACAAGTCCTGTATAGTTGCTATGGTTACGAACAATCTCAACGACTCATACCGAGCCACTGGAGAGAAGATCTCATCATAGTCAATCCCATATATTTATGTATTACCTCTGACGACAAGTCGTGCCTTAAAACGATCAATTGTACCGTCAGGGTTGTATTTTACATCAAAAACGCAATGACAGCCGAGTACCTTTTGGTCTTTAGGTAGCGGGACGAGCTCCCAAGTTCCATTTTTAACTAGTGCCCGGTACTCAACTAATAATGCCTCCTCCCACTGTTTGGCATGAGGTCCCTGCCTTGCCTCTTTGAGTGATCTCGGAATTGGTATTAGCTTAATGCTCTGCGTGACCGTGTTAATTGCCACCACGTAGTCTTTTAGCCGAGAATTAGCCGTCTGTTTTCGACGGGGCCGTGAAATTGGGGGTACGCCTTCATTAGCCCCCACATCTCCCACTGTCTCCGTACGCATTGAGGGCAATGGTGACTCCTCTGTTCGTATGTGCTTTGCAGGAGCGTGTGCAACCGCATCCCGTATCCTCCACACACCTCGTTTATTGTTTCTTGACTGACCTCAACGGTTCCCGATGGAAACGACCTGGCGATTAGGCCTTCAGTAGACGTGACGTCGAACCTGACGTCTCGGGCTATGAGGTATTTATTCTCTTTCACATCAAGAAGTCGGTATCCTTTGTAGTTGTCAGAGAGCCCGAGTAGTTTACACTTTACTGCTCTATCGCTAAGCTTTTGGTTAGCTCGTTTAGATTTTGGAATATGAGCGTAGCAGGTACTACCCCATATTCTCAAGCTTAACCCACTAGGCTTTTTCCCATATAGCGCTTCATACGGTGTTTTACCCTTTAATCTGGCTGTTGGTACTCGATTGACTACGGAGGTCATATACATCAACGCCTCTGGCCACCACTTTGCAGCCATACCAGATCCTACCAAGGCACACCTAACGTTACCCATAACGGTCTGATGTGCTCGCTCGGCTGAGACATTCTATTCTTGGGATTCAACATTTGACTGTTGGAATATCAGTCCCTTCTTAGTGCAGTACTTTTTCTCAACTGTATTGAGAAATTCTGCACCACCATCCGTCCTTATCCTTTTGACGGTATAAGAAAGTTGCTTTTCTAGTTGTGTGATGAGAGTTGCTAATTTTGCTCCCACCTCCTTTAATGATGTCATCACAAAATACAGTTAATAGGTAGTGGCGTCGTCCACAACGGCCAGGGCATACTTAAAACCTGCTGTGCCATATAAACCAAGGGGTCTAATCTTTCCTAATGAGTCCATATGAAGTGTATGCAGTGGTTCAGTTGCTTTTGCCGCTATCATGTTTCGGTATGACATCCGACGAGATTTAGCCAGTGCATATGTGCGACAAAAGAAGGCTATCTTTGCCATGTCCTTTCGTTCGAGACAGGGCGCACCGTCAATTACCGCACTGGACAAGATGCTCATCATCCGATCCTTTCCAACATGACCTAGGCGCAAGTGCCATTCTTTCATTGCGTTATGAATGAACTTGGGATTAATACTTTAGCCGATAGTACTTTAGTACTATCTCCCACTCTTTTACTGGGGAGGTAGTACACCTCGTCAATTGCTACTGCAGCAAATACGAACTGATTATTCTTATTCAGAAAATATAGGTACTCCCCGCTCTTATCCTGAATGTGCCAATATCCCTGCGTTGCAAGGTAATATGCACTTAACAAATTGCTACTACACTCCTTATCAAAGGCAACATTCTTTATTGAGATATCACTGTAATACCCTTTTGGTTTGAGTATACTAAATCTCACCGTGCCTTGCAGCATACTCAATGAGGTACCCCGGTTTCCGTACTCAAATGTGTGAGGTTGGCCTCGTCCAAGACTACTGAACCAGTGTCGGCTTGGGCTTACGGCGTGTCCTGTGCCAATATCGACAACCCACAGATCATCAGTTACCTCTAATTCCTTTAACATAGATAAGTACCTTCCATAATGCTTCCTTACCTCAGCATCGATGTCCATTGGGTTGAACACCTTGTCCTCGGTTTCTTCGCCTTCACTCACCGGAACATTCTCTTCAAACGCAAATTCGTCGGCGTCCTCAATCGCCTTTGCCAGTTGTTGGTCGTAGGCGTGGGCTTCCGCCATCGTCATCTCCGAGCCCTTTTCGCTGGCTGTGTTCTTCTTCGGAGTGGGACCCCTCTTCACCGCCATCAAACGTTTCTTCTTCGCACTCGGAGCAGCCCGGATGTTCGAGCGGAACAACGCTCCACCCGGTCTCTTCGGATCGCGATCTTTCGCCATAGTCAGGCAGTCCTTCTTGCGATGACCGTCCTCAAAGCAGTAGAAGCGGCTGCCAGGATCAGCACTCGTCGCTTCAACTTGGTTGCGCTTCTTCCCCGTGAATTTCTTCGCCACACTGACCATGACGGGACGCCTCTTTTCCGTGATCATGTTGATTTACTTTTTGGAGCGATCACCAAAGACGCGTCGCAAGCTTATTTCGACATTTTCGATGGAAAACCATTCCGCCGTCATGCTGATGGAGCTTCCCCAAAACTCGCTGGGCAGCTGAGCCAGCACCTCCATGCACAGCCAGTGTTCCGTCACAATCTCCTTGCCGACCAATCCTGTCATCTTCCGGTTCATGTCGCTGCGGAGCTGCTTCAACTGGGCGAATAGGGTCCCCAAGTCACTCCA